>NC_050101.1:99482269-100144058 GCF_902167145.1 Zea mays
CCACCCGCGCGTGCTCTGTCCTCTGCGCGCGCAGGCGTGCATTTAATGCGTTGCAGTCGACCATTGCGCGCGAAGTAGTCGTTGCTCCGCTGGCTCACCGGACAGTCTGGTGTGCACCGGACATGTCCGGTGAATTATAGCGGAGCGGATTCCCGAAGCTGGCGAGTTCAGAGTCGCTCTTCCCTGGGACACCGGACACTGTCCGGTGGTGCACCGGACAGTCCGGTGAATTATAGCGGAGCGCCTCTGCGTTTTCCCGAAGGTGAGGAGTTCATCTTGGAGTCCCCTGGTGCACCGGACACTGTCCGGTGGTGCACCGGACAGTCTGGTGCGCCAGACCAGGGCAGCCTTCGGTTGTCCCTTGCTCTCTTTATTTGAACCATTTTCTTGGTCTTTTTATTGGCTTAGTGTGAACCTTTGGCACCTGTATTACTTATCGACTAGAGCAAACTAGTTAGTCCAATTATTTGTGTTGGGCAATTCAACCAACAAAATCAATTAGGAAATAGGTGTAAGCCTAATTCCCTTTCAATCTCCCCCTTTTTGGTGATTGATGCCAACACAAACCAAAGCAAGTATAGAAGTGCATAATTGAGCTAGTTTGTATAATGTAAGTGCAAAGGTTAGTTAGAATTGAGCCAATATAAATACTCATAAGATATGCATGGATTGTTTCTTTATTTTTAACATTTTGGACCACGCTTGCACCACATGTTTTGTTTTTGCAAATTCTTTTGTAAATCCTTTTGCAAATAGTCAAAGATAAATGAATAAGATTTTGCGAAGCATTTTCAAGATTTGAAATTTTCTCCCCCCTGTTTCAAATGCTTTTCCTTTGACTAAACAAAACTCCCCCTCAATGAAATCCTCCTCTTAGTGTTCAAGAGGGTTTTAAGATATCAATTTTGAAAGTACTACTTTCCCCCTCTTTTGAACACAATAAGATACTAATTTGAAAATCATTAGTTTTAAAATTAGGTGGTGGTGCGGTCCTTTTGCTTTGGGCTAATGCTTTCTCCCCCTTTGGCATGAATCGCCAAAAACGGATACTTGAGTGAGATATAAGCCCTTTCCTAACTACTTTCTCCCCTTTGGCAAATAAAACATGAGTGAAGATTATACCAAAGACGGAGAGTTGCTCGGAGCGACGGCGAAGAATGGGTTGTGGAGTGGAGTGGAAGCCTTTGTCTTCGCCGAAGACTCCATTTCCCTTTTAATACACCTATGACTTGGTTTAAAATAGACTTGAAAACACATTAGTCATAGCATATATAAAAGAGACATGATCAAAGGTATACTTATGAGTTATGTGTGCAAAACATCAAAAGAAATTCCTAGAATCAAGAATATTTAGCTCATGCCTAAGTTTGTTAAAAGTTTGTTCATCAAGAGGCTTGGTAAAGATATCGGGTAATTGTTCCTTAGTGTTAATATATGCAATCTCGATATCTCCCTTTTGTTGGTGATCCCTTAAGAAATGATACCGAATGGCTATGTGTTTAGTGCGGCTATGCTCAACGGGATTATCCGCCATGCGGATTGCACTCTCATTATCACATAGAAGAGAAACTCTGGTTAGTTTGTAACCGTAGTCCCTAAGGGTTTGCCTCATCCAAAGCAATTGCGAGCAACAATGTCCTGCGACAATGTACTCGGCATCAGCGGTAGAAAGAGCTACGGAATTTTGCTTCTTTGAAGCCCAAGTCTCCAAGGATCTTCCCAAGAACTGGCAAGTCCCCGACGTGCTCTTTCTATTGATTTTACACCCCGCCCAATCGGCATCCGAATAACCAATTAACTCAAAAGTGGATCCCCTAGGATACCAAGCCCAAACTTAGGAGTATAAACTAAATATCTCAAGATTCGTTTTACGGCCGTAAGGTGAGCTTCCTTAGGGTCGGCTTGGAATCTTGCACACATGCATACGGAAAGCATAATATCCGGTCGAGATGCACATAAATAGAGCAAAGAGCCTATCATCGACCGGTATACCTTTTGATCGACGGATTTACCTTCCGTGTCGAGGTCGAGATGCCCATTGGTTCCCATGGGTGTCTTGATGGGTTTGGCATCCTTCATCCCAAACTTGCTTAGAATATCTTGAATATACTTTGTTTGGCTAATGAATGTGCCCTCTTGGAGTTGCTTTACTTGAAATCCCAAGAAATACTTCAACTCCCCCATCATAGACATCTCGAATTTCTGTGTCATGATCCTACTAAACTCTTCACATGTAGATTCGTTAGTAGACCCAAATATAATATCATCAACATAAATTTGGCATACAAACAAATCATTTTCAAGTGTTTTGGTAAAGAGTGTAGGATCGGCCTTTCCGACTTTGAATCCATTAGTGATAAGAAAATCTCTAAGGCATTCATACCATGCTCTTGGGGCTTGCTTGAGCCCATAAAGCGCCTTAGAGAGTTTATAAACATGGTTAGGGTACTCACTATCTTCAAAGCCGGGAGGTTGCTCAACATAGACCTCTTCTTTTATTGGTCCGTTGAGGAAGGCACTCTTCACGTCCATTTGATAAAGCTTGAAGCCATGGTAAGTAGCATAGGCTAATAATATACGAATTGACTCAAGCCTAGCTACGGGTGCATAGGTTTCACCGAAATCCAAACCTTCGACTTGGGAGTATCCCTTGGCCACAAGTCGGGCTTTGTTCCTTGTCACCACACCATGCTCGTCTTGCTTGTTGCGGAACACCCATTTGGTTCCTACAACATTTTGGTTAAGACGTGGAACCAAATGCCATACCTCATTCCTAGTGAAGTTGTTGAGCTCCTCTTGCATCGCCACCACCCAATCCGAATCTTGAAGTGCTTCCTCTACCCTATGTGGCTCAATAGAAGAAACAAAAGAGTAATGTTGACAAAAATGAGCAACACAAGATCTAGTGGTTACCCCCTTATGAATGTCGTCGAGGATGGTGTCGACGGGGTGATCTCGTTGGATTGCTTGGTGGACTCTTGGGTGTGGCGGTCTTGGTTCTTCATCCTCCTTGTCTTGATCATTTGCATCTCCCCCTTGATCATTGCCGTCATTTTGAGGTGGCTCATTTTGTTGATCTTGTCCTTCATCAACTTGAGCCTCATCCTCATTTTGAGTTGGTGGAGATGCTTGCGTGGAGGAGGATGGTTGATCTTGTGCATTTGGAGGCTCTTCGGATTCCTTAGGACACACATCCCCAATGGACATGTTCCTTAGCGCGATGCACGAAGCCTCTTCATCACCTATCTCATCAAGATCAACTTGCTCTACTTGAGAGCCGTTAGTCTCATCAAACACAACGTCACAAGAAACTTCAACTTGTCCAGAGG
The DNA here is from genome assembly GCF_902167145.1 of Zea mays. Classification (NCBI taxonomy): domain Eukaryota; kingdom Viridiplantae; phylum Streptophyta; class Magnoliopsida; order Poales; family Poaceae; genus Zea; species Zea mays. Next base: position 99,485,599 of record NC_050101.1, read on the forward strand.
ATTTGTTAAAGACTCTATATGCCCTTGTGTTTGAACCATATCCTAGTAAAAAAGCCTTCTACAGTCTTAGGAGCAAATTTAGATTTTCTACCTCTTTTAACAAGAATAAAGCATTTGCTACCAAAGACTCTAAAATAAGAAATATTGGGCTTTTTACCGGTTAGGAGTTCATATGATGTCTTCTTGAGGATTCGGTGTAGATATAATCGGTTGATGGCATAGCAAGTAGTGTTGACCGCCTCGGCCCAAAACCGATCCAAAGTCTTGTACTCATCAAGCATGGTTCTTGCCATGTCCAATAGAGTTCTATTCTTCCTCTCTACTGCACCATTTTGTTGTGGCGTGTAGGGAGAGGAGAACTCATGCTTGATGCCCTCCTCCTCATGGAAGCCTTCAATTTGAGAGTTCTTGAACTCTGTCCCGTTGTCGCTTCTAATTTTCTTGAGTCTTAAGCCGAACTCATTTTGAGCCCGTCTCAAGAATCCCTTTAAGGTTTCTTGGGTATGAGATTTTTCCTGCAAAAAGAACACCCAAGTGAAGCGAGAATAATCATCCACAATAACTAGACAGTACTTACTCCCGCTGATGCTTATGTAAGCTATCGGGCTGAATAGATCCATGTGTAGGAGCTCTAGTGGCCTGTCAGTCGTCATGATGTTCTTGTGTGGATGATGAGCACCAACTTGCTTCCCTGCTTGGCATGCGCTACAAATCCTGTCTTTCTCAAAATGAATATTTGTTAATCCTAAAATGTGCTCTCCCTTTAGAAGCTTATGAAGATTCTTCATCCCAACATGTGCTAGTCGGCGATGTCAGAGCCAGCCCATGTTAGTCTTAGCAATTAAGCAAGTGTCAAGTTCAGCTCTATCAAAATTTACTAAGTATAGCTGACCCTCTAATACTCCCTTAAATGCTATTGAATCATCACTTCTTCTAAAGACAGTGACACCTACATCAGTAAATAGACAGTTGTAGCCCATTTTGCATAATTGAGAAACGGAAAGCAAATTGTAATCTAAAGAGTCTACAAGAAAAACATTGGAAATGGAATGGTCAGGTGAGATAGCAATTTTACCTAGTCCTTTGACCAAACCTTGATTTCCATCCCCGAATGTGATCGTTCTTTGGGGATCTTGGATTTTCTCGTAGGAGGAGAACATCTTCTTCTCCCCTGTCATATGGTTTGTGCACCCGCTGTCGATTACCAAACTTGAGCCCCCGGATGCATAAACCTACAAAACAAATTTAGTTCTTTGTTTTAGGTACCCAAACTGTTTTGGGTCCTTTGGCATTAGAAACAAGAACTTTGGGTACCCAAACACAAGTTTTTGAACCCTTGTGTTTGCCCCCAACAAACTTGGCAACTACCTTGCCGGATTTGTTAGTTAAGACATAAGAGGCATCAAAAGTTTTAAATGAAACATTATGATCATTTGATGCACTATGAGTTTTCTTCTTAGGCAATTTTGCATGGGTTGATTGCCTAGAACTAGATGTCTCATCCTTATACATAAAAGCATGATTAGGGCCAGAGTGAGACTTCCTAGAATGAATTCTCCTAATTTTGCTCTCGTGATAACCGACAGGGTACAAAATGTAACCCTCGTTATCCTGAGGCATGGGAGCCTTGCCCTTAACAAAGTTGGACAATTTCTTAGGAGGGGCATTAAGTTTGACATTGCCTCCCTGTTGGAAGCCAATGACATCTTTAATGCCAGGGCGTCTCCCATTATAAAGCATACTCCTAGCAAATTTAAACTTTTCATTTTCTAAGTCATGCTCGGCAATTTTAGCATCTAATTTAGCTATATGATCATTTTGTTGTTTAATTAAAGCCATATGATCATGAATAGCATCAATGTTAATGTCTCTACATCTAGTACAAATGGAAGTATGCTCAACGGTAGATGTAGAGGGTTTGCAAGATTTTAATTCTACAACCTTAGCATGTAATATATCATTTTCACTTCTAAGGTTAGAAATAGTAACATTGCAAACATCAAAATCTTTAGCCTTAGCAATCAATTTTTCATTTTCATTTCTAAGGCTAGCAAGAGAGATATTCAATTCTTCAATCTTAGCAAGCAAATCAACATTATCATTTCTAAGATTGGGAATTGAAACATCACAGACATTTGAATCATCCTTAGCAATAAGTTTAGCATTTTCATTTCTAAGGTTGGCAATAGTATCATGACAAGTGCTTAGCTCACTAGATAGTTTTTCACATTTTTCTACTTCTAGAGCATAAGCATTTTCACCTTAACATGCTTCTTATTTTCCTTAATTAGGAAGTCCTCTTGAGAGTCCAAGAGATCATCCTTCTCATGAATAGCACTAATTAATTCATTCAACTTTTCTTTTTGTTGCATGTTAAGGTTGGCAAAAAGGATGCGCAAGTTATCCTCCTCATCACTACAATTATCCTCATCACTAGAGGTTTCATATTTAGTGGAGGATATTGATTTTACCTTCTTCCTTTTGTCGTCCTTTGCCATGAGGCACTTGTGGCCGACGTTGGGGAAGAGAAGACCCTTGGTGACGGCGATGTTTGCGGCGTCCTCGTCGGAGGAGGAGTCGGTGGAGCTCTCGTCGGAGTCCCATTCCCGGCAAACATGGGCATCGCCGCCCTTCTTCTTGTAATACCTCTTCTTCTCCTTTCTTCTCCCCTTCTTGTCGTCGCCCCTGTCACTATCACTAGATAATGGACATTTAGCAATGAAATGATCGGGTTTACCACACTTGTAGCATACTTTCTTGGAGCAGGATTTGTAGTCCTTCCCCCTCCTTTGCTTGAGGATTTGGCGGAAGCTCTTGATGACGAGCGCCATTTCCTCGTTGTCGAGCTTGGAGGCGTCGATGGTGTTCTACTCGATGTAGACTCCTCCTTCTTCTCCTCTGTCGCCTTAAATGCGACCGGTTGTGCTTCGGACGTGGAGGGACCGTCAAGCTCGTTGATCTTCTTTGAGCCTTTGATCATGAACTCAAAGCTCACAAAATTCCCGATTACTTCCTCGGGAGTCATTAGTGTATATCTAGGATTGCCACGAATTAATTGGACTTGAGTAGGGTTAAGGAAAACAAGTGATCTTAGAATAACCTTAACCATTTCGTGGTCATCCCATTTTTTGCTCCCGAGGTTGCGCACTTGATTCACCAAGGTTTTGAGCCGGTTGTACATGTCTTGTGGCTCCTCCCCTTGGCGAAGATGGAAGCGACCGAGCTCCCCCTCGATCGTCTCCCGCTTGGTGATCTTGGTTAGCTCATCTCCCTCGTGCGCGGTCTTGAGCACGTCCCAAACTTCCTTGGCGCTCTTTAATCCTTGCACCTTGTTGTACTCCTCTCTACTTAGAGAGGCGAGGAGTATAGTTGTGGCTTGGGAGTTGAAGTGCTCGATTTGAGCCACTTCGTCCTCATCATAATCTTCATCCCCTACGGATGGTACCTGTACACCAAACTCAACTACATCCCATATACTTTTGTGGAGTGAGGTTAGATGAAATCGCATTAAATCACTCCACCTTGCATAATCTTCACCATCAAAAGTTGGTGGTTTGCCTAATGGGACGGAAAGTAAAGGCGTATGTTTAGGAATGCGAGGATAGCGTAAGGGGATCTTACTAAACTTCTTGCGCTCATGGCGCTTAGAAGTAATGGATGGCGCGTCAGAGCCGGAGGTGGAAGGTGATGAAGTGTCGGTCTCGTAGTAGACCACCTTCCTCATCTTCGTTTTCTTGTCGCCACTCTGATGCGACTTGTGGGAAGAGGATTTCTTCTCCTTCCCCTTCCCCTTGTTGCGGGACTCTTCCGATGAAGCTTTCCCGTGGCTTGTAGTGGGCTTGTCGCCGGTCTCCATTTCCTTCTTGGCGTGATCTCCCGACATCACTTCGAGCGGTTAGGCTCTAATGAAGCATCGGGCTCTGATACCAATTGAAAGTTGCCTAGAGGGGGGTGAATAGGGCAATTTGAAATTTTCAAACTTAATCACAACTACAAGCCGGGTTAGCGTTAGAAATATAATCGAGTCCGAGAGAGAGGGTGCAAAACAAATCGCAAGCGAATAAAGAGTGTGACACTTGGATTTGTTTTACCGAGGTTCGGTTCTCTCAAACCTACTCCCCGTTGAGGTGGTCACAAAGACCGGGTCTCTTTCAACCCTTTCCCTCTCTCAAACGGTCCCTCGGACCGAGTGAGCTTCTCTTCTCAAATCAATTGGGAACCAAACTTCCCGCAAGGACCACCACACAATTGGTGTCTCTTGCCTTGTTTACAATTGAGATGATCGCAAGAACAAATGAGAAAAAGAAGCAATCCAAGCGCAAGAGCTCAAAAGAACACAACAAATCTCTCTCTCACTTAACACTAAAGCTTTTGTGGAATTGGGAGAGGATTTGATCACTTGGGTGTGTCTAGAGTTGAATGCTAGAGCTCTTGTAAGTAGTTGGAAGGTGGAAAACTTGGATGACTTGAATGTGGGGTGGTTGGGGGTATTTATAGCCCCAACCATCAAACTAGCCGTTTGGTGGAGGCTGCTGTCGCATAGCGCACCGGACAGTCCGGTGCGCCACCGGACACTGTCCGGTGCGCCAGTCACGTCACCTGGCCGTTGGGTTCCGACCGTTGGAGCTTTGACTTGTGGGCCCGCCTGGCTGTCCGGTGGCGCACCAGACAAGTCCTGTAGACTGTCCGGTGTGCCACCCGCGCGTGCTCTGTCCTCTACGTGCGCAGGCGCGCATTTAATGCGTTGCAGTCGACTGTTGCGCACAAAGTAGCCGTTGCTCCGCTGGCTCACCGGACAGTCCGGTGTGCACCGGACATGTCCGGTGAATTATAGCGGAGCGGATTCCCGAAGCTGGCGAGTTCAGAGTCGCTCTCCCCTGGGGCACCGGACACTGTCCGGTGGTGCACCGGACAGTCCGGTGAATTATAGCGGAGCGCCTCTGCGTTTTCCCGAAGGTGAGGAGTTCATCTTGGAGTCCCCTGGTGCACCGGACAGTCCGGTGCGCCAGACCAGGGCAGCCTTCGGTTGTCCCTTGCTCTCTTTGTTTGAACCCTTTTCTTGGTCTTTTTATTGGCTTAGTGTGAACCTTTGGCACCTGTATTACTTATCGACTAGAGCAAACTAGTTAGTCCAATTATTTGTGTTGGGCAATTCAACTACCAAAATCAATTAGGAAATAGGTGTAAGCCTAATTCCCTTTCAATTTTCCCCGGACCTCACTGGTCAAAACCGGTTGAACCGGTCCTAGGGGAGGTTCAACCGGTCTCAGGGTCACCTGACCGGTCTGACCTCCTGACTGGCAGACTGACTGCCAGTGTGACCCCCAGGCGGTTGACCCCCAGACTGACTGTCAGGACCTGTTTTTGTAGTCTGACCTGCAGTCTGCCAGTCTGACTGGCAGACAGGCTGTCTGTCAACCTGCCCAGGCGGTTGAACCGGTCTTAGGGGCGGTTCAACCAGTCTTGGTCAACTTGACCAGTCTACATGTCAGTCTGCCTGACCTGCCAGGGGCAGTTCAACCGGTCTCAGACAGAAAAATCTGCCCAACGGCTAGTTTTGAGCTCCACCTATATATACTCAGTCCTACCTCTCTCCCCACACACAAGAGCACGACCCCAACCCCATTTCTAACTTGAAGAACACCTCCCACTCTCTCTCACACATCTCTTGCCTCTCCCATTTCAAATCTTTGGAGAGAAATCTTTGAGTGAGTTTGAGAGCTGCGGTTTTTGTGCTTCATCTCCAAATCTCTCTTGCTCTTCTTCATTCGAGCTTTGGTACTACATCGAGTTCTTTGTGGATTCATTACTCTTGGAGCTTCTAGCTCCTAGACGACTAGGTGTCTCTTGTGAGTCTCCAAATCTTGTGAAAGACCACAAGAAAGTTTGTATTACCCGCTCGTTTGAGCAAAGATTAGTGTGTGGGCTTGACCTTTGTGGTCGGCAAAGGGAGGATTAGGGTTGAAATGGACCCGACTCTTTGTGGGCGCCTCAACGAGGAAGTAGGGCACCTTTTGTGGTGTGACCGAACCTCGGGATAAATCTTGTGTCTCTTGTGTTCTTGTTCATTGTGCTTATACGTGTTCTTCGTTCTCTCACCATTCCGTGAAAGATTTGTTTATATCTTTTTGGTGTGTGGATTTTGAGAAGTGCCCTTCTCAGATCTACTACTTTGAACCCTGTGGATCATTTAGAACATCTCATTTCCAAGTTAACCGGGTAAATTTCGAGATCAATTCAGTTTTACCCAGTTTGCTTCTAGTTTTTGTTGAAAAAGTTTTAACTTGCCTATTCACCCCCCTCTAGGCAACTTTCATGAGTGCCATTTCCTTGTTGTCGAGCTTGGAGGCATCGATTGGAAGCCTACTTGGTGTAGACTCCCTCTTCTCTTCTTCCGTCGCCTTGAATGCGACGGGTTGCACCTCAGGTGTTGAGGTGGCGCCTTGCTCCAAGTTGACAATAAGTTTGGAGTCTTTGATCATAAGTTCAAAGCTCACAAACTTGCCAATTACCTCCTCGGGAGACATTAGCATGTATCTAGGATCCCCATGTATTAATTGAACTTGAGTGGGATTACAAAATACAAGGGATCGTAGAATAACCTTGACCATTTCATGGTCATCCCATTTTGTGCTCCCGAGGTTGCGCAATTGGTTCACCAAGGTATTGAGCCAGTTGTACATTGCTTGTGGCTCCTCTCCCTTGTTGAGGATGAATTGACAGAGTTCTCCCTCGATCGTTTCACGATTGGTGATCTTGGTCACCTCGTCCCCTTCGTGCGCCATCTTGAGAATGTCCCAAATCTCTTTGGCACTCTTTGACCCCTTGCACCTTATTATACTCCTCTCGACACAAGGAGACGAGGAGTATAGTTGTGGCTTGGGAGTTAAAGTGCCTAATTTGGGCGACCTTGTCCGAGTCATAGCCTTCGTCCTCCACCTTAGGTACCTGCGCTCCAAACTCAACAATGTCCCAAATGCTTGCGTGGAGTGAGGTTAGGTGAAGCCTCATTTTATCACTCCACATACAATAATCCTCACCATCAAAATATGGTGGTTTGCCTAAGAGAACGGAAAGTAGAGGAGCGTGCTTAGAAATACGCGGATAGCGAAGGGGTATCTTACTATACTTCTTGCACTCATGGCGCTTAGAAGCGATGGATGCCTCGGAGCTTGATGTGGAGGGCGACGATGAGTCAGTCTCGTAGTAGACCACCTTATTCATCTTATTTTTCTTGTCGCCACTCCGATGCGACTTGATGGAGGGAGGGTGAAAGGGAAATAGGGTTAACCTTTTCCCAGTATTAATTTTGGTGGTTGAATGCCCAACATAAATATCAGACTAACTAGTTTGCTCTAGATTATACATTCTACAGGTGCATAAAGGTTCAACACAAACCAATAAAAGATTGAAGCAAGGGTTCAAATACAAAGGAGCAAGAAACCGAGTGTGCCCTGGTCTGGCGCAACGGACTGTCCGATGCACCAGGACCGTACAATTCCAAACTCGCCACCCTCGGGTTTCTCAGGGCGCCCTCTGCTATAACCAGACAGTCCGGTGCACCAGCGGAGTAACGGCTATCCAGTGCAATGGTCGACTGCAAAAGCGTGGACGCAGAGCTACAGTGCGTGAACAGTGCGCGCAGGAGTCAGAGTAGTCGTCAGAGGCACACCGGACAGTAAACAGTGCCTGTCCGGTGCGGCACCGGACTATCCGGTTCCACTAGAGAACAAAGCCTCCAATGGTCAGAAGCTCCTGAACCCTTACGGTTGGGTGACGTGGCTGGCGCACCAGACTGTCCGGTGCGCCCATCGACAGCAGCCATCCCCAACGGCTATGTGGTGGTTGAGGGCTATAAATACCCCCCAACCACCACCACTCCAAGCATCCAAGTTTCCAGCACTTCACATTCAATACAAGAGCTAGTGCATTCACTCCTAGACACAATTCAAAAGAATCAAAGCCTCTCCGAGTCCCAAATTCACTCCAAACACCTAGTGACTAGAGAGAGTGTTTTGTTCATGTTCTTTGCGCTCTTGTTTCTTGGATCGCTTTCTTCTTCCTCATTCTTGTTCTCAAGTGACTTGTAATCAAAGCAAGAGACACCAAGTGTGTGGTGGTCCTTGCGGGGTCTAAGTGACCCGATTGATTAAGGAGAAAGCTCACTCGGTCTAGGTGACCGTTTGAGAGAGGGAAAGGGTTGAAAGACACCCGATCTTTGTGACCACCTCAACGGGGACTAGGTTCTTTGGAACCGAACCTCGGTAAAACAAATCACCGTGTTCATCCACTCTATTTCTTGGTTGATTTGTTTTTCCTCTCTCTCGGACTCTAATTCATTTCTAACGCTAACCCCGGCTTGTAGTGTGTGCTTAAGTTTATAATTTTCAGATTCCGCCTATCCACCCCCCTCTAGGAGTCTTTCAATTGGTATCAAAGCTCGGTACTTCATTAGAGTATAACCACTCAAAGTGATGTCGGGAGGATCCGTCAAGAGGGAGATGGAAACCGGCAAGAAGGCCACAAGCCACGGGAAGGCTCCATCAAGAGAGTCCGGCGCCAAAGGCAAGGAGGAATCCCCTTCCAACATCAAGTTGCATCGGAGTGGCGACAAGAAGAAGAAGATGAAGAAAGTGGTCTACTACGAGACCGACTCTTCGTCGCCCTCCACATCCAGCTCCGACGCGGCGTCCGTCACTTCTAAGCGCCATGAGCGCAAGAAGTATAGTAAGATGCCCCTACGCTATCCCCGTATTTCTAAGCGCGCTCCTTTACTTTCCGTTCCATTAGGCAAACCACCATATTTTGATGGTGAGGATTATTGCATGTGGAATGATAAAATGAGGCATCACCTAACCTCACTCCACGCAAGCATATGGGACATTGTTGAGTTTGGAGCGCAGGTACCCAATGTGGGGGAGGAAGATTACGATTCGAACGAGGTCCCCCAAATACGGCACTTTAACTCCCAAGCCACTATTATACTCCTCGCCTCTCTATGTCGAGAGGAGTATAATAAGGTGCAAGGGTTAAAGAGCGCCAAGGAGATTTGGGACGTCCTAAAGACCGCCCACGAGGGAGATAAGGTGACCAAGATCACCAAGCGGGAGACGATCGAGGGGGAGCTCAGTTTGATTCGTTCTCAACCAAGGAGAGGAGCCACAAGCAATGTACAACTGGCTCAAAACCTTGGTCAACCAAGTGCGCAACCTCGGGAGCACCAAATGGGATGACCATGAAATGGTCAAGGTTATTCTAAGATCCCTTGTTTTTTGTAACCCTACTCAAGTACAATTAATTCGTGGGGATCCTAGATACAAATTAATGTCTCCCGAGGAAGTGATAGGAAAGTTTGTGAGCTTTGAACTAATGATCAAAGGCTCCAAACATATCGTCGACTTGGAGCAAGGCGGCACCTCCACACCCGAGGTGCAACCCATCGCATTCAAAGCAATAGAAGAAAAGAAAGAAGAATCTACATCAAGTAGGCTCCCCATCGATGCCTCCAAGCTCAACAATGAGGAGATGTCGCTCATCATCAAGAGCTTCCGCCAAATCCTCAAGCAAAGGAGGGGGAAAGACTACAAACCCCGCTCCAAAAGGGTGTGCTACAAGTGTGGTAAGCTCGGTCATTTTATTGTTAAATGTCCAATGTCTAGTGATAGTGACAGGGGCGACGACAAGAGGGGAAAGAAGGAGAAAAAGAGATACTACAAGAAGAAGGGCGGCGATGCCCACGTGTGTCGGGAATGCGACTCCGATGAGAGCTCCACCGACTCCTCCTCCGACGAGGATGCCGCCAACATCACCGTCAACAAGGGCTTCCTCTTCCCCAACGTCGGCCACAAATGCTTCATGGCAAAGGACGGCAAAAAGAAGGTACAATCTAGAACCACCCCAAGTATACTACATCTAGTTATGAGGGTAGTTCTAGTGATGATGAAGATGATCTGCTTACACTTTTTGCCAACCTTAACATGCAACAAAAGGAAAAAAATTGAATGAATTAATAGGAGCTATTCATGAGAAGGATGAACTTTTGGATAGCCAAGAGGAATTTCTTATTAAAGAAAACAAAAAGCATGTTAAAGTGAAAAATTCTTATGCTCTGGAAGTAGAAAAATGTGAGAATTTGACTAAGGAGCTTAGCATGTGCCATGATTCAATTACCAATTTTAGAAATGAAAATGCTAGCTTAAATGCTAAGATTGATAAATTGAATGAATCTATCTCTAACCTGAGAAACGAAAATGCTAGTTTAATTTCTAAGGTTAAAGATTTAAATGTTTGCAATGATTCTATTTCCTATCTTAGAGATGAAAATGACATGCTAAAATCTAAGATAGATGAATTACATGTTTGCAAACCATCTACATCTACTGTTGATCATGTTACTATTTGTACTAGATGTAGATATGTTAATGTAGAAGCTATTCATGATCACCTTGCTTTAATTAAACAACAAAATGATCATATAGCTCAATTAACTTCAAAAATTAATGAGCATGAAATTGAAAATGAAAACTTTAAATTTGCTAGAAGCATGCTCTATAGTGGGAGACGCCCTGACATTAAGGATGGCATTGGTTTCCAACAGGGAAGCAATGTTAAGCTTAATGTCCCTAAAAGATTATCCAATTTTGTAAAGGGCAAGGCACCTATGGTTCAGGATAATGAGGGCTATATTTTATATCCTGCTAATTATCCTGAGCACAAGATTAGGAGAATTCATGCTAAGAAATCTCATTCTGTTTCTCACCATACTTTTATGTATAAGAATGAGGCATCTAGGTCTAGTCATTCTACACATGTTAAAATGCCTAAAAAGAAAACTCCTACTGTATCAAATGAGCCTAATATTTCATTTAAGACTTCTGATGCATCTTATGTTTTAACTAACAAATCAGGCAAAATAGTTGCCAAATATGTTGGGGGAAAACACAAGGGGTCAAAGACTTGTGTTTGGGTACCCAAGGTGCTTGTTTCTAACGTGGAAGGACCCAAGACTGTTTGGGTACCTAAGAACAAGGCCTAAACTTGTTTTGTAGGTTTATGCATCCGCGGGCTCAAGTTGGATAATTGATAGCGGGTGCACAAACCACATGACATGGGAGAAAAGAATGTTCTCCTCCTATGAGAAAAACGAAGATTCCCAAAGAGCTATCACATTCGAGGATAGAAATCAAGGTTTGGTCAAAGGACTTGGTAAAATTGCTATATCACCTGACCATTCTATTTCCAATGTTTTCTTGTAGATTCTTTAGATTACAATTTGCTTTCTATCTCTCAATTATGCAAAATAGCCTACAACTGTCTTTTTACAGATGTAGGTGTTACTGTCTTTAGAAGAAGTGATGGTTCAATAGCATCTAAGGGAGTATTATAGGGTCAGCTATACTTAGTTAATTTTAACAAAGCTGAACTCGATACTTGCTTAATTGCTAAGACTAATATGGGTTGGCTCTGGTATCGCCGACTAGCCCATGTTGGGATGAAGAATCTTCACAAGCTTCTAAAGGGAGAACACATTTTGGGACTAACAAATGTTCATTTTGAGAAAGATAGGATTTGTAGCGCATGTCAAGCAGGAAAGCAAGTTGGCACACATCATCCACACAAGAAAATAATGACAACGGACAGGCCACTGGAACTACTCCACATGGATCTATTCGACCCGATAGCTTACATAAGCATCAGCGGGAGTAAGTACTGTCTAGAAATTGTGGATGACTATTCTCGCTTTACTTGGGTATTCTTTTTGTAGGAAAAATCACAAACCCAAGAGTCCTTAAAGCGATTCTTAAGACGAGCTCAAAATGAGTTCGGATTAAGGATCAAAAAGATAAGAAGCGACAATGGGACGGAGTTCAAGAATTCTCAAATAGAAGGATTTCTTGAGGATGAAGGCATAAAGCATGAGTTCTCTTCTCCCTACACACCTCAACAAAATGGTGTAGTGGAGAGGAAGAATAGAACTCTACTGGACATGGCAAGGACCATGCTTGATGAATACAAGACACCGGACCGGTTTTGGGCTGAGGCGATTAACACCACCTGCTACTCCATCAACCGGTTATATCTTCACCGAATCCTCAAGAAGACATCATATGAACTCCTTACCGGTAAAAAGCCCAATGTTTCATATTTTAGAGTCTTTGGTAGCAAATGTTTTATTCTTATTAAAAGAGGTAGAAAATCTAAATTTGCTCTTAAGGCTGTAGAAGGCTTTTTACTTGGTTATGACTCAAACACAAGGGCATATAGAGTCTTCAACAAATCCACTAGATTAGTTGAGGTTTCTTGTGACATTGTGTTTGATGAGACTAATGGCTCCCAAGTGGAGCAAGTTGATCTTGATGAACTAGATGATGAAGAGGCTCCATGCATCGCGCTAAGGAACATGTCCATTGGGGATGTGTGTCCTAAGGAATCCGAAGAGCCTACACAAGCACAAGATCAACCGTCATCTTTCATGAAAGCATCTCCACCAACTCAAGATGAGGAACAGGCTCAAGATAATATTGATGAAGATCAAGAGGATGAGTCACCTCAAGAGGAGGACAATGGTCAAGGGGGATATGAAGACAAGGAAGATGAGCAAGAGATACAGGGTCAAAGACCGCCACACCCAAGAGTCCACCAAGCAATACAACGAGATCACCCTGTGAACTCCATTCTCGGTGACATTCATAATGGGGTAACCACTAGATCTCGTGTTGCTCATTTTTGTGAACATTACTCTTTTGTGTCCTCTATTGAGCCATACAGGGTAGAGGATGCACTAAGAGATTCGGATTGAGTGCTAGCAATGCAAGAGGAACTCAACAACTTCACGAGGAATGAGGTATGGCATTTAGTTCCACGTCCTAATCAAAATGTTGTATGTACCAAGTGGGTATTCCGCAACAAGCAAGATGAGCATGGTGTGGTGACAAGGAACAAAACGCGACTTGTGGCCAAAGGTTATTCACAAGTCGAAGGTTTGGATTTCGGTGAAACTTATGCACCCGTAGCTAGGCTTGAGTCAATTTGTATATTACTTGCCTATGCTACTTGCCATGGCTTTAAGCTTTATCAAATGGACGTGAAAAGTGCCTTCCTCAATGGACCAAACAAGGAAGAGGTCTATGTTGAGCAACCTCCCGGCTTTGAAGATAGTGAGTATCCTAACCATGTTTATAAACTCTCAAAGGCGCTTTATGGGCTCAAGCAAGCCCCAAGAGCATGGTATGAATGCCTATGAGATTTCCTTATCACTAATGGCTTCAAAGTCGGTAAAGTCGATCCTACACTCTGTACTAAAACTATTGCAAAAGATTTGTTTGTATGCCAAATTTATGTTGATGATATCATATTTGGGTCTACTAACAAATCTACTTGTGAAGAGTTTAGTAGGATCATGATTCAAAAATTCGAGATGTCTATGATGGGGGAGTTGAAGTATTTCCTAGGATTTCAAGTCAAGCAACTCCAAGAAGGCACCTTCATCAGCCAAACAAAGTACATTCAAGACATACTTACCATGTTTGGAATGAAGGATGCCAAGCCCATCAAGACACCCATGGGAACTAATGGGCATCTCGACCTCGACACGGGAGGTAAGTCCGTAGATCAAAAGGTATACCGGTCGATGATAGGATCTTTACTCTATTTATGTGCGACCGGACATTATGCTTTCCGTATGCATGTGTGCAAGGTTCCAAGCCGATTCTAAGGAAGTTCACCTTAGGGTCATGAAATGAATCATGAGATATTTAGTTTACACTCCTAAGTTTGGACTTTGGTACCCCAAGGGATCCACTTTTGACTTAATAGGATATTCCGATGCCGATTGGGCAAGGTGTAAAATTGATAGAAAGAGCACATCAGGGACTTATCAGTTTCTAGGGAGATCCCTGGTGTCTTGGGCTTCAAAGAAACAAAACTCACTAGCTCTTTCCACCGCCCGAAGTCGAGTATATTGCTGCAGGCCATTGTTGTGCGCAATTACTTTGGATGAGGCAAACCCTCAAGGACTATGGCTACAAATTGAGCAAAGTCCCTCTCCTATGTGATAATGAGGGTGCAATCCGCATGGAGGATAATCCCATTGAACACAGCTGCACTAAGCACATAGACATTCGGTATCACTTTTTGAGGGATCACCAACAAAGGGGGATATCGAGATAGTTTATGTTAGCACCAAAGAACAATTAGCCGATATCTTTACCAAGCCTTTAGATGAGAAAACCTTTAGCAAACTTAGGAATGAGCTAAATATTCTTGATTATCGGAATTTTGATTGAAACATTGCACACATAGCTCATTTATATACCTTTGATCATATCTCTTTCATTTTGGTACAAATGCATATTTCTTATTATTTATGTACCAAGGCTACAACTAATGTGTTTTCAAGTGTATTTCTATGCTAAAGTCGTAGCTTGAAAGGGAAATGGAGTACTCAACGAAGACAAGGCTTCCACTTCACTCTACCAGTATCTTTTATCCTTCGTCGGCACTCCACACCACTCTTTGATTGGTATAATATTTTCACTCATATTTACTTGTACCAATGGGGAGAACGAATAAAGGGCTCTCAAAGTCTCCGTTTTTGAAAGGGAAATGTGCCCTTGGGCCATTTCTAAGTGTTTTGGTGATTTAGTGTCCAATACAAGTGCCTAAGTGTCAAATGGTGGACAAAGTACAAATCAAGTATAAAGGTATGTTTCTCAGACTTAGTACATTGTTTTAGAGACTAATGTATTGTGTCTAAGTACTGGAAACAGGAGAAATCGAATTGGAAGAGAGATGGCTTTGTTCAGCCAAAGTCAGCTCTGTCTGGGTGCACCGGACTGTCCGGTGGTGCACCGGACAGTGTCCGGTGCGCCAGGCTGGCTCAAGCGAACTTGCTGCTCTCGGGAAGGAATTAACGGCGTACGGCTACAATTCACCGGACTGTCCGGTGTGCACCGGATTGTCCGGTGAGCCAACGGTCGGCCGGGCCAACGGTCGGCTGCGCGATCCGCTCGAGACACGTGGCCGAGCCAACGGTCGGGAGGGGGCACCGGACTGTCCGGTGTGCACCGGACAGTGTCCGGTGCGCCAACGGCTCCAAGGCTGCCAACGATCGGCTTCGCCAAATAAGGAAGGAAATCCGCACCGGACAGTGTCCGGTGGTGCATCGGACTGTCCGGTGCGCCAGGCGACAGAAGGCAAGAATTGCCTTCCCGGATTGCTCTCAACGGCTCCTAGCTGCCTTGGGGCTATAAAAGGGACCCCTAGGCGCATGGAGGAGGATACCAAGCATTCCTTGAGCACTCTTGATCACTCACACCCCATTCTTGCGCACTTGTTCGACATTCTAGTGATTTGAGCTCCGTTCTAGTGTGCTAGTCTTTTGAGCTTAAGTCTGGGTCTTGTGTGTGTGTATTTGTTGTGATCTTTGTGTCTTGTTTTCACAGGATCACCTATTCACCCCCCTCTAGGTGCTCTCAATTGGTATCAAAGTCGTTCTCTTCAAGAAAGGGACTAACCACCCGAAGATATGGATCCTAAGGGGAAGGGAATCATGATCAATGATAAGGAGAAGGAGTCCTTCGTCAACGAGCCAAAGGATGACAAGCCTACCGACTCGGGCTCGGGCCACAAACGAAAGGATGGGAAGAAGAAGAAGACAAGGCGCATCAAGGAGATCGTCTACTACGACGACAGCGACGAGTCCACTTCTTCCCAAAAGGACAACGACGACAACGACTACGAGAGAAGGAAACCGGTTAATTTGAACTTTTCTTTTGACTACTCTCGTATTCCGCAAAGTACAAATGCTCATTTGCTCTCCATTCCACTTGGCAAACCTCCTCACTTTGATGGAGAGGACTATGGATTTTGGAGCCACAAAATGCGTAGTCACCTGTTCTCTCTCCATCCGAGCATATGGGAGATTGTGGAAAGTGGAATTAAATTTGATAGCTCAGATAGTCCTATGTTTATCAATGAACAGATTCATAGAAATGCACAAGCTACTACTGTGTTGTTAGCCTCTTTGTGCAGGGACGAGTATCATAAGGTGAGCGGCTTGGACAATGCCAAGCAGATCTGGGACACCCTCAGGATCTCACATGAGGGGAACGACGTCACCTTACTCACCAAAATGGAGTTGGTGGAGGGCGAGCTTGGAAGATTCGCAATGATCAGGGGAGAGGAGCCAACCCAAACATACAACCGGCTCAAGACCCTCATCAACAAGATAAGGAGCTACGGAAGCACACGATGGACGGACCACGATGTCGTTCGTCTAATGCTAAGGTCCTTTACTGTACTTGATCCACATTTGGTGAACAATATCCGTGAAAATCCTAGGTACACCAAGATGTCGCCCGAAGAAGTTCTTGGGAAATTTGTAAGCGGGCGAATGATGATCAAGGAGGCGAGATATGTCGACGACGCGTTGAACGGTCCAATCCATGAGCCTCAACCCATTGCTCTCAAGGCAACAAGGAGCAAGGAGACGCTACCTAGCAAGGTGGCGCAAGTTGAGGCGGTCGTGCTCAATGATGAAGAGATGGCCCTCATCATCAAGCGCTTCAAGACGGCGCTAAAGGGTCGCAAGGGGCAGCCAAGCAAGACCAAGACAAAGGGGAAGCGCTCATGCTTCAAATGTGGTAAGGTTGGTCATTTTATTGCTAACTGTCCCGACAATGATAGTGACCAGGAACAAGGGAACAAGTGGGAGAAGAAGAAGAACTATAAGAAGGCAAAAGGTGAGGCACATCTTGGCAAGGAGTGGGACTCGGATTGTTCGTCGTCCGACTCCGACAACGAAGGACTCGTCGCCACTGCCTTCAACAAGTCATCCCTCTTCCCCAACTAGCATCACACTTGCCTCATGGCAAGGGAAAGGAAGGTAAGCGCTCGTAACACTAGTACTTATGCTTCTTCAAGTGAGGATGAGTCTAGTGATGATGATGAAATAGATTATTCATGTTTATTCAAGGGTCTAGATAGAACCAAGGTGGATAAAATAAATGAATTGATTGATGCTTTGAATGATAAGAATAGATTGCTAGAAAAGCAAGAGGATCTCTTATATGATGAACATGATAAGTTTGTAGAAGCTCAAAAATCCCTTGCTTTAGAAATAAAGAGAAATGAAATGCTTTCTTGTGAACTATCTTCCTGCCATGAGACAATTTCTAGCTTAAGGAGCATAAATGATGATTTGAATGCTAAGTTAGAGATAGCTAGTAAATCTAACTCTTGTGTAGAACATGTTACGATTTGCAATAGGTCTAAAGATTTTGACATTGATGCTTGTAGTGAACACCTTGTTACAATTTCCAAATTGAATGA
This sequence comes from Zea mays, assembly GCF_902167145.1. NCBI lineage: Eukaryota > Viridiplantae > Streptophyta > Magnoliopsida > Poales > Poaceae > Zea > Zea mays. The sequence goes on from NC_050101.1 coordinate 99,502,930, forward strand.
TGAATTGACTAGTCTTAATGCCCAACTTAAGACTAGCAAGAGTGATTTTGATAAGCTTAAGTTTGCAAGGGATGCCTACACGATTGGTAGACACCCCTCAATAAAGGATGGACTTGGCTTCAAGAGGGAAGCCAAGGACTTAACAAGCCATAAGGCTCCCATCTCCGCCAAGGAGAAAGGAAAGGCCCCTATGGCTAGTAGTGTTAAAAAGAACCATGCTTTTATGTACCATGATAGAAGACAGTCTTATAGGAGTTGTAATGCTTATGATGCTTTTGACTCTCATGCCATGTTTGCTTCTAGTTCTTCCTATATGCATGGTAAAAATATGTCGAAGATATATTTTGTTCATATGCCTAGGAGAAATGTTGTAAATGTTCCTAGGAAAGTTAATGAACCTTCTACAATATATCATGCTTTAAATGCTTCCTTTGCTATTTGTAGAAAGGATAGGAAGATAGTTGCTAGAAAATTAGGGGCAAAATGCAAGGGAGACAAAACTTGCATTTGGGTCCCTAAGACAATTGTGACTAACCTTGTAGGACCCAACAAGAGTTGGGTACCTAAGACCCAAGCCTAAATTTGCCTTGCAGGTTTATGCATCCGGGGGTTCAAGCTGGATTATCGACAGCGGATGCACAAACCATATGATAGGGGAGAAGAAGATGTTCACCTCCTATGTCAAAAACAAGGATTCCCAAGATTCAATAATATTCGGTGATGGGAATCAAGGCAAGGTAAAAGGGTTAGGTAAAATTGCTATTTCATCCGAGCACTCTATATCTAATGTGTTTTTAGTTGAGTCTCTTAGATATAATTTGTTATCTGTTAGTCAATTATGCAATATGGGATATAATTGTCTATTCACAAATGTAGATGTGTCTGTCTTTAGAAGAAGTGATGGTTCATTAGCTTTTAAGGGTGTATTAGACGGCAAACTGTATTTAGTTGATTTTGCAAAAGAGGAGGTCGGTCTAGATGCATGCTTAATTGCTAAGACTAGCATGGGCTGGCTGTGGCATCGCCGCTTAGCACATGTGGGGATGAAGAACCTTCACAAGCTTCTAAAGGGAGAACACGTGATAGGTCTAACCAATGTTACTTTCGAAAAAGATAGACCTTGTGCAGCTTGTCAAGCAGGTAAACAAGTGGGAGGAGCGCATCACAACAAGAATGTGATGACCACGTCAAGACCTCTGGAGCTGCTACATATGGACCTCTTCGGACCCGTCGCCTATCTAAGCATAGGAGGAAGTAAGTATGGACTAGTTATTGTTGATGACTTTTCTCGCTTCACTTGGGTATTCTTTTTGCAGGATAAATCTGAAACCCAAGGGACCCTCAAGCGCTTCCTAAGGAGAGCTCAAAACGAGTTTGAGCTCAAGGTGAAAAAGATAAGGAGCGACAATGGGTCCGAGTTCAAGAACCTTCAAGTGGAGGAGTACCTTGAGGAGGAAGGGATCAAGCACGAGTTCTCCGCTCCCTACACACCACAGCAAAATGGTGTGGTAGAGAGGAAGAACAGGACGCTTATAGACATGGCGAGGACGATGCTTGGAGAGTTCAAGACCCCCGAGCGTTTTTTGTCGGAAGCCATGAACACGGCTTGCCACGCCATCAACCGGGTCTACCTTCACCGCCTCCTCAAGAAGACTTCATACGAGCTTCTAACCGGTAACAAACCCAATGTATCCTACTTTCGTTTATTTGGGAGCAAATGCTACATTCTAGTGAAGAAGGGTAGAAATTCTAAGTTTGCTCCCAAAGCTGTAGAAGGGTTTTTATTAGGTTATGACTCAAATACAAAGGCGTATAGAGTCTTCAACAAATCATCGGGTTTGGTTGAAGTCTCTAGCGACGTTGTATTTGATGAGACTAATGGCTCTCCACGAGAGCAAGTTGTTGATCTTGATAATGTAGATGAAGAAGATGTTCTGACAGCCGCTATACGAACCATGGCGATTGGTGATGTACGACCACAGGAACAAAAGGAGCAAGATCAACCTTCTTCCTCAACAATGGTGCATCCCCCAACTCAAGACGATGAACAGGTTCATCAAGAGGAGGCGTGTGATCAAGGGGGAGCACAAGATGATCATGTGATGGAGGAAGAAGCACAACCGACACCTCCAACCCAAGTTCGAGCGACGATTCAAAGGGATCATCCCGTCGACCAAATTTTGGGTGACATTAGCAAGGGAGTAACTACTCGGTCTCGATTAGTTAATTTTTGTGAGCACTACTCCTTTGTCTCTTCTATTGAGCCTTTCAGGGTAGAAGAGGCCTTGCTAGATCCGGACTGGGTGTTGGCCATGCAGGAGGAGCTCAACAACTTCAAGAGGAATGAAGTTTGGACACTGGTGCCTCGTCCTAAGCAAAATGTTGTGGGAACCAAGTGGGTGTTCCACAACAAACAAGACGAGCACGGAGTAGTGACAAGGAACAAGGCTAGACTTGTGGCAAAAGGTTATGCCCAAGTCGCATGTTTGGACTTTGAGGAGACTTTTGCTCCCGTGGCTAGGCTAGAATCCATTCGCATTTTGCTAGCATATGCCGCTCACCATTCTTTCAGGTTGTTCCAAATGGATGTGAAGAGCGCTTTCCTCAACAGGCCAATCAAGGAGGAGGTGTACATGGAGCAACCCCCTGGCTTCGAGGAAGAACGGTACCCCGACCACGTGTGTAAGCTCTCTAAGGCGCTCTATGGACTTAAGCAAGCCCCAAGAGCATGGTATGAATGCCTTAGAGACTTTTTAATCGCTAATGCTTTCAAGGTTGGGAAAGCCGATCCAGCTCTTTTTACTAAGACTTGTGATGGTGATCTTTTTGTGTGCCAAATTTATGTCGATGACATAATATTTGGTTCTACTAACCAAAAGTCTTGTGAAGAGTTTAGCAGGGTGATGACTCAAAAGTTTGAGATGTCAATGATGGGCGAGCTAAGCTATTTCCTTGGGTTCCAAGTGAGGCAACTCAAGGATGGGACCTTCATCTCCCAAACAAAGTACACGCAAGACTTGATCAAGCAGTTTGGGATGAAGGACGCCAAGCCCGCAAAGATGCCAATGGGAACCGACGGACACACCGACCTCAACAAAGGAGGTAAGTCCGTTGATCAAAAAGCATACCGGTCTATGATAGGGTCTTTACTTTATTTATGTGCTAGTAGACCGGATATTATGCTTAGTGTATGCATGTGTGCTAGATTTCAATCTGATCCTAAGGAGTGTCACTTAGTGGTCGTGAAGCGAATTCTTAGATATTTAGTTGCTACGCCTTGCTTCGGGATCTGGTATCCAAAGGGGTCTACCTTTGACTTAATTGGATATTTAGACTCCGATTATGCTGGATGTAAGGTCGATAGGAAGAGTACATCAGGGACGTGCCAATTCTTAGGAAGGTCCCTGGTGTCCTGGAGTTCTAAGAAACAAACCTCCGTTGCCCTATCCACCGCTGAGGCCGAGTATGTTGCCGCAGGACAGTGTTGCGCGCAACTACTTTGGATGAGGCAAACTCTTCGGGACTTTGGCTACAATCTGAGCAAAGTCCCACTCCTATGTGATAATGAGAGTGCTATCCGCATGGCGAATAATCCTGTTGAGCACAGCCGCACAAAGCACATAGACATCCGGCATCACTTTTTGAGAGACCACCAGCAAAAGGGAGATATCGAAGTGTTTCATGTTAGCTCCGAGAACCAGCTAGCCGATATCTTTACCAAGCCTTTAGATGAGCAGACCTTTTGCAAGTTGCGTAGTGAACTAAATGTCTTAGATTCACGGAACTTGGATTGATTTATAGCATACATGTGTTTTATGCCTTGATCATATTCCTTAATACATTTTGTGTGTTTATGGTGCTCAAGTTGTACAAGCACTCCCCGGACCTCACAAGTCCTTTGCAAGTGATGCACAAATTTAGGGGGAGATGTGCTACAACTTGACCTTTTGAGACTGACCGTGTGCTTGAGTCTGCTTATTTTAGTCTCAAAGGAGGTTTTGAAAGGGAAAATGTGGACTTGGACCATGCAAGACTTCCACTGCACTCCGATGAAAGAGTAACTTTTCCAAGTTCATCTTTGTACTCTGATTGCCTTTTTACTCTTAGTTGAAGATTTTGGTGAGGCAATGGGGTTAAAGGGCCAAAAATGATCCCGTTTTGGTGCTTGATGCCAAAGGGGGAGAAAATAAGGCCAAAGCAATAAATGGATCAGCTACCACTTGTGAGTTGTGAGTTTTGAAAATAGTAGAGTTAGAGTTTTTGTCAAAATACTCTTGTTTGCCTCTTATTGTCAAAAGTTGGCCTCTTGTGGGGAGAATGGCTTAATTATGGGAAAAAGGGGAGCTTTTGAATCCTTGATCAATTTCTCATGAAACATCTCTCTTTATGTTTCAAACATGTGTGTTTGACTTAGAGATAGGAAATTGAGTTTGATTTGCAAAAACAAACCAAGTGGTGGCAAAGGATGATCCATATATGCCAAATTTGATTCAAAACAAATTTGAGTTCTTATTTGAATTGATTTTATACTTGTTCTACTTGCTTTATGTTGTGTTGGCATAAATCACCAAAAAGGGGGAGATTGAAAGGGAAATGTGCCCTTGGGCCATTTCTAAGTGTTTTGGTGATTTAGTGTCCAATACAAGTGCCTAAGTGTCAAATGGTGGACAAAGTACAAATCAAGTATAAAGGTATGTTTCTCAGACTTAGTACATTGTTTTAGAGACTAATGTATTGTGTCTAAGTACTGGAAACAGGAGAAATCGAATTGGAAGAGAGATGGCTTTGTTCAGCCAAAGTCAGCTCTGTCTGGGTGCACCGGACAGTGTCCGGTGCGCCAGGCTAGCTCAGGCGAACTTGCTGCTCTCGGGAAGGAATTAACGGCGTACGGCTATAATTCACTAGACTGTCCGGTGTGCACCGTACTGTCCGGTGAGCCAACGGTCGACCGGGGCAACGGTCGGTTGCGCGATCCGCTCGAGACACGTGGCCGAGCCAACGGTCGGGAGGGGGCACCGAACTGTCCTGTGTGCATCGGACAGTGTCCGGTGCGCCAATGGCTCCAAGGCTGTCAACGGTCGGCTCCGCCAAATAAGGAAGGAAATCTGCACCGGACAGTGTCCGGTGGTGCACCGGACTATCCGGTGCGCCAGGCGACAAAAGGCAAGAATTGCCTTCCCGGATTGCTCTCAACGGCTCCTAGCTGCCTTGGGGCTATAAAAGGGACCCCTAGGAGCATGGAGGAGGATACCAAGCATTCCTTGAGCACTCTTGATCACTCACACCCCATTCTTGCGCACTTGTTCGACATTCTAGTGATTTGAGCTCCGTTCTAGTGTGCTAGTCTTTTGAGCTTAAGTCTGGGTCTTGTGTGTGCGTATTTGCTGTGATCTTTGTGTCTTGTTTTCACAGGATCACCTATTCACCCCCCCTCTAGGTGCTCTCAATTTTTGGCGATTAATGCCAAAGGGGGACAAAGTATTAGCCCAAAGCAAAAGGACCGCACCACCACCTAATTTTAAAATTGTGCTTTGAAAATTTTAATTGGTATATTTCAAAATGGTATGATTATTCTCAATTGGTATATTTAAAGATAGATTTTCAAAATATTTCCAATTGGTATCTATTAAAATCCTATGAAAAACTAAGTGGAGAATTTCATTCAGGGAGAGTTTTGTTAAAGTCAAAGGAAAAGCATTTGAAATAGGGGGAGAAATTTCAAATCTTGAAAATGCTTCTTGCAATCCTATTCATTTACCTTTGACTATTTGCAAAAGACTTTGAAAAGATTTTACAAAAAGAATTTGCAAAAACAAAACAAGTGGTGCAAACATGGTCCAAAATGTTAAATAAAAGAAAGCAATTCATGCATATCAAGTGAAACTATAAATTGGTTTAATTCTAAGTAACTTATGCACTTACCTTATACAAATTAGTTCAATTATGCACTTATATATATTTGCTTTGGTTGGTGTTGGCATCAATCACCAAAAAGGGGGAGATTGAAAGGGAAATAGGGTTAACCTTTTCTCAGCATTAATTTTGGTGGTTGAATGCCCAACACAAATATCGAACTAACTAGTTTGCTCTAGATTATACATTGTACAGGTGCATAAAGGTTCAACACAAACCAATAAAAGATTGAAGAAATGGTTCAAATACAAAGGAGCAAGAAACCTAGTGTGCCCTGGTCTGGCGCACCGGACTGTCCGGTGTGCCACCGGACAGTGTCCGGTGCACCAGGACCGTACAATTCCAAACTCGCCACCCTTGGGTTTTTCAGGGCGCCCTCCGCTATAATTCACCGGACTGTCCGGTGCACCAACGGAGTAACGGCTATCCAGTGCAATGGTCGACTGCAAAAGCATGGACGCACCGGACAGTGAACAGTGCCTGTCCGGTGCGGCACTGGATTGTTCGGTGCCACTAGAGGACAAAGCCTCCAACGGTCAGAAGCTCCCGAACTCTAACGGTTGGGTGACGTGGCTGGAGCACCGGACTGTCTGGTTGGGGGTATTTATAGCCCTCAACCACCACCACTTCAAGCATCCAAGTTTCCAGCACTTCACATTCAATACAAGAGCTAGTGCATTCACTCCTAGACACAATTCAAAAGAATCAAAGCCTCTCCAAGTCCCAAATTTACTCCAAACACCTAGTGACTAGAGAGAGTGTTTTGTTCCTGTTCTTTGCGCTCTTGTTTCTTGGATCGCTTTTGTAACGCCCTAAAAATTAAACCATATTTATAATCCAAATATGGTGTGTCCTATGGATGATCGGAGGTCGTAGATGTATAGATCTCATCAAGATGATTCCGATCAATCAATAGTTTGCCTTGTTTGGAGTCCGGATGAGTCTTTTCGAGTGCCGGTTGATCTGAGCCATTGGATATTAGAATTGTGGAAGTTTTCTTCTATTTATACCTCCCTAACCCTAGAAGCCACGTCCTCCCACCCCTAGCAGCCATCACCCTTTTGTGCCTTGCCCCAAGAGAAGAGAGGAAGAAAAAGGGAGAGAAGAGAGGGGAGATGAGGGCATACCGTCGCCCATCGTCGTCGTTCCTCTCCAAGAATTGGTTGGATTTCCTTTCCTCTCTCTCTTTTCTCCACTTGATGAATGCTTTCCCTTGTTTTGGATGAGTTTTAGACCCTACAATTAGCCTTTCTTGGTTGGATTAGATGAGGGATTAGATTTTGATCTCAAAATTAGTCCCTGCAGGGTGGCAGATTCGATAGTTTCTGTTCATGCCAGTTTTTCGTGGTCTTAGTGACCTCAAAAAAATAAAAAGTCTATATATGAGTCGTAGATAAATTGTATATCTTTCCGTGGCCGCAAAGAGCACCTCAATCGGACATCAGATTAGAGAGTTATTGTAGTTTGATTATAGCAGTTTTTCAGTCTCATAATTCCGTGCAGAATCTGTTCTCTTAAGATTTAGGCAAATTTATCAACAAAATTAAACCTTGGGATTGTAAGAGAAGTTGTAGATAATTTCATAAGCTTTCCAGATTGATAAAGAGTGTATTCATATGAATTTTGAAACTCCAGTTATGTTTGTTTTACTGTAGCTGTTCCTGTTTGCCTAACAAAAATGAGCGGATATGTTCGCTGGTGGGTTTCATATAGTAATTTGCCGAATTGGCTCTTCCAACTATGGAGAATTTTGTAGAGGGATAAAAGTTCTTACTGCTAGAAGATTTTCATAAATTTTTGGTTGAGTAGTTTGGGAGATATCGAATTTTGAAGTTAACTATGTTGTTGTCTGAAACAGATTCAGTCAGTTATCTTGTGAGATGTTTTAGAACTTATAGATGACAAAATTTAATTATACATTGAATACTGAAGTTGTAGAGTATTTTGTGTAGATACTCCTAGAGTATTTATTTTATATCACCACTATTATAATTTTAAGGATACAAAATTAACAAATAGTGTTGTTGTTGTTTGGCATGTGGTTCAGGGTGGGAGTCTTTCCACCGGGTCTTGGTTTCAAGTGTAGGAGCGATTTGTTGATTGTTGGCAGATGTTTGTGAAATATTTGTACTAAGTTTTATGCCCGCTAGCAGGTGGCTACACTCCGGATCATGCCTAGTACATTCTTCTGCTTCGATGAAAGCAAGTGAATGTAGCGGTGGTTGCTACCGTTTTGACTTGTTATTGTTATCGCCTACACTCTAATATTCAGAATTATTAAATTCTTTCATAATTGAACTCTATGATGATGTTGTACTTGATTGTATTATATTGATGCTCAATCATATATTGAGGATGATTGTGGTTCGAGTATGACCCATGAGATTAATTCACGTATTTGAAGGAAGATGAAGTATTATTTGAGGTTTGTATTGTATCTAAAGGAAGGTAAAGTATTATTTGAGGTTTGTATTGTATCTGAAGGAAGATGAAGTATTGTTTGAGGTTTGTATTGTATGTGAAGGAAGTGAAGTATATTGATAAATGCAACATGCCATATGCATTGCATGATTCATTTGCATCTGATGTTTTGTCGTGACCTATGGTCCGATCGTACCGGTACAACTTAGCATCGTACGTTGCCCGAGGAGGGGTATGATGCGGCTTCATACCCTCAGAGGTATGAAGGCAGAGGACATATGCATTGCATTCACATGCATTCATTGAAGTGATATTTGCAGATATTGTTGACGCAGTGAAGTGTTATACAAATTATTGTGGTTGCTCGAGGAAATGGGATGGTATTGGTTATATTGGGACTATTGAGTTCTATATCTACAAGTATTTTTGTTCTTAATTGTGATTCCTATAAAATGTTGATTAATTCATCTTGTGGTTTAAATATCTCGTCAAAACAATTTGCTTACTGAGATGTTTCATCTCACTCTTGCATTACTCAATGCAGGTGCTTGATGCTTATCAAGGGGAGTGGGAAGTAGCGGCACGTTGCATACATTGCTTAAAGAACCAAATAATTAGCTTGGGTTATTGACTTTTAAGGTTCATACTTTAGAGTATGATGTAGGCATAAACTAGTTCATTCGTGGTTAATTATCCTTGATGAGAATTATATCATACTAGTATGATTCATTTTGTATTGATATATCTCTTTTGCTTCTATGATGCTTATAATTACAAAGGAGTCGCTGCCAAATTTTATTTTGCTTAGTGTTCAGATGTTGGTAGTGAAGACTAGTAGCATCTCGTGGTGTTTGTGGATCTCGGGGTGTTATAGCTTTCTTCTTCCTCATTCTTGTTCTCAAGTGACTTGTAATCAAAGCAAGAGACACCAAGTGTGTGGTGGTCCTTGCGGGGTCTAAGTGACCCGATTGATTAAGGAGAAAGCTCACTCGGTCTAGGTGACCGTTTGAGAGAGGGAAAGGGTTGAAAGAGACCCGGTCTTTGTGACCACCTCAACGGGGACTAGGTTCTTTGGGACTGAACCTCGGTAAAACAAATCACCGTGTTTATCCGCTCTATTTCTTGGTTGATTTGTTTTTGCTCTCTCTTGGACTTGAATTCATTTCTAACGCCAACCCCGGCTTGTAGTGTGTGCTTAAGTTTATAATTTTCAGATTCCGTCTATCCACCCCCCTCTAGGCGACTTTCAGAGGGGATCCCTCCTTGGCTTTGTTGTCGGACTCCCTTGATGGAGCCTTCCCAAGGCTTGCGAGCATGTCGCCGGTTTCGATCTCCCTCTTGGCGTGATCTCCCGACATCACTTCGAGTTGTTAGACTCTAATGAAGCACCAAGCTCTGATACCAATTGAAAGTCGCCTAGAGGGGGGTGAATAGACGTAATCTGAAATTTACAACTTTACACACACACTATAAGCCGAGGTTAGCGTTAGAACTTAAATCGAGTCCGGGAGAGAGGGGGAAAACAAATCAAATGGAAATCAAGCGAATGAACACGGTGATTTGTTTTACCGAGGTTCGGTTCCAAAGAACCTAGTCCCCGTTGAGGTGGTCACAAAGACCGGGTCTCTTTCAACCCTTTTCCTCTCTCAAACGGTCACTTAGACCGAGTGAGCTTTCTCCTTAATCAAACGGGTCACTTAGACCCCGCAAGGACCACCACACACTTAGGTGTCTCTTGCTTTGATTACAATTCACTTGGGAACAAGAATGAGGAATAGGTGAGTTGATTTGGAAGAAAGCCAGAGCATTGATGTTCCAAAGAAGGCCAGATATATATGGAGATAGCACACAAGCGGCACCCACACCGCTAGATATATTGGGAGAGAGCACGCAAGCGGAGAAAGAAGGCTAGCCGGAGCAGCTCCAAACCAAGAGGCACCTGCACCAGGCGTCAGTCCGAGAAGCACGAGAGAATGTGAGTGTCTTCCCAGCCATGGACCTGCCGAAGCGACACAACACCACCACCAACTCCGTAGCATATGCCGACTACTACCACGCTACGGGCTTTAGTAGTCCAATATCTCAGACCTGGACTCCTCATCGCTAAGATAACCTAAGCGTGGCAGGCGCCACCATGTCCTCCTCGACGGCACGCACGGAGAAAGGGCAGGAGCATGATCGACTCGCCCCGTACCCGCGTCGACGAGCGTCGGTTGGCTCGCGGCTGCGACTATGGACGGGGGCAGCAGGTTGGGTGGAAGAACAGGGCGAAGGCAGGGAAGACGAACGGAACGTCCGACGAGGGCGAAAACGATGGTGCGCGCATGATGTGAAACGTCATCGTGGACGTGCAATAGCCACTGCACGAGTCAGTGTCGGGGCTGGTGTCAGACGAATACGGGGAGGAAGCTCTACTCCTACGCCCTCTGCCGAGAATGGGGTGGCGCGGAGGTGGAGACATAAGGGGAGAGAGAAAAGAAATAGAATGGCGAACAAGGTGGTGGTAACTGAGGCGAGAACCATCATTATCGTGAGGAGGTATAGATGGCCAAATAGGTCGTGTCTGGCGAGCCGGTCCGAGACACGACCCATTTAATAGTGTCTGGGCAAACCTGTCACGATCGCGCGTGCGGTGCTTGGACCGTAGCCTCGGCCCATAGTGCTGGCCCGGTCCGACACGATTTTATTTTATAAAAAATCATATATACATATATACAATTTATATTCAATATTATAAATATCTGAGCATTGATGTTCCACTGGTTAGACAGCTTCGCCCAGTGTCTTCCACCCTTCTTTTATCAGGGTGTGGGTTTAAACCTCACCTGCTGCACCGCTTTTTAATACTTTACGCTGAATTGATTTGGAAGAAATGTAGGGACTTTTTTTATAAAAAGATGACGCAGGACGACCGTTGAAACATCCCAGTCCGGACTAGCTAAAAATCTACCCAATTTTTCAGAGGTTGGTTCCCATTAACGTATGAATTTTTTTAAAAAAAATAATCTGCATAAACTCTGTAACGTAAACAAAGAGTCGCTTCATCAGCGCATATAGTACAAAGATGTCAGATTTTTTTACATTGAAACACGTTGCTAAAGAGAAGCATTGAGTCATCACGTGATCTTTTTTGTGGTAATACATGAATCATCATATGTTCATGTGGCAACAAGCATTGGTACAGACTTGCAAAAGAAATGAATCATCACATAGACATGGTCTTTGTTGCCCCCGTCTCAAACAGACAAGCACGTTTCGTTTTCTCACAGACATAAAACTTCCTTCACCCGTCCTTGCGATGCCCGCCCCGTGTAAGAGAGCAAAGTAGGCGTCCACCACCAGTCGTGGCTCCGCTCCCGCACCCGTCCTCGCGATGCCCGCCCCGTCCCCATAACGCACGCTGTGGTCCCCCGCGCCCTCGGCAAGCGTGTCCGCCCTGAATCCGCGTCCCTGCCATCTTCCGCCCCGGATCCGCGTCCGCATCCATGCTCTCCATGGAAGGCGTATGTGATGCTCGCGTCATCCCTAAACCCCGCTCGGTCTCCATGGAAGGGTCCTCCACCTCTGCCCCCGGATCCGCGTCCCAGCCATCCTCCGCCTCGGATCCGCGTCCACGCTCCCCGCTCGGTCTCCATGGAAAGGTCCTCCACCCGCGGACCTCGCCCCCACCGCACCTGTCCACTATACGGGGGAGAAGTTTCCATCCAAATATCTGGGGCAGACCTCCTCACCCCGCATCTCCCTTGCCATCCACGGATCTGGCCCCACCCCGGATTCTGCTCGCGTTAAGGGCCAGTACTCGGCGCGGGCGGCCCAGAGCGCGGCGCTGGTCGCGTACCGATACCTCAGCGGCAGCCCCAAGAATCGGCTGGACATGTCCGCCGTCGTCCAGGCACTGGAGCCCCTGATCGACCTCGACGACGACGTGCCTGTGGCACCCCTAGGCCACGCCGGCCCCGTCGTGCTATTCGTAGCGGCCGCCGCGAAGGAGAAGAATGAGCGGGCCCCAAGGAAGGACGTCCTCGGCCACCGACGCAGGCCCATGTCGCCCAAGGCGAGCCCCAGGAAGCACCCCAGCGTCGGCACCAAGGAGGAGTTCTGGGTGAGGCATCTGCCGGCCGACCAGAAGACACGTCCGAGCTTGGGCGGTGTTGTGCAAGCGTGTGCGTGAGGCAAGCTGGCGAGGTGCTATTGGGGCTAAGATTGTGCCTTGGACCAAATTGTTGTTTTCAGTCTGCTATTACAGTGAGATTAGATGCAGAGTGTCGCCGCCGTCGGTCTCCGGCTCCTGCGGAAGCAGCTCAGCAGACCCCTACGGTGTCCCAGAATTCGGGTGGCGGGACATTCGCCGGTACAAACAGTTCCGGTCAGTCGACACGAACATTTCTGCCAGCAATGACTCCGCTCTTGGCCAGAGACTGAAGTGAGTTTCCATTGATCGGTAACTACTACTCCCTCCGTCGAAAATCAAATACATTTCGTACTATAAAAGATTAGGTATATACTAATAATCATTGCCTTTACGAAAAGAGGATGTAGAAAAAAAGATAACTGAATTTAAATAGTCTAATTCTAAAATTTGTACTTATTTTACAACAAATTGGGAGTACTACAGTAAGTATAGTTTCTTCTTTATCAATGATGAAAAAGTGAAACCTCAGGATTTTCTTAAAACTTGAATTGGGTCTAAACATTAGCAGAGAGTTGAGTAGTTCACTCTCGTGTAGTGTCAGCCTGTCTCATTGCTTAGCCCAAAATTGGAAATGTGATTTCGTCCCCAATGCGGCAATGCCTATGCTACAATAACCATGATACTCATGTAATTTAGATCATAGGGAGTTAGCCTGGAGAGCTGATAGTGGGAAATGCCCAGAAAATACTGTACATTGAAGTGTGGATTCTGAAAACGATACTTATTGATTATATCATTTTCTGTTTTTAGCTGGCATGGGCTTGGAAGCATGCCTTCAGCGGAGGCGATGCGTCTTTTTGTCAAAATCTTAGAGGTATGAATGATTACATGATAGTGTTCAGTGTGTGCAATAACAATAAAGACTTTTACTCCTAAGCAAGTTGCGGTTGTTCCTGTGCAAATGGATTTGATAGATGTATCGGTATTCTGGCAGGAAGAAGATCCTGGATGGTACTCTAGGGCCCCTGAGTTCAACCCTGAGTCTGTTGTAGATATTCAGATGCATGTAGGTCATGCATTGGTCCTTCTTTTTTCTCCGGACAAAAACCTAGAGATCTTGATACTATTGGTCTTATCAATTTATCATTTAGTGCAGTTTCCATTGATCGGTAAACTGGAACTCGTGAGCAGGGGGTAACCTTTCTCGCAAATTTCGCTGAAATTTCATGAACTTGAGTAATTTTATGGAATTTCGTACCACAGTAACGCATGTGCTTTATTACTAATACTTTGTTTAGGGTTTTTGTTTTTATAAAACCATATCTCTATAAATAAATCGACTGACTTGGCTGAAAATTGTCAAGCCCCGAAATTGAAAAATCGTACGTTAGTGCTGTACACGAACATGAGGTAGACCTGGAGGTGGCTCCGATGATGTGTATGTGTAGGTTTATGCTTGAACCAACTCCGTTTTAAAAATTGTCGTACGTTAGTGTAGGAGAGCTTGCCATCCTGGACTTGAACTTCTTCTGCATTCCTACCCAACAAGCAGGGCCCTTCTTTTGGTGGGGAAGTAATGAACTCTTACTGGATTGAGAACAGGCAAGTCCTTGGCTTTTTGAAGAATAGTAGCCTGCAGAGCTTCTGGTAGGCAAACAACATATCCTGTTTCCTTATGTAACAGATCCGTTTTTATGTTTCATCCCCACTCTCCTTAGATCATTAGATTGTGTCTTTTGCATTCCTTTGGCATGTATGGCTGGGCTGGCCATGTCAGGATTTTCAATTTTTGGTCACTACATATGAAACCATTTTGGACACTAATCAGTAGCTAGCTACAAAAATTGTTTATGTTTTTTTGGCCAAACATGCATGCCTGAACTATCTGTCGGGGACCATAATTAGGGGTACCCCCAAGGCTCCTAATCTCAGCTGGTAACCCCCATCAGCACAAAGCTGCAAAGGCCTGATGGGTGCGATTAAGTCAAGGCTCGGTCCACTCAAGGGACACGATCTCGTCTCGCCCGAGCCCAGCCTCGGGCAAGGGCAGCCGACCCCAGAGGATTTACGTCTCGCCCGAGGGCCCCCTCAAGCAACGGACACACCTTCGGCTCGCCCGAGGCCCAGCCTTCGCCAAGAAGCAACCTTGGCCAAATCGCCACGCCGACCGACCGTATCGCAGGAGCATTTAATGCAAGGATGGCCTGACACCTTATCCTGACGCGCGCTTGTCAGTCGACAGAGCCGAAGTGACCGCAGTCACTTCGCCGCTCCACTGACCGACCTGACAAGAAGACAGTGCCGCCTACGCCGCTCCGACTGTTGTGCCACTCGACAGAGTGAGGCTGACAGCAGCCAAGTCCGGCCTCGAGCGCCATAGGAAACTCTGCCTCGCCCGACCCCAGGGCCCGGACTCGGCCTCGGCCCCGGAAGACGACGAACTCCGTCTCGCCCGACCACAGGGCTCGGACTCGGCCTCGGCCCCGGAAGACGACGAACTCCGCCTCGCCCGACCCCAGGGCTCGGACTCGGCCTCGGCCCCGGAAGACGACGAACTCCGCCTCACCCGACCCCAGGGCTCGGACTCAGCCTCGGCCCCGGAAGACGACGAACTCCGCCTCGCCCGACCCTAGGGCTCGGACTCGGCCCTGGCCTCAGCCGACGGTCTCCGCCTCGCCCGACCCAGGGGCTCGGACTCGACCTCGACCTCGGAAGACAGACTCGACCTCGACCTCGGAGGAGCCTCCGCCTCGCCCGACCCAGGGCTCGGACCGACCACGTCACAGGAGGGGCCATCATTACCCTACCCCTAGCTAGCTCAGGCTACGGGGAACAAGACCGGCGTCCCATCTGGCTCGCCCCGGTAAACAAGTAATGATGGCGCCCCGCATGCTCCATGACGACGGCGGCTCTCAGCCCCCTTACGGAAGCAAGGAGACGTCAGCAAGGACTCGACAGCCCCGACAGCTGTCCTTCCGCCAGGCTCCAGCGCTCCTCCGACGGCCACGACATCTCATGAACAGGGTGCCAAAACCTCTCCGGCTGCCACGACGGCATGTACTTAGGGCACTAGCTCCTCTCTGCTAGACACGTTAGCACACTGCTACATCTCCCATTGTACACCTGGACCCTCTCCTTACGCCTATAAAAAGAAGGTCCAGGGCCCTCTTACACCTGGACCCCCTTCGCGCTCCGTCTCGCGCCGACCCATCTGGGCTGGGGCACGCGGCGACAATTTACTCGTCGGTCC
Source organism: Zea mays (assembly GCF_902167145.1). Classification (NCBI taxonomy): domain Eukaryota; kingdom Viridiplantae; phylum Streptophyta; class Magnoliopsida; order Poales; family Poaceae; genus Zea; species Zea mays. The sequence continues at coordinate 99,518,646 of NC_050101.1, forward strand.
AGGGACCCCCCGGGGTCGAAACACCGACAGTTGGCGCGCCAGGTAGGGGCCTGCTGCGTGTTGACGAACAGCTTCCCGTCAAGCTCCAGATGGGTAGTCTCCAGCAACCTTTCCAGCCCGGAACGGTGCTCCGTTTCGGGAGTCTTGAGTTCATGTCCCTCGACCGTAGCTACGACATGATACTCCTTCCCCCGCCGCGCGACAGCGACAATGGCGGCCGACAACCCGCCCGCCGGCGGCGGAATCTACGACGTCTTCCCCATGTGGCGGAAGAACAACATTCGGGTTTGTCCCGTCGCCTCCCCCGCCTACGGAGGAGGAGGCGGGGCAACCAAGGCCAAGCAGGAGGCGGCACCTCGTCGGCTGTCGAGCGAGTCGACGGCGCCGGCGCCCCAACGGGGGACACGTCGGGCATCGACCTCGCGTCTGAGACGAAGACGAGCGTCGCTTCCCCGCAACACGCCAACTCCAAGCGGACGGACGACGCCAGCACGCTCGCAAATGACTTGCTGGGCGTCACCCTCGTACCTGAGACGACGGTGCAGTCTGCCCCTGACGTGACTTCGACACCGCTCGATGACCAAAAGGTACCGACCGATTCCCATCTCGTGCCTTTTGGGTTCAGCCTCGACCCACCAAGCGACTTCGCTTCGGTGGACGCTTTCATAGAGGCGGGTCCAAACCCTCCAGGGTACGGTATGCGGTCACCTTGGGACCGGCTGACAACCGTCTCGACCTACGGGCACTCGGGTTCCGAGGAAGATGACGAGCCCGACTTTTGTTGGGATTTCTCCGGACTTGGTAACCCCAGTGCCATGAGGGACTTCATGACCGCATGCGACTACTGCCTTTCCGATTGTTCCGACGGTAGCCGCAGCTTCGGCGACGAGGACTGCGACCCGAGTCGTGAATGTTTCCACGTCAATCTAGGGGGTCCCGATGAAGGCAACCATCTTGGTATACCGGAAAGTGGTGATCCCCCTAGGCCTGCGCCTCGCGTTGACATCCTTCGGCAGCTAGCTGTGGTCCCAGACCCTGCGGGGGGGGGGTCAGGACGCACAACTCGAGCAAATCCGCGAGATGTAGGCCAGGCTCGACGGGGGAGCAGGAACACTTGAGCCGTTCCGCCGGGACATCGGGCAGGAATGGGCAGGCCAACCTCCGGCCGGAGAAGCACGTCATCTACCCCAGGGCATCCAGCACCGCATCGCCGACGATGTCAGGGCAAGGCCGCCACCGGCTTCCAGTGGGGTCGGCCAGAACCTGGCTGCAGCGGCAATACTTCTCCGCGCGATGCCGGAACCATCAACCGCCGAGGGGCGGCGTATCCAGGGAGAGCTCAAGAATCTCCTGGAGGATGCCGCGATCTGACGGGCCGAAAGCTCTGCCTCCCAAAGGCAGGGGTACCCCTCAGAACATCGCGCCGCGACTTCCCGATTCATGCGGGAAGCCTCGGTCCACATCGGGCGCACGCGCAACACAGCGCCTGTGACCCCGGGTCGCCTCGGCAACAAGCACCACCACAGCAACCGTCGAACCCACCTCGACGAGAGGGTGCACCGAGGCTACCACCCCAGGCGTGGGGGACGCTACGACAGCGGGGAAGATCGGAGTCCCTCGCCCGAACCACCCGGTCCGCAGGCTTTCAGCCGGGCCATACGACGGGCGCCGTTCCCGACCCGGTTCCGAACCCCGACTACTATCACAAAGTACTCAGGGGAGACGAGGCCGGAACTGTGGCTCGTGGACTACCAGCTGGCCTGCCACCTGGGTAGAACGGACGATGACAACCTCATCATCCGCAACCTCCCCCTGTTCCTCTCCGACACCGCTCGAGCCTGGCTAGAGCACCTGCCTCCGGGGCAGATCTCCAACTGGGACGACCTGGTCCAAGCCTTCGTCGGCAACTTCCAGGGCACTTACGTCCGCCCTGGGAACTCCTGGGATCTCCGAAGCTGCCGCCAGCAGCCGGGAGAGTCTCTCCGGGACTACATCCGGCGATTCTCGAAGCAGCGCACCCAGCTGCCCAACGTCACCGACTCGGATGTCATCGGCGCATTCCTCGCCAGCACCACTTGTCACGACCTGGTGAGCAAGCTGGGTCGCAAGACCCCCACCAGGGCGAGCGAGCTGATGGACATCACCACCAAGTTTGCCTCTAGCCAGGAGGCGGTTGAGGCCATCTTCCGGAAGGACAAGCAGCCCCAGGGCCGCCAGCCGGAAGATATCCCCGAGGCGTCCACTCAGCGCGGCACCAAGAAGAAAGGCAAGAGGAAGTCGCAAGCGAAACGCGACGCCGCCGACGCGGACCTTGTCACTGCCGCTGAGTACAAGAACCCTCAGAAACCTCCCGGAGGCGCCAATATCTTCGACAAGATGCTCAAGGAGTCGTGCCCCTATCATCAGGGGCCCGTCAAGCACACCCTTGAGGAATGCGCCATGCTTCGGCGCCACTTTCACAAGGACGGGCCACCTGCGGAAGGTGGCAGGGCCCACGACGACGCTAAGAAGGAGGATCGCAAGGCAGGAGAGTTCCCCGAGGTCCACGACTGCTTCATGATCTACGGTGGGCAAGTGGCGAACGCCTCGGCTCGGCACCGCAAGCAAGAGCGTCGGGAGGTCTGCTCGGTAAAGGTGGCGGCGCCAGTCTACCTAGACTGGTCCGACAAGCCCATCACCTTCGACCAGGGCGACCACCCCGACCGCGTGCCGAGTCTGGGGAAATACCCGCTTGTTGTCGACCCCGTCATCGACAACATCAGGCTCACCAAGGTCCTCATGGACGGAGGCAGCAGCCTCAACATCATCTACGCCGAGACCCTCGGGCTCCTGCGAGTCGATCTATCCTCGGTCCAGGCAGGCGCGGCGCCTTTTCACGGGATCATCCCCAGGAAACGCGTCCAGCCCCTCGGACAACTCGATCTACCCGTCTGCTTTGGGACTCCCTCCAACTTCCGAAGGGAAACCCTCACGTTCGAGGTGGTCGGGTTCCGAGGAACCTACCACGCGGTGTTGGGGAGGCCATGCTACGCCAAGTTCATGGTCGTCCCCAACTACACCTACCTCAAGCTCAAGATGCCGGGCCCCAACGAGGTCATCACCGTCGGCCCCACGTATCGACACGCGTACGAATGCGACGTGGAATGCGTGGAGTACGTCGAGGCCCTCGCCGAATCCGAGGTCCTCATCGCCGACCTGGAGAGCCTCTCCAAGGAGGCGCCAGACGTGAAGCGCCATGCCGGCAACTTCAAGCCAGCGGAGACGGTTAAGTCCGTCCCTCTCGACCCCAGCAACGACGCCTCCAAGTAGATCCGGATTGGCTCCGAGCTCGATCCCAAATAGGAAGCAGTGCTCGTCGACTTTCTCCACGCAAACGCCGACGTTTTCGCGTGGAGTCCCTCGGACATGCCCAGCATACCGAGGGATGTTGCCGAGCACTCGCTAGATATCCGAGCTGGAGCCCGACCCGTGAAGCAGCCTCTGCGCCGATTCGACGAAGAAAAGCGCAGAGCCATAGGCGAGGAGATCCATAAGCTCATGGCGGCGGGGTTCATCAAAGAGGTATTCCTTCCCGAATGGCTTGCCAACCCTGTGCTTGTGAGAAAGAAAGGAGGGAAATGGCAGATGTGTGTAGACTACACTGGTCTAAACAAAGCATGTCCAAAAGTTCCCTACCCTCTGCCTCGCATCGATCAAATCGTGGATTCCACTGTTGAGTGCGAAACCCTGTCTTTCCTCGATGCCTACTCAGGGTATCACCAAATCAGGATGAAAGAGTCTAACCAGATCGCGACTTCTTTCATCACACCTTTCGGCATGTACTGCTATGTTACCATGCCGTTTGGTTTGAGGAATGCGGGTGCGACATACCAAAGGTGCATGAACCACGTGTTCGGCGAACACATTGGTCGAACGGTCGAGGCTTACGTCGATGACATCATAGTCAAGACAAGGAAAGCCTCCAACCTCCTTTCCGACCTTGAAGCGACATTCCGGTGTCTCAAGGCGAAAGGCGTAAAACTCAATCCTGAGAAGTGCATCTTCGGAGTCCCCCGAGGCATGCTCTTGGGGTTCATCGTCTCCGAGCGGGGCATCGAGGCCAACCCGGAGAAAATCGCGGTCATCACCAACATGGGGCCCATCAAGGACTTGAAAGGCGTACAGAGGGTCACGGGATGCCTTGCGGCTCTGAGCCGTTTCATCTCGCGCCTCGGCGAAAGAGGCCTGCCTCTGTACCGCCTCTTAAGAAAGGCCGAGTGCTTCACTTGGACCCATGAGGCCGAGGAAGCCCTCGGGAACCTGAAGGCGCTCCTCACAAACGCGCCTATCTTGGTGCCCCCCGCTGCTGGAGAACCCCTCTTGATCTACATCGCCGCTACCACTCAGGTGGTCAGCGCCGCGATCGTGGCTGAGAGACGAGAAGAGGGGCATGCATTGCCCGTCTAGAGGCCAGTCTACTTCATTAGTGAGGTACTGTCCGAGACCAAGATCCGCTACCCACAAATTCAGAAGCTGCTGTACGCGGTGATCCTGACGCGGCGGAAGTTGCGACACTACTTCGAGTCTCATCCGGTGACTGTGGTGTCATCCTTCCCTCTGGGGGAGATCATCCAGTGCCAAGAGGCCTCGGGTAGGATTGCAAAGTGGGCAGTGGAAATCATGGGCGAGACTAAAAGTCGCCTAGAGGGGGGGTGAATAGGGCGAAACTGAAATTTACAAAATTAATCACAACTACAAGCCGGGTTAGCGTTAGAAATAATAATGAGTCCGAGAGAGAGGGCACAAAACAAATTGCAGGTAAATGAAGAGTGTGACATGTGGATTTGTTTTACCGAGGTTCGGTTCTTGCAAACCTACTCCCCATTGAGGAGGCCACAAAGGTCGGGTCTCTTTCAACCCTTACCCTCTCTCAAATGGTCCCTCGGACCGAGTGAGCTTCTCTTCTCAAATCAAACCGGGAACAAAAACTTCCCCGCAAGGACCACCACACAATTGGTGTCTCTTGCCTAGGTTACAATTGAGTTTTGATCACAAGGACAAATGAGAAAGAAGGAAGCAATCCAAGCGCAAGAGCTCAAAAGAACACGACAAATCTCTCTCGCTAATCACTAAAGCCTTGTGTGGAATTGGAGAGGATTTGATCACTTGAGTGTGTCTAGAATTGAATGCCTAGCTCTTGTAAGTGGTTGGAAGTGTGAAAACTTGGATGCTATGAATGGTGGGTGGTTGGGGGTATTTATAGCCCCAACCACCAAACTAGCCGTTTGGTGGGGCTGTCTGTCGCATGGTGCACCGGACAGTCCGGTGCACACCGGACATGTCCGGTGCGCCAGCCACGTCACCAAGGCCATTGGGTTCCGTCCGTTAGAGCTCTGACTTTTGGGCCCGCCTGGATGTCTGGTGGCACACCGGACATGCACTGTAGAGTGTCCGGTGTGCCACTTCGCGCGTGCCTGACTTCTGCACGCTCTGGCGCGCATTTAATGCTTCTGCAGGTGACCGTTGGCGCGAAGTAGCTGTTGCTCTGTTGGCTCACCGGACAGTCCGGTTCACACCGGACATGTCCGGTGAATTATAGCGGAGCAAATTCCCGAGGCTGGCGAGTTCCAGAGCCGCTCTTCCCTGGGGCACCGGACAGTCCGGTGAATTATAGCGGAGCGCCTCTGGATTTTCCCACAGGTGAAGAGTTCAGCGTGAAGTCCCCTGGTGCACCGGACACTGTCCGGTGGTGCACCGGACACTGTCCGGTGGCACACCGGACAGTCCGGTGCGCCAGACCAGGGCACACTTCGGTTATCCCTTTGCTCTTTTGTTGAACCCAATACTTGGTCTTTTTATTGGCTAAGTGTGAACCTTTGGCACCTGTATAACTTGTACACTAGAGCAAACTAGTTAGTCCAATTTATTTGTGTTGGGCAATTCAACCACCAAAATTATTTAGGAACTAGGTGTAAGCCTAATTCCCTTTCAATCTCCCCTTTTTGGTGATTGATGCCAACACAAACCAAAGCAAATATAGAAGTGCATAATTGAACTAGTTTGCATAATGTAAGTGCAAAGGTTGCTTGGAATTGAGCCGATATAAATACTTATAAGATGTGCATGGATTGTTTCTTCAATTTTTGACATTTTGGACCACGCTTGCACCACATGTTTTGTTTTTGCAAATTCTTTTGTAAATCCTTTTTCAAAGTCCTTTTTGCAAATAGTCAAAGGTAGATGAATAATATTTCGAGAAGCATTTTCAAGATTTGAAATTTTCTCCCCTGTTTCAAATGCTTTTCCTTTGACTAAACAAAACTCCTCCTAAATGAAATTATCCTCTTAGTGTTCAAGAGGGTTTTGATATATCAATTTTGAAATGCTACTTTCTCCCCCTTTTGAACACAATAAGATACCAATTTAACTTTATCAATTGAGAATCATACAAATTGAAAAACTCTTTTTTAAAATTAGGTGGTGGTGCAGGTGGTGGTGCGGTCCTTTTGCTTTGGGCTAATACTTTCTCCCCCTTTGGCATGAATCGCCAAAAACGGAGTCATTAGAGCCCTTGGAATTACTTTCTCCCCCTTTGGTCATAAATAAATGAGTGAACATTATACCAAAGATGGAGTCCTTTTGCTTTAGACACTCTCCCCCAAGGATGGAGAGTTGCCCGGAGCGACGGCGAAGGATGAGTTACGGAGTGGAAGCCTTTGTCTTCGCCGAAGACTCCAATTCCCTTTCAATACACCTATGACTTGGTTTGAAATAGACTTGAAAACACATTAGTCATAGCATATGAAAGAGACATGATCAAAGGTATATGAATGAGCTATGTGTGCAAATCAACAAAAGAAGTTCCTAGAATCAAGAATATTTAGCTCATGCCTAAGTTTGTTAAAAGATTGTTCATCAAGAGGCTTGGTAAAGATATCTGCTAATTGATCTTTAGTGTTAATATATGAAATCTCGATATCTCCCTTTTGTTGGTGATCCCTTAAAAAGTGATATCGAATGGCTATGTGTTTAGTGCGGCTATGCTCAACAGGATTATCCGCCATGCGGATGGCACTCTCATTATCACATAGAAGAGGAACTTTGGTTAATTTGTAACCGTAGTCCCTAAGGGTTTGCCTCATCCAAAGTAGTTGCGCGCAACAATGGCCTGCGGCAATGTACTCGGCTTCGGCGGTAGAAAGAGCTACGGAATTTTGCTTCTTTGAAGCCCAAGACACCAAGGATCTTCCCAAGAACTGGCAAGTCCCTGATGTACTCTTTCTATTGATTTTACACCCCGCCCAATCGGCATCCGAATAACCAATCAAATCAAAAGTGGATCCCCAAGGATACCAAAGCCCAAACTTAGGAGTATAAACTAAATATCTCAAGATTCGTTTTACGGCCGTAAGGTGTGATTCCTTAGGGTCGGCTTGGAATCTTGCACACATGCATACGGAAAGCATAATGTCTGGTCGAGATGCACATAAATAGAGTAATGAACCTATCATCGACCGGTATACCTTTTGATCGATGGATTTACCTCCTATGTCGAGGTCGAGATGCCCATTGGTTCCCATGGGTGTCTTGATGGGCTTGGCATCCTTCATTCCAAACTTGGTTAGAATGTCTTGAGTGTACTTTGTTTGGCTAATGAAGGTGCCCTCTTGGAGTTGCTTGACTTGGAATCCTAGAAAATACTTCAACTCCCCCATCATCGACATCTCGAATTTTTGTGTCATGATCCTACTAAATTCTTCACATGTAGATTCGTTAGTAGACCCAAATATGATATCATCAACATAAATTTGGCATACAAACAAATCATTGTCAAGAGTTTTAGTGAATAAAGTAGGATCGGCTTTTCCGACTTTGAAGCCATTAGCAATAAGGAAATCTCTTAGGCATTCATACCATGCTCTTGGGGCTTGCTTGAGCCCATAAAGCGCCTTAGAGAGCCTATAGACATGGTTAGGGTACTTACTATCTTCAAAGCCGGGAGGTTGCTCAACATAGACCTCTTCCTTGATTGGTCCATTAAGGAAGGCACTCTTCACGTCCATTTGATAAAGCTTGAAGCCATGGTAAGTAGCATAGGCTAATAATATGTGAATTGACTCAAGCCTAGCTACGGGTGCATAGGTTTCACCGAAATCCAAACCTTCGACTTGGGAGTATCCCTTGGCCACAAGTCGAGCTTTGTTCCTTGTCACCACACCATGCTCGTCTTGCTTGTTGCGGAAGACCCACTTGGTTCCTACAACATTTTGATTAGGACGTGGAACTAAATGCCATACCTCATTCCTAGTGAAGTTGTTGAGCTCCTCTTGCATTGCCATCACCCAATCCGAATCTTGGAGTGCTTCCTCTACCCTGTGTGGCTCAATAGAGGAAACAAAAGAGTAATGCTCACAAAAATGTGCAACACGAGATCGAGTGGTTACCCCCTTATGAATGTCGCCGAGGATGGTGTCGACGGGGTGATCTCGTTGGATTGCTTGGTGGACTCTTGGGTGTGGCGGCCTTGGTTCTTCATCCTCCTTGTCTTGATCGTTTGCATCTCCCCCTTGATCATTGTCGTCATCTTGAGGTGGCTCATTTCTTTGATCTTCTCCTTCATCAACTTGAGCCTCGACCTCATTTTGGGTTGGTGGAGATGCTTGTGTGGAGGAGGATTGTTGATCTTGTGCATGTGGAGGCTCTTCGGATTCCTTAGGGCACACATCCCCAATGGACATGTTCCTTAGCGCGATGCACGGAGCCTGTTCTTCACCTATCTCATCAAGATCAACTTGCTCTACTTGAGAGTCGTTAGTTTCATCAAACACAACGTCACAAGAAACTTCAACTAGTCCTGAGGACTTGTTAAAGACTCTATATGCCCTTGTGTTTGAATCATATCCTAGTAAAAAGCCTTCTACAGTTTTAGGAGCAAATTTAGATTTTCTACCTCTCTTAACAAGAATAAAGCATTTGCTTCCAAAAACTCTAAAATATGAAATATTGGGCTTTTTACCGGTTAGGAGTTCATAGGATGTCTTCTTGAGGATTCGGTGTAGATATAACCGGTTGATGGCATAGCAAGCGGTGTTAACCGCCTCGGCCCAAAACCGATCCGGCGTCTTGTACTCATCAAGCATGGTTCTTGCCATGTCCAAAAGAGTTCAATTCTTCCTCTCCACTACACCATTTTGTTGTGGCATGTAGGGAGAAGAGAACTCATGCTTGATGCCCTCCTCCTCAAGGAAGCCTTCAATTTGAGAGTTCTTGAACTCTGTCCCCTTGTCGCTTCTAATTTTCTTGATCCTCAAGCCGAACTCATTTTGAGCCCGTCTCAAGAATCCCTTTAGGGTCTCTTGGGTTTGTGATTTTTCCTGCAAAAAGAATACCCAAGTGAAGCGAGAATAATCATCCACAATAACTAGACAGTACTTACTCCCGCCGATGCTTATGTAAGCGATCGGGCCGAATAGATCCATGTGTAGGAGCTCCAGTGGCCTGTCAGTAGTCATGATGTTCTTGTGTGGATGATGAACACCAACTTGCTTCCCGGCTTGGCATGCGCTACAAATCCTGTCTTTTTCAAAATGAACATTTGTTAATCCTAAAATATGCTCTCCCTTTAGAAGCTTATGAAGATTCTTCATTCCAACATGGGCTAGTCGGCGGTGCCACAACCAACCCATGTTAGTCTTAGCTACTAAGCAAGTGTCGAGTTCAGCTTTATCAAAATCTACCAAGTATAGCTGACCCTCTAACACTCCCTTAAATGCTATTGAATCATCACTTCTTCTAAAGACAGTGACACCTACATCAGTGAATAGACAGTTGTAGCCCATTTGACATAATTGCGAAACGGAAAGCAAATTGTAATCTAAAGAATCTACAAGAAAAACATTGGAAATGGAATGGTCAGGAGATATAGCTATTTTACCCAAACCTTTGACCAAACCTTGGTTTCCATCCCCGAATGTGATAGCTCGTTGGGGATCTTGGTTTTTCTCGTAGGAGGAGAACATCTTCTTCTCCCCCGTCATGTGGTTTGTGGACCCGCTATCGATGATCCAACTTGAGCCACCGGATGCATAAACCTACAAAACAAGTTTAGTTCTTGACTTTAGGTACCCAAACGGTTTTGGGTCCTTTGTCATTAGAAACAAGAACTTTGGGTACCCAAACACAAGTCTTGGAGCCCTTGTGTTTGCCCCCAACAAACTTGGCAACTACCTTGCCAGATTTGTTAGTAAGCACATAAGATGCATCAAAAGTTTTAAATGAAATATTATGATAATTTGATGCACTAGGAGTTTTCTTCTTAGGCAACTTAGCACGGGTTGGTTGCCTAGAGCTAGATGTCTCACCCTTATACATAAAAGCATGATTAGGGCCAGAGTGAGACTTCCTAGAATGAATTCTCCTAATTTTGCTCTCGGGATAACCTGCAGGGTACAAAATGTAACCCTCATTATCCTGAGGCATGGGAGCCTTGCCCTTAACAAAATTAGACAATCTTTTAGGAGGGGCACTAAGTTTGACATTGTCTCCCCTTTGGTAGCCAATGTCATCCTTGATGCCAAGGCGTCTCCCACTATAGAGCATACTTCTAGCAAATTTAAATTTTTCATTCTCTAAGTTATGCTCGACAATTTTAGCATCTAATTTTGCTATATGATCATTTTTGTTGTTTAATTAAGACCATGTGATCATGAATAGCATTGATATCAACATCTCTACATCTATTACAAATAGACACATGTTCAATGGTAGATGTAGAGGGTTTGCAAGAATTAAGTTCAACAATCTTAGCACGTAATATATCATTTTTATCTCTAAGATTGGAAATTGTAACATTGCAAACATCAAAATCTTTAGCCTTAGCAAATAATTTCTCATTCTCATCTCTAAGGTTAGCAAGAGAAACATTCAACTCTTCAATCCTAGCAAGTAAATCAACATTATCATCTCTAAGATTGGAAGTTGAAACATTGCAAACATGAGAATCAACCTTAGCAATTAATTTGGCATTTTCATTTCTAAGGTTGGCAATAGTGTCATGGCATGTGCTTATCTCACTAGATAATTTCTCACATTTTTCTACCTCTAGAGCATAAGCATTCTTAACCTTAACATGCTTTTTATTTTCCTTGATTAGGAAGTCCTCTTGGGAGTCCAAGAGATCATCCTTCTCATGGATGGCACTAATTAGCTCATTTAGTTTTTCCTTTTGTTGCATGTTGAGGTCGGCAAAAAGAGTACGCAAATTATCTTCCTCATCACTAGCACTGTCATCACTAGAGGACTCATATTTAGTGGAGGATTTGGTTTTAACCTTCTTCCTTTTGCCGTCATTTGCCATGAGGCACTTGTGGCCGACGTTGGGGAAGAGAAGTCCCTTGGTGACGGCGATGTTGGCGGCGTCCTCGTCGGAGGAGGAGTCGGTGGAGCTCTCGTCCGAGTCCCACTCCTGGCACACATGGGCATCGCCGCCCCTCTTCTTGTAGTGTCTCTTCTTCTCCTTTCTTCTCCCCTTCTTGCCGTCGCCCCTGTCACTATCACTAGATAATGGACATTTAGCAATGAAATGACTGGGCTTACCACATTTGTAGCATACTTTCTTGGAGCGGGGCTTGTAGTCTTTCCCCCTCCTTTGCTTGAGGATTTGACGGAAGCTCTTGATGATGAGCGCCATCTCCTCGTTGTCGAGCTTGGAGGCGTCGATGGGTGTTCGACTTGGAGTAGCTTCCTCCTTCTTTTCTTCCGTCGCCTTGAATGCGACCGGTTGTGCCTCGGATGTGGAGGAAGTGCCTTGCTCGATGATTTTCTTTGAGCCTTTAATCATTAGCTCAAAGCTCACAAATTTTCCTATAACTTCCTCGGGAGACATTAGCTTATATCTAGGATCACCTCGAATCAATTGAACTTGTGTAGGGTTAAGAAATATGAGGGATCTAAGAATAACCTTGACCATCTCATGGTCATCCCATTTTTCGCTCCCGAGGTTGCGCACTTGGTTCACCAAGGTCTTCAAGCAGTTGTACATTGCTTGTGGATCCTCCCCTTGGTGAAGCATGAAGCGACCGAGCTCCCCCTCGATCGTCTCCCGCTTGGTGATTTTTGTCACCTCATCTCCTTCGTGCGCGGTCTTTAGTACGTCCCAAATTTCCTTCGCACTTTTTAACCCTTGCACCTTGTTATACTCCTCTCGACTTAGAGAGGCGAGGAGTATAGTGGTTGCTTGGGAGTTAAAGTGGTGGATTTGGGCCACCTCGTCCGAGTCGTAGTCTTCATCCCCTACGGATGGTACCTGTACACCAAACTCAACAACATTCCATATGCTTGTGTGGAGTGAGGTTAGATGATGCCTCATTTTGTCACTCCACATATTATAATCTTCACCGTCAAAAACCGGTGGTTTGCCTAATGAAACGGAGAGTAAAGGAGTACGCTTTGAAATGTGGGGGTAGCGTAGGGGGATCTTACTAAACTTCTTGCGCTCATGGCGCTTAGAAGTTATGGAGGGTGCATCGGAGCCGGAGGTAGATGGCGATGAGGTGTCGGTCTCGTAGTAGACCACCTTCCTCATTTTCTTTTTCTTGTCGCCACTCCGATGCGACTTGTGGGAGGAGGCCTTCTTCTCCTTCCCTTTCTTTTTGTTGCGGGACTCTTCCGATGAAGCCTTCCCGTGGCTTGTAGCGGGCTTGTCGCCGGTCTCCATCTCCTTCTTGGTGTGTTCTCCCGACATCACTTCGAGCGGTTAGGCTCTAATGAAGCACCGGGCTCTGATACCAATTGAAAGTTGCCTAGAGGGGGGTGAATAGGGCGAAACTGAAATTTACAAAATTAATCACAACTACAAGTCGGGTTAGCGTTAGAAATAATAATGAGTCCGAGAGAGAGAGAGGGCACAAAACAAATCACAGGTAAATGAAGAGTGTGACACGCGGATTTGTTTTACCGAGGTTCGGTTCTTGCAAACCTACTCCCCGTTGAGGAAGCCACAAAGGCCGGGTCTCTTTCAACCCTTACCCTCTCTCAAATGGTCCCTCGGACCGAGTGAGCTTCTCTTCTCAAATCAAACCGGGAACAAAACTTCCCCGCAAGGACCACCACACAATTGGTGTCTCTTGCCTAGGTTACAATTGAGTTTTGATCACAAGAACAAATGAGAAAGAAGGAAGCAATCCAAGCGCAAGAGCTCAAAAGAACACGGCAAATCTCTCTCGCTAATCACTAAAGCCTTGTGTGGAATTGGAGAGGATTTGATCACTTGAGTGTGTCTAGAATTGAATGCCTAGCTCTTGTAAGTGGTTGGAAGTGTGAAAACTTGGATGCTATGAATGGTGGGTGGTTGGGGGTATTTATAGCCCCAACCACCAAACTAGCCGTTTGGTGGGGCTGTCTGTCGCATGGTGCACCGGACAGTCCGGTGCACACCGGACATGTCCGGTGCGCCAGCCACGTCACCAAGGTCGTTGGGTTCCGACCGTTGGAGCTCTGACTTCTGGGCCCGCCTGGATGTCCGGTGGCACACCGAACATGCACTGTAGAGTGTCCAGTGTGCCACTTCGCGCGTGTCTGACTTCTGCGCGCTCTGGCGTGCATTTAATGCTTTTGCAGGTGACCGTTGGCGCGAAGTAGTCGTTGCTCTGCTGGCTCACCGGACAGTCCGGTGCACACCGGACATGTCCGGTGAATTATAGCGGAGCAAATTCCCGAGGCTGGCGAGTTCCAGAGCCGCTCTTCCCTAGGGCACCGAACACTGTCCGGTGTACACCGGACAGTCCGGTGAATTATAGCGAAGCGCCTCTGGATTTTCCCGAAGGTGAAGAGTTCAGCGTGAAGTCCCCTGGTGCACCGGACACTGTCCGGTGCGCCAGACCAGGGCACACTTCGGTTATCCCTTTGCTCTTTTGTTGAACCCAATACTTGGTCTTTTTATTGGCTAAGTGTGAACCTTTGGCACCTGTATAACTAGTTAGTCCAATTTATTTGTGTTGGGCAATTCAACCACCAAAATTATTTAGGAACTAGGTGTAAGCCTAATTCCCTTTCGGAGACAATCTCGTTCACCCCTCGGAAGGCCATCAAGTCCCAAGTCTTGGCGGACTTTGTGGATGAATGGGTCGATACCCAGCTCCCAACAGCTCCGATCCAACCGGAACTCTGGACCATGTTTTTCGACGGGTCGCTGATGAAGACAGGGGTAGGCGCGGGCCTGCTCTTCATCTCGCCCCTCGGGAAGCTCCTACGCTACGTGCTATGCCTCCACTTCCCGGCGTCCAACAATGTGGCCGAGTACGAGGCTCTGGTCAATGGGTTGCGCATCGCCATCGAGCTAGGGGTCCGACGCCTCAACGCTCGCGGTGACTCGCAGCTCGTCATTGACCAAGTCATGAAGAACTCCCACTGCCGCGACCCGAAGATGGAAGCCTACTACGATGAGGTTCAACGCCTGGAGGACAAGTTCTACGGGCTTGAGCTCAACCACATCGCCCGACGATACAATGAGACTGCGGACGAGCTGGCTAAGATAGCCTCGGGGCGAACGACGGTTCCCCCGGACGTCTTCTCCCGAGACCTGCATCAACCCTCCGTCAAGACCGACGACGCGCCCGAGCCCGAGAAGGCCTCGGCCCCCGAGGGTGAGGCACTGCGCGTCGAGGAGGAGCGGAGCGGGGTCATGCCTAATCGAAACTGGCAGACCCCGTACCTGCAATATCTCCACCGAGGAGAGCTACCCCTCGACCGAGCCGAAGCTCGGCGGTTGGCGCGGCGCGCCAAGTCGTTCGTCTTGTTGGGGGACGGGAAGGAGCTCTACCACCGCAGCCCCTCAGGCATCCTCCAGCGATGCATATCCATCACCGAAGGCCAGGAGCTCTTACAAGAAATACACTCAGGGGCTTGCGGTCATCACGCGGCGCCCCGAGCCCTTGTTGGAAACGCCTTCCGATAAGGTTTCTACTGGCCGACCGCGGTGGCCGACGCCACTAGAATTGTCCGCACCTGCCAGGGGTGTCAATTCTACGCAAGGCAGACCCACCTGCCCGCTCAGGCTCTGCAGACCATACACATCACCTGGTTGTTTGCTGTGTGGGGTCTGGACCTCGTCGGCCCCTTGCAGAAGGCACCCGAGGGCTACACGCACCTGCTGGTCGCCATCGACAAATTCTCCAAGATCCCCAATTCAACTTGATCGACAATGAGCTATCACATTCGGGGATGGAAACCAAGGTTTGGTCAAAGGATTGGGTAAAATTGCTATATCACCTGATCATTCTATTTCCAATGTTTTTCTTGTAGATTCTTTAGACTATAACTTGCTTTCAGTTTCTCAATTATGTAAAATAGGTTACAACTGTCTTTTTACAGATACATGTGTTACTGTCTTTAGAAGAAGTGATGATTCAATAGCGTTTAAGGGAGTGTTAGAGGGTCAGCTATACTTAGTAGTTTTTGATAGAGCTGAACTCGACACTTGCCTAATTGCTAAGACTAACATGGGCTGGCTCTGGCATCGCCGACTAGCACATGTTGGAATGAAGAATCTTCACAAGCTTCTAAAGGGAGAACACATTTTGGGACTAACGAATGTTCATTTTGAGAAAGACAGGATTTGTAGCGCATGTCAGGCAGGGAAGCAAGTTGGTGTTCATCATCCACACAAGAACATCATGACGACTGACAGGCCACTAGAACTCCTACACATGGATCTATTCGACCCGATTGCTTACATAAGCATCGGCGGGAGTAAGTACTGTCTAGTTATTGTGGATGACTATTCTCGCTTCACTTGGGTGTTCTTTTTGCAAGAAAAATCTCACACCCAAGAGACCTTAAAGGGATTCTTGAGACGGGCTCAAAACGAGTTCGGCTTAAGGATCAAGAAAATTAGAAGCGACAACGGAACGGAGTTCAAAAACTCTCAAATCGAAGGCTTCCTTGAGGAGGAGGGCATCAAGCATGAGTTCTCTTCTCCCTACACGCCACAACAAAATGGTGTAGTGGAGAGGAAGAATAGAACTCTATTGGACATGGCAAGAACCATGCTTGATGAGTACAAGACTTCGGATCGATTTTGGGCCGAGGCGGTCAACACCGCTTGCTACGCCATCAACCGGTAATATTTACACCGAATCCTCAAGAAGACATCATATGAACTCCTAACTGGTAAAAAGCCCAATGTTTCATATTTTAGAGTCTTTGGTAGCAAATGCTTTATTCTTGTTAAAAGAGGTAGAAAATCCAAATTTGCTCCTAAGGCTGTAGAAGGCTTTTTACTAGGATATGACTCAAACACAAGGGCATATAGAGTCTTTAACAAGTCCTCTGGACTAGTTGAAGTTTCTTGTGACATTGTGTTTGATGAGACTAACGGCTCTCAAGTAGAGCAAGCTGATCTTGATGAGATAGGTGATGAAGAGACTCCGTGCGTCGCGCTAAGGAACATGTCCATTGGGGATGTGTGTCCTAAGGAATCCGAAGAGTCTCCAAATGTACAAGATCAACCATCTTCCTCCATTCAAGCATCCCCACCAACTCAAGATGAGAATAAGGCTCAAAATGATGAAGGAGAAGATCAAGAGGATGAGACACCTCAAGAGGAGAGCAATGATCAAGGGGAAGATGCCCATGATCAAGATGAGGAAGATGAACAAGTTCCAAGACCGCCACACCCAAGAGTCCACCAAGCAATTCAACGATATCACCCCGTGAACACCATCCTCGACGACATTCAAAAGGGGGTAACTACTCGATCTCGTGTTGCTCATTTTTGTGAACATTACTCTTTTGTTTCCTCTATTGAGCCACACAGGGTAGAGGAAGCACTTCAAGATTCGGATTGGGTGGTGGCAATGCAAGAGAAGCTCAACAACTTCACTAGGAATGAGGTATGGCATTTAGTTCCACGTCCTAACCAAAATGTTGTAGGAACCAAGTGGGTCTTTCGCAACAAACAAAATGAGCATGGTGTGGTGACAAGGAACAAAGACCGACATGTAGCCAATGGATATTCACAAGTCGAAGGTTTGGATTTTGGTCACTTCAAGATGAGGAAGATGAACCTAGCTCATTGGGGATCTTGGTCGCCATCGACAAATTCACCGACAACGGCACCCAGTTCACCGACAGAAAGTTCCTGGACTTCTACGAGGATCACCACATCCGGGTGGACTGGGCCGCCGTGGCTCACCCCATGACGAATGGGCAAGTAGAGCGTGCCAACGGCATGATCCTGCAAGGACTCAAGCCGCGGATCTACAACAACCTCAACAAGTTCGACAAGCGATGGATGAAGGAGCTCCCCTCGGTGGTCTGGAGTCTGAGGACAACGCCGAGCCGAGCCACGGGCTTCACACCGTTCTTTCTAGTCTATGGGGCCGAGGCCATCTTGCCCACAGACTTAGAATACGGTTCCCCGAGGACGAGGGCCTACGACGACCAAAGCAATCGAGCTAACCGAGAAGACTCACTGGACCAGCTGGAAGAGGCTTGGGACATGGCCTTACTACACTCGGCGCGGTATCAGCAGTCCCTGCGACGCTACCACGCCCGAGGGGTTCGGTCCCGAGACCTCCAGGTGGGCGACTTGGTGCTTTGGCTGCGACAAGACGCCCGAGGGCGGCACAAGCTCACGCCTCCCTGGGAAGGGCCATTCGTCATCGCCAAGGTTCTGAAGCCCGGGACGTACAAGCTGGCCAACAGTCAAGGCGAGGTCTACAACAATGCTTGGAACATCCGACAGCTACGTCGCTTCTACCCTTAAGATGCTTTCAAGTCGTTCATATACCTCGTTCACGCACAAAGTCTAACCATCAAGGAAGGGTCAGCCTTGCCTCGGCAAAGCCCGACCCTCCCTCGGGGGCTAGAAGGGGGGAACCCCCTCCGCGTCAAAATTTTCCTCGGAAAAGATCTATTCTGCCAGAACGTCTTTCGTGCTTTTCGACTACTTCGAAAGTGGGATCCTGAAAACGACGGAGTACACGTAAGCAGCCAAGGCTGACCGAGCCGAGGGACTCCTACGCCTCCGAGATATGGATACCTCACTCATCACCTTCTGCGATAAGTAACTCACGCTCGGATAAGTGATTCCGCGGACCGAACAAGTCTTCACGCTCGAAAACTCTTCTGCCGAAACAATTTTTTGGGCCTTCTCGACTATATCGATGGCAGAATCCTACAGACGAGTAAGAGTACAAGTAAGCGGCAAGGCCGACCGAGCCGAGGGACTCCTACGCCTCTGGGATACGGATACCTCACTCATCACCTTCCGTGAAAAGTAACTCTCGCTCGGACAAACAATTCTGTTACCGACAAATAAGTCCAGATACTCAAAACAAGAGGAAAAGAAACGCAGCTTTACAACACGACGACAGTATGTTTGGGCCTCGGCGACCGTAGAAAACATACGCACACTACAAGATAAATCGATCCTGCAGGCTCGGACCTTGACGGAGGGGAGCAGCAGCACCCTCGGCGTCAACCCCACCTTCGGCGAAGTCCGACCGAGCCTCGGACGGCAACGCGGTCGGAGGATCTCCACTCCGAAGGACGACATCAGCATCACGCCCGGGCCATCGCCGCCACGGTCTTCTCCAGGAATCCGGCCCAAGCAGACAGCTCGGCCGGCCACCCCAAAGCCTCAGCCAGTTGTCCCCCGAGGACATCAGCCCGGCTCGCGGCCTCGGCAACTCGACTCCGGCGTCGGTCCCGCCAGTGGATGGCCCGGCCAGGCTCCGGCCGACGAAGTCTTCTTTTCGAGCCAACTCTGCCTCTGTCCATGCTGACACCGCTGCCTCCGGCTTCAGCTCATCGAAGAGCGGCCGAGAGTTCCTTTAGCTAAGCAAGAGAAGCCTCGGGCGACAAGGCCGACCGAGCCGAGGGACTCCTACGCCTCCGGGATACGGATACCTCACTCGTCACCTTCGCACGAGGCAACTCACACTTGGTTAAGCGATTCAGTTAGCCGACAGGCGAGTCCTAGTGCTCGAAATGAGGAAAAAACACGGCTCCGTACCGAAAATACATACATGTTCAGGCCCCGACAACCACAATGAACAAGACACCAGCACTCAAGGTGCCATTACAAACGGAACTCCGGTTCTGTCCCCGCGGGTATGAACCACCTCCACACCGGGGAGCCTGCGGGGCGACAAGCTCCGGGCGACTCGCCAGCGACCTCTGCAGCAGCAGCCATGGTCCCAGGACGGACGCAGCCACCGGAAGGCTCTCATTCGCATCCCCACTCAAGGGACACGAACCAGACATTAAAGCCAAAGAGCCGGAGGTCGGTCCGTAGGCGGCGCTGACGGCCTCGACGATGGGGAAGCTTTCTCCAGCTGCCACCACGTCAGCACCGACGGCGGCGTCCGCCTGTCCACCAACGCCGCACCAGCGAGCGCGGGCGCTCCAAAGCGCACCGGCAGGTCCTCGCTCCCGTCCTCGCCACGAAAGCAAGGATAGAGGATGGAATGTTGCATCCTAGCTGGGCAGCAACAGTTCGCCTTCCCCGGCATGGCTGGAGGATGGTTTCCACCACCAGAAGCTGGAAGAAGAGGTGGCCAGCCGACCCGTGCGGGAGGTAGAGCCCCGGCTCACCTCGCTCTCCGCCCCAGCAAGGATGATGAAGATCCTTGAAGCTGAGGGCGGGGCAGAGATCGCAGCCCGGCTTGCTTCTCCCCACCCAGGAGCTGGTGGTCACCGTCTTGGGTGACCACTGGCGAGGGGATGCGGCCGGGCTGCCTGATGAAAATCCTTAAAGCCGAACAATGGCTGAAAGGTACCAACTTCCGTGAAGTTGCGTTCCTCCAACGACAAGGCGGAAGGACTGCGAGTGTTCCCCATTCGGGGGCTCAGAAGGTGGAAAGACGCGATGCATGAGGGGAGCGCAAAGACATGGTTGCCTTTCAAGGGGGTCACCCTCCTTTTAAAGGCAACTCTCCCCACTTGTGTCCTCAGCCATCGCGGGCTGAGTCTTCTCCAACACGCTCCAAGGTCCTCCCCCTACGACACGGGGGCTGGGTCCCACGCGTCATGCAAGTTGGCCCAGGGCAGAAGAAGCCAAACCGCCGCGCGCGGTGCGCGCAACTGCCCAGCGGTTACGAGTATTCCTCCACTTTCGCCCAGACCAGCGGGTGAAAGGGCGGACCGCCATGCAGGCGGCATGCGACCGCACCAAGGGGGCGCACCCTTTCGACTTCGACGCGTCCAGCATGGAGGCCCAGGCCCACACGTCATGCAACCAGTTCGCCGGTTGCTACGTGCAAGAAACTGCACCACCACTCGCGCCACTACCGTGCCTCCTCGACTGCGGAACCAGTACCGCGACTCGAGGCAACCCTGCGCATGACCCAACAGTGCCAACCAGGCACATCGGTCACGGGCCAGTCAGCCGCGGGAGAAGGCGCGACGGTCGATACGACCAGAAATGGGCCGGCAGCAATGGCGGTGGCAGGCGGGCGGAAGCAGCGGTCAAGTCGTCAGCCAAGCTCACGTCCCCTCCTGGGACAGCGAGAGAACCCTCTCCCACGGTGTGAAGACGGCGCGCCCGTGTTCCGTTCCTCGAACGACTCGCGCACACGCAACGACTGCCTCGCGAACCACTCGTCCCGTCGCTTTAACTCTGCGGCAGGACGGGCGGCACCTTTGGCGGGCAAAGCAGGCGACGCTTCACCTCCGCCATAATGACCGCGTCAAAAAAGGTGTGCCACGTCATTCGATTTCGTATCCATTTCCTCTTCCTCTTTCTCTCTCTTACAACAGGGACCGGGAAAGGGGATACCTCGAAAGGGATCCTTCTCCGCGAAGGAAACGGGCCCCGAGCCCCCTACTGATCAGAGGTTCGAAAGCTGGCCCCTCAGAGGGGTTCAACAGCTACCTCAGAGCGCTCGGGCTCCGCGCCCACTACTGGTCAGAGGATCGAAGGCCGGACCCTCGGAAGGGTTCAACGGCCGCCTCAGGCCACTCGGGCTCCACGCCCACTACTGATCAGGGGTTCGTAGGCTGGCCCTCGAAGGGTTCACAGCCGCCTCAGACGCAGAGCGAGGGATGACTCTGGGTACGTTCGATACATAACCAAGCCTCAGGCTACGCTCCCGAGGTACCCTAGGACATTTCCGAGACCAACGGGAACGATTTTGTAACGGAATCCCATCAGAGGGAGGCATCGAGCCCTCGGACCCCGT
Source organism: Zea mays (assembly GCF_902167145.1). Classification (NCBI taxonomy): domain Eukaryota; kingdom Viridiplantae; phylum Streptophyta; class Magnoliopsida; order Poales; family Poaceae; genus Zea; species Zea mays. Next base: position 99,539,807 of record NC_050101.1, read on the forward strand.
CAAAAGGGGACCGGGTCCGGCAAATCACCCGCAGGTACTTTTGGAGCGCGCCTCCGGGCCACTATCCGACCCCTAACAAATGGGGCACGGGCGTCCACTCGGATTACCCGTTAGCAGCTCACTGGAGACACCATGTTCAGCGCCCTCCAAGGGCAACATGGCGCTTTTCCCCCCTCCTTGCGGAAAGGCGACGCAGGGGCGTATGTAAAAAAGTCAAGTCTGTCCTTGACCGTCCTCTCGCTCTGTGCGGAGGCTCGGGGGCTGCTCTCACAAACCCGGCTCCGGCCAAACCGTTGACAGCGTCAACATACCAGCCCGAGAACTTGGGACCCGACCGTGCGCCCGGGCTACGGCCAGCTCGCATGAGGGAACAACCAGACCGGCTGAAGCATCACGAAACGCATTAAGACCTCGAAGGAGTCAAACCACTCCTCCGAGGCCTCGGGGGCTACACCCGGCGGGTGCGCTTGCGCGCACCCACCGGAACAAAACGCAACCGAGAAAGGCCGGTCCCCTAAGCCTCCAAGCGAGTATTAACACTCCCTTCGAGGCTCGGGGGCTACTGTCGGGGACCATAATTAGGGGTACCCCCAAGGATCCTAATCTCAGTTGGTAACCCCCATCAGCACAAAGCTGCAAAGGCCTGATGGGTGCGATTAAGTCAAGGCTCGGTCCACTCAAGGGACACGATCTCGCCTCGCCCGAGCCCAGCCTCGGGCAAGGGCAGCCGACCCCGGAGGATTTATGTCTCACCCGAGGGCCCCCTCAAGCAACGGACACACCTTCGGCTCGCCCGAGGCCCAGCCTTCGCCAAGAAGCAACCTTGGCCAAATCGCCACGCCGACCGACCGTATCGCAGGAGCATTTAATGCAAGGATGGCCTGACACCTTATCCTGACGTGCGCTTGTCAGTCGACAGAGCCGAAGTGACCGCAGTCACTTCGCCGCTCCACTGACCGACCTGACAAGAAGACAGCGTCGCCTGCGCCGCTCCGACTGTTGTGCCACTCGACAGAGTGAGGCTGACAGTAGCCAAGTCCGGCCTCGGGCGCCATAGGAAACTCCGCCTCGCCCGACCCTAGGGCCCAGACTCGGCCTCGGCCTCGGAAGACGACGAACTCCGCCTCGCCCGACCCCAGGGCTCGGACTCGGCCTCGACCCCGAAAGACGACGAACTCCGCCTCGCCCGACCCCAGGGCTCGGACTCGGCCTCGGCCCCGGAAGACGACGAACTCCGCCTCGCCCGACCCTAGGGCTCGGACTCGGCCCTGGCCTCAGCCGACGGTCTCCGCCTCGCCCGACCCAGGGGCTCGGACTCGACCTCGACCTCGGAAGATAGGCTCGACCTCGACCTCGGAAGATAGGCTCGACCTCGACCTCGGAGGAGCCTCCGCCTCGCCCAACCCAGGGCTCGGACCGACCACGTCACAGGAGGGGCCATCATTACCCTACCCCTAGCTAGCTCAGGCTACGGGGAACAAGACCGGCGTCCCATCTGGCTCGCCCCGGTAAACAAGTAATGATGGCGCCCCGCATGCTCCATGACGACGGCGGCTCTCAGCCCCCTTACGGAAGCAAGGAGACGTCAGCAAGGACTCGACAGCCCCGACAGCTGCCCTTCCGCCAGGCTCCAGCGCTCCTCCGACGGCCACGACATCATGAACAGGGTGCCAAAACCTCTCCGGCTGCCACGACGGCATGTACTTAGGGAACTAGCTCCTCTCTGCTAGACACGTTAGCACACTGCTACATCTTCCATTGTACACCTGGACCCTCTCCTTATGCCTATAAAAGGAAGGTCCAGGGCCCTCTTATAGAGGGTTGGCCGCGCGGGGAGGACGGGACGGCGCGTGCAGGCCTCTCGCTCCCTCCCACGCGGACGCTTGTAACCCCCTACTGCAAGCGCACCCGACCTGGGCGCGGGACAAACACGAAGGCCGCGGGTTTCCCCTTTTACGCCTGTCTCCCTCCGGTTTTCCCCCCTTCGCGCTCCGTCTCGCGCCGACCCATCTGGGCTGGGGCACGCGACGACAATTTACTCGTCGGTCCAGGGACCCCCCGGGGTCGAAACGCCGACACTATTGTATCTAACAATTTGTCAAAGAAAGTCTTAGCTTTTCTATGGATTAAATCTCATTTACTCTTCTGTGCTAAGCTAATACTAAATTCTACGTTGTTTAGTTTCAGCGTAAAGTCTATGGTGTTTCGTTTCAGCTTGGACTGGGATAAGAAAAAATGAAGTATGTCTCTTGGCCTTGCCTTCAGACTTACGGTGATTCACGACATGTATATTTTCCTATGGAGGTACTGTATTCCACGATCATTCAGTTGTACCAGCTGCTTGATGCCTGACCTTTTCTGTTCCTTTAGCTTTTTAGGTGTTATATCCTAAATTTGGTTGTTGCTGGAAGGTATTGTATCACTGAATAACTAGGCAGAAAACATTTATGAGGTCCTCACATCTAAATGCTACAAATTGGTGGAATGATAAATTTTTATCACTCATTTGTTCTTGTTAAAAGAAGCTCGTAAGGATGCACTGGCACCATAGTTTTTGTTTCTTTTCATTTGTCTCAGTAATTTTTTACAAAAGACTCAATATTATCTTTAGCATATGGTGCTTTCAAATTGTAAATTTGTGTGTGCCATCACAACGCACAACAACTTCCACAAATAGGGCCTTTATTTGGACGTTTGTAAGGCCTATACAACAACAAATGGTTGAAGGAGATTTAGTGAAATTTGTTCGTCGAGAAGCTAAGCGAATGCATTGAAGCCAACTTGTGTCATTCGAGACCTTGTTCAAAGGTATCTGAATCTTCAGTCTTGAACAGTGAATCAGTTACTTTTGTTGTATAGTTAGGTATCCTGATATTATGCAAATGAATTTGATTGTGTAGTTCTTAAATTAGTCACACACATGGTCATAGAAGGTAATACATTCAAGTCAGGTGTATTGGATTACGTTTTATAGGTGTGGGTGGTAATAGTCGTGACTGCCATTTAGTAAATATGCTAAAAATCATTTGTTCCAGTGCAGCTTGTTCATGATTTTTGGTACATATTTTCTTTCATACGACTTATCTCCCCCCTCTGCAAAATAGGGAGAAAACATCAGACATAAGTAAAATACATCACACCCACTAACTCATAAGTTGATTCACTATAGAACACTATCTTTCTTTCCTGTCTTTTACCTTGTCCATGTTCAGTCATTTGCTCTTGGATTCCTAGCAATTTATGAAATGTAGTTATATAGCATTCTATGGAAAGAAATGTATGTGGAGAAACATATTCTAGGTGTTTACATCATATTAGAACCTGTCAAGTATTCCCTCACTTCCATTCTTCTATCGTGGTCTCTTCTAATTGGTTTGTCGTTGCAACGCACGGACACTCACCTAGTTAGAATACTTAAAAATCGAACAGTGGATGGATCCTGGCGGCTCTAACCCTCGCGCTAAAATAAAGAAGCGCAGCGTCTGGGCTGGGCTCAGCGAGGGGAACGTCTTAACAGGCCGCGTTGCTAGGCCTGCGCAGCGTGCGGAGGAGGTGCAGCTGCGCCTGGGCCCGTCTGCTCCCTTGGATTGCAGGGAACGCCAGAGATACGCATCGACGGCCGGGAGCTGTCACGGACCCTCTCCTCCTCCTCCCCTGTCCCGTGAGTCGTCTCAGCCGCCGCCGGCTCTCGGAGCCCTACCCTTCTTTCGTCGGAGCCCTACCCTTCTTCTCGTCGGAGCCCATGGACCGGCAACCCCAGGACTACGCGGCTGCGGCCATGGCGTACGCACAGGGGCAGCAGCCACCGCCGCCGCAGTACGGCGGGTACCACCCACAGGCGCCGCCGCCTCAGTACCCGCCCCACCCTTACGGCGCGCCGCTCCCGCAGTACCGGCCCGCGCCCTATGCGCGCCCCATGCCGCCTGCCTACTCGCACCTGCTGCCGCACCAGCAGCCGCCTCCCCCGTACGCAGCGCACCCGCCGCCGCCGCACGCCTTGTCCACGCCCTCCCCGCCGCCGCCGCACCACCCTTACATGCACCCGCCACCGTTCGAGTCCGCCCCGCCTCCTCCGGCCGCTCCACCCGCCGATCCGGAGCTCCAGAAGCGCATCGACAAGCTCGTCGAGTACATCGCGAAGAACGGGCCGGATTTCGAGGCCATGATCCGCGACAAGCAGCACGACAACCCGGACTACGCCTTCGTCTTCGGCGGGGAAGGTCACGCCTACTACAGGTACATGCTCTGGCTCTTGCCGCGCCCGCCGGTGCCCGCGCCCTACCCGCCGGCCTCGATGCATATGATGCCGCCTATGGGCCCTATGATGAGGGGACCGCCGATTCACCAGCCGGGGTACCCGCCATTCTATGACCAGCACCAGCAGTTTGCTGCTGCTCACGGCCATGGGGACTATGAAGCTGCGGCGCAACCATTCAAGGGACTGTCCGGACCGCTCCCTGCAGATGTTGCTGCTGAGCTCCAAGATGTGCTTATCAATCTTAATGGCACTAAGGAATCAATAAAGGGAGCGAAGTCATGGTTTATGCAAAGATTGCCGTTCGCGCCGGCTCTGGCTGAAGCTCTTAAGGAGAGAGTATTTGTGTTGGAGGATTCGGAGCGGCAGCTGCACATAATTTTCCTGGTGAACGATATTCTTTTTGAAAGGTATGGCTTGATTTGTTTCCTATGTTTATTAAAGTAGGACTTCTTACTTTAGGCCTTTTATTTGTTAATTGTAGTTCTTCCGATGACAAATATTCCTTATGCTCATTTTGATGAATACTTCAGTTATCATGCTGAATAACATACCAGTGCATGAAGTGTTATCTAACCACCATATATTGTTTCTATATCTCATTGCTGTAGTGCAGCAGTTTGTAGAGTGACTAATTCATATGTTCAGCATCCACCAATGATTTCAAGTCGTCTGGTCGAACCCTGGGACCGACTAGGCGACTTATATATATATATATATATATATATATATATATATATATATATATATATATATATATATATATATATATATATATATATAACCTACATACATTATATAAATTAGAACAACCAGCTAGGATAAACAAAATAACTGATTGCTTTATTGTGATTTGTTACTTACCTGAACCTGACTACCTAGCAATGGCTTAGGAGTAAAGCAGTAAGCCAGCAACCATCCACTAGTTCGGCACTGGGCACGGGCAAGAAATACAGAGAAGGGGGTAGGAGGAACCTTGAGATGACGAGCTCATCTCGTCAATGGTGCTGGTCTGCTGGAGAGTGGAGACGCCGGTAGTTTGTCACAGTCGTCGTCGGTGCTCTATCACAGCTGCCGTCAGTACTGGCCGTCTGGACTGCAGCAGCCGAGCAGGCAGAGGCACCGGTGGAGCAGGCCATCAGAGGGGCAAAGGTGAGCAGTCGCCGGTGTTCTGTGGCCGCTGGAGCTCGATGTCCGGTCTGGGGTGCAAGGGCAGCCTTCGGCGACCAGGTAGGTCTGAAGGCTGGAGGTCGGGCACGAGAGGAGGTGTACGTGTACAGCGTTTTGGCAGCCGGGCAGCTGGGTATGGGCAGAGGAGAGAAGAGGCCAGACTAAATGATACTGTAGATGGACTGAAAATGGCCCCATACCAAAACCCTAGCCGGGCGACCAGGAAACAGTAAGTGGACAATTAGTTGCCCTAATCGACGATTAGTCGGACGACCAGCCCATTTAGTCGGGTCGTCTGCCTAATCGGACACAAACAGGCGACCAGCCTGACTAATCGTTGACCAGTCAAAAGAGCCAGAACCATGACCAGTACTGGATTTGACCTCTGTTGTGCCAGTCTATACAGTGGTCTGAGGTAATCCGGCCATCCTGGCCTGTACTAGAATGAGATTAACAACTGTGTCTGTAATCAGATCTTAGTTTCCATGTAGCATAAGGAAGTGCTAAATATGGTATAAATTTAGACACTGCAATAGGAGGGGGCCATGTGGGGAAATAGAAATGCATGTATCAAGTTGAAATGAAGTTTTACTATATGTTTTAAATGGGCTGATGATATTGAATAATACCCAAATAGATTGGAATTGTTCAGATGACTAAGGGCTTGTTCGTTTCACCCTTAACCCATGTGGATTGGGTGGTATTGAGTCAGTTTAAGTCAATAGTAAGTCAAAATCCATCACAATCCTTTCCAATACACTCCAATCCACATGTAATTGGAATAACCGAACAAGGCCTAAGGATTTTGTTTGGTTAGGATAATGCATGACACCCGTCACCCGATCAAATGTAGCTTCTGAGAATTTCGAAGTGTACATGACTTGTAACTATGTGTATTTAATTTAATCCATCGCTGATTTCTGAATGTATTTGACATGCTACAGCTTACAGAGACGAACTAGTATTCGGGACCTTGACAATGAGGCTATTGCTTTCAAATCCGTACTGGGTCCCATGCTTGCAAGGGTTTACAATAATTCACAGAGTAAAGATGACAACCAGACCCGTGTTGAGAAGATCCTGCAGTTTTGGGGTTCAAAGGAAGTTTACGACCAGGAAACAATTGCTAATTTTGAAAGAGAGATGAAAGGTGGCTTGCCTTATTCGCTGGTGCCACGACATGTTTCACCAGACCCTACGACCTTTTCAGGTATCTCCTTTCTCTGCTTCCTTTACTACTACTATTTCCCATTGTGTCTAGGTACTTCAACTTTTTCTTTTGGTTGTCCGATGATGATGCTATGCTAGCTCTGAAAGAAGGACACTATTTTGTATTCTTTGAGTACTTAACCTGTGAGTTTCCATCTGATTACCATTTTTCTTCATTTGATTCATCATCTCACAGCTGTGATCCTAGCAGCTCTGGACCGCACTAGGTGTTATAAGTTGTAGCCACTATTTTAGAACGACTCATAATTTTCTAGGATAAAAAAAAACTCGGCCAGGGAGGGAAAGACCGCTATCCCAATATTATATTAAGAAGAGGCCGAAACAATGGTCCCGACCGAGAAAATCCCCGAACCCTGGCCACCCACCACTAACGGGCCGGTGTCAACCGTCCACTCTGCAACAACTAGAATTCGTTCCTGGAAACCTATCTGGCCCATCATGGTTGATTACTTGTGTTTCTCAGTTAAAATCGTTCTGTCTTTTGATTCTCTGGTGTTACAATGTCTATTTGGAATAGCCTTTAAAATCTAATAATGCATGCACATTTTGCTTTTTGGTAGTAGACCTAAAGGCTGCTAACTAGATGTTTTTGCAGGATCAGCGCCAGTGCCCTCAAAATGGTCCTCGGAACCTCCAGAGAAGGATAAGCCGATCCATCCTGTCGCTGGTGCAAGCCAATCTGTCCCCACCGCACAGTTTCCATCAAACCAACTTACAGCCGGTGTCTATCCTCCTGTAGGCCAAAATGCATTTGCAGGATCTTTGCCAGTGCAACCGTCGTCAACAGTTCCCGCTGTGGCTCCTCAAAGCACTGCCGCCGCAAACGATTCAACTCCACCTCCTTATCCGCTCTTCCCGCCTGGCCTCATCCCTGGAATGGTTCGGAAGATGCAAATAGGCAGCGGGGTACCGTACTCTTCCCTGAGCCCGCTCGACATCCCCACGACCATCCCGCCATCGTCAGTCCCGGAGTCCGAGATCCTCGAGCGCGTGTCCAAGTTCTTCAGCGACATTGGGGAGGTGAACCCGTCAGAAGGTCCGATGAGGCAAGGCGAGCCCGATGACTACGACGACTACGAGAGGGAGCTTCCTGCGCGGAAGGGAGGCGCCTGCATCCCTCCCCCGCCGAATCTGCTTCTGAACCCTGAGACAGGGATGCACGCCGATGGCAGCGTCGACAGTAAGCCAGGGTCCAGCGGCCGGTTGGGTCTCGGAGCATCCGCCGATCCGAACGAGGTGAGCCAGTATGACGATGTGTATTCTTCTTATCGTAAGCAAAGGAGCTCAACGTATCACATTTCCATCACCGCTCGCTCATCGACGTCAAGGTGATGGTAGCAGAGATGCATGTCTCGAGCACCCCCTTCTGACATTTGTGGGTGATTCTGTACGGTTAATACATGAGATGAGAAAACTGTAAGAACATTGTAGTGCCTGAGAACTTTTTTATGGCAAAATGTGGTCTACAGGTTCTTAAATCGAAATGTAGTTGCCCCATCTGCAAATTATGCTTGTCCTGACCTGCTACGTTGTGTGATAGCTTCTCCTTCTGGTCAGTCCCGGCAGTGATCACTGTGTATTTGAACATGACATTGATCAACGGAAAAAAGACACTTGAAACATTCTTTGTCCTTGTTCTCATTTACATTCAAACAGAAACATGCCCCTCACATGCCAAGTGAAGTTAAAAGTTTGATCGGTTCTCACAGATCTGCATCGCTGCTGCTCCCCATCGCCACCAGCCGATGCCAGTATTTTGTACGCCTCCAACCAAAACGATTTTTTACTTTATATATCTATGGTTAAAAGTTATTATGTACATAGCACATAAATATGTTAATTATTATAACCAGAGACTATTATATTATTTATATATATATATATATATATATATATATATATATATATATATATTCTTTTTATTAATAATATAAGATTGGATTGGCTCGTCCTAAAGATAAATCCTTAGGCTGTCCGCAGCCGTCCTTTCCCCTACCTCTGTTCCTTATTAGCGCCATATGTTATGTTTGCCTACGCGCTAGAGCTCTAGAGAAATGCACACGACCGCGCCAGATGTATGTGGCGGGCTGCAAGCTGGCCCCTGCCCTCAAAACCAGTGCACGATGTGGGTCCCCTTCTAATTGTTAGTAGATAAAAAATTGTTGTTAGTAGATAAAAAATTGATAGAGAATGAAAAGTAGGTATAGAATATAATATTTTATGGTTGTAGTGGGGTGTATGAGGATAATTTAGACCTATGATTTCCTCTACGCGCTACCGCTATAGAGAAATGCACAGGACCGCGCCAGATATGGCGAGTTGCAAGCTGGCCCTGCCCTCGAAACCAGTGCCCGATGTGGGTCCCCTTCTAATTGTTAGTACATTAAAAAATTGATAGAGGATGAAAAGTAGGTATAGAATATAATATTTTATGATTGTAGTGGGGTGTATGGGAAGAATTTAGAGGAAACCTGAAAGTCGCCTAGAGGGGGTGGATAAATTTTAAACATACTACAAGCCGGGGTTAGCGTTAGAACAAATGTCAAGTCCGGGAGAGAGGTAAAAACAAATCAACCAAGAAAATAAAGCGAATGACACGGTGATTTGTTTTACCGAGGTTCGGTTCTAAAGAACCTAGTCCCCGTTGAGGTGGTCACAAAAACCGAGTCTCTTTCAACTCTTTCCCTCTCTCAAACGGTCACTTAGACCGAGTGAGGCTTCTTCCTTAATCTCACGGGTCACTTAGACCCCGCAAAGACCACCACACAATTGGTGTCTCTTGCCTCGCTTACAAAGCTTGAAAATAAGAAGTGAGAAAGAAAAGAAACCCAACCAAGCAACCAAGAGCAACAAAGAAACACAAATGATCCTCTCACAAGTCCTAATACGCTAGAGTTGAATTTGGGACTTTGAGCGGATCGATCATTTGAATTGTGTCAGTCTATTGCTCTTGTATTGAATGCAATGTATTGAATGCTTGGATGGTTGGAGTGGAGGTGGTTGAGGGGTATTTATAGCCCTCACCACCAAAACAACCGTTGGGGCAGGCTGCTGTCGATGGGCGTACCAGACACTGTCCGGTGCGCCAGCCACGTCACCCAACCGTTAGGGTTCGACCGTTGGAGCTTTGTCTGCTAGTGATACCGGACAAGTACTGTTCACTGTCTGATGCGCCTCTGGCGGCTGCTCTGACTTCTGCACGAACTGTCCGCGCACTGTAGCGTTGTAGGCGTCCGTTGCAGTCGACCGTTGCGCTGGTAGCCGTTGCTCCACTTGGCACACCAGACATCTGGTGAATTATAGAGGAGTGGCGCTGGAGAAACCCGAAGGTGAAGAGTTCAGAGTTGTACGATCCTGGTGCACCGGACAGTCCGGTGCGCCAGACCAGGGCACACTTCGGTTTCTTTTGTTCCTTTCTTTTGAACCCTTTCTTTAATCTTTTTATCGGTTTGTGTTGAACCTTTATGCACCTGTGGAATATAATCTAGAGTAAACTAGTTAGTTCAATTATTTGTGTTGGGCATTCAACCACCAAAATTATTTATAGAAAAAGGTTAAACCCTATTTTCCTTTCAAAACCACTGCGGGGATAAAAAATAGAGGATAAAATGTTGATGACGTGACAAAAAAATGATATAAGGGTAGAAATTTAGGGTACGTCTATGGAGAAGATGCATCATCATTTTTCATCATGGTCAACCTCCCCTCCACGTAGTATATGAAGCCAACCCTATTCGTTGTAGCGTTCAAAGTCTTAGGCTATCCGCAGTGGTTTCCCCTAAATTTTTTCCCCTATATCACTTTTTTGCGTCACATCATTAATATTTTACCCCCTATGTTTTCATCTTCGCAGCGGTTCCCACTATATTATCTCCCTATACCCCACTACAACTATAAAATATCATTATCTAACATTATTTCTCTTTTATTATAATTTTTTGTCAACTATTAAATAGGGGAGCACTGTGTAAGGAGGCGCTACAGTGCTCCCCTTGATCTGGGGGACGTGCGAGCTCTCCCCTACGGCTGAAGCGCGTAGGGGGCTCTTTAGTGTCAGCCGATGCGGGCTTAGAGCCCCCTACGCAAGGGGAGGGGGCACAGTAGCGCAAGCGCTGCGGCTAGTCTTAGGCTATCCACAGCGGTTCCCCAAATTTTCCTCTATCACTTTTTTTGTCACATCATCAACATTTCATCCCCTGATTTTTCATCTCCCGTACCGGTTTTCCCTAAATACTTCCCATATACCCCACTACAAACCATAAAATATTATTTTGTATACTTACTTTTCATCCATTATCAATTTTTTATTTACTAACAATTAATCGTAGGCCCACGACTACCGTACCAAACAGTGGTAGCGCGCATGAACAATAACACGCCAGAAATAGAGGGAAAGAGAAGCGGTCCGCTCGCTGGAGGGCCTTGTAGAGACAAACGCTACGGGCTTAGAGGATCTGCTGCATCCGACATGCAGGGGCACGGGGCTGGCTAACGGTCACTGCTGCAGCCAGCTATCCACAACCGTTCCCTCTAAATTTTCCCCCCTAAATGTTACTATGCAGTCACGTCAGCAAGATTCCATCCCTTATTTTCACTCATCCCGCAACCGTTCTCCCTAAATTTTCCCCTATATATCCCTCTACTCATTAAATATACATTTCCATATAACTAACTTAACCAACTTCATTTTTGTTTTAATTTTATTTGTTTGCACACGTCCGACATGTTGCTCTTCTTTAAAAAAATAAAATTTAAAAAAATTATTTGTTTCATTTAAATTGCGCAAAATATATAAAACACCATTGCGTCAAAAATTATGGTCCATCAAAAAATTTGAAATATAATTGTATGAAATATATATATAACCACGCTTACGGTCAGAGGAAACTCGACGAGTCGTGCGTGGCAAGCCGCACTTGTCTTGCAACGAAAGCCATGGTTGGCTTTCAACGGAAGCCACTTACTTCCCCCTGAAGCCACATTGCTCTCCCCTATATATATGCAATACTTCTCTTCACATATGTACCCACATAGAAGAGTTGTTCAACAACTTAGCCATTTGACGCTATGTCTCACAGGCATAGGGAACATGATTCTGATTCCAGTGATAGTGAGGACGAAACACTTCTGCTTGTCAATCTTCTTACCCTCAACATAGAGGCCACACGCCATCACCGACGACGGTCCCGTTTACCTCGCCGCGTCATTCATAGGGATCATTTTGCTGGAGAAAACCTTATCCACCATCACTACTTCGGGCCGAACCCAGTGTATCCACCCCACGTGTTTCGTAGAAGGTACGCACTTCATGTTATTCAAATAGGGTACGATATTTCCATAGTATTTACTACTATTGTATGTTCGTTTATTAGGTTCCGCATGAGTAGGCCTCTGTTTCTCCTCATCTTGCAAGGACTTCAACATCATGATTCTTACTTTACACAACGGGTTGACGCAACTGGCATGCCAGGACTGGGTCCCCTCCAAAAAGTATGTGCGGCAATGCGGGTACTTGCATATGGGTTACCTTCTGATGCGGTAGACGAGTACATTCAAATTGGGGAGTCCACAGCTAGGGAATGCCTTCATCATTTTTGTCGCGCAATCATTGCATACTTTAGTGGGTGGTATCTACGAACTCCTAATGAAGCTGACATAACACGCATCATGCACAATAGCGAATCAAGGGGTTTTCCTGGAATGTTGGGTTCTATAGATTGCATGCATTGGGAGTGGCGGAACTGTCCTACGGCCTGGCGTGGTCAGTTTTGTGGCAGAAATGGTTGAGCTTCCATGATACTAGAAGCTGTAGCAACGTATGATCTTTGGATTTGGCATGCTTTTTTGGCATGCCAGGGACAAACAACGACGTCAACGTGCTGCACCGATCACCAGTATTCGACCCCATGACAACAGGTCGAATGCCACCTGTCAATTATACAATTAATGGTAATGCTTATAACTTCAGTTATTACCTAGCTGATGGTATTTACCCCAACTGGCCAACATTTGTAAAAGCAATCAGACACCCATATGAGCAAAAGAAAGTATATTTCACACAGATGCAGGCAAGTTGTCGAAAGGATATTGAGCGTGCATTTGGAGTTCTTCAAGCACGGTGGGCGGTGCTGCGAGGTCCAACGTATGGTTGGGATCGTAATCGTTTGACTCAGATAATCACAGCCTGCATCATCATGCACAACATGATTGTCGAAGACGAAGGGGCGTTTGCTGCTAATATTGATTTTGGAGACAACACTTCAGGCATTGAACCATCTCAACTTATTGGAGAAGGAAGGGCGGAATGGGTGATAAACCACTTCGATCTTCGTCGCCAAGATAGATCGTGCTCCCTCCAAAATGATCTTGTCGAGCATTTGTGGGCTAGGCGTGGAAGCATGTAAACATGTCTTTTGATTGCTACGTAGTTTGAAGTTCAATTTAGTATTTGTAATGTGCACCGTCATGTCCTACTTATCGGTATTCAAATAAATATCCGGAATTCTATGAATGATGTTTCGCCACCGTGCTTAGTTATTGTGTACATTCATAACTAGTACGGTGCCATGTCAACAATAACATTGCAAAGGAGTTCACACATCACTTCGGGTTCCAAGCAAACCATAACATTCGAAATGAAAACAAAGTTGCCGTAATTTTTGGACCGACAAGACCATGACAAACAAATGCATCAAACAATAATCAAACATGTTCACAGCACGCAGACATAATTTTTTTGTATTACAACACGATACAACATAAGTGACAGCACAACTGTCCTTGACGACTTATGGTTCGAACAATAATATAATGGTCTCACAAACATATTTCTGAAAACTTAAACAAATAATGCAAACCGGTTTCGTGCACAAGCTCAAGTTTTGAGTCACCGAATAAATTGTTTACTCAAAACTAAATATGAATTATTGCAACTTTTTTTTTGTTCTTTCATCATAATCCATACTTCTGGATCGACATCTTCTTCATTTGTTGACTCCAGCCTTTGTAATCTTTTTTCGGCCGAATCCAATTCTTGAAGTTTCAATTCCCTTTGTCGAATGATTACCTTTTGTGCTTCCAATTCCAACCTCTTTTTCTCTATTTCCCTGTCTTCTTCAGAGCTCTTATCTTTCTTTTCACCCTTTTTTATGGACCTCTGAATTTGTTTTTCAGTTATTTCTTGCAAACGGCTAAGGTATTCTGGAGATGAAGAAGATGCAGCTTTGTTTCTCTCTGATTTACTGTAATCACGACCACGCGGCCGCTTTCCTGTCAAACCAGCAGATGCACTATCAGTTTCATTTGCATCAACAGATAGAGTACTTGTAGATCCAATTGGATTTGCATTCAATCCTCGGAACGAATGTCCACTACAAATGCTCTCCCATTTGGGTTCCCCCTTCAGTTGGTGCCAGCAATGCATGTAATGGAAAGGTTTGTTCTCCTCGTGTGCAAACAATGTTGCCGCCTTCGATGTCTGTACAAATTTTGGTTTCATTACAATATTGTGTGAACATGTATACTGTCATATGAACATGAATAAAAGTCTGTACAAAATGGCTTACCTTGTCGTCATTAGTTAAGCCACTTTGTTTCTCTCTTAGAACTCTTGCGTAGTAGCCAGAGAACTTACTAACATCTGCTCTAATCTTGTCCCATCTGCTGCTAAGGGCTCTGTTTACTCTACAAGGAAACTGCCCCCTCTGTTCGTTGTACCTTTTTTCAATTCGAGCCCAAAGGCCCTCCTTATGTTGTCCAGTGTGGACAACAGGGTCACTGCTTATTTGCAACCATGTTGTGCAAAGGAGAAGATCTTCAGGCCCAGTAAAGTTTTGTTCCTTCGACTTCTTATGTTTCTGAACATGAGGTGCATTCTTTTCTGGACTATTGATGTCATGAACACTATGTTCAGCATCTGAGTCCAAGTTCACAGGTAATGAAGGTATAGTATTGGAACCCTGCAATGGTGTACTAGTATTGGAAGGAGGAATGGAATCAGGAAAAGGATTCACTTTAGCTGACCCAAGAGGATTCCTGACAAAGTTCATGTAATGATTCCAGTACACTGCTGATTGTGAGGCCGGAATCATGGTAGATTGGGAAGTACTATTTCCTGTCTGAATGGGAGCCCACATTGTTGTCGGACCTTGAGCAGGGTTTGGAAAATTGAGGTTTCCCATAAAGTTACAATCCATAGGACTCTACTGCATGTAACCCGTAGGCCATAAAAGGTGTGGAGGAGGAAATTGCTGGCCACTTGAGGCATTTGACATGGGCTGCGAAGATGTGGCATTGTTTGTTGGGTCCATTCTAGTAATTGTGGAGATGGGACAAATTTAGTTATATGCTCTAAACTGATTCAAATGTACAGAAGCAGTTGAAGAAATGTAGTAGATACGAAGCATTTATACGACCACAGTTATAATAATAGGCTGCCATAAACAGTTTCAGTACGAAACGATGGACATAACAAATAGTACTGAACTTAGTTCACACACTACAGAATTCCTTACATCATTCTTGCTACTTCAGGTAGACTGGGTACCACTTAGACTTAGACATACATGGCATATGGTAGTTCAAAAGCATGTCATGTACCTTTGACTAGAATACATGTACCTAATACAGATTCCAGTAGCTATTACGTGTAGACCTATCCGAATCACTGAAGTACCAGTCATCACTGACGTCGGGGCAGTAGAACTCCTCTTCATCAACAGAAGGATCAATAACTGTTGGAGGGGGTGACGGAGAGGGAGGTTCAACACTGATGTCATCCCACTCGTACTTAGCTATTTCTGGAAAGGCTTGGACTTTTGCCTCTAAGTGATAGTCGCCTAGAAGGGGGGTGAATAGGGCGAAACTGAAATTTACAAATATAAACACAACTACAAGCCGGGGTTAGCGTTAGTAATAATAAATGAGTCCGCAAGAGAGGGCGCAAAACAAATTGCAAGCAAATAAGGAGAGTGACACGCGGATTTGTTTTACCGAGGTTCGGTTCTTGCAAACCTACTCCCCGTTGAGGAGGCCACAAAGGCCGGGTCTCTTTCAACCCTTCCCTCTCTCAAACGGTCCCACGGACCGAGTGAGCTTCTCTTCTCTAATCAAAGCCGGGAACAAAACTTCCCCGCAAGGGCCACCACACAATTGGTGCCTCTCGCCTTGATTACAATGGAGTTGGAATCTCAAGAACAAATGAGAAAGAAAAGAAGCAATCCAAGCGCAAGAGCTCAAAAGAACACGGCAAATCACTCTCGCTAGTCACTAAAGGCTTGAGTGGAATTGGAGAGGATTTGATCTCTTTGTATGTGTCTAGAATTGAATGCCTAGCTCTTGTAAGTGGTTAGAAGTTGGAAAACTTGGATGCAATGAATGGTGGGGTGGTTGGGGTATTTATAGCCCCAACCACCAAAAGTGGCCGTTGCTGGCAGCCTCTGTTCGATGGCGCACCGGACAGTCCGGTGCACACCGGACAGTCCGGTGCCTCTGCCACGTCACCATTGCCGTTGGATTCCGACCGTTGGAGCTTCTGACTTGTGGGCCCGCCTGGGTGTCCGGTGCACACCGGACATGTACTGTTTGATGTCCGGTGCACCGGTATGGGCGATTCTGACTTCTGCGCGCGCTGCGCGCGCATTTAATGCACCGCAGGGAGCCGTTGGCGCCGCAGGGAGCCGTTGCTCCGCTGGCACACCGGACAGTCCGGTGCACACCGGACAGTCCGGTGAATTATAGCGGAGCGGCTGCCGCGCGAACCCGAGGCTGGCGAGTTCAGGAGGCCGAGCTTCCTTGGAGCACCGGACATGTCCGGTGCACACCGGACAGTCCGGTGAATTATAGCGCGCCGGCTTCCGAGAATTCCCGAGAGTGAAGAGTTGGAGTCTGAGTCCCCTGGTGCACCGGACAGGTACTGTTCACTGTCCGGTGGCACACCGGACAGTCCGGTGCGCCAGACCAGGGGTGCCCTCGGTTGCCCCTTTGCTCCTTTATTGAATCCAAAACTTGGTCTTTTTATTGGCTGAGTGTGAACCTTTTACACCTGTATAATCTATACACTTGGGCAAACTAGTTAGTCCAAAGATTTGTGTTGGGCAATTCAACCACCAAAATTATATAGGAACTAGGTGTAAGCCTAATTCCCTTTCAATCTCCCCCTTTTTGGTGATTGATGCCAACACAAACCAAAGCAAATATAGAAGTGCATAATTGAACTAGTTTGCATAATGTAAGTGTAAAGGTTGCTTGGAATTGAGCCAATAAAACTACTTACAAGATATGCATGGAATGTTTCTTTCTTATTTAACATTTTGGACCACGTTTGCACCACTTGTTTTGTTTTTGCAAAACCTTTTGTAAATCCATTTCATAGATCTTTTGCAAATAGTCAAAGGTAAATAAATAAGAGTTTGCAAAAGCATTTTCAAGATTTGAAATTTCCTCCCCCTGTTTCAAATGCTTTTCCTTTGACTAAACAAAACTCCCCCTAAAAGAGATCCACCTCTTAGTGTTCAAGAGGGTTTTGATATACCATTTTTGAAATACTACTTTCTCCCCCTTTTGAACACAATAGGATACCAAATGATAAAGACTTTTGGAAAGCACTAAGTTTTTGAATTTGGTGGTGGTGGTGCGGTCCTTTTGCTTTGGGCTCATTTCTCCCCCTTTTTGGCATGAATCGCCAAAAACGGAATCATTAGAGCCCTTGAAGTGCAATCTTCCCCTTTGGTCATAAATAAGTGAGTTAAGATTATACCAAAGACGAAGTCCTTTTGCGTTTGAGCTTTTACTCTCTCCCCCAAGGATGAAGTCCTTTTCCTTGATGCTCATTTCTCCCCCAAAGAAGAGAGAGTTGCTCGGAGTGGTGGCGAAGTATGAGTTACGGAGTGGAAGCCTTTGTCTTCGCCGAAGACTCCAATTCCCTTTCAATATACCTATGACTTGGTTTGAAATAAACTTGAAAACACATTAGTCATAGCATATAAAAGAGATATGATCAAAGGTATTCAAAAGAGCTATGTGTGCAAGCTTAGCAAAAGAAATTTCTAGAATCAAGAATATTGAGCTCATGCCTAAGTCTGGTAAAAGATTGTTCATCAAGTGGCTTGGTAAAGATATCGGCTAATTGATCTTTAGTATTAATGTAAGAAATCTCGATATCCCCCTTTTGTTGGTGATCCCTAAGAAAATGATACCGAATGGCTATGTGCTTAGTGCGGCTATGCTCGACGGGATTGTCGGCCATTTTAATTGCACTCTCATTATCACATAGCAAAGGGACTTTGGTTAATTTGTAACCGTAGTCCCGCAGGGTTTGCCTCATCCAAAGCAATTGCGCGCAACAATGTCCTGCGGCAATGTACTCGGCTTCGGCGGTGGAAAGAGCGACCGAATTTTGCTTCTTTGAAGCCCAAGACACCAAGGATCTTCCCAAGAACTGGCAAGTCCCCGATGTGCTCTTCCTATTGATTTTGCACCCCGCCCAATCGGCATCCGAATAACCAAGTAAATCAAATGTGGATCCCCGAGGGTACCAAAGCCCAAACTTAGGGGTATAAGCCAAATATCTCAAGATTCGTTTTACGGCCGTAAGGTGGGATTCCTTAGGGTCGGATTGGAATCTTGCACACATGCATACGGAAAGCATAATATCCGGTCGAGATGCACATAAATAGAGTAAAGAACCTATCATCGACCGGTATACCTTTTGATCCACGGACTTACCTCCCGTGTCGAGGTCGAGATGCCCATTAGTTCCCATGGGTGTCTTGATGGGTTTGGCATCCTTCATCCCAAACTTAGCAAGAATGTCTTGAGTGTACTTCGTTTGGCTAATGAAGGTGCCCTCTTGGAGTTGCTTGACTTGGAATCCTAGAAAATACTTCAACTCCCCCATCATCGACATCTCGAATTTCTGTGTCATGATCCTACTAAACTCTTCACATGTAGACTCGTTAGTAGACCCAAATATAATATCATCAACATAAATTTGGCATACAAACAAGTCATTCTCAAGAGTTTTAGTAAAGAGTGTAGGATCGGCCTTGCCAACTTTGAAGCCATTAGCAATAAGGAAATCTCTTAGGCATTCATACCATGCTCTTGGGGCTTGCTTGAGCCCATAAAGCGCCTTAGAGAGCCTATAGACATGGTTAGGGTACTCACTGTCTTCAAAGCCGGGAGGTTGCTCAACATAGACCTCTTCCTTGATTGGTCCGTTGAGGAAGGCACTTTTCACGTCCATTTGATAGAGCTTAAAGCCATGGTAAGTAGCATAGGCCAATAATATGCGAATTGACTCAAGCCTAGCTACGGGTGCATAGGTTTCACCAAAATCCAAACCTTCGACTTGTGAATACCCTTTGGCCACGAGTCGAGCTTTGTTCCTTGTCACCACACCATGCTCATCTTGCTTGTTGCGGAAGACCCATTTGGTTCCTACAACATTTTGGTTAGGACGTGGAACTAAATGCCATACCTCGTTCCTCGTGAAATTGTTGAGCTCCTCTTGCATCGCCACCACCCAATCCGAATCTTGGAGAGCTTCCTCTACCCTGTGTGGCTCAATAGAGGAAACAAAAGAGTAATGTTCACAAAAATGAGCAACCCGAGATCGAGTAGTTACCCCCTTATGAATGTCGCCGAGGATGGTGTCGACGGGGTGATCTCGTTGGATTGCTTGGTGGACTCTTGGGTGTGGCGGTCTTGGTTCTTCCTCATCCTCCTTTTCTTGATCATTTGTATCTCCCCCTTGATCATTGCTATCATCTTGAGGTGGCTCGTCTTCTTGATTTTGCTCTTCATCATTTTGAGCCTCATCCTCATTTTGAGTTGGTGGAGATGCTTGCATGGAGGAGGATGGTTGATCTTGTGTACTTGGAGGCTCTTCGGATTCCTTAGGACACACATCCCCGATGGACATGTTCCTTAGCGCGATGCATGGAGCCTGTTCTTCACCTATCTCATCAAGATCAACTTGCTCTACTTGAGAGCCGTTAGTTTCATCAAACACAACGTCACAAGAGACTTCAACCAGTCCAGTGGACTTGTTAAAGACCCTATATGCCCTTGTGTTTGAGTCATAACCAAGTAAAAAGCCTTCTACAGTTTTAGGAGCAAATTTAGATTTTCTACCTCTTTTAATAAGAATGAAGCATTTGCTACCAAAAACTCTAAAATATGAAATGTTGGGCTTTTTACCGGTTAGGAGTTCATATGATGTCTTCTTGAGGATTCGGTGAAGATATAACCGGTTGATGGCGTAGCAGGCGGTGTTGACTGCTTCGGCCCAAAACCGGTCCGGTGTCTTGTACTCATCAAGCATGGTTCTTGCCATGTCCAATAGAGTTCGATTCTTCCTCTCTACTACACCATTTTGTTGGGGCGTGTAGGGAGAGGAGAACTCATGCTTGATGCCCTCCTCCTCAAGGAAGCCTTCAATTTGAGAGTTCTTGAACTCCGTCCCGTTGTCGCTTCTTATTTTCTTGATCCTTAAGCCGAACTCATTTTGAGCTCGTCTCAAGAGTCCCTTTAAGGTCTCTTGGGTTTGAGATTTTTCCTGTAAAAAGAATACCCAAGTGAAGCGAGAATAATCATCCACAATAACTAGACAGTACTTACTCCCGCCGATGCTTATGTAAGCGATCGGGCCGAATAGATCCATGTGTAGGAGCTCCAGTGGCCTGTCAGTCGTCATTATGTTCTTGTGTGGATGATGAGTGCCAACTTGCTTCCCTGCTTGGCATGCGCTACAAATCCTGTCTTTCTCAAAATGAACATTGGTTAGTCCTAAAATGTGCTCTCCCTTTAGAAGCTTATGAAGATTCTTCATCCCAACATGGGCTAGTCGGCGGTGCCAGAGCCAACCCATGTTAGTCTTAGCAATTAAACATGTGTCGAGCTCAGCTCTATCAAAATCTACTAAGTATAGCTGACCCTCTAACACACCCTTAAATGCTATTGAATCATCACTTCTTCTAAAGACAGTGACACCTATATCAGTAAAAAGACAGTTGTAGCCCATTTGACATAATTGGGAAACAGAAAGCAAGTTGTAATCTAATGAATCAACAAGAAAAACATTGGAAATGGAATGGTCAGGTGAAATAGCAATTTTACCCAAACCTTTGACCAACCCTTGATTTCCATCCCCAAATGTGATAGCTCGTTGGGGATCTTTGTTTTTCTCATATGAGGAGAACATCCTTTTCTCCCCGGTCATGTGGTTTGTGCACCCGCTGTCGAGTATCCAACTTGAGCCCTCGGATGCATAAACCTACAAAACAAATTTAGTTCTTGACTTTAGGTACCCAAACTGTTTTGGGTCCTTTGGCATTAGATACAAGAACTTTGGGTACCCAAACACAAGTCTTGGAATCCTTGTGTTTGCCCCCAACAAATTTGGCAACTACTTTGCCGGATTTGCTAGTAAGCACATAAGATGCATCAAAAGTTTTAAATGAAATGGCATGATCATTTGATGCATTAGGAATTTTCTTCTTAGGCAACTTGGCACGGGTTGGTTGCCTAGAACTAGATGTCTCACCCTTATACATGAAAGCATGGTTAGGGCCAGAGTGAGACTTCCTAGAATGAATCTTCCTAATTTTGCTCTCAGGATAGCCTGCAGGGTATAAAATGTAACCCTCGTTATCCTGAGGCATGGGAGCTTTGCCCTTAACAAAGTTAGACAAGTTCTTAGGAGGGGCATTAAGTTTGACATTGTCTCCCCTTTGGAAGCCAATGCCATCCTTGATGCCAGGGCGTCTCCCATTATAAAGCATGCTACGAGCAAATTTAAATTTCTCATTTTCTAAGTTGTGCTCGGCAATTTTAGCATCTAGTTTAGCTATATGATCATTTTGTTTTTTAATTAAGGCTAGGTGATCATGGATAGCATCAACATTAATATCTCTACATCTAGTGCAAATAGAAACATGCTCAACATTAGATGTAGAGGGTTTGCAAGATTTAAGTTCTACAACCTTAGCATGCAACATTTCATTCTTAGTTCTAAGGTCGGAAATAGTAGCATTGCAAACATCAAAATTTTTAGCCTTAGCAATTAAATTCTCATTCTCTAATCTAAGGCTAGCAAGAGATGCATTCAATTCATCAATCTTAGCAAGCAAGTCAACGTTATCATTTCTAAGATTGGGAATTGAAACATTACAAACATGTGAATCAACCTTAGCATTTAAAATAGCATTTTCATTTCTAAGGTTGTCAATCATCTCACGGCAAGTGCTTAGCTCACTAGACAATTTTTCACATTTTTCAACTTGTAGAGCGTAAGCATTTTTAACCTTAACATGTTTCTTATTCTCCTTGATTAGGAAGTCCTCTTGGGAGTCCAAGAGATCATCCTTTTCATGGATGGCACTAATTAGTTCATTTAATTTTTCCTTTTGTTCCATGTTAAGGTTATCAAAAAGAATGCGCAAGTTATCCTCCTCATTTTTATCATCATCCTCATCACTAGATGTTTTATATTTAGTGGAGGACCTTGATTTTACCTTCTTTTTGCCGTCCTTGGCCATGAGACACTTGTGGCCGACGTTGGGGAAGAGAAGGCCCTTGGTGACGGCGATGTTGGCGGCGTCCTCGTCGGAGGAGGAGTCGCTTGAGCTTTCGTCGGAGTCCCACTCCCGACAAACATGGGCATCGCCGCCCTTCTTCTTGTAATACTTCTTCTTCTCCTTTCTTCTTCCCTTCTTGTCGTCGCCCCTGTCACTGTCACTAGACATAGGACATTTTGCAATAAAGTGACCGGGCTTACCACACTTGTAGCAAACCTTCTTGGAACGGGGTTTGTAGTCCTTCCCCTTCCGTTGCTTGAGAATTTGCCGAAAGCTTTTGATGATTAGGGCCATCTCCTCGTTGTCGAGCTTGGAGGCGTCAATTGGTTGTCTACTTGGTGTAGACTCCTCCTTCTTCTCCTCCGTTGCCTTGAAGGCCACCGGTTGCGCCTCGGAGGTGGAAGGCTCGTCAAGCTCGTTGATCTTCTTGGAGCCCTTAATCATGCATTCAAAACTCACAAAATTCCCGATAACTTCCTCGGGGGTCATTAGTGGATATCTAGGATTCCCACGAATTAATTGTACTTGAGTGGGGTTAAGGAAAATAAGAGCTCTTAGAATAACCTTAACCACTTCGTGGTCATCCCATTTTGTGCTCCCGAGGTTGCGCACTTGGTTCACCAAGGTCTTGAGCCGGTTGTACATGTCTTGTGGCTCCTCCCCTTGGCGAAGACGGAAGCGACCGAGCTCCCCCTCGATCGTTTCCCGCTTGGTGATCTTGGTGAGTTCATCACCCTCGTGCGCCGTCTTGAGTAGGTCCCAAATCTCCTTGGCGTTCTTCAATCCTTGTACTTTGTTGTATTCCTCCTTGCTTAGGGAGGCAAGGAGGATGGTTGCGGCTTGGGAGTTGAAGTGCTCGATTTGGGCCACTTCGTCCGTGTCATAGTCCTCATCCCCTATTGATGGTACCTGTACACCATACTCAACAACATCCCATATTCTTTTGTGGAGAGAGGTTAGATGAAATCGCATCAAATTACTCCACATAGCATAATCTTCACCATTAAAAGTTGGTGGTTTGCCTAATGGGACGGAAAGTAAAGGTGTATGTTTAGGAATGCGAGGGTAGCGTAGGGGGATCTTACTATACTTCTTGCGCTCTTGGCGCTTAGAAGTGACGGAGGGCGCATCGGAGTCGGAGGTCGATGTTGATGAAGTGTCGGTCTCGTAGTAGACCACCTTCCTCATCCTCTTGTGCTTGTCGCCTTTCCGATGCGGCTTGTGGGAAGAAGATTTTTCCTTCTTCTCTTTGTGGTGAGAAGAAGATTTCTTCTCCTTCCTTTTGTTGGAGGAGCTCTTCTTCTTCTCCCTCCTTTTGGTGCGGGACTCTTCCGATGAAGTGCTCCCGTAGCTTGTAGTGGGCTTTTCGCCGGTCTCCATCTCCTTCTTGGCGTGATCTCCCGACATCACTTCGAGCGGTTAGGCTCTAATGAAGCACCGTGTTCTGATACCAATTGATAGTCGCCTAGAGGGGGGGTGAATAGGGCGAAACTGAAATTTACAAATATAAACACAACTACAAGCCGGGGTTAGCGTTAGTAATAATAAATGAGTCCGCAAGAGAGGGCGCAAAACAAATTGCAAGCAAATAAGGAGAGTGACACGCGGATTTGTTTTACCGAGGTTCGGTTCTTGCAAACCTACTCCCCGTTGAGGAGGCCACAAAGGCCGGGTCTCTTTCAACCCTTCCCTCTCTCAAACGGTCCCACGGACCGAGTGAGCTTCTCTTCTCTAATCAAAGCCGGGAACAAAACTTCCCCGCAAGGGCCACCACACAATTGGTGCCTCTCGCCTTGATTACAATGGAGTTGGAATCTCAAGAACAAATGAGAAAGAAAAGAAGCAATCCAAGCGCAAGAGCTCAAAAGAACACGGCAAATCACTCTCGCTAGTCACTAAAGGCTTGAGTGGAATTGGAGAGGATTTGATCTCTTTGTATGTGTCTAGAATTGAATGCCTAGCTCTTGTAAGTGGTTAGAAGTTGGAAAACTTGGATGCAATGAATGGTGGGGTGGTTGGGGTATTTATAGCCCCAACCACCAAAAGTGACCGTTGCTGGCAGCCTCTGTTCGATGGCGCACCGGACAGTCCGGTGCACACCGGACAGTCCGGTGCCTCTGCCACGTCACCATTGCCGTTGGATTCCGACCGTTGGAGCTTCTGACTTGTGGGCCCGCCTGGGTGTCCGGTGCACACCGGACATGTACTGTTTGATGTCCGGTGCACCGGTATGGGCGATTCTGACTTCTGCGCGCGCTGCGCGCGCATTTAATGCACCGCAGGGAGCCGTTGGCGCCGCAGGGAGCCGTTGCTCCGCTGGCACACCGGACAGTCCGGTGCACACCGGACAGTCCGGTGAATTATAGCGGAGCGGCTGCCGCGCGAACCCGAGGCTGGCGAGTTCAGGAGGCCGAGCTTCCTTGGAGCACCGGACATGTCCGGTGCACACCGGACAGTCCGGTGAATTATAGCGCGCCGGCTTCCGAGAATTCCCGAGAGTGAAGAGTTGGAGTCTGAGTCCCCTGGTGCACCGGACAGGTACTGTTCACTGTCCGGTGGCACACCGGACAGTCCGGTGCGCCAGACCAGGGGTGCCCTCGGTTGCCCCTTT
The DNA here is from genome assembly GCF_902167145.1 of Zea mays. Classification (NCBI taxonomy): domain Eukaryota; kingdom Viridiplantae; phylum Streptophyta; class Magnoliopsida; order Poales; family Poaceae; genus Zea; species Zea mays. The sequence goes on from NC_050101.1 coordinate 99,564,651, forward strand.
GCTCCTTTATTGAATCCAAAACTTGGTCTTTTATTGGCTGAGTGTGAACCTTTTACACCTGTATAATCTATACACTTGGGCAAACTAGTTAGTCCAAAGATTTGTGTTGGGCAATTCAACCACCAAAATTATATAGGAACTAGGTGTAAGCCTAATTCCCTTTCACTAAGGCATCCTGCTGAAGCAACTCTAGTTTTTCTTTCATGGCAAACAATGTCCTAGCTAGGATCTCTTCATCATGCATGTGGTCTAATGCATGATCTACTAAACCCTGAAAGGGAAATGTGCCTTTGGGCCATTTCTAAGTATTTTGGTGATTGAGTGCAAACACAAGTGCTTAAATGTGAAAATATGCCCAAGGATGATCAAAGTGCAAATCACAAGTTAAGGTATGTTTCTAAGCCTTAGTACATTGGTTTTGTGTACTAATATATTTGTCTAAGTGTTAGAAACAGATAGAAGAAGAGAAGAGAAGACTTGGCTGTGTACAGCCAAGGGGCTGCTTCGGTCTGGGGCACCGGACTGTCCGGTGGTGCACCGGACAGTGTCCGGTGCGCTAGGCTGCCTCGGCCGAAGAGGCAGCTCTCGGGTTTTTCTCCGGCGACTTCGGCTAAAATTCACCGGACTGTCCGGTGTACACCGGACTGTCCGGTGAGCCAACGGTCGGCCGGGCCAACGGTCGGTCGCGCGATCGGCGCGCGACACGTGGCCAAGCCAACGGTCGGAAGGAAGCACCGGACTGTCCGGTGTGCACCGGACTGTCCGGTGCGCCAGATCTGCAACGGTCGGCAACGGTCGGCTTCGCCATTTAAGGAAACAAATCGGGCACCGGACAGTGTCCGGTGTGCACCGGACTGTCCGGTGCGCCCGACGACAGAAGACAAGGATAGCCTTCCAGATGTGTTCTCAACGGCTCCTAGCTGCCTTGGGACTATAAAAGGGACCCCTAGGCGCATGGAGGAGTACACCAAGCATTCCTACAACTCTTCTAAGCACCAAGACATCAATCTCACGCATTCGTTTCATTGTGATAGCATATAGAGCTCTTGTGGAGTTGTGAACTCTTTGTGTTGCGTTGCGAGCTCTTGTTGCGACTTGTGTGCGTGTTGTTGCTCTGATTTTCGAGTCTTGTGTGCGTTGCTCATTCCCACCTTACTCCGTATTTCTTTGTGAACTCAATTGTAAGGGCGAGAGACTCCAAGTTGTGGAGATTCCTCGCAAACGGGAAAAGATCAAAGGAAAGAAAAACACCGTGGTATTCAAGTTGATCATTGGATCACTTGAGAGGAGTTGAGTGCAACTCTCGTCCGTTGGGACGCCACAACGTGGAGTAGGCAAGTTTTGTACTTGGCCGAACCACGGGATAACCACCGTGTCAACTCTGTGATTGCTTTCTTGTGGTTATCGTGTTTTAAGTTCTCTCTAGCCACTTGGCCATACTTGTGCTAACCCTTAACAAGTTTTTGTGGCTTAAGTTTTGAACTTTTACAGGATCACCTATTCACCCCCCCCCCCTCTAGGTGCTCTCAATTGGTATCGGAGCCGTTCTCTTCAAGAAAGGGACTAACCGCCCGAAGAGATGGATCCTAAGGGGAAGGGAATTGTGATCAACGACAAGGAAAAGGAGTCCTTCGTCAACGAGCCAAGGGATGACAAGTCCAATGACTCGGGCTCGGGCCACAAGCGAAGAGATGGGAAGAAGAGGAAGACAAGACGCATCAAGGAGATCGTCTACTACGACAGTGATGAGTCCTCTTCTTCCCAAAAGGACGACGACCACGACAAACAAAGGAAACCGGTTAATTCTAACTTTTCTTTTGACTACTCTCGTATTCCGCAAAGTTCAAATTCACATTTGCTTTCTATTCCACTCGGCAAGCCCCCACACTTTGATGGGGAGGACTACGGATTTTGGAGCCACAAAATGCGTAGTCACCTATTCTCTCTCCATCCTAGCATATGGGAGATTGTAGATAGTGGAATGCACTTTAATAGTTCGGATAGTCCTATATTCATTAATGAGCAAATCCATAAGAATGCACAAGCTACTACTGTTCTTCTAGCCTCGTTGTGCAGGGATGAATATAATAAAGTGAGTGGCTTGGATAACGCCAAGCAAATCTGGGATACCCTCAAGATCTCTCATGAGGGAAATGACGCTACCTTGCTCACCAAAATGGAGTTGGTGGAGGGCGAGCTTGGACGGTTCGCGATGATAAGGGGCGAGGAGCCAACTCAAACATACAACCGGCTCAAGACCCTTGTCAACAAGATAAGGAGCTACGGAAGCACGCGTTGGACGGATCACGACGTCGTCCGCCTAATGCTCAGGTCATTTACCGTTCTTGATCCTCATCTCGTGAACAATATTCGTGAGAATCCCAGGTACATGATGATGACGCCCGAAGAAGTACTTGGAAAATTCGTGAGCGGGCGGATGATGATCAAGGAGGCAAGATACGTCGACGACGCGTTGAACGGTCCACTCCACGAGTCTCAACCCATTGCTCTAAAGGCAACAAGGAGCAAGGAGTCGCTACCTAGCAAGGTGGCGCAAATTGAGGCGGCCGGTCTTAATGAAGAAGAAATGGCCCTCATTATCAAGAGATTCAAGACGGTGCTAAAGGGTCGCAATGGACAGACGAGCAAGACTAAGACCAAGGGGAAGCGATCATGCTTCAAATGCGGTAAGCTTGGTCATTTTATTGCTAACTGTCCTGATAATGAAAGTGACCAGGAAAAGGGAAACAAGAGGGAAAAGAAGAAGCATTATAAGAAGGCAAAGGGCGAGGCGCATCTAGGCAAGGAGTGGGACTCGGATTGCTCCTCGTCCGACTCCGACAATGAAGGACTCGCCGCCACCGCCTTCAACAAATCAACCCTCTTCCCCAACGAGCGTCACACATGCCTTATGGCAAGGGAGAAGAAGGTATGTACTCGCAACTCTACCTATGCTTCTTCAAGTGAGGACGAATCTAGTGATGAGGATAAAGTAGATTATTCATGTTTGTTCAAGGGCTTAGATAGATCTAAGATAGACAAAATTAATGAATTAATTGATGCCTTGAATGAAAAGAATATACTTTTAGAAAAGCAAGAGGATTTGTTGTATGAAGAGCATGATAAATTTGTTGAGGCTCAAAAATCTCTTGCATTAGAAATTAAGAGGAATGAAATGCTTGCTTGTGAAGTGTCAACATGCCATGATTCTATTTCTAACTTAAAGAGCATAAACGATGATTTAAATGCTAAACTAGTAGAAGCAAATAAATCCAACTCTTGTGTTGAACATGTTGAAATTTGCACTAGGTGTAAGGATGTTGATATTAATGCCTGTAGTGAACACTTAGTTTCCATTTCAAAATTGAGTGATGAAGTGGCTAGTCTTAATGCTCAACTTAAGACTAGCAAAAGTGATTTTGAAAAGCTAAAATTTGCTAGGGATGCCTACACGGTTGGTAGACACCCCTCAATTAAGGATGGACTTGGCTTCAAGAGGGAAGCCAAGAACTTAACAAGCCATAAGGCTCCCATTCCCGCCAAGGAGAAAGGGAAGGCCCCTATGGCTACTAGTGCTAAAAGGAACCATGCATTTTTGTATCATGATAGAAGACAAACTAGAAATGTAAGTCATGATGCTTTTGATTCATATGTTTATGATTCTCATGCCATGTCTGCTCCTAGTTCCTCTTATGTGTATGATAGAAATATTACTAGGAGAAATGTTGTTCCTAAAAGAAATGCTATTCATCATGTGCCTAGAAGGAATGTTATTCATGCTCCTAGGAAAATAGCAAATGAACCTTCTACAATTTATTGTGCTTTGAATGCTTCCTTTGCTATTTGTAGAAAGGATAAGAAAATTGTTGCTAGGAAGTTAGGGGCAAAATGCAAGGGAGACAAAACTTGCATTTGGGTCCCTAAGGATATTTGTGCTAACCTTGTAGGACCCAACATGAGTTGGGTACCTAAAACCCAAGCCTAAATTTGCCTTGCAGGTTTATGCATCCGGGGGTTCAAGCTGGATTATCGACAGCGGATGCACAAACCATATGACGGGGGAGAAGAAGATGTTCACCTCCTACGTCAAAAATAAGGATTCCCAAGATTCAATTATATTCGGTGATGGGAATCAAGGCAAGGTAAAAGGGTTAGGTAAAATTGCGATTTCTAATGAGCATTCTATCTCTAATGTATTTTTAGTAGAGAGTCTTGGATATAATTTGCTATCTGTTAGTCAATTATGTCATATGGGGTATAACTGTCTATTTACAAATGTAGATGTGTCTGTCTTTAGAAGAAGTGATGGCTCACTAGCTTTTAAGGGTGTATTAGACGACAAACTTTATTTAGTTGATTTTGCAAAAGAAGAGGCCGGTCTAGATGCATGCTTAATGGCTAAGACTTGCATGGGCTGGCTGTGGCATCGCCGCTTAGCACATGTGGGGATGAAGAACCTTCACAAGCTTCTAAAGGGAGAACACGTGATAGGTTTGACTAACGTGCATTTCGAAAAAGATAGACCTTGTGCAGCTTGTCAAGCAGGTAAACAAGTGGGAGGAGCACATCACACCAAAAATGTGATGACGACATCAAGACCCCTGGAGCTGCTGCATATGGACCTCTTCGGACCTGTCGCCTATCTGAGCATAGGAGGGAGTAAGTATGGTTTAGTTATTGTTGATGATTTTTCCCGCTTCACTTGGATGTTCTTTTTGCAGGATAAGTCTGAAACCCAAGGGACCCTCAAGCGCTTCCTCAGAAGGGCTCAAAATGAGTTTGAGCTCAAAGTGAAAAAGATAAGGAGCGACAACGGGTCCGAGTTCAAGAACCTTCAAGTGGAGGAGTTCCTTGAAGAGGAAGGGATCAAGCACGAGTTCTCCGCTCCCTACACACCACAGCAAAATGGTGTGGTAGAGAGGAAGAACAGGACGCTCATAGACATGGCGAGGACGATGCTAGGAGAGTTCAAGACCCCCGAGTGCTTTTGGACGGAAGCCGTTAACACTGCTTGCCACGCCATCAACAGAGTCTACCTTCATCGACTCCTCAAGAAGACTTCGTATGAGCTTCTAACCGGTAACAAACCCAATGTATCTTACTTTCGTGTATTTGGGAGCAAGTGCTACATTCTAGTGAAGAAAGGTAGAAATTCTAAGTTTGCTCCCAAAGCTGTAGAAGGGTTTTGTTAGGTTATGACTCAAATACAAAGGCGTATAGAGTCTTCAACAAATCATCGGGTTTGGTTGAAGTCTCTAGCGACGTTGTATTTGATGAGACTAATGGCTCTCCAAGAGAGCAAGTTGTTGATTGTGATGATGTAGATGAAGAAGATGTTCCGACGGCCGCTATACGGACCATGGCGATTGGAGAAGTACGGCCACAGGAACAAGATGAACGAGATCAACCTTCTTCCTCAACTATGGTGCATCTCCCAACCAAAGATGACGAACAGGTACCTCAAGTGGAGGCGCTTGATCAAGGGGGAGCACAAGACAATCAAGTGATGGAGGAAGAAGTGCAACCGGCACCTCCAACCCAAGTTCGAGCGATGATTCAAAGGGATCATCCCGTCGACCAAATTCTGGGTGACATTAGCAAGGGAGTAACTACTCGATCTCGATTAGTTAATTTTTGTGAGCATTACTCCTTTGTCTCTTCTATTGAGCCTTTCAGGGTAGAAGAGGCCTTGCTAGATCCGGACTGGGTGTTGGCCATGCAAGAGGAGTTAAACAATTTCAAGCGCAATGAAGTTTGGACACTGGTGCCTCGTCCGAAGCAAAATGTTGTGGGAACCAAGTGGGTGTTCCGCAACAAACAGGACGAGCACGGGGTGGTGACGAGGAACAAGGCTCGACTTGTGGCAAAAGGTTATGCCCAAGTCGCAGGTTTGGACTTTGAGGAGACTTTTGCTCCTGTGGCTAGGCTAGAGTCAATTCGAATCTTGCTAGCATATGCCGCTCACCATTCTTTCAGGTTGTACCAAATGGATGTGAAGAGCGCTTTCCTCAACGGGCCAATCAAGGAGGAGGTGTACGTGGAGCAACCCCCTGGCTTCGAGGATGAACGGTATCCCGACCATGTGTGTAAGCTCTCTAAGGCGCTCTATGGACTTAAGCAAGCCCCAAGAGCATGGTATGAATGCCTTAGAGACTTTTTACTTGCTAATGCTTTCAAGGTTGGGAAGGCCGATCCAACTCTTTTTACAAAGACATGTGATGGTGATTTGTTTGTGTGCCAAATTTATGTCGATGACATAATATTTGGTTCTACTAACCAAAAGTCTTGTGAAGAGTTTAGCAGGGTGATGACGCAGAAATTCGAGATGTCGATGATGGGCGAGTTGAACTACTTCCTTGGGTTCCAAGTGAAGCAACTCAAGGACGGCACCTTCATCTCCCAAACGAAATACACGCAAGATCTGCTAAAGCGGTTTGGGATGAAGGACGCCAAGCCCGCAAAGACTCCGATGGGGACCGACGGACACACCGACCTTAACAAAGGAGGTAAGTCTGTTGATCAAAAAGCATACCGGTCAATGATAGGTTCTTTGCTTTACTTATGTGCTAGTAGACCGGATATTATGCTTAGCGTATGCATGTGTGCTAGATTTCAATCCGATCCTAAGGAATGTCACTTAGTGGCGGTGAAGCGAATTCTTAGATATTTGGTTGCTACGCCTTGCTTCGGGCTCTGGTATCCAAAGGGGTCTACCTTTGACTTAGTTGGATACTCAGACTCCGACTATGCTGGATGTAAGGTCGATAGGAAGAGTACATCGGGGACGTGCCAATTCTTAGGAAGGTCCCTGGTGTCATGGAACTCTAAGAAACAAACATCCGTTGCCCTATCCACCGCTGAGGCCGAGTACGTTGCCGCAGGTCAGTGTTGCGCGCAACTACTTTGGATGAGGCAAACCCTCCGGGACTTTGGCTACAATCTGAGCAAAGTCCCACTCCTATGTGACAATGAGAGTGCTATCCGCATGGCGGAGAATCCTGTTGAACACAGCCGCACAAAGCACATAGACATCCGGCATCACTTTTTGAGAGACCACCAGCAAAAGGGAGATATCGAAGTGTTTCATGTTAGCACCGAGAACCAGCTAGCCGATATCTTCACTAAGCCTCTAGATGAGAAGACCTTTTGCAGGTTGCGTAGTGAGCTAAATGTCTTAGATTCGCGGAACCTGGATTGAATTGTAGCATACATGTAGTTATGCTTTTGATCATGTTCCTTTTTGCATTTTGTTGCTTATTTTGGTGCTCAAGTTGTACAAACACTCCCTGGACCTCACAAGTCCGTTGCAAAGTGATGCACATGTTTAGGGGGAGATGTGTTACAACTTGACCCTTTGAGACTAACCATTTGCTTGAGTTTGCTTGATTGAGTCTCGAAGGAGGATTGAAAGGGAAAAGGTGGACTTGGACCATGAAAGACTTCCACTGCACTCCGATGAGAGGGTAACTAACTCCAAGTTCATCTCATGAAATTTTATTGCCATTTGCTCTTAATTGAAGACTTTGGTGAGGCAATGGGGTTAAAAGGCCAAGATTGATCCCGTTTTGGTGCTTGATGCCAAAGGGGGAGAAAATAAAGGCCAAAGCGATAAATGGATCAGCTACCACTTGAGAGATTTTGAAAATAGTAGGATAGAGTTTTTGTTTTGTCAAAAGCTTTTATTGTCTCTTATTGTCTCTATTGTCAAAAGTTGGCTTCTTGTGGGGAGAAGTATTGATTATGGGAAATAGGGGGAGTTTTTGAAATCTTTGATCAATCTCTTTTGGAATGACTCTCTTTATACTTCAACATGTGTGTTTGACTTAGAGATAGAGATTTGAGTTTGATTTGCAAAAACAAACCAAGTGGTGGCAAAGGATGATCCATATATGCCAAAATTGAATAAAACCAATTTGAGTTTTTATTTAAAGTGATTTTGCACTTGTTCTAGTCGCTTTATGTTGTGTTGGCATAAATCACCAAAAAGGGGGAGATTGAAAGGGAAATGTGCCTTTGGGCCATTTCTAAGTATTTTGGTGATTGAGTGCAAACACAAGTGCTTAAATGTGAAAATATGCCCAAGGATGATCAAAGTGCAAATCACAAGTTAAGGTATGTTTCTAAGCCTTAGTACATTGGTTTTGTGTACTAATATATTTGTCTAAGTGTTAGAAACAGATAGAAGAAGAGAAGAGAAGACTTGGCTGTGTACAGCCAAGGGGCTGCTTCGGTCTGGGGCACCGGACTGTCCGGTGGTGCACCGGACAGTGTCCGGTGGTGCACCGGACAGTGTCCGGTGTGCCAGGCTGCCTCGGCCGAAGAGGCAGCTCTCGGGTTTTTCTCCGGCGACTTCGGCTAAAATTCACCGGACTGTCCGGTGTACACCGGACTGTCCGGTGAGCCAACGGTCGGCCGGGCCAACGGTCGGCCGCGCGATCAGCGCGCGACACGTGGCCAAGCCAACGGTCGGAAGGAAGCACCGGACTGTCCGGTGTGCACCGGACTGTCCGGTGTGCACCGGACTGTCCGGTGCGCCAGATCTGCAACGGTCGGCTTCGCCATTTAAGGAAACAAATCGGGCACCGGACAGTGTCCGGTGTGCACCGGACTGTCCGGTGCGCCCGACGACAGAAGGCAAGGATAGCCTTCCAGATGTGTTCTCAACGGCTCCTAGCTGCCTTGGGACTATAAAAGGGACCCCTAGGCGCATGGAGGAGTACACCAAGCATTCCTACAACTCTTCTAAGCACCAAGACATCAATCTCACGCATTCGTTTCATTGTGATAGCATATAGAGCTCTTGTGGAGTTGTGAACTCTTTGTGTTGCGTTGCGAGCTCTTGTTGCGACTTGTGTGCGTGTTGTTGCTCTGATTTTCGAGTCTTGTGTGCATTGCTCATTCCCACCTTACTCCGTATTTCTTTGTGAACTCAATTGTAAGGGCGAGAGACTCCAAGTTGTGGAGATTCCTCGCAAACGGGAAAAGATCAAAGGAAAGAAAAACACCGTGGTATTCAAGTTGATCATTGGATCACTTGAGAGGAGTTGAGTGCAACTCTCGTCCGTTGGGACGCCACAACGTGGAGTAGGCAAGTTTTGTACTTGGCCGAACCACGGGATAACCACCGTGTCAACTCTGTGATTGCTTTCTTGTGGTTATCGTGTTTTAAGTTCTCTCTAGCCACTTGGCCATACTTGTGCTAACCCTTAACAAGTTTTTGTGGCTTAAGTTTTGAACTTTTACAGGATCACCTATTCACCCCCCCTCTAGGTGCTCTCAAACCCCCCCAGGGATTTTGTGGCATCCTCGGCACAGTCTACAAGGACTTTCATCAAAGCCTTCATGTTATCTTCTGTCGAGGATGCCATGGTCAAATGCGCTGCAAACATTTAATATATGAAGTAACATGTCGAAACCCTTATAAAGCATATGCAGTCATGGAATCAATAAAGTTCCCAAAATTAGTGCCTACAAATATCTATGCACCGGCATGTATTCATAAATAAAGCATGACCATTAGAAACTTATAGCAAACTTAAGGGAACTGTATGTAACATAGCTTGCAAAGAAGTGTACATGCACAAACATGTATATATCATAATGATGATGAAAGTTAACAGGCCAATGTATGTTAAGCCAATTCAGAAACATGTACATGTCCATAATGTACTGATCAAGTAAATTGAAGATGACATATGAATTGTACAGTTCGATTTATAAACCATAAAGACACATGCAAAGAATAAATTTGTCAATAGCACTCAAATACTTGTTGGCAGTCACATGTTTTTGTACATAAAGCATCAACATTAAAAACAAAATTAAACGTAAGGGAAGTGTATGGCACATAACTACAAATGATTTTAGTACATGCAAATACAGATGATACAACTATTGTACTGAGTAAGGAATATTTCAGTCTTCAATATGACTTATGTTTGTGGGTGAAACACATGTTCAGGCAGACACATGTTCAGGCAGAAAATCATATTACAAAGTAAATGAACATGTCATGAATTGTACTGAACAATAAAGAACATAAATGTATTGCATGGAACCACACTGAATTGTGACATACTCAAGGTGTGAATTCAATGCCATATATTGGTGAAGACAACAATGGTACGAAAGGGTAACATTCCTGATGAACGATACAAATAGAATTTGTTAAGTAAATTAATAGCTGCTTGAGTTGACTGAACATCAGTGGGAAAATGGAATAGACTGGCATTGGTAAGGTTAGGCAACTAACACTTTCAAAACCTTGGTTGCATTGGCAACTACGGGTCAACTGATGTGGTTCTACTGTCGACCGTTTGCATCTCCTACAAACATGACGCCCAAATGTAGGGTTCCAAGTTGTTCGGAATGCCCAGACCAATTAGTGTAGCTTTGGCCATCCCAGCGGTTGGTACAGAGAAAGGTTGTTCTTACGGGGCTAAATCCGATGACCAAGACCGTAACAAGTGTACAAGTGTCACTAGAAGTGTGGATCTGGTTCAAGTCGTATGGGGTCGGCAAAATCAACTTGGATTATTCAAGAAAACGAGTGTTGTTCTAAAACATCCGTCAAACATGTATTGATTTTACACGGTAGACGATGCTGGTACCTGAAGAAGGGAAGATTTCACCCGCAACACGGCGAATCGAAGCGTCTCCGTGTGGATCTGATGGAGCCGTCGATGGTCGGAGACGGAAGCCAACGAATCGGTCGCGACGAACCTCGGCGGAAGCGGATTTGATCCCTCTTCGTCTTCGGTCGCCAACGGCACTGCGTGCTGACGACGTCGACTTCGTCTTCTGCGCACCCGAGCGGGGTCGGTGCCGACTCCACCGCCCGACGGGAGATCCGCCACCGCGTCGCCGCGAAAAATCGCCCTTCCGCGGATGGGTCCAGACGGAGCGAGGTGGACCAAGAAGTTTCCGGTGTCTGGCGCGGGCGGCTCCTTCCGTGCGAAGCAGGCGAGGGGGCGGCTACAGTGAACCCCTGCATCTGGCGTGAGAGAGAAGAGTGTCGCGAGGAAGGGGAGAGGGTGGCGCTCGCCGCTGCACGAGGGAGGGGGAGACTGTAGCCCCTATACAATGAACAGTAATAGCGTAGGTGTCGGCGTTTCGACCCCGGGGGGTCCCTGGACCGACGAGTAAATTGTCGCCGCGTGCCCTAGCCCAGATGGGTTGGCGCGAGACGGAGGGCGAAGGGGGGAGAAAGTCGGAGGGAGACAGGCGTAAAAGGGGAAACCCACGGCCTTCGTGTTTGTCCCGCGCCCAGGTCGGGTGCGCTTGCAGTAGGGGTTACAAGCGTCCACGCGGGAGGGAGCGAGAGGCTTACGCGAGCGCCGTCCCGTCCTTCCTCGCGCGGCCAACCTTCTGTAAGAGGGAGCGAGAGGCTTACGCGAGCGCTGGAGCCTAGCGGAAGGATAGCTGTCGGGGCTGTCGAGTCCTTGCTGACGTCTCCTTGCTTCCGTAAGGGGGCTGAGAGCCGTCGTCGTCATGGAGCATGCGGGGCGCCATCATTACTTGTGTACCGGGGCGAGCCAGATGGGACGCCGGTCTTATTCCCCGTAGCCTGAGTTAGCTTGAGGTAGGGTAATGATGGCGCCTCTTGTGACATGGTCGGTCCGAGCCCTGGGTTGGGCGAGGCAGAGGCTCCTCCGAGGTCAAGGTCGAGTCTGTCTTCCGAGGCCAAGGTCGAGTCTGAGCCCATGGGTCGGGCGAGGCGGAGACCGTCGGCTGAGGTCAGGGCTGAGTCCGAGCCCTGTGGTCGGGCGAGGCGGAGTTCGTCATCTTCCGGGGCCGAGCCCGAGTCCGAGCCCTGGGTCGGGCGAGGCGGAGTTCGTTGTCTTCCGGGGCCGAGCCCGAGTGTAGGATCTAGGACACCGGCTAGAGGGGGGGTGAATAGACGGTTTTGACTAAAATCAACAATACTAAATAAATTTAATCAATACAACAAGAGGAATAAATTATCTAGTGTCAATAAGTAAACAATGTATGAAAAACAACTACGGAGATTGAATACTTGAAGAACAATAAGCAAATCACTAATCAATTTGCTAGGCAATAAGTAATGCTAGAAGGAATAGACACCGAAATTTATCCCGTGGTATCGGTGATTTGCCGATCACCCCTAATCCACGTTGAGGTGGACTTCAAGCTCTCACTTGCTCCTCTATCAAGACACTACTTGATCTTTGAGCCAAGTGGACAAGAAATCACTCAATACCTCGATTCCACTAATGTCACCTTTGCCGCTCCGGCGAGGTAGGCGCGAACCCCTCACAATCCACACCACGGCTTCTCCACAATCTTCTTGGAGAGCTCGACGGAGACAATCACCCGAGCCGTCTAGGAGGCGGCAACCTCCAAGAGTAACAAGCCAACGACGCTTGCTCGGTGTACCACCTAGTGCCTCAAGAATCACCAAATGATGCAAATGCACTAGGAGCCCTCAATCTCTCACTAGAATGCAATCTCAAGCAAAGAGTGTGAGAGAGTGAGTTGGAGGATCACAAATGAGCTCAATGTGTGCAAGGAATGGCCAAGAGAGCTCTCTCACACGAGCTACCCTTCTATTTATAGTCCCCCATCTAAAACCAACCGTTATGTGCAAGAGGGGGCAGTTCTGCGCACACGCGGACCGTCCGCGCCCTAGGGCCGGACGGTCCGCCGTACATATAACGGCTATAATGACCGTTTGAAACATGTCAGAGCTGACTCAAAAGGTGGGTCCGGACAGTCCGCCCTTCAAGGCCGGACCGTCCGCGACCTGGCAGATTCAAACACCCGAGCCTCGGATAAAAAGAAGTTAACACACGCGGACCGTCCGGCTATAAATCCCGGACGGTCCGAGACCTGAGACAGTACTGTCCGGACTGGTCCCCCGGACAGTCCGTAGTACAAATCTATAAAAACACACAGTCCCTGTCCAAAAACGATTTTGACACTTGCGGACCGTCCGCCCCTCACAGGCGGACCGTCCGCCTATAATTCAGGGACTGGCCCGAAGTCACCCTCCTCTGGTCATGACTGCGGACGGTCCGGCCCTAAGGCCCGGACGATCCGCAGTGCAAAAGAACACAGTGTCAATACAAATGGTCAGACTTTGGACCCCTCTGGTGGATCGCGGACGGTCCGCCCCTAAGGCCCGGACAGTCCGCGCGTCCATGACTTCGCAATTTTTCAAACATGCTTTTGAAAGAACTTTTGACTCGCGAAAAGTGAAGCGCTGTTAGTCCTCATGCAAATGCAACTACTTGATGCTCTATGAGGCACTAAGTTTTACACAGATCTAAGTCATTGACCCCTCTTAATAGTACGGCTATCTAGCCTACTAATCCGGTCAGGTATCTTCTCTAAACTCCTTAAGACCGGCAAAAATGAAACCTATATAATACCTTTCCCTTCAACCGATCCACAACCAATGCGTATGATTCTTCAACATTTCCTGTTCTATGTGGTCCAACCCTGCATTCTTATTTCTCCAAGAATCATTAGTCCACAAACAGTTGTCATTAATTACCAAAACATTACCAAAGGGGCCTAGATGATTCACAATCTCCCCCTTTTTGGTAATTGATGACAACAACACATAGTATATTAAAGAGAAGTTAGGTTTTTCCAAATCTCTCTCATACCTAAGGTATAAGATAGATCTTGGAGATGAGTTTCATAGGACTTATCTTGGTTTGAAGTTCTGTCCGAGAGATAGATAAATCCCAATAAAAACTCAGTATGTAAGAAAGGCTCCCCCTAAGTGTGTGCAGGATTATTTGAAGCTGAAGATATAACACACATAATATATTGGAGTTTGATGGAGACTTTCCTACAATCATGGTAATCGAGGCATACAAGAGATGATTCGTAGAGTGAGCGCAGCAATTATAATCACTCCTCGATTAACCACACATAGAGTAATTTGAACTAAAACATAGTTCATCCCACAGAATATTACAGATAATAGTCCACAGACATACGACATAGAGTTAACAGTTCAAACCAGTTTCAAATGCGTAAGACATAAACTAATGCAAGCGGCATAAAAAGGTAAAATGCATATGCATGGTCTTAATGTCCACATAGAACCACCAACTCCCCCTGAAGGAGACGCCAGACAACTAAGGAGACGCCAGACAACTTCTCATCACTTCTCTCCCCCTTTGGCATCAATTGCCACAAAGGAGAGGCCTCACTGATCACTCGGCGGAGGATGCATGTTGTAGTAGTGAGTGCTGAAGGTGTCAAACAGGGAGGAGAACTGGCCAAAATCCTGCTGGAGCTGCTGCTGCCTCTGACTTATATCATGCATGTTGTCATTTGTAGAAAGATTGTCAAATTGACTGGAGAGAGCACCCATGTTATCTTGAAAACTCTGTTGCATATTATTCAGCCTGGACATGATGGGATCAGTGACATTAGTGTGAATTTGATCACAAAACTCAGAAAATTCAGAGTTGAGCGCATCCCAGTTACTGTCAAAGCGAGACTGCATGTCATCGAGGCGGTGATCCACATGTGTCATCAGGCCCTCAAAGCGAGTATCAATATGAGTCTCAAGCCCTTGCTGCATATTGTGAAAATAAGGATCAAAGTATCCTGGAGCAGGCTCCCAATAGTGCTGAGGCTGAGGAGGAGGAGGCATCTGCTGTCCCTCAACATTAGGAGCTGCTCCACCCTCATAGCCAGGGTCTTCCTCATCATCTGGGAAGGGGGTGAGTGGCCTGGTGAGAAACCCTATCTCATTCTTAAAAGGCCTGAATGGGGTGTGAACAATCTCGCATGGGCCCTCAAATCTTGTCTTGGATTTGATGAGAGCCATAATGTAAGGAGCATATGCCAAATTTTGATTCTTATCCATTTTCAAGTCATTAAGCTGTCTCATCATGAAAAGAACAATATTCATGACTTCACCATGCATGATGTGCTGGATGATGTTCCAGAACTTATCCCGTATTTTCCTCTTATCACCACTCTTGGGAAGAATGGTGACTCTGGCAATCTTGTTGATTACAGCAGGATGATGTCTGAGTCCTGCTGTCTCTCCAAACCTCCTGGGTATACCGAGCCTGGCTGGCTCATAAAACTGCACAAAATCCTCAAAATTATCTTCAGTATAAAGATCCAGCCCAGCAGAAATGGTGCCATAGTCCAGACTATTGGCAGCGGCAAAGTCAGCAAAAGAAGCAGAATAGCGCTTGAAGCCAGTCATCCAGGTGATAGATTCTTCTGCAATATCAATCTCTGAGGTAGCCAGGAATTGCTTAACTGCCATTTCATTGAAATCGGTGCGTTGCCCCATAAACTGATATAATCCACATGTTTCAAATTTAGGGATGAGACCCTCCATGACTGATTGACTTAGCAAGAAGGACCAATCAATCACCTGATGCTTATGAAAATTGGTATCCACCAGGGTGCCCCAAAAGACATCAAACTGCAGCTGAGTGTGGAAAAACTAGATATTTGTATCAGATGGCAGAGTATACTGGTTCACAGTCCGTCTAGAGCAGTACTCAGCCATAGAAAATCTCCGCTTTGGATAAGTCCATCCTTGGGTATCAATGGGATAATCGGGATGAACATGAGGAAAATCTTCAGCATCCATGGATTCAGTGCCCCCAGCTGAGGATTGGGCCTCTGAATCAGTGGTTGGTGTATAGTCATCATCATTTCCACGAGGGCGCTTGGATTTAAAGCGACCTGCAAGTTTCTTGCGGAGACCACCAAAACCACTGCAACAATGTGACAGACATCCATAGATAAATAATTGATACCAATCACCACTATAAAAAGGAATGGAACTGTAATGCTCTGCCAGGGTCCGGACGGTCCGCGCTAGGGGGCCGGACTGTCCGCGCCAGAGGCCCGGACGGTCCGCGTCCCCCAGGCGGACGGTCCGCGACCGACCAGGGGCGACTCCAACGAACCCTAGCCGCCACAAATGATGAATTTGATGATTTTGCAGAGAATATGCATCCAAAACAAGTTCAAAATTTTGCATAGCATTCACATTGAGGAGAACTAACAATCCCACCAATCAGATTTTGAAAACTACTGCTCAATTTCAGATCAGAGAGGAAACCCAAATAATCTCAAAAATGAAGAGATTTGATGAAATCCACAAGATTTGAAGATACCGTGATGAAGACATGTTGATGGAATGTTGCCACAAGCTGTCGGACTGTCCGCGCGCAACTTTACTTCACCGTCCGCGCACACTCGACACAGGAGAGTATTGGGCGAGTGGAGAGCAAGAGTGAAAGAGCGAATGAGCACAAATGTCAAGTCTGCGGCCACTGCCCGATTTTACTGCCCTGTCGCGGGGTACGCGCTGGGGCGGCGGACGGTCCGCGCCCTGATGATTTCAGACGGTCTGCGAGGCTGCTCGGATTGTCCAGGTCCTGATGCGGCGGACGGTCCGCGGTCCATGGGCGGACGGTCCGCGGCCTGATACTCATTTTTCCAATTTCTGTCCACTTGCTGATTTTGAATTTCGAATCCGAATTGGTGCTTATATATGGACATTTCGACCAATCCAAGAGTTAGTATGCATGCATATACATATTATGTAATTGAATAGTGCAAAATTTTTGAATTAAACTATCTAGAGCAATTAGGAATGAAAAATGCACCAATAATACCAAATAAAGAGCATAAAGAGCATATTTAGACCCGAGATGCAAGACGAAACATGTGTGATCAACTTCAAGCCACATTTTAGAGATCGATCACATTCATTTCACTTCTTAGAGAACAAAATCTTGTTTCATCCAAAGGCTTTGTAAAAATGTCTGCTAATTGATCATCCGTGCCAATGGAATAAATAGAGATATCTCCCTTGCCAACATGATCCCTTAAGAAGTGATGCCGTATATCAATATGCTTAGTTCTTGAGTGTTGGACCGGATTGGTAGCCAATTTTACCGCACTCTCATTATCACACATGAGAGGCACATTCTTGAAAATAATTCCATAATCCAATAAGGTTTGTTTCATCCATAATAGTTGAGCACAACAATTTCCGGCCGATATATATTCCGCCTCGGCGGTAGATAGAGCAACCGAATTTTGTTTCTTTGAAGACCATGAAACAAGAGATCTACCAAGAAATTGACAACAACCGGAGGTGCTTTTTCTATCAACTTTGCACCCCGCATAGTCCGAATCCGAATATCCAATTAATTCAAAGTGAGCACCTTTGGGATACCATAGACCAATATTGGGAGTATACTTCAAATATCTTAGAATTCTTTTAGCGGCCTTCAAGTGAATCTCTCTAGGTGAAGCTTGAAATCGAGCACACATGCATACACTAAACATAACATCGGGCCTAGATGCGGTAATATAAAGCAAACTACCAATTATTGAACGATAAAGTTTTTGATCAACCATAGTACCTCCTTCATCTAAGTCTAGATGACCATTTGTTGCCATTGGAGTCTTGATAGGCTTAGCATTTTCTAAACCAAACTTCTTGAGCATGTCCTTCAAATATTTTGATTGACTTATAAAAATTCCATCTTTCAATTGTTTGATTTGAAGGCCAAGAAAGAAGCTCAATTCTCCTATCATAGACATTTCAAATTCTTTTGACATCATTTTTCCGAACTCCTCACAAAATAATTCATTAGTAGATCCAAAAATAATATCATCAACGTAGATTTGACAAACAAATAAGTCTTTTCCAATTCTTTTAGTGAATAGAGTAGTGTCAACCTTCCCAATTTTGAAGTCTTTGGAAAGCAAGAAATCCCTAAGCCTTTCATACCAAGCGCGTGGAGCTTGCTTAAGCCCATAGAGAGCTTTAGAAAGCTTGAACACATGGTTAGGTCTTTTGGGGTCCTCAAAACCGGGAGGTTGTTCAACATACACTAGTTCACTAATCTTACCATTTAGGAAGGCACTCTTTACATCCATTTGGTAGAGCTTGATATTATGTGCACAAGCATAAGCAAGTAGAATCCGGATTGCTTCTAATCTTGCTACGGGAGCAAATGTCTCCCCAAAATCCAATCCTTCAATTTGAGTATATCCTTGTGCAACCAATCTTGCCTTGTTTCTTACTACCACACCATCTTCATTGTGCTTGTTGCGAAACACCCATTTTGTACCAATAACATTGTGGTTCTTTGGTCTCTCAACAAGCTCCCAAACTTCATTTCGAGCGAAGTTATTTAATTCTTCATGCATTGCATTCACCCAATCAACATCAAGTAGAGCTTCATCTACACGGTTAGGTTCCATACAAGATACAAAAGAGAAATGTTCACAAAACGAAGCTATGCGAGAGCGAGTTTGAACACCCTTGCTAATATCACCCACAATTTGATCAACCGGGTGATCCTTCACAATGGAATGATGAATTCTTGATACCGTTTGATAATTGCTTGTTGAAGCATTAGGAGGAACCGAAGGTCTTGAAGTACCTTGATCATGAGTATCCATGGTTTCATTGAGTTGTTGGCTTTGGTGATCTTCCTCATTTATAGTTGAGGATGAAGGAATGACAACCACACTATTTTCATCATCATCTTCCTTTGGTTTTATTTCACCAATGGCCATTGTTTTCATTGCATTTATCAATTGAGTTCCCCCAACATCATCGAGATTATCACTCTCATCTTGAGACCCATTTGTTTCATCGAATTCAACATCATATGCTTCCTCAATAATACCATGAGTTTTGTTGAAGACTCTATAAGCCTTACTATTTGATGAATATCCAAGAAGAAAACCCTCATCACATTTCTTCTCAAATTTAGAAAGTCGGCTCCCCTTTCTCAAAATATAACATTTGCAACCGAATACTCTAAAATATGAGATATTTGGCTTTCTACCAATGAGCAATTCATATGGAGTTTTCTTCAAGAGCTTGTGACAATATAGTCTATTTGATGAATGACAAGCGGTATTTATTGCCTCGGCCCAATAAGAATCCGATATACTATATTCTGCTAACATAGACCTAGCCATGTCAATAAGAGTTCTATTCTTTCTTTCAACAATACCGTTTTGTTCCGGGGTATATTTGGAAGAGAATTCATGTTTGATACCCTTGTCATCACAATATTGATCAATTCTTGCATTTTTGAATTCTGACCCATTATCACTTCTAACCTTTTTGATGTCGAAATCAAATTGATTTTGAGCCAATATAGCAAATGACTTGAATGTTTCAAACACATTGGATTTGTCTCGTAGAAAATAAACCCAAGTAAATCTTGAATAGTCATCCACAATCACAAGACAATAAGAATTACCACCAATACTTACAAAAGATGTGGGCCCAAATAAATCCATGTGAAGTAATTCCAAAGGTCGATGAGTGGACATTTGACTTTTATTTGGATGAGTATTTGCCACTTGCTTACCGGCTTGACAAGAGCTACACAATTTGTTCTTTTCAAACTTCACATCTTTTAAGCCTCGAACTAAGTCATGCTTGGTTAACCGACTGAGTTGCTTCATCCCAACATGACCAAGTCTTCTATGCCATAACCATCCTAGTGAAGCTTTTGAAAATAGGCAAGTTGTGAGCTTTGCCTCATTAGATGAGAAATCAACAAGATAAAGATTTTCATGTCTAAAACCTTTAAACTTAAGATTGCTACCATCAACACTAGAGATAATAACATCTTCAACCGTGAAATTGCAACAAAATCCTAAATCACATAATTGAGCTACGGAAAGTAAATTAAAATTCAAAGACTCAACCAATAGCACATTTGATATAGAATGATCATTTGAGGTAGCAATTTTACCCAAACATTTAACCTTTCCTTTACGATTATCTCCAAATGTGATACTATCATAATTTGAGCAATCTTCCTCACTCATTTGGGTAAACATCTTCATATCCCCGGTCATGTGTTGAGTACATCCACTATCCAACACCCAATGATTCCCTCCCGCCTTGTAGTTTACCTACAAAAGGAAATCAATCTCTTTTAGGTACCCAAACTTGCTTGGGTCCTTGGATGTTAGTGACCAAGGTCTTTAGTACCCAAATAGCTTTCCTTTTGTTTCCAACAATTGAAGTACCAACAAATTTAGCATGAACACCTTTTGCATTATGAGAAAGAACATAACAATGCTCAAAACAAGTGGAGGATACATATTTGAACTTGGGACAATTTTTCTTAACATGTCCCTTTTTGTGACACTTGTGACACACTTTGTCACATTCTTTCACAAACAATGTCTTTTGCTTTACAAAAGCATTCTTTCCTTTCTTGGGAACATATCCAAGACCTTCACGGTTAAGAGAGCATCGTTGACTTCCCAATATGAAATCCAATTTAGTCTTACCACCATATGCCTTTTCTAGGTCATGAGTTAGAGTATTTATTCTATCTACTAACACTTCATTCTCAACAATAATTTTTGATTCATCAAGAGCAATGTTATCATTGAGAGAAATTTTGCATTTATCACAAATAGAGTTAGTAGGTAGTGGTTCACTTGTAAGACTATCAAGTAAGTCACAAGTGACTCCAACATCCTTAGTGACCACCTCAACTTCATGCACAATAGATGATTTTTGAGCATCCGCAAGCTTCTCACAATTTTCTTTGAGGTCATTGTGAGAGGTCTTGAGCTCCTCAAAAGACGCTTGGAGGTTTTTATACAATTCCCTCAAGGTCTTAAATTTTTCTTTTTCTTTGTGCATGTAGTCATCGGCCTCACCTAACATTCTAACAAGATCATCATATGAATAGCCATCATCATCAACATCATCGATATCATCATCATCTTTTATATCATTTAAATTGGTGATGATTTTTACCTTAGCATCTCCCTTTGCCATGAGACAATGGGGGGATGAGAAGAGTGAGGGGGCTTCCTTGATGGCAATTCCGGCATTAAGCTTGGATGAGGTGTCATCATCATCATCATCCGAGCTATCATCCGAGTCCCATTCAACCAAGTAGGCTTTGCCATCTTTCTTCTTGTTATAGTATTTCTTTTTCTTCTTGTCACTTTCATCTTTGCCCTTCTTCTTCTTGCTTGGGCAATTCATGGCAATGTGACCGGGTTCTCCACACTCAAAACATTTTCTATCATTGAAAGCATTTCTTCTAGATGTTTGACCTCTTCTAGGTTGACCTCTTTTCATCTTCATGAATTTATTGAATTTCCTTACAAATAAAGCCATGTCACCATCACTCTCACTTTCATTTTCTTCATCATTGCTATCTTCTTTTTCAATTTCCTTTGAGGCCTTGGCTTTGAGAGCAATAGATTCATTTTTCACCTTCTTTGCCAAACTTAAAGCATCGGCTTGTGACTTCTTAAATATATCTTGAGTGAGAATTTCTCCCAATACTTCGGTTGGAGAAGTTGTAGATAGATCACTCCTTACTAGCATTGTCACAATAGTCTCATATTTCTCCGGAAGAGATCTAAGGAACTTGTGTGTGAAATCCACATCCGGTACATTAAAACCATGTCCTTTGAGTTCATTTACTATCTCATTCAACCGATTGAACATATCGGATACACTCTCATCTTCTTTCATAATAAATTGCTCAAACTTCCCTTTGCACACATATAGTTTGGCACTCTTCACAATTGTAGTTCCTTCATGAATTTCCATTAGTTTTATCCAAATCTCATGAGCGGTTGTGAGATTCTTGATACGATTGAACTCATTTATATCAAGAGCATCATAAAAGACATTCATGGCTTGATCATTTGTGAGGATATTCTCATTATCACTAACGGATGGTTCATCTTCCTTCAATACAACAAATCCATCCCTAACAATTGGCCAAATTTTTCCACCCATTGCTCTAAGATGCATTGACATTCTTATTTTCCAATAATCATAATTGTTTCCATCAAAGTGCGGTGGCTTCCCAATGTGCACATTGTTGTTACTAGTCATTTTGTCCCACTCCGGGATGATTAGATCCACAAACAATGGAGTCCTCAGCTCTGATAGCACTTGTAGGATCTAGGACACCGGCTAGAGGGGGGGTGAATAGACGGTTTTGACTAAAATCAACAATACTAAATAAATTTAATCAATACAACAAGAGGAATAAATTATCTAGTGTCAATAAGTAAACAATGTATGAAAAACAACTACGGAGATTGAATACTTGAAGAACAATAAGCAAATCACTAATCAATTTGCTAGGCAATAAGTAATGCTAGAAGGAATAGACACCGAAATTTATCCCGTGGTATCGGTGATTTGCCGATCACCCCTAATCCACGTTGAGGTGGACTTCAAGCTCTCACTTGCTCCTCTATCAAGACACTACTTGATCTTTGAGCCAAGTGGACAAGAAATCACTCAATACCTCGATTCCACTAATGTCACCTTTGCCGCTCCGGCGAGGTAGGCGCGAACCCCTCACAATCCACACCGCGGCTTCTCCACAATCTTCTTGGAGAGCTCGACGGAGACAATCACCCGAGCCGTCTAGGAGGCGGCAACCTCCAAGAGTAACAAGCCAACGACGCTTGCTCGGTGTACCACCTAGTGCCTCAAGAATCACCAAATGATGCAAATGCACTAGGAGCCCTCAATCTCTCACTAGAATGCAATCTCAAGCAAAGAGTGTGAGAGAGTGAGTTGGAGGATCACAAATGAGCTCAATGTGTGCAAGGAATGGCCAAGAGAGCTCTCTCACACGAGCTACCCTTCTATTTATAGTCCCCCATCTAAAACCAACTGTTATGTGCAAGAGGGGGCAGTTCTGCGCACACGCGGACCGTCCGCGCCCTAGGGCCGGACGGTCCGCTGTACATATAACGGCTATAATGACCGTTTGAAACATGTCAGAGCTGACTCAAAAGGTGGGTCCGGACAGTCCGCCCTTCAAGGCCGGACCGTCCGCGACCTGGCAGATTCAAACACCCGAGCCTCGGATAAAAAGAAGTTAACACACGCGGACCGTCCGGCTATAAATCCCGGACGGTCCGAGACCTGAGACAGTACTGTCCGGACTGGTCCCCCGGACAGTCCGTAGTACAAATCTATAAAAACACACAGTCCCTGTCCAAAAACGATTTTGACACTTGCGGACCGTCCGCCCCTCACAGGCGGACCGTCCGCCTATAATTCAGGGACTGGCCCGAAGTCACCCTCCTCTGGTCATGACTGCGGACGGTCCGGCCCTAAGGCCCGGACGGTCCGCAGTGCAAAAGAACACAGTGTCAATACAAATGGTCAGACTTCGGACCCCTCTGGTGGATCGCGGACGGTCCGCCCCTAAGGCCCGGACAGTCCGCGCGTCCATGACTTCGCAATTTTTCAAACATGCTTTTGAAAGAACTTTTGACTCGCGAAAAGTGAAGCGCTGTTAGTCCTCATGCAAATGCAACTACTTGATGCTCTATGAGGCACTAAGTTTTACACAGATCTAAGTCATTGACCCCTCTTAATAGTACGGCTATCTAGCCTACTAATCCGGTCAGGTATCTTCTCTAAACTCCTTAAGACCGGCAAAAATGAAACCTATATAATACCTTTCCCCTCAACCGATCCACAACCAATGCGTATGATTCTTCAACATTTCCTGTTCTATGTGGTCCAACCCTGCATTCTTATTTCTCCAAGAATCATTAGTCCACAAACAGTTGTCATTAATTACCAAAACATTACCAAAGGGGCCTAGATGATTCACACCGAGTCCGAGCCCTGGGTCGGGCGAGGCGGAGTTCGTCGTCTTCCGGGGCCGAGCCCGAGTCCGAGCCCTGGGTCGGGCGAGGCGGAGCTTCCTATGGCGCCCGAGGCCGGACTTGGCCGCTGTCAGCCTCACTCTGTCGAGTGGCACAGCAGTCGGAGCGACGCGCGCGGCGCTGTCTTCTTGTCAGACTGGTCAGTGGAGCGGCGAAGTGACTGCGGTCACTTCGGCTCAGTCGACTGAAGGGCGCGCGTCAAGATAAGGTGTCAGGCCATCTTTGCATTAAATGCTCCTGCGATACGGTCGGTCGTCGTGGTGATTTGGCCAAGGTTGCTTCTTGGCGAAGACTGGGCCTTGGGCGAGCCGAAGGTGTGTCCATTGCTTGAGGGGGCCCTCGGGCGAGACGTGAATCCTTCGGGGTCGGCTGCCCTTGCCCGAGGCTGGGCTCGAGCGAGGCGAGATCGTGTCCCTTGAGTGGACCGAGCCTTGACTTAATCGCACCCATTAGGCCTTTGCAGCTTTGTGCTGATAGGGGTTACCAGCTGAGATTAGGAGTATTGGGGGTACCCCTAATTATGGTCCCCGACAGTAGCCCCCGAGCCTTGAAGGGAGTTTTAATACTCGCTTGGACGCTTTTGTCGCACTTTTTTGCAAGGGGATCGGCCTTTCTCGGTTGCGTTTTGTTTCGGTGGGTGCGCGCGAGCGCACCCGCCGGGTGTAGCCCCCGAGGCCTCAGAGGAGTGGTTTGACTCCTTCGAGGTCTTAATGTGTTTCGTGATGCTTCGGTCGGTCTGGTTGTTCCCTCATGCGAGCTGGTCGTAGCACGGGTGCACGGTCGGGTCCCAAGTTCTCGGGCTGGTATGTTGACGGTGTCAATGGTTCGGCCGGAGCCGGGTTTGCGAGAGCAGCCCCCGAGCCCCCGCACAGAGCGAGAGGACGGTCAGGGACATACTCGACTTTTTTACATACGCCCCTGTGTCGCCTTTTGGCAAGGAGGAGGGGGGGAAAAGCGCCATGTTGCCATCGGAGGGCGCCGAACATGGTGTCTCCAGTGAGCTGCTAACGGGTAATCCGAGTGGACGCCCGTGCCCCATTTGTTAGGGGTCGGCTAGAGGCCCGGAGGCGCGCTCCAAAAGTACCTGCGGGTGATTTGCCGGACCCGGTCCCCTTTTGACGGGGTCCGAGGGCTCGATGCCTCCCTCTGATGGGATTCCATTACAAAATCGTTCCCGTTGGTCTCGGAAATGTCCTAGGGTACCTCGGGAGCGTAGCCCGAGCATTGGTTATGTATCGAACGTACCCAGGGTCATCCCTCGCTCTGCGTCTGAGGCGGCTGTGAACCCTTCGAGGGCCAGCCTACGAACCCCTGATCAGTAGTGGGCGTGGAGCCCGAGTGGCCTGAGGCGGCCGTTGAACCCTTCCGAGGGGCCGGCCTTCGAACCTCTGACCAGTAGCGGGCGCGGAGCCCGAGCGCTCTGAGGCGGCTGTTGAACCCCTCCGAGGGGCCAGCCTTCGAACCTCTGATCAGTAGGGGGGCTCGGGGCCCATTTCCTTCGCGGAGAAGGATCCCTTTCGGGGTATCCCCTTTCCCGGTCCCTGTTGTAAGAGAGAGAAATAGGAAAAGGAAAAGGATACGAAATCGAATGACGTGGCGCACCGTTTTTGACGTGATCATTATGGCGGAGGTGAAGCGTCGCCTGCTTTGCCTGCCAAAGGCGCCGCCTGTCCTGCCGCAGAGTTAATGCGACGGGACGAGTGGTTCGCGGGGCAGCCGTCGCGCGTGCGCGAGCCGTTCGAGGAACGGAACACGGGCGCGCCATCTTCACGTCGTGGGAGAGGGTTCTCTCCCTGACCCAGGAGGGGACGTGAGCTTGGCTGACGACTTGACCGCTGCTTCCGCCCGCCTGCCACCGCCATTACTGCCGGCCCATTTCTGGCCGTATCGACTGTCACGCCTTCTCCCGCGGCTGACTGACCCGTGACCGATGTGCCTGGTTGGCACTGTTGGGTCGTGCGCAGGGTTGCCTCGAGTCGCGGTTCTGGTTCCACAGTCAAGGAGGCACGGTAGTGGCGCGAGTGGCGGTGCAGTTTCTTGCACGTAGCAACCGGCGCGCCGGTTACATGACGTGTGGGCCTGGGCCTCCATGCTGGACGCGTTGAAGTCGAAAGGGTGCGCCCCCTTGGTGCGGTTGCATGCCGCCTGCATGGCGGTCCGCCCTTTCACCCACTAGTCTGGGCGAAAGTGGAGGAATGCTCGTAACCGCTGGGCAGTTGAGTGCACCGCGCGCGGCGGTTTGGCTTCTTCTGCCTTGGGCCAGCTTGCATGACGCGTGGGACCCAGCCCCCTTGTCGTAGGGGGAGGACCTTAGAGCGTGTTGGAGAAGACTCAGCCTGCGATGGCTGAGGACGCAAGTGGGGAGAGTTGCCTTTAAAAGGAGGGCGACCCCCTTGAAAGGCAACCATGTCTTCGCGCTCCCCTTATGCAATGTGTCTTTCCACCTTCCGAGCCCCCGGATGGGGAACACTCGCAGTTCTTCCGCCTTATCGTTGGGGGAACGCAACTTCGCGGAAGTTGGTACCTTTCAGCCATCGTTCGGCTTCAAGGATTTTCATCAGGCAGCCCGACCGCATCCCCTCGCCGGCGGTCACCCAAGACGGTGACCACCAGTTCGGTGGTGGGGAGAAGTGAGCCGGGCTGCGATCTTGGTCCCGCCCTCAGCTTCAAGGATCTTCATCATCCTTGCTGGGGCGGAGGCCGGGCTGAGCCGGAGCTCTATCTCCCGCGTGGGTTCGTGGGTCACCTTCTCCCTCAGCATTCGAGGGAGAGGGCGCTCACCGGCCTAGCGGGAGGGTCGGACTTCGACAACGCGGGGCTGATCGGCGGAGAGCGTCGTCAGCTTTAGCGCGTTGGGCTCGCTGGCTCAGCTGGCCCTGGCTCGGCTCTCGGTGCCCCCTCCTACCGCAAGAGCGGTTGTCGCGCCGACCGCACCGGAGGACCGCCCAAGACGTCGCGCGCTGCTAGGGCGGCGTTCGTGTTCTGGGGCTGTCCTGCCTTTGCCCCGGTACGGTGCCTCTGCGTGGAGGTCGGTGCTCCGCTCGTCCGGGAGGATCCGAGTGGGGATCTGCCGGTGGGCAGACGGCTTCCATCGTCGGTGCCGAGGTGGTGGCGGCTGAAGAAGTCCTCGTCGCCGATGGGATCACCGCCACCATCCGCGCTCTGGGCCTCCGGCTCTTTGGCGTTGATAGCTTGTCCTCGCCCCTCGGGCGGAGACGTGGGCGAGGGCATTGTTGCAGCGGCGTCCGCCCTGAGGCCATCGCTGCTGCAGTTCGGCCACCCGGAGCGGAGGTCGTTGTTGCTGCTGCTGGAGCGGGCGGCGGTGGGCGACCTGGAGCCTTGTCGCCCCGCGGGCCCTCCAATGTGGGGGGTTGTTCGTACCCGCGGAGGTGGAACCGGAGTTCCGTTTGTAATGGCACCTTGAGTGCCGGTGTCTGTTCATTGTGGCTGTCGGGGCCTGAACATGTATGTATCTTCGGCACGGAGTCATGTCTTTTCCTTATTTCGAGCACCAGGACTCGCCTGTCGGCTAACTGAACCGCTCAACCAAGTGTGAGTTGCCTCGTGCGAAGGTGACGAGTGAGGTATCTGTATCCCGGAGGCGTAGGAATCCCTCGGCTCAATCGGCCTTGCCGCCCGAGGCTTCTCTTGCTTAGTCAAAGGATCCTTCGGCCGCTCTTCGATGAGCCGAAGCCGGAGGCAGCGGTGTCAGTGTGGACAGAGGCAAAGTTGGCTCGAAAAGAAGACTTCATCGGCCGGAGCCTGTCCGGGCCGTCCACTGGCGGGACCAGCGCCGGAGTCGAGTTGCCGAGGCCACAAACCGGGCTGATGTCCTCGGGGGACAGCTGGCTGAGGCTTCGAGGTGGCCGGCCGAGCCGTCTGCTCGGGCCGGATTCCTGGAGAAGACCCTGGCGGCGATGGCCCAGGCGCGGCGCTGCTGTCGTCCTTCGGAGTGGAGATCCTCCGACCGCGTTGTCGTCCGAGGCTCGGTCGGACTTTGCCGAAGGTGTAGTTGATGCCGAGGGTGCTGCTGCTCCCCCTCCGTCAAGGTCCGAGCCTGCAGGATCGATTTACCTTGTAGTGTGCATATGTTTTCTGCGGCCGCCGAGGCCCAAACACACTGTCATCGCATTGTAAAGCTGCGTTTCTTTTCCTCTTGTTTCGAGTATCTGGACTTATTTGTCGGTAACAGAATTGTTTGTCCGAGCGAGAGTTACTTTTCACGGAAGGTGATGAGTGAGGTATCCGTATCCCGGAGGCGTAGGAGTCCCTCGGCTCGGTCGGCCTTGCCGCTTACGCGTACTCTTACTCGTCCGTAGGATTCTGCTATCGATGTAGTCGAGAAGGCCCGAAAAATCGTTTCGGCAGAAGAGTTTTCGAGCGTGAAGACTTGTTCGGTCCGCGGAATCACTTATCCGAACGTGAGTTATTTATCGCAGAAGGTGATGAGTGAGGTATCCGTATCTCGGAGGCATAGGAGTCCCTCGACTCGGTCAGCCTTGGCTGCTTACGTGTACTCCGTCGTTTTCGGGATCCCACTTTCGAAGTAGTCGAAAAGCACGAAAGACATTCTGGCAAAAAGGATCTTTTCCGAGGAAAATTTTGACGCAGAGGGGGTTCCCCCCTTCTAGCCCCTGAGGGAGGGTCGGGCTTTGCCGAGGCAAGGCTGACCCTTCCTTGATTGTTAGACTTCATGTGTGAACGAGATGTATGAACGACTTGAAAGCATCTTAAGGGTAGAAGCGACGTAGCTGTCGGATGTTCCAAGCGTTGCTGTAGACCTCGCCTTGACTGTTGGCCAGCTTGTACGTCCCGGGCTTCAGAACTTTGGCGATGACGAACGGCCCTTCCCAGGGAGGCGTGAGCTTGTGCCGCCCTCGGGCGTCTTGTCGCAGCCGAAGCACCAAGTCGCCCACCTGGAGGTCTCGGGATCGAACCCCTCGGGCATGGTAGCGTCGCAGGGACTGCTGATACCGCGCCGAGTGTAGTAAGGTCATGTCCCGAGCCTCTTCCAGCTGGTCCAGTGAGTCTTCTCGGTTAGCTCGATTGCTTTGATCGTCGTAGGCCCTCGTCCTCGGGGAACCGTATTCTAAGTCTGTGGGCAAGATGGCCTCGGCCCCATAGACTAGAAAGAACGGTGTGAAGCCCGTGGCTCAGCTCGGCGTCGTCCTCAGACTCCAGACCACCGAGGGGAGCTCCCTCATCCATCGCTTGCCGAACTTGTTGAGGTCGTTGTAGATCCGTGGCTTGAGTCCTTGCAGAATCATGTCGTTGGCATGCTCTACTTGCCCATTCGTCATGGGGTGAGCCATGGCGGCCCAGTCCACCCGGATGTGGTGATCCTCGCAGAAGTCCAGGAACTTTCTGCCGGTGACTGGGTGCCATTGTCGGTGATGATGGAGTTCGGGACCCCAAAGCGATGGATGATGTTGGTGAAGAACGCCACCGCCTGTTCGGACCTGATGCTGTTTAGAGGTCGGACCTCGACCCACTTGGAGAATTTGTCGATGGCAACCAGCAGGTGCGTGTAGCCCCCGGGTGCCTTCTGCAAGGGGCCGACGAGGTCCAGCCCCCACACAGCATACGACTAGGTGATAGGTATCGTCTGCAGGGCCTAAGCGGGCAAGTGCGTCTGCCTCGCATAGAATTGACACCCTTGGTAGGTGCGGACAATTCTAGTGGCGTCGGCCACCGCGGTCGGCCAGTAGAAACCTTGTCGGAAGGCGTTTCCAACAAGGGCTCGAGGCGCTGCGTGATGACCGCTAGCCCCCGAGTGTATCTCTTGTAAGAGCTCCTGGCCTTCGGCGATGGAAATGCATCGCTGGAGGATGCCCGAGGGGCTGCGGTGGTAGAGCTCCTTCCCGTCTCCCAGCAAGACGAACGACTTGGCGCGCCGCGCCAACCGCCGAGCTTCGGCTCGGTCGAGGGGTAGCTCTCCTCAGTGGAGATATTGCAGGTACGGGGTCTGCCAGTTTCAATTAGGCGTGACCCCGCTCTGCTCCTCCTCGACGCGCAGTGCCTCACCTTCGGGGGCCGGGGGTGCCTCGGGCTGAGCCGTGGGTGCCTCGGGCTGAGTCGAGGGTGCCTCGGGCTGGGCTGAGGCCTTCTCGGGCTCGGGCGTGTCGTCGGTCTTGACGGAGGGTTGATGCAGGTCTCGGGAGAAGACGTCCGGGGGAACCGTTGTTCGCCCCGTGGCTATCTTGGCCAGCTCGTCCGCAGTCTCGTTGTACCGTCGGGCGATGTGGTTGAGCTCGAGCCCGTAGAACTTGTCCTCCAGGCGCCGAACCTCATCGCAGTAGGCTTCCATCTTCGGGTCGCGGCAGTGGGAGTTCTTCATGACTTGGTCGATGACGAGCTACGAGTCACCGCGAGCGTCGAGGCGTCGGACCCCTAGCTCGATGGCGATGCGTAACCCATTGACCAGAGCCTCGTACTCGGCCACATTGTTGGACGCCGGGAAGTGGAGGCGTAGCACGTAGCGTAGGTGCTTCCCGAGGGGCGAGATGAAGAGCAGGCCCGCGCCTGCTCCTGTCTTCATCAGCGACCCGTCGAAAAACATGGTCCAGAGTTCCGGTTGGATCGGAGCTGTTGGGAGCTGGGTGTCGACCCATTCAGCCACGAAGTCCGCCTAGACCTGGGACTTGATGGCCTTCCGAGGGGCGAACGAGATCGTCTCGCCCATGATTTCCACCGCCCAGTTTGCAATTCTACCTGAGGCCTCTCGGCACTGGATGATCTCCCCCAGGGGGAAGGATGACACCACAGTTACCGGATGAGACTCGAAGTAGTGTCGCAACTTCCGCCGCGTCAGGATCACCGCGTACAACAGCTTCTGAATTTGTGGGTAGCGGATCTTGGTCTCGGACAGTACCTCACTGATGAAGTAGACTGGCCTCTGGACGGGCAATGCATGCCCCTCTAGTCGTCTCTCAACCACAATCGTGGCGCTAACCACCTGAGTGGTAGCGGCGACGTAGATCAAGAGGGCTTCTCCGGCGGCGGGAGGCACCAAGATGGGCGCGTTCGTGAGGAGCGCCTTCAGGTTCCCGAGGGCTTCCTCGGCCTCAGGGGTCCAAGTGAAGCACTCGGCCTTCCTTAAGAGGCGGTACAGAGGCAGGCCTCTTTCGCCGAGGCACGAGATGAAACGGCTCAGAGCCGCAAGGCATCCTGTGACCCTCTGTACGCCTTTCAAGTCCTTGATGGGCCCCATGTTGGTGATGGCCGCGATTTTCTCCGGGTTGGCCTCGATGCCCCGCTCGGAGACGATGAACCCCAAGAGCATGCCTCGGGGGACCCCGAAGACACACTTCTCAGGATTGAGTTTTACGCCTTTCGCCTTGAGACATCGGAATGTCACTTCAAGGTCGGAAAGGAGGTCGGAGGCTTTCCTCGTCTTGACTATGATGTCATCGACGTAGGCCTCGACCGTTCGACCAATGTGTTCGCCGAACACATGGTTCATGCACCTTTGGTATGTCGCACCCGCATTCCTCAAACCAAACGGCATGGTAACATAGCAGTACATGCCGAAAGGTGTGATGAAAGAAGTCGCGAGCTGGTCGGACTCTTTCATCCTGATTTGGTGATACCCTGAGTAGGCATCGAGGAAAGATAGGGTTTCGCATCCAGCAGTGGAATCCACGATTTGATCGATGCGAGGCAGAGGGTAGGGAACTTTTGGACATGCTTTGTTTAGACCAGTGTAGTCTACACACATCCGCCATTTCCCTCCTTTCTTTCTCACAAGCACAGGGTTGGCAAGCCATTCAGGATGGAATACCTCTTTGATGAACCCTGTCGCCATTAGCTTGTGGATCTCCTCGCCTATGGCTCTGCGCTTTTCCTCGTCGAATCGGCGCAGAGGCTGCTTCACGGGTCGGGCCCCAGCTCGGATATCCAGCGAGTGCTCGGCGACATCCCTCGGTATGCCGGGCATGTCCGAGGGACTCCACGCGAAAATGTCAGCGTTTGCGTGGAGAAAGTCGACGAGCACCGCTTCCTATTTGGGGTCGAGCTCGGAGCCGATCCGGATCTGCTTGGAGGCGTCGTTGCTGGGGTCGAGAGGGACGGACTTAACCGTCTCCGCTGGCTCGAAGTTGTCGGTGTGGCGCTTCACGTCTGGCACCTCCTTAGAGAGGCTCTCCAGGTCGGCGATGAGGGCCTCAGATTCGGCGAGGGCCTTGGTGTACTCCACGCACTCCACGTCGCATTCGTACGTGTGTCGGTACGTGGGGCCGACGGTGATGACCCCGTTGGGGCCTGGCATCTTGAGCTTGAGGTAGGTGTAGTTGGGGACGGCCATGAACTTGGCGTAGCATGACCTCCCCAGCACTGCGTGGTAGGTTCCTCGAAACCCGACCACCTCGAACGTGAGGGTCTCCCTTCGGAAGTTGGAGGGTGTCCCAAAGCATACGGGTAGATCGAGTTGTCCGAGGGGCTAGACGCGTTTTCTGGGGATGATCCCGTGAAAAGGCGCAGCGCCTGCCCGGACCAAGGATAGATCGATCCGCAGGTGCCCGAGGGTCTCGGCGTAGATGATGTTGAGGCTACTGCCTCCGTCCATGAGGACCTTGGTGAGCCTGACGTTGCCGATGACGGGGTCGACAACGAGCGGGTATTTCCCCGGGCTCGGCACGCGGTCGGGATGGTCGCCCTGGTCGAAGGTGGTGGGCTTGTCGGACCAGTCTAGGTAGACTGGCGCCGCCACCTTTATCGAGCAGACCTCCTGACGCTCTTGTTTGCGGTGCCGAGCCGAGGTGTTCGATACTTGCCCACCGTAGATCATGAAGCAATCGTGGACCTCGGGGAACTCTCCTGCCTTGTGATCCTCCTTCTTATCGTCGTCGCTGGCCCTGCCACCTTCCGCAGGTGGCCCGGCCTTGTGAAAGTGGCGCCGAAGCATGGCGTACTCCTCAAGGGTGTGCTTGACGGGCCCCTGATGATAGGGGCACGGCTCCTTGAGCATTTTGTCGAAGAGGTTGGCACCTCTGGGAGGTTTCCGAGGGTTCTTGTACTCGGCGGCGGCGACAAGGTCCGCGTAGGTGGCGGCGCGTTTCGCTTGCGACTTCTTGCCTTTCTTCTTGGTGCCGCGCTGAGTGGACGCCTTGGGGACATCCTCCGGCTGGCGGCCTTGGGGCTGCTTATCCTTCCGGAAGATGGCCTCAACCGCCTCCTGGCCGGAGGCGAACTTGGTGGCGATGTCCATCAGCTCGCTTGCCCTGGTGGGGGTCTTGCGACCCAGCTTGCTCACCAGGTCGCGGCAGGTGGTGCCGGCGAGGAACGCGCCGATGACATCCGAGTCGGTGACGTTGGGCAGCTCGGTGCGCTGCTTCGAGAATCGCCGGATGTAGTCCCGAAGAGACTCTCCCGGCTGCTGGCGGCAGCTTCGGAGATCCCAGGAGTTCCCAGGGCGCACGTACGTGCCCTGGAAGTTGCCGGCGAAGGCTTGGACCAGGTCGTCCCAGTTGGAGATCTGCCCCGGAGGCAAATGCTCCAGCCAGGCTCGAGCGGTGTCGGAGAGGAATAGGGGGAGGTTGCGGATGATGAGGTTGTCATCGTCCGTTCCACCTAGGTGGCAGGCCAGCCGGTAGTCCACGAGCCACAGTTCCGGTCTCGTCTCCCCCGAGTACTTTGTGATAGTAGTCGGGGTTCGGAACCGGGTCGGGAACGGCGCCCGTCGTATGGCTCGGCTGAAAGCCTGCGGACCGGGTGGTTCGGGCGAGGGACTCCGATCCTCCCCGCTGTCGTAGCGTCCCCCACGCCTGGGGTGGTAGCCTCGCCGCACCTTCTCGTCGAGGTGGGCTCGACGGTTGCGGTGATGGTGCTCGTTGCCAAGGCGACCCGGGGCCGCAGGCGCTGTGTTGCGCGTGCGCCCGGTGTGGACCGAGGCTTCCCGCATGAATCGGGAAGTTGCGGCGCGATGCTCCGAGGGGTACCCCTGCCTTCGGGAGGCAGAGCTTTCGGCCCGTCGGACCGCGGCATCCTCCAGAAGATTCTTGAGCTCTTCCTGGATACGCCGCCCCTCGGTGGTTGATGGCTCCGGCATCGCGCGGAGAAGTATTGCCGCTGCAGCCAGGTTCTGACCGACCCCACTGGAAGCCGGTGGCGGCCTTGCCCTGACATCATCGGCGATGCGGTGCTGGATGCCCTGGGGTAGATGACGCGCTTCTCCGGCCGGAGGTTGGCCTGCCCATTCCTGCCCGATGTCCCAGCCGAACGGCTCAAGTGTTCCTGCTCCCTCGTCGAGCCTGGCCTGCATCTCGCGGAACAGCTAGCTCCCGTAGGATGTCAACGCGAGGCGCAGGCCTAGGGGGATCACCGTTCTCCGGTATACCAAGATGGTTGCCTTCGCCGGGATCCCCTAGATCGACGTGGAAACATTCACGACTTAGGCCACAGACCTCGTCGCCGAGGCTGTGGCTACCGTCGGAACAGTCGGAAAGGCAGTAGTCGCATGCGGTCATGAAGTCCTGCATGGCACTGGGGTTGCCAAGTCCGGAGAAATCCCAACAAAAGTCGGGCTCGTCATCTTCCTCGAAACCCGAGGGCCAGCAGGTCAAGACGGCTGCCAGTCGGTCCCAGGGTGACTGCATACCGTACCCCAGAGGGTTTGGACTCGCCTCTATGAAAGCATCCACCGAAGCGAAGTCGCTTGGTGGGTCGAGGCTGAATCCAAAAGGCACGAGATGGGAATCGGTCGGTACCTCTTGGTCGACGGGCGGTGACGAAGTCACGTCAGGTGCAGACTGCACCGTCGTCTCAGGTACGAGGGCGACGCCCAGCAAGTCTTTTGCGAGCGTGCTGGCGTCGTCCGTCCGCTTGGAGTTGGCGTGTTGCGGGGGGATGGCACTCGTCTTCGTCTCAGACGCGAAGTCGATGCCCGACGTGTCCCCCGTTGGGGCGCCGGCGCCGTCGACTCACTCGACATCCGACGAGGTGCCGCCTCCTGCTTGGCCTTGGTTGCCCCGCCTCCTCCTCCGTCGGCGGGGGAGGCGACGGGATAAACCCGAATGTTGTTCTTCCACCACGTGGGGAAGACGTCGTCGATTCCGCCGCCGGCGGGCGGGTTGTTGGCCGCCATTGTCGCTGTCGCGCGGCGGGGGAAGGAGTATCATGTCGTAGCTGCCGTCGAGGGCCATGAACTCAAGACTCTCGAAACGGAGCACCGTCCCGAACTGGAAAGGTTGCTGGAGACTGCCCATCTGGAGCTTGACGGGAAGCTGTTCGTCAACACGCAGCAGGCCCCTACCTGGCGCGCCAACTGGCGGCGTTTCGACCCCGGGGGGTCCTTGGACCGACGAGTAAATTGTCGCCGCGTGCCCCAGCCCAGATGGGTCGGCGCGAGACGGAGCGCGAAGGGGAGAGAAAGCCGGAGGGAGACAGGCGTAAAAGGGGAAACCCACGGCCTTCGTGTTTGTCCCGCGCCCAGGTCGGGTGCGCTTGCAGTAGGGGGTTACAAGCGTCCACGCGGGAGGGAGCGAGAGGCTTACGCGAGCGCCGTCCCGTCCTTCCCCGCGTGGCCAACCTTATGTAAGAGGGTCCTAGACCTTCCTTTTATAGGCGTAAGGAGGGGGTCCAGGTGTACAATGGGAGGTGTAGCAGTGTGCTAACGTGTCTAGCAGAGAAGAGCTAGTGCCCTAAGTACATGCCGTCGTGGCAGAAGGAGAGGTTTTGGCACCCTGTTCGTGTGGTGTCGTGGCCGTCGGAGGAGCGCTGGAGCCTGGCGAAAGGACAGCTGTTGGGGCTGTCGAGTCCTTGCTGACGTCTCCTTGCTTCCGTAAGGGGGCTGAGAGCCACCGTCGTCATGGAGCATGCGGGGCGCCATCATTACTTGTTTACCGGAGCGAGCCAGATGGGACGCCGGTCTTATTCCCCGTAGCCTGAGTTAGCTTGAGGTAGGGTAATGATGGCGCCTCTTGTGACGTGGTCGGTCCGAGCCCTGGGTTGGACGAGGCAGAGGCTCCTCCGAGGTCGAGTCTGTCTTCCGAGGCCAAGGTCGAGTCCGAGCCCCTGGGTCGAGCGAAGCGGAGACCGTCGGCTAAGGTCAGGGCTGAGTCCGAGCCCTGTGGTCGGGCGAGGCAGAGTTCGTCATCTTCCGAGGCCGAGCCCGAGTCCGAGCCCTGGGTCGAGCGAGGCGAAGTTCATCGTCTTCCGGGGCCGAGCCCGAGTCCGAGCCCTGGGTCGAGCAAGGCGGAGCTTCCTATGGCGCCCGAGGCCGGACTTGGTACGTACCATTTTGAGCATGATACGAATTGATGGCCATCTTCTTTATATGAATATATAAGAAATATATTCATATAAA
Organism: Zea mays; assembly: GCF_902167145.1. NCBI lineage: Eukaryota > Viridiplantae > Streptophyta > Magnoliopsida > Poales > Poaceae > Zea > Zea mays. The sequence continues at coordinate 99,600,637 of NC_050101.1, forward strand.
GAAGATGGCCATCAATTCGTATCATGCTCAAAATGGTAGTTACTAGGCCCGAGGCGGAGCTTCCTATGACGAATAGAGAACCTGACAAATAAACGGGGCACTGTTTTATTGCTACGAATTATGGATGTAACCGAGTTCTGTTCTTCATCTACTCAGTGCCGTACCCTACGGCACTTTATATCCGAGTCGGGTGTTTTGTACGTACTATTTGCAGCAACAGAATACTTACTCCCAGTATACAAGGCATAAACCTCTAGTTCAAAAACAAAGAGATGTATTTAATTCTCTCTATCAACATTAATATTACTGCCTCAATGTACGTGTATACTGCAGTCCTGCTCACTGGAGTCTGCAAGCATTTGGCGCATCCTTTGATTACTGATAAAGGTAGGGAGCCACGACTTCAGTATCTCACGCCAAACAAATCATCCTTCTCAAATAAGAGTTATGCAGCCGAAACTTGTTTGCTATTTGGGAGAAGCTCCATTACATCCATATCTAGAAACAATCGCTTACTGATAAAGCTAATACAGGAGCTTGATTTGTGGGGCCAAGAAAATACAGGATTCTCAAATAAGAGTTATGCCTTCAATTCAAAACATGACCTTGCAACATAAGCTTTTGCTGTGTGCCATAGCAAATAGCCATTCAAGAAAATTTTAGCTAGGGTAAGCAGTAAAACATTCAGGTACACAGTTCAAGCAACAGCAGAAAAGAGAAGCATAAATGGCTGAAGCAGAAGGCATGTGCCAGCCGAAAGGGCCCAGAAAATCAGGACGTCAGATCCAGGTGAGTTTAAGCTGGCTTGGATACAGTATCGCAAGATGGCAGGATGATTTGCCGATTGCCTGGACCAGGTTTCAGTTTCGAAGTCCAAACAAGAAGCTGATCTTGCAAAGCACACGATTTTAGACCGAAACCTACGGAACCCTCTACAACCAAAGCACAAAAGAATTGGATTTGAATCGCATCAGACATCCAAGGAAGGATTTAGCAGCACTAGCTCTCAAGCCTGGCAAGGCGAAAGCTCTTAGGCGGCAACTGCGAATGTAGAGAAACAAGCCTCAGATTTATCATCATCTGCAATGCACCAACAAATATCTGGAACAGTCAAATGCATCAATTGTAAATTGTCACCTAAAGAATCTAACAGATAAAAAACATAGTTAAGACAATGGAGTCAGATTCAATTAACATGTCAATCAGCAAAGGTCCGGAAGTCCGGATCTAAGACTGGGGCGACAAAACCATATCATCATCCTCCAACACAGCCAACAATGGTCAAATCAGAATCAAAAGATGGGGAAAGAACACTGCTTTATAAGTCATAGCTCTCAAGATCCAATCAATCAAAGAGTTCGTGGGAAAGACAAACAAAAAACAAATTAGACAGAAATTTGCCTCAGACCGTCCTAGTTCATGATAAATATCAACAAGATTAGACAAAAAATTTGCTTCTTCTGAAACAATCATGTCATCATAGGCCAAGGTCAGAGAAACTTTAAAGCAGTCATCTTTTACTCCAATTAACGAAACTAAAATGCGCATGGAACACGACAATTTTTTTAATAAATACAGATGTGTCAGAATAACGTAATCAGCACCCTTTTGAAGGAATCAGACAGGGATAACTGTATTTTACTTGTGTTATCATCATCAACATCTCTAAACAGAGCACAGCAACAAAAAAAAGTTTCATGGATCTATCAGATCTTCCTATTCAATATGAAAGAAGTGTCATGGTACACCACAACCGATCAGATTGGGTGCTTTCCCTTTCAAAGTTTCACATCATTTAGATCACGTAACTAAGAAAAAAAAACGTTTACAGATTTTTGCAAATGAAAAAATATATGTGGCCTTTCCAAGATCGGATTGGCATAAGAACGCCACCAATCAGGATATAACCACACATCAAGAGAATAGCTTGTTGCGTCCGAGCCATTATACCGTGAGGAACGAAATAATCCTCCGGAATTGGTAATGGACGCATGCAGCAAAAGATATTTTTTATAACTACTATGAAACCAGCAAGTAGTATGCTCAGATTGAGTTCAGACAGCCAAGGGTTTGGTCTTCAACTACCGCCAACAAAGTAGCAGCATCAGAGACTCTAGTCGAAAACTCACTTGTTCTTCATTACCCGTAATCTCATCATACCATTGCATTGCAGAAGAAAATAAAGACCGCAGATCTCGCATGTATATATATAAACAGCGAAGTGGTCGAAGACTGTGATTTAGGAGCTCAGACAGCCAAGGGTTTGGTCGTCAAATACTACCGTGGTAGTATCGGAAACTCTAGTCCACAAAATCATCACCGCTCCTATCACCAAATCGACCTTTGCATGCATAAAACAAAAGAAAACATTCTACGGGGCCTGAATTACCAAATCAAAATAGACAACACAAGCTATAAAGAAAAGAGGGCTACGATAGTACGTAGTGCAAGGGCTGCGAAGGATGCAACGACGAAGCATCGTCGGCGGCGGCGGATGGTGGGGCGGAAATCGGAACCCTGAACAAGGAGATGAAGGGTCATGTGTTTATTTATAGCCTCAGAGCTCTAAGAACATAAGAAAACCTAGATTTTTATGGGCCTGTTTGCACTACTTGGGCTTTTACGGGCCTATTTGCGATGCTTGGGCTTTTAGGGGCCTATTTGCGCTGCTTGGGCTTCACCAGGTAGATCATGGAACCGCGACAAGGGAAAACATTCCATCAATTAAAAAACAACTCTGGCCGTGGTATGGTAGGGAGGCCAAGTGTGAGAATGATGTTTTTTTTTTCTATCCATGTGAGTGACGTTGCTGAAAATTTGAAGATCAAGCTTCCTGGTGAAAAAGACGACATGACTGCATTGTGCGGCGTTATGAAGAGCTCAAGATACTGGTAGTGGATTGCCAACTCGAGCTAACAAGACACTCATCTACACAGCCACCTATACAGGCTAATTGTGAGTCGTGTGATCAACTCAACATAACATGGAGGACAGGTTCCATTTCCATGCATGTGGCTCCTGCCAATGCAGCTGCTCTCAGATTTGAAATGCACAAGTACGTACTTGCCCTAACCTTGCCCGCAGAGGATGACATCAGTGGACAGGAAACTGTCTAACTGACTACTCGTTCTCTTGTCTAACTATACAGACTTACAGAGGTGGTTAAAGCTAACGACAAAATGTTGATTGCAGCAGGAAACTTTGTTATATCCTTCTATAAACACAACACCTTCCATGAATCACAAACAGACTTTACTCTTCCGTAGGAAACTGGGTTTTTTTCCCACAGATGTAAACGATTGCAAGATAAAAATGAAATACCCATAACACTTGTTACTCAAAGCTCTGAACAAACTAGGTAGGCTACTCTAGCTTCAGTCCATGTCGATCCCTTGTGTTGGGAGGGGGGGGGGGGGGGGGGGGGGGGGGGGTACAAAGAAACTACTCATCTGGCCAAACTCCCTATCTCTATACATTGTTGATAAATCACCTTGTGTTGGGAGGGGGGGGGGGGGGGGGGGGGTACAAAGAAACTACTCATCTGGCCAAACTCCCTATCTCTATACATTGTTGATAAATCACACGGCTCCAGGGTCTATGAGACAACATCAGTAGCATTGTTACTGCTGGGCAAATGAACCGGGTCGTCATCGACCATGCTAACAATAGGAGTTTCCTGCTCCTGCTGAACATCCTGTGGAGACTCTCCAGCTGGTATGTTGATTCCAGCGAAACCGACTAGGACGGCAGCGGCTCCAACATAGTCCAGTAGATGAGGAGCATGACCGGTGAGTGTGTCCACAATGGCAGCAATCGGAACTTGGATTGTGAGGCCAGCTGTAGCAACCGTGGTTGTTGTGAGAAGGATCGCTTTCGCCCACAAGTAGTCACTCAAAACATTGTCTATCAAACCTGCAAAGAACGTCGGAATCGTAAATTAGCAGCAGTTCATTTCTCACTGTGTTATTTTAATTAATGGGTCCTCAGCATTTCTACAGGTTATTCCTACATATCACCGTGTAGCTTTATTAATAGAACTTCCATGAGTGGAGAGCAAACCTACCTTTTCCAACAACAAGACCAGCTTGTTCCCATGTGAGCCTGTGGAATGGCTCCAGCTTGGCGAAGTTCAACACCAACGCAACAGGAAAGAAAAACAACATATTGAACAGTCCCAGGAATCCCAGAAACTGAGCCATGCTCACTTGTCCTTGACCTTCTTTCTCATCGGGCAACTTTTTTCGAATCAAGGTGATGTAAACAGCGTATAAACCAGCAGAAACAATGGATAGGAAATCTCCAAGAGGAGGATTTGTAGCAATGGCATTAACTGAACTACTTGAATCAGCCAGGCTGACAATTATTGTACCTCCCATGCAGAGAAGCACACTAATTAGCTTCAACCATGTGAATGTCTCTCCAAGAAAAACTAATGCAACCAAGAAAGTGAAGAGGCTAGACGTGCTACTCAATATCGTGTTTGACTGCAAATTCACAGAAACAGAAGCATATATATTTTTTTAGACCAGACAGTGATAGGACAAAAGAAAAGTAGATCTCAGTAAAATATGGAAGTATCATTCAGTTCTTCTTAGTAACACTTACCGTGACAGTGGTGTATCTTAGAGACAGATTGAACGTAAGCTGTGCAAGGAACCAAAAGGGGCTGATTAGCATGCTCACTTGGGCCACACGAGCACGTGTCCAGCGCCCTTTTGCATCCAACCCTTTGCTGCAATCTACAACAGTTAGCTCTGCCTGGGCAGGGAAGCATGTATCTGGAACTGAAGCGTCTCCAGACAGCCTTGTTTGTGATTGATCCGAGGCAACATTGATCTCATGCCCCCCACTTTGGAGAAGATTCACACTCTCCATGTCAGAAGCCTGCTGCAGGCTTTCAGCATCCTTGAATTTCAGCTTTGTCCACAAGTCACCAATAGAATCCTCAAAGTACCGGGCAGCCTCGACTATGGGAATGTAGACAACAAACAGAGAATTGCATATATAGGTGATCAAGAACGGAGAGACACCGGCATCCACAACAGACTGCACGATGTAGCTAGCAGCAATCCATATACTGGCAACAGCAACGATGTAAATCAACCCTAGGCACCATCTCCACGAGTCTGTGCTCGTAATTTTGGTCCACATGCTAATGCTGCTTCTGCTGCCATCAGCACGCTCCGAACTTCCTGTTAAGATTGCAGACCATAAGTCCAGCATTTGGTGTAGAAAAACCAATTCGCTAAGAGCGTGGAGCATCTGTTCATCTAGAGTACTAGGAACAAAACTTAGGCAGAAGAGCATATATCTTCAGTTTGGAAGATTAAGGGCATCAACTACAAGTTGGTCCGCGACCTGCATATCCCCGCCTATGGCCCATTAAGGGCTAGTTTGGAAACTCAAATCCTCTTCGGGATTGAAGGGGATTGGAGAGGAAATTAGTTCATTTCTATCTCAATTTCCTCCAATCCTGAAGGGGATTTGAGGTTCCCAAAATAGTCCTAACAGTAACAAATCGCTTCTTTTGTTCAAATGCTGTGCCCGATTCATTCATTGCAAGCCAAGGAAGGACTCCTAAGTCCTACTGAAAACTAACCCCCACAGCAAGATTGGCGCCCATTGCTATGACAAACACTGTAGTAGACTAGTAGTGATAGCGAATGAGAAGATGAGAAAAGCACGCAAAATGATTCTATCATCCAAGTATGACGAAACCACTTGCTAGGAAATTTAATTTATTGACAAGAGCCGAGTTACCTGATGCGGAAATGGAATCGTGCTGGGATGACGAGCCCATGAATCCGAGCTCTATAGATACCGCCACGTCGCCGAACGACCAGGATCCAAGATTTCCCCACCGGCCCCCTCGGCAGCCTCACACTGCCTCAGCGAGCCACGCACCGGGCCATCCGCGAGCAATAGCGGCGGGGTTGTACGCGCCTACCAACGACCCTGCGGCCAGGCGTACGAGGCACAGCGCCGGCGCGGCCACAGGGCCTTATCGAGCTCGGCGGTGCATTCGCACGCGGATTCGGAAGATGCAGCAGTAGATCTAACCTTTGTAGAATCTGGAGCAGTTCATCCCTGGGGGCGGGCGCACGCCGTGCGTCCGCTTTGCGCGCCGGAAGCGGCCGAGAACACCCTATGAAGTCGCCGCCGCGTCCGCTGACGAACCACGAATCTGTCTCCTTTCCGTTGAGCAGAGAAGTGATCAGCAGCGGTGATCAGAATGGCTCGGCGACAGCCCAGATTCGAGCGGTGAGCAGAGAAGTGATCAGCACCGGCCGGCCACGGAGAGGCGAGGAGCCGGGGCGATAGGGAGACGACAAGCGCCAACGATACGGCCGTCTGGACTCTCGAGGGTCGGTGCGGCCATTTTTTTTTTTTTTGCCCTTTTTGGTTTTTTTTTTTGCATAATTATGTCCCTGTCAGTTTCTTTTTAAAAATGGACCCCTAGCTCGACGCCGTCATCATTGGCGCCGAGCTTGTGTGTGCCGGTGGCAATATTATTGGCGTGCATACGTCAGATGGAGGGATACCGGAGAATCTACGTGGCACATACCTCGGCACCATATATCTTGGCGCCGAGGTAGGCGCCGCCGGTCAATGACGCCTACCTCGGCGCCAAGATCTATGGCGTCGAGGTACGTGCCTATAAATAGAACCCTACGTTCGACTGATTTTGTGTGTTCATTCCTATTCTTCGAAACTAGAGATATCATCCTGATTTATAGGATATCTAGGCGTGGTAAATCTGCTAAACAAAGGTAAGTGTTGGATCCGCCTCTTATTTTATGAGTCTATTATATTTGTGATTGTTATAGAGCTTATGGAAATTTAGGAAGGGTCCTTTGACCGGAATTGCCTTCGACCCGCTGCCTTTGCCAAGTGGTGTTCCAGTGTCTATGTGTTTTTGTGGTGATCCTTGTAAGGTTTATAAGTCTGAGGATCATGACACCTATCGACAGAGGTATTGGATGTGTGCTAACTTTGCATTTGAGCCAACTATTGTTCAACGTCAGATGAATTTAATGGTGAGAATAGTCTTGTAATATGTTAACAATTTGAAGACTCGGAGTGGCGAATGTTTTTTTACCTACTAATAATTGCATGTTTTGTAGACTCCTCCACCGCTATGTGATTTTGAGCAGTGGATTGGCACAGAAATATCAGGGAAAGACAAAGAAGTGGTTGGAGAATCTTAAAAAGTCGCACCCTGGTACCAAGCTTGGTACCGCCTGTAGTCACTATTGTTGTGTAACTCATCGTTGGAATATACATTCTCAGCACCCAAATCCCATTAATTCATAAATATCAGATGATGTTGACGGAAGTCTGTTATCTTCTTTTGCTTTCGCCAGTCAAATCTACACACAAATCATATCATATAAAGAACACAAAGTTGCGAATGATTGATGTTATAAATTGCAAACTGGAATAATTGAATTTATAGATTGCAAACTTACTTGTGTAGCTCCTTAGAAGTAGGAATATCTTCAACCGGCCATATCTGGTTCCTACCAAACTGTCTCTGAACCCTGTGAGGTAGGTGCCACTCAATACACCAGAAACAGATCATAGGACATTGCATCATATAGAGTTCATCTTCACTGCTGCATACTTCACTAAAGATCATCTCATCCAACTCAGGTGCGTTGTATGGCTGCCATGTGACCTGAAATAAAAATGAAGCAATCTATGTTAAGTATAATAAAACAAATTTCATAACGATAAGATATACATGTTGAGTACTTACGCTAGAGGCCGAAAGCGTGTCAAACTCGTTAACATACTCCATGTATGCCCTCTTAGCTTTGGCAAAAGGAGCTGCCACTTGGTCCCAAATATAAGCATACGTCGGTCGAAGACGGTCATTTCCAACAATGATCCATGGCCATGTTCTAGGCTGGAAAACACGTGGCCGACCAACTGGTATGCGAAACCACATCCATATCTGCAGGAGGTAGACGCAACCGCCTATAGACGAAGATGAGGACGTACGACGGCAAGCCTCACAAAGCTGCCGCAACAAAAAAGAAAGCACAGCGGAGCCCCAACTGTAGTGTCCAGCTGTATCCCAGTCGGTTAGACATGGGATGTACATCCATGACGCGAAGTCTCCTATGGCGTCTAGGAAGAGGACACAACCAAACATGTGCAGGATCCAAGCCCGACAATAGAACTGGACTGTATCCTCATCAGCATCAGCAGGTCACACACCAAACGACTTACAGAGCCATGTGATGCGTACTCCAGCAGTCCTGTCAACGCCCTCAGCAGGAAGCTCTCTACCAAGAAAGGCCTCAACTCTAGCCCTCCAACCGTCAGAGTCACATTGGCCTGTCACTGCTCTCCCACCAACATCGAGTCCAAGTATCTTCTGTGTATCCTCTAATGTGACTGTCATATCACCAAAAGGAAGATGAAAACTATGTGTCTCAAGCCGCCACCTACATAATTAAAAAAATAATTTGGTGTAAACGAGCTCAATGATTCAAGAATAATTTTACAAAATCCTAAAACAATACTGTTGGAGGCAATAAAACCATCACCAAAGAATTTGTGCCAAAGGGATACACGCAGCAGAATCTGTCTACAGGCCATCTCCTGGCTGACTTAATGGGATCAAATTGGGGCCAGATTGAGCATCAGAAACAGTTGGCACGTCATCGATAGCACGATCAAAGTCTTCAGGGGGACGGTCTACTACAACCGGACGCACCACAACCTCCATGAGTTGCAAATGGGTCTTCATAGCCGAAGTAACATAATTATCCCAATCCAGTTGACAATCAATTGGGATGACTCGTCTTATGACATTTGGTGGATGACCAATGTTAAGCACTCTGTCAACCGCAATGTCATCATCTTCATGGTAACCTAGTTTTGTTTAGCCTTTGTAAACACATCACTCAAGGAGGGTCTACCATCGAATAGTACCGGCACGTGTCGCATGTCAATGAACTTGGCATTTCCATATGGATCTTGTTCCACATTGCCTCCATGATATAAGCTCAAAAAATTGTCCATCTATTTGAAACACCAATTAAACATTCAATATAAACTGTGGATGGTTATTGTAAAGCCCTAAAATTCATATAAGGTAAAAATAATAAAATAAATAAATACATGTTTTTTTCATGAATGTGTTTTTGGAAAATATTTAATTTTCCTTTTTGTGCATATTCACTTAAGAGAAGAAAAGTAGTCAAATAGCAAATAAATAAATATAGATTATGCATCTCATGCTGAGGTTCTTGTAATTGTGCATTTGTGCTTAAATTCGCGAGACAAGTTTAAGTTTAAAAAAAATAGAATTTGAAAATGAAAGAGGGAAAGTATATACACTATAAAGAAAATAAAAATATTATAAAATAAATAATAGACATTATCTTCACATTAGGATTTTTATTGGATATATTTGGAAAGCTAAAGTTCAAACATGATTTAAAATTTGAATTGAAGTTTCAAATTTGGAAAAAAAAGAAATTAAAAAGGGATTTGAAGTTTGAATAAAAAAATCTGAAAATAGAATTAGCAAATAGAATAGAAATGAAAAAAAACACTTCTCCTTCCGTTGGGCCATTTTCTTGGCTCTAGCCAGCCCACACCACCTTGCCATGTGTGAATTTTTTCCCTGTTTTTTTATTTCCTTGCCGGAGATTGCATCATCATGACCTCATGAGTGATCTCATCCAAGCTTCTTTCCACGGATTGTGGGCGAGTGGCTATGCTACTGCGTATCTCTGACAAGTGGGACAACATCTTCATGAGAGATTTCCCGAAGCCAGGCTTGCAACAAACCTATACAAATGCGTCAGACAAAACGGATGAGGTTACGATCCTAGCTTGAGCCCTTGGCTTATATAAACTATGCTCATCGTCCGGCCAGCCGTAGGGAAATACCTCCTCTCCTGTTTCAAGCCTCAGTCGAGCCATGTCGAGTGGCTGGGAGCCCGCCGTTGTCAAGAGAGAAGTTGCGAGGGGCAGAGGATCATGGCGCTAGAACTTGCCGATGCGCAGGGAGTTCGCCGAAGGGCGTTAAAGAGCACCGAAGCCTTGGCGAGTTTCCTCCATACTCCGAAATTTGTCGTCGTGTCGTTACATCGAGGGTCGACGTCACTGCGGTCTCGTTGCCGGTGAGCATCTTTCTCTTTGTGTCATCGTTTTCTCTGTTTATTTTTTTGTGCGACTCGGACGGTTTAGTGCTCAGGAGTATGTCGGCACTACGTCATGACCAGGCAGAGCGCGCCGTGGCTAGCGGTTGCTTCCGTGCCTGGTTAATCGGGGAGAGCGTGGTGGAGGGATTGCCAGCAATGGCGCTGCCACTGTCCGTTATCGGCCGCCGTGACCGGTTGGTTAGGAGGAAGAAGACACGGGGAGGTCGTTGATCGTGGAACGAACGACCAGGATTTGATCTGGTATTCTGGTTCGCCCGTGGTGTGGTTAACCGTAGATCTTCGATCGTGGGGCCATGGGTGGTCTGAAGTTCTTTAAATCCGGTTCGTCGGATCTTGATCTGATGGCGGTCCTCGCGTACCGCTTCAGTGTCAGAGTGATTTAATCCTGGCCCTTGAATCTGATCAGGTGGCTGAGATCGACTCGTACCCCTTCATCGTGCCTAGTTTGCAAAAGAGACCATGTATTAATAGTTTATCAACCCGTAGTCCTGTATGTGGGAATCCTGAGTCTCATGAATTTTTGCGTAATAACCCCTGTCTCTCTCTGTTATTTGCGCCTAGTCCAGAAGCTTAGGAAATTCAGAAAAATAATTTAGGAAATGGTTTTTGTGTAAAAATATATCCGGAACTTATTTAATTCATAGAAATTCTATTTTTACTCCTTTTTAACCCATTCCAGTTGCAATAATTTTGTATTAATATTGTCTATCAACTAATAACAATGTTTAGCCATTAAACTTGAATTGAATTTGTTCATTAGGATTAATCTATTCTAAGCACTAAATAATTTCGGAAATTCATAACTTAATAATCATAGCTCCGAATTTAGTGGTTCTCGTTCCTATGATCTCGTAGCAACGTGTAGATTATTAGTATTCAGTTTATTCTTATGTTTGTTGTGATGTTAATTTTGCGTATACCATGTTCGTTTGTATTGCTACGACTAGCGTGAGGTCACGAGTCATCTGAAGATCATTCTGGTACCTGGAATCTCAAGTCCCAGGCAAGTTGTGCCCTTGACCACTTTTTACCCAGTAATGTTCTTTAATATCATTTATTCATGCATAGGTTAATTTTGATGGGACCCAATAGGTTACCCTAGATTGTTTATCTCATTACCTTGTTTACCCTGACTCACTTGGGTAGTTTGCTATTGCTTTACATGGATTTGGGATAATTATTTATCATATCTATGTTCCAGTTATTTTGTTATTCTATTTATGTTCATGTCAAGATCATTAATGTTAATTGGAACATAGAGCTTAACTTGAGAAACACGTGCCACCACAAGGGTTTATGGACGCCCTTGGCTGATTAATTAGGAAAGCTAGTGGAGGACTACCTTACCCGAAAGGGGCAAGGGCAGTAGGGGAGTGGTCAGTGTAGGGAGGTCCTTGGTTGATTTTGCTGCGATGGCGGTCAGGCAAGAACCATGCATTGGAGCTTCCTATAAACTGTAGCGGGTTTTCTGAAGCTAGTGGAACTTTGTAAAGGCCTCGTAGTGTTACCCTGCCTCGCCTCCTCGGTAGAGGTGTATGGGAAGTCGCGATCCCTTGGCAGATGGGTAACATGACTTGTGGGTAAAGGGTACCACCTCTGCAGAGTGTAAAACTGGTATACTAGCCGAGCTCACGGTCATGAGCAGCTCAGGACTCTCTGATGATTAACTTATGGGACTAAATTCAATTTGTCATATGCATTGCATCGCAGGTGATGTTGTTACTTTTGTTCTACTACTTAATTGGGTTGGTATTTACTTATACTTAGTAATTGCTAATAAAATTTTGACCAACTTTAAAAGCAATGCTCAGCTCTAACCATCCTCTTTGGTAAGCCTTACACTTCACGTGAGCTCCCACCTTTGGCGAGTTCATGCACATTATTCCCCACAACTTGTTGAGCGATGAACGTATGTGAGCTCACTCTTGCTGTCTCACACCCCAACAGGTCAAGAACAGGTACCACAGGATGAGGCGCATGGAGGATGCTGAGATGTGTTCGTGAGAGGTCTAGGCCGTCGTCTCCCAGTCAACTTTGGGTTGCTGGACCGTTGTCTTCTTATAATGTAATTATTTATTTATTTTGTATAGAACTCCTGCTACGTAGTAAAGATGTGACATTCGATCCTGTGCCATGATTCATCATATGTGTGAGAGTTGGTTCCAGCACACCTGGTGATTATGTTCGCGCCCGGGTCTTGGTGCCCCTAAAACCCGGGTGTGACAGTTATTGCCTAACCACAACCCACTAATTACTAGCTACATAACTATAAATATAACCACAACCCACTAATATACTAACCACCTTATAAATTACTACTATATAATAATTGTAAATTTTGACAGCACCTCCCCTGCATAGGGAGGATAAAAAACATGCACATTTGACTCACATTCATCATATTCGATCAAATTAGCATTTATCAAATTCATTTTCACGACAATCACATTCAACAAACAACTTTTTATAGCAACAAAACTAACAAACCTAACAAAAATGCTAACACAATAACTAAATGGTTAAAAAATTACCTAAACGATCGGGGGCGGTGGCTGCGAGGCCTGCGGGCAGCGGGGGCCGGTGGGCGAGAGGCCGGCGGGGTAGGGGGCGGCGTCCGCGGGGTGCGCTGAGTGCGAGGGCAGGGGCCGACAGCCACGGGGCGAGGGGCGGGAGCCGTCGCGGGGCAGGGGGCGGTGGTCGCGGGGGCGGGCGCAGCGAGCTCGGGGCGGCGGGCGGCGGCGCGGTGAGATCGGGGCAGGGGCGGCGGCCACGGGGGCGGGCACGCCGGGCGCGGGGAAGGGGGTGCCGCCGGGGCAGCGGGTGCGCCGGGCGCAGGGAAGGGGGCGCCGTCGGGCGAGCTCGGGGCAGCGGGCGCAGGGGCGATGGGCGCGGCGGCGGCGAGCTCGGGTGAGTGGGGCGGCGGGCGAGAGGATTTTGGCGGCGGCGTGAAAAAACTAATTGACCAGTTTGACCGGTATAAAGGGGTCGGCGCCAAGATCTGTGGCACTGACCCCCCTGACAGGATTTTCGCCGCCGATAGGGGGTCGGCGCCAAGATTTATGGCGCCGACCCCCATGACCTCGACACGTCAGCTGCCACGTATGAAAATGCTGGCGCTGAAAGTCGCATAGAGGGGGTGAATAGGGCGAATCTGAAATTTATAAACTTAAGCACAACTACAAGCCGGGTTAGCGTTAGAATTATGAACAAGTCTGAGAGAGAGGGTGAAAAAACAAATCGCAAGCAAATAAGGAGTGAGACACAAGGATTTGTTTTACCGAGGTTCTGTTCTTGCAAACCTACTCCCCATTGAGGTGGTCACAAAGACCGGGTCTCTTTCAACCCTTTCCCTCTCTCAAACGGTCACTAAGACCGAGTGAGCTTCTCTTCTCAATCAAACGGGACACAAAGTCCCCGCAAGGACCACCACACGATTGGTGTCTCTTGCCTCGGTTACAATTGAGTTGATCACAAGAAAGAATGAGAAAAAGAAGCAATCCAAGCGCAAGAGCTCAAATGAACACAAGTCACTCTCTCACAAGTCACTATTTGATTTGGAATGAACTAAGGACTTGGGAGAGGATTTGATCTCTTTGGTGTGTCTTGTATTGAATGCTATAGCTCTTGTAAGGTGTGGGAAGTCAGAAAACTTGGATGCAATGAATGGTGGGTGGTTGGGGGTATTTATAGCCCCAACCACCAAACTAGCCGTTTGGTGAAGGCTGCTGTCGCATGACGCACCGGACAATCTGGTGCGCCACCGGACACTGTCCGGTGCGCCTGCCACGTCACCAGACCGTTGGATTCCGACCGTTGGAGCTTCTGTCTTCTGGGCCACCGGACAGTCCGGTGGTGCACCGAACATGCACTGTTCATTGTCCGGTGCGCCATCTGGCTCTACTCTGACTCTGGCGCGCACTGTAGTGCATTTAATGCCTTCTGCAGACGACCGTTGGCGCGAAGTAGTCGTTGCTCCGCTGGCACACCGGACAGTCCGGTGCGCCACCGGACACTGTCCGGTGCTACACCGGACAGTCCGGTGAATTATAGCGGAGCGGCCTCTAGAATTCCCGAAGGTGAGCAGTTCGGAGTTGGAGTTCCTGGTGCACCGGACACTGTCCGGTGGTGCACCGGACAGTCCGGTGCGCCATTTCTACATTTGAATCCTTTTTTGGTCTTTTTATTGGTTTGTTGTGAACCTTTGGCACCTGTAGAACTTATAATCTAGAGCAAACTAGTTAGTCCAATTATTTGTGTTGGGCAATTCAACCACCAAAATCAATTAGGAAAGAGGTGTAAGCCTAATTCCCTTTCAATCTCCCCCTTTTTGGTGATTGATGCCAACACAAACCAAAGCAAATGTAGAAGTGCATAATTGAACTAGTTTGCATAATGTAAGTGCAAAGGTTACTTAGAATTTGAACCAATAAATTTTCATAAGATGCGCATGGATTGATTTCTTTATTTTTAACATTTTGGACCACACTTGCACCACATGTTTTGTTTTTGCAAATTCTTTTGTAAATTCTTTTCAAAGTCCTTTTGCAAATAGTCAAAGGTAAATGAATAAGATTTTGAGAAGCATTTTCAAGATTTGAAATTTTCTCCCCCTGTTTCAAATGATTTTTCCTTTGACTAAACAAAACTCCCCCTTAATCAAATCCTCCTCTTAATGTTCAAGAGGGTTTTAGATATTAGTTTTAAAAGGGTAGTACCAATTTGAAATTCTAATAAGATATCGATTGAAAAATCATCAATTGAAAAATCTTTTCTTAACTCAAAATTTTGAAATTGGTGGTGGTGCGGTCCTTTTGCTTTGGGCTAATACTTTCTCCCCCTTTGGCATGAATCGCAAAAAACGGATACTTGAGTGAAATATAAGCCCTTTGAACTCTCCCTATGGTAAATAACATAAGAGTGAAGATTATACCAAAGTTGAAGAGCGGCTCGGAGCGACGGCGAAGGATGAGTAATTTGATGGAGTGGAGTGGAAGCCTTTGTCTTCGCTGAATACTCCAATTCCCTTTCAATCTATGACTTGGTTTGAAATACACTTGAAAACACATTAGTCATAGTATATAAAAGAGACATGATCAAGGGTATATTAATGAGCTATGTGTGCAAGACATCAAAAGAAATTCCGAGGATCAAGAATATTTAGCTCATGCCTAAGTTTGTTAAATGTTTGTTCATCTAGTGGCTTGGTAAAGATATTGGCTAATTGTTCTTTGGTGTTAATATATGCGATCTCGATATCCCCCTTGTGTTGGTGATCCCTTAGAAAATGATACCGAATGGCTATGTGTTTAGTGCGACTATGTTCAACGGGATTATCCGCCATGCAGATTGCACTCTCATTATCACATAGAAGAGGAACTTTGGTTAATTTGTAACTATAGTCCCTAAGGGTTTGCCTCATCCAAAGCAATTGCGCGCAACAATGGCCTGCGACAATATACTCGGCTTCAACGGTAGAAAGAGTGACAGAATTTTGCTTCTTTGAAGCCCAAGACACCAGAGACCTTCCCAAGAACTGGCAAGTCCCTGATGTTCTCTTTCTATTAATTTTACAACCTGCCCAATCGGCATCCGAATAACCAATTAAATCAAATGTGGATCTCCTAGGGTACCAAAGCCCAAACTTAGGAGTATAAACTAAATATCTCAAGATTCGTTTTACGGCCCTAAGGTGAACTTACTTAGGATCAGCTTGGAATCTTGCACACATGCATACAGAAAGCATAATGTCCGGTCGTGAAGCACATAAATAGAGCAAAGAACCTATCATCGACCGGTATACCTTTTGATCTACAGATTTACCTCCCGTGTCGAGGTCGAGATGCCCATTGGTTCCCATGGGTGTCTTGATGGGCTTGGCATCCTTCATCCCAAACTTATTTAGAATGTCTTGAATATACTTCGTTTGGCTAATGAAGGTGCCCTCGTGGAGTTGATTCACTTGAAATCCCAAGAAGTACTTCAACTCCCCCATCATAGACATCTCAAATTTATGTGTCATGATCCTACTAAACTCTTCACATGTAGATTCGTTAGTAGACCCAAATATGATATCATCAACATAAATTTGGCATACAAACAAATCATTTTCAAGTGTTTTAGTAAAGAATGTAGGATCGGCCTTTCCGACTTTGAAGCCATTAGTGATAAGAAAATCTCTTAGGCATTCATACCATGCTCTTGGGGCTTGCTTGAGCCCATAAAGCGCCTTAGAGAGTTTGTAAACATAGTTAGGGTACTCATTATCTTCAAAGCCGGGAGGTTGCTCAATATAGACTTCCTCCTTGATGGGTCCATTGAGGAAGGCACTTTTCACGTCCATTTGGTAAAGCTTAAAGCCATGGTAAGTAGCATAGGCAAGTAAAATGCGAATTGACTCAAGCCTAGCTACGGGTGCATAGGTTTCACCGAAATCCAAACCTTCGACTTGTGAATATCCCTTGGCCACAAGTCGGGCTTTGTTCTTTGTCACCACACCATGCTCATCTTGCTTATTGCGGAAAACCCACTTAGTTCCTACAACATTTTGGTTAGGATGTGGAACTAAATGCCATACCTCATTCCTAGTGAAGTTGTTGAGCTCCTCTTGCATCGCCACCACCCAATCCGAATCTTGAAGTGCTTCCTCTATCATGTGTGGCTCAATAGAGGAAACAAACGAGTAATGTTCACAAAAATGAGCAACACGAGATCTAGTGGTTACCCCCTTTTGAATATCGCCAAGGATGGTGTTCACGGGGTGATCTCGTTGAATTGCTTGGTGGACTCTTGGGTGTGGCGGTCTTGGAACTTGTTCATCTTCCTCATCTTGATCATGGGCATCTCCCCCTTGATCATTGCTCTCCTCTTGAGGTGGCTCGATTTCTTGATCTTCTCCTTCATCATCTTGAGCCTCATCCTCATCTTGAGTTGGTGGAGATGCTTGTGTGGAGGAAGATGGTTGATCTTGTGTATTTGAAGGCTCTTCGGATTCCTTAGGACACACATCCCCAATGGACATGTTCCTTAGCGCGACGCATGGAGCCTCTTCATCATCTAGCTCATCAAGATCAACTTGCTCTACTTGAGAGTCGTTAGTCTCATCAAACACAATGTCACAAGAAACTTCAACTAGTCCAGAGGACTTGTTAAAGACTCTATATGCCCTTGTGTTTGAATCATATCCTAGTAAAAAGCCTTCTACAACCTTAGGAGCAAATTTGGATTTTCTACCTCTTTTAACAAGAATAAAACATTTGCTACCAAAGACTCTAAAGTATGAAACATTGGGCTTTTTACCAGTTAGGAATTCATACGATGTCTTCTTGAGGATTCGGTGTAGATACAACCGGTTGATGGCGTAGCACGCGGTGTTGACCGCCTCCGCCCAAAACCGATCCGAAGTCTTGTACTCATCAAGCATGGTCCTTGCCATGTCCAATAGAGTTCTATTCTTCCTCTCCACTACACCATTTTGTTGTGGGGTGTAGGGAGAAGAGAACTCATGCTTGATGCCCTCCTCCTCAAGGAAGCCTTCGATTTGTGAGTTTTTGAACTCCGTCCCGTTGTCGCTTCTTATTTTCTTGATCCTTAAGCCGAACTCGTTTTGAGCCCGTCTCAAGAATCCCTTTAAGGTCTCTTGGGTATGAGATTTTTCCTGCAAAAAGAACACCCAAGTGAAGCGAGAATAATCATCCACAATAACTAGACAGTACTTACTCCCGCCGATGCTTATGTAAGCAATCGGGCCGAATAGATCCATGTGTAGGAGCTCGAGTGGCCTGTCAGTCGTCATGATGTTCTTGTGTGGATGATGAACACTAACTTGCTTCCCTGCCTGACATATGCTACAAATCCTGTCTTTCTCAAAATGAACATTTGTTAGTCCCAAAATGTGTTCTCCCTTTAGAAGCTTGTGAAGATTCTTCATTCCAACATGTGCTAGTCGGCGATGCCAGAGCCAGCCCATGTTAGTCTTAGCAATTAAGCAAGTGTCGAGTTCAGCTCTATCAAAATCTACTAAGTATAGCTGACCCTCTAACACTCCCTTAAATGCTATTGAATCATCACTTCTTCTAAAGACAGTCACACCTGTATCCGTAAAAAGACAGTTGTAACCCATTTTACATAATTGTGAAACTGAAAGCAAGTTATAATCTAAGGAATCTACAAGAAAAACATTGGAAATGGAATGGTCAGGTGATATAGCAATTTTACCCAATCCTTTGACCAAACCTTGATTTCCATCCCCGAATGTGATCGCTCGTTGGGGATCTTGATTTTTCTCGTAGGAGGAGAACATCTTCTTCTCCCCTGTCATGTGGTTTGTGCACCCGCTATCGATGATCCAACTTGAGCCCCCGGATGCATAAACCTACAAAACAAATTTAGTTCTTGATTTTAGGTACCCAAACGGTTTTGGGTCCTTTGACATTAGATACAAGAACTTTAGGTACCCAAACACAAGTCTTTGATCCCTTGTGTTTGCCCCCAACATACTTGGCAACTACCTTGCCGGATTTGTTAGTCAAAACATAAGATGCATCAAAAGTCTTAAATGAAATGTTAGAATCATTTGATGCATTAGGAGTTTTCTTCTTAGGCAATTTTGCACGGGTTGATTGCCTAGAGCTAGATGTCTCACCCTTATACATAAAAGCATGATTAGGGCCAGAGTGAGACTTCCTAGAGTGAATTCTCCTAATTTTGTGCTCGGGATAACCGACAGGATACAAAATGTAACCCTCGTTATCCTGAGGCATGAGAGCCTTTCCCTTAACAAAGTTTGACAATCTTTTAGAAGGGGCATTAAGTTTAACATTGTCTCCCTTTTGGAAGCCAATGCCATCCTTGATGCCAGGGTGTCTCCCATTATAAAGCATGCTTCTAGCAAATTTAAATTTTTCATTTTCTAAGTCATGCTCATTAATTTTGGCATTAAGTTGAGCTATGTGATCATTTTGTTTCTTAATTAAAGCTAGGTGATCATGAATAGCATCAACATTAATGTCTCTACATCTAGTGCAAATGGAAACATGCTCAACGGTAGATGTAGAGGGTTTGCAAGATTTTAGTTCAACAACCTCAACATGTAAAATGTCATTTTCACTTCTAAGATTGGAAATGGTAACATTGCAAACATCTAAGTCTTTAGCCTTAGCAATTAATTTTTCATTCTCGTTTCTAAGGCTAGCAAGAGAGACATTCAATTCTTCAATCTTAGCAAGTAAACTAACATTATCATCTCTAAGATTGGAAATTGAATCATCACATACATTTGAATCAACCTTAGCAATAATTTTAGCATTCTCATTTCTAAGGTTGGCAATAATATCATGGCAAGTGCTTATCTCACTAGATAATTTTTCACATTTTTCTACTTCTAGAGCATAAGCATTTTTAACCTTAACATGCTTCTTATTTTCCTTAATTAGGAAGTCCTCTTGGGAGCCAAGAGTTCATCCTTCTCATGAATAGCACTAATTAATTCATTTAATTTTTTTTGTTGCATGTTTAGGTTGGCAAAAAGGGTGCACAAATTATCCTCCTCATCACTAGAATTATCCTCATCACTAGAGGTTGCATATTTAGTGGAGGATTTTGATTTTACCTTCTTCCTTTTGCTGTCCTTTACCATGAGGCACTTGTGGCCGACGTTTGGGAAGAGGAGTCCTTTGGTGATGGCGATGTTGGCGGCGTCCTCGTCGGAGGAGGAGTCGGTGGAGCTCTCGTCGGAGTCCCACTCGTGGCACACATGGGCATCACCGCCCCTCTTCTTGTGGCACCTCTTCTTTTCTCTCCTCTTGCCCTTCTTGTCGTTATCCCTGTCACTGTCACTTGATAATGGAAATTTTGCAATAAAGTGACTGGGCTTACCACACTTGTAGCACACTTTCTTGGAGCGGGATTTGTAGTCCTTCCCCCTCCTTTGCTTGAGGATTTGGCGAAAGCTCTTGATGATGAGCGCCATTTCCTCGTTGTCGAGCTTGGATGCGTCGATGGGGAGTCTACTTGATGTAGACTCTTCCTTCTTTTCCTCTGTCGCCTTGGATGCGACCGGTTGTGCTTCGGGCATGGAGGAGACATCTTGCTCGATGATTTTCTTTGAGCCTTTGATCATCAATTCAAAGCTCACAAATTTTCCTATTACTTCCTCGGGAGACATTAGTGTGTGTTGGGGGCCTTCGGCTTCCGAAGGTCCTAAAAACGTGTTTTGACAATGTTTTCTAAGTATGCGAGCAGGTATCTTCGGAATCAGGTTGCGGGCATACAGAAGCATGGTCAAGACGAAGCTTGACTGAAATGGAAGACAATCATGACGAAGGATGAAATGATCACGAAGCTATGTGCAGAGGAGCTTCGACATGACAGCAGAAAGAGGAAACCGACTTAAAGATGAAAAGCCAAATCAGCCCTTGAAGAATTACTATAGAGTTATTGATAGAAGTAAAGGGCATTAATGTAATTTTGTACGGGCTGTGTCCCGTGCCTATAAATAGATGAACAGTATTCCTGTACTGTTCACGCTGACTTGGCATTGTCATCACGCTTGTACCCTTATTTTCCTTCAGACCGAAGGTACATTTGTAATTTGCCATCGTTTATACAAGTAAAATGAATAGAAATAAATTAATAATAATGTTTAGAATAATTATGATATTCTCTCTATTTCATGCATAAATCTTTTCTTGTCTTCTATTGTGATTATGAAGGTATGACCTTCATAACCTTCGTCCGAAATTCATTATATCCAAGGGGAAATAATGTTTCGAAGGACGAAGGGCTTTGACATTTAACATTCTATGTTGCCTTGTTCTTAATTCATAGCATTTGAGAACAAGTCCCCAACATTGGCGTCCACCTCCGGTGAACTCACTTCCATTTCTTGAGCTTTGAACGCCTTCGGCAAGCATCACCTTCGTCATGCCGCCGAAAAAAGCTTCAGCGACAGGGGCTGCTACTCTGCAGCCGTTGGACCCCAATCAGGATGTCCTTTCTCTCAGGGAGGCCCGAAGCCAGAAGAGGAAGGCTGCTAGTCCAACGCCTCTAGAAGATGACTTGGATCAGGAGATCCAAAACCTGGAGATCCTTCAGCAACAGGTGCAACGGAAGAAGGAGAAGATGGCTCGTTTAGCTGACCTTCAGAGACAGATAGATGAAGCTTCCGAAGAGGTTCGTCATCTTGTTCAAGATGATCAGAACCGAAGGCCTCCGCGCAGAGAGCTCCATCAGGAAGGCTTCTACAATGAGGAAGACTGGTATGAAGATTTCCATCATGGAAATTTTGCTTTCGATGATGCTTCTCCTCTATCAACAGAATTGCAGGCTACACCATGGCCCCAGTCTTACAAGCCACCCCAGCTCCCCATGTACGACGGTCATACAGATCCGAAGCAATTCTTGATGAGCTATGAAGCAACCATATCTTCGTATGGTGGCAATACTGCAGTCATGGCAAAGTCTTTTGTCATGGCTATCAAGAGTGTCGCTCAGACCTGGTACTCCTCTCTCCGACCAGGGACAATCACCTCTTGGCAGAAGCTGAAGGATATGTTGATAACCAGCTTCCAAGGGTTTTAGACGAAGCCAGTTACTGCTCAAGCTTTATTCCAGTGTACCCAGGACCACGAAGAATATCTCCAGGCGTATGTCCGAAGGTTTCTGCGTCTAAGGGCACAAGCACCAATAGTGCCCAATGAAATTGTCATTGAGACCATGATTAAGGGGCTTCGGCCGGGACCTTCAGCACAATACTTTGCTAGGAAGCCACCACAAACTTTGGAGAAGCTGCTCCAAAAGATGGATGAGTACATCCGGGCCGACAATGACTTCCGCCAAAGAAGGGAGGAGGCATTTAGGTTCTCTGAAATGACCAGGGGCTTCGGAGGAAGATTTCATACGAGGCATGTCAGGTCAATTCATAACTCCACTCAAAGTGATGATAGAGGGAGCCAACAGCAAAGGCCACAATACTCTTCGCAAGCTTCGGGACAACAGCAAAGCTCTGTTCGGCCGCCAGCGCCAAGGGGCAGAGGCGCCAGGGGCTTCGAGGGAAGATTTGGGGATCAGCCAAGAAGAATTTACTGTCTATTCTGTGGCGAAGACAAGGGCCATACCACCAGGATGTGGCACGTCACCATCCAGAAGTAAAAGGAGATAGCAGAAGCTGCAACACAACAGAGTCAGCCGAAGCCGGTCATGCACACTGCTTCATACCATTCGCCTTACATCACAGAATATGTAGGCAATCACTCTGCAGCTTCTGTTGCTTCGGCAAGTCAACCCCAAGCATCTTGGCAACAACCTCCACCGCCACCACCAACGCAGCGAGGACAGCTGCCAGAAGGGAGTCAGCACATTCACCTTCAGAGGGACTTCAGAGAGGAGTCCAAAGCTCGCACAGTCAATAGCACTGTGCCAGAGTCGAAGCACATTTACTGATAAATATCCTACCTTGACAGCAGTTTTTTCGCATTTTTACATTCAGTATTACTTTTTTGTTAATAAGGGACAATTATGGGAAGTTTAAGTGTTTTTTATCGTTTTTCAATTTCTTGTAACAGTTTCGTCTTTTACCATAATAAAAATATGTCTTCTCCATAGGCTTGAGTTGCCGAAGCATACGAATTTATGGTGGCATGAAGGACCTTTGTATTATCAAAAATTTGTTCTAAGGGACACAGTGCAATTTATTCGAAGCAGTAAAAAGTCGTTCCTAAGGGAGCGCAGTGTAAGTTTTCTGAGCCTACAGCGAAAAGTCAGCGCTGATTCCGCCGAAAGTAAAAGGCGAAGAAGCTCCTAAGGGAGGCTTACAGCGAAAAATAAACGCTGATTCCGCCGAAAGTAAAAGGCGAAGAAGCTCCTAAGAGAGGCTTACAACGAAAAATAAACGCTGATTCCGCTGAAAGTAAAAGGCGAAGAAGCTCCTAAGGGAGGCTTACAGCGAAAAGTCAGCGCTGATATAAAAAGATTGTGTGCTTTATTGCAGGGATGTGTGTATTTTCGGCACAAATATCATTTTGCATAACATAACATCATCACATCATTTTGCATAACATAAGCATCATACAACATATTGCATGTGGAACAAGAAGGGGATACAATATTGATCTTCGGAGAATGTTTTGAAAAAGAGAAAATCGTGCTAAGGCACAAGATAAATTGAGAAGAAGTGTAGCTTCATTATAGAGGCAACATAAAACTTTTTTATAGCTTCGGAGAGTATTTCACGAAGCTTGAATATTCTTCATCAGAGAAGTATGGAAATTCTTGTGATATATAAAAGATTTTCTTTACGAATCATGAAAAGAAGGGAAGGTGTTTTTTCGCCGAAGGCTCAAAAAATGGTATGTATGCAAAATTTCATGCATCGAAAAGAATTGAACTATAAATAGATTATATATTACATTCAAAGTTATAATGTATTACACATGTTACATTCCAAATATTTTTACAATAGCATCTAATCCTCCTTAAGAACTATTTCTGCAGCTTCGTTCAGTAGTTGATCGACAACCTTGTCCATGATGGCTTCAGCCATTTTTCTAATTTCATCGTCCCCCTTTGGGTGGGGGTCCGGAGATGCTTCAGCAGGTTCTGAGGGAGGAGAAGATACGACTATATTACTATTACAATGTCACACCCGTTTCCAAGGGCAGAGCCGGGTGCATAGCATATGTGTGCCAGGATCTATTTCCACACATATGTTGACGTCACAAGTGTAATATATCAAAAGAACAATGCATAAGAGCGTAAATAACGATTATATTAACATATTACACTTCAAGCAGACATAATGTCTTAACCTTTATTCATCAAAGTACAGCGAACATGGACATCCATCCACAGGAAGATAACCGGGGGTATCACTAGACTAGCATCCATGGAGCTTAGCATCATATCTTCATCTGCAAACTTCTGATCAAAATTAAGCAAGGGTGAGCTCACTTATGGTCGGGGCTCAGCAAGTGGGGGAAAAACTAATGCAAGTCTAACAAGGTGAGGCTGAGGTTGAGCAGTAAGCATTTTAGTTGGTCAACATTTTATTAACAACATCTGTCTTACTAATAAGTGTGAATCCCAAGTATTCCCATTAAACAAAGGTATAAGAGTATATAAAAAACACTTAAGTGAAACCACTTAAGCAAACCATTGGCAGATCATCGGATCTCGATTTATTTCCATCTTCAAGTTCAATTATCATGTGAGGAGTCCAGGCTGCTCATAACCGTGAGCACGGCTGATATATCAGTTTTACACTCTGCAGAGGTGGCGCATCTTTACCCATGAGTCGCGATTCCCTTCTAGCCCGGGTTAGCTAGACCCGTATTCACTTCCGAGGTGAATGGCCAGGGTCTCACTACGAGGCTTCTCTCTAGAGTCCTCATTACGCAAATGCTGGAAATGGTCAAACTGTATAAGGCACACCTATCGTAACCAACTTATAGTCCAGACTACAGGGTAAAGCTTTGGGAACTATGCCCGTATCCAATCTGCCTGAGCCGGAACTATAAGAGCTTGCCAGATGCCCCCGTTCCTGTCGACCACGACCAGTACCCAACATAAGACTTCCCTAGTTATTTAGCCAAGACCAGAGCCATGATAGTTCTCATGGTAGCACTGTTTTCCCGGGGGGGGTCACTCCATGTTCCAATTAATATGCAATAATCTTGTTTAACCATCGGGTTAACAACAATAAAGTAAACTTACCATTTGGAACATCAGTATCATAAATAGGAGTGACTGCATAAATTTAAAGTTGTAGCAATAGCATAGCTACTAAGGTAAAGTATAATTCCCAAGTTTGATCAAGGAATAAGGTTGGAAAGGTTATCTAAATAGGTAACCCGTCAAATTATGCATATATTCATCGAAAAATAAACTTTATTAAATGTATTGTTTGGGATCAAACAGAGTATGCAGAGGGAGAAGTCCACTTGCCTTGCTTATTGAAAACTTGAGACTCTTCCACGGATCTGAATAAATCTTGATTCTTAACTACTAGATCAACCACTGAATATCACACAAACAAACAAGAAGAACAAACACCACTCAATAACATACAACATTCACCATACGTAAAGCTAAAAGAAAGCCTAACGAAAAGAGCGTTCGCTTTTCAAAAACGTTACACCCAAGAGTTATAATAAAAAGATATTCTTTTCAAAAAGGTGTGATCTATATTTTATAAAACAAGGCATGAGCTTAAAATATATTAATTAAAATATACAAATATTTGGTTCACCAAATTAATATTTTATAAAGCGTCATGCGTGATATGTCTAATATTAAGGGTTTATAAGACGATAAAACACGTTATAACGATGTTAAACCTTTTTAACCTTTTTAGAAAAGATAAATATTATATATCTAAGGTTAA
The DNA here is from genome assembly GCF_902167145.1 of Zea mays. NCBI lineage: Eukaryota > Viridiplantae > Streptophyta > Magnoliopsida > Poales > Poaceae > Zea > Zea mays. The sequence goes on from NC_050101.1 coordinate 99,626,197, forward strand.
TGGCCTACGAAACACGTTATTAATTTTAGAAGCATTATGGAGCATATAATTCATTATTAAACCTATCACTTATGATAAATTAAGATATAAGTCTAAATAGGTTTTATGTGAAAAGGTCATTATTATTAAACACCTATTTATGAAAAGTTATGATATATGCTTTAATGAACTTTTATGTAAAAGACAATGAACAATAATTATGTTTTATTTTTATTAGAAAGTACATGTCCTATATTTTATTGAGAAAGCTATAAAAAACAATATACAAACTAACATTATTATTAAAGAACATGAACACTAATTTCCTTAGTTTATTCTTTAAGAAAAACTAAGTGACACATATATAAATAATATGAACTAATTTTGATTAAATAATTAAGCCTATATAACCAGTTGTAAACAAATATAAATCTAATTAACTAGGTTATGAGAGGACATAATTACTCTATTATTTATCTTTACATTTAGTTTAGAAACATATGACATAGATATTTAAAATGAATATTATATTCATTGGTATGTTATTAACTATTGTTTTAGTTATAACGATGTGAGCACTTAATTAAGCCATTATATAATAATTAGAAAAGTCATATGACATATTACGTTCAAGTTTCTATTTAATACGATTATTCTTAAATATCTATAACGAACCCTGTTAAATATGATATCTATTAAAAAGGTCATTTTTAAATTAGAACAAATTATCTCTTATTAGTAAGAAACCTATGTTTAACAACATAACTATCAATCTCTTTATTAGAAAATCATAAGCGCCTAGTTAAGTCATTATTATAAATTCTACTCTTTCGATTTCTCCTTTCTTTTTCTAAATAGAATTTATAAGCATAACTAAAAATTGTTTATTTAATTATTCTAACATTAATATACTAAGAATTAATTGTAAATTACTAAATGAGACTTTTAATAACATAATCGTGGTTATTATGACATAAATAAATGTCTTACTAATTCTAAGTACTTAAATGCCACACTTATGAATTCATTTATTATGAATAGTAAACTATATCCTTATTTGACCGAAAATACGTGGCCTAGTATTTCTTCTATTTCTTTATGCAAACAAGTTTATACTTAACATACTACTAACAATTATTGTTCCACCCACAAAAGTAAAATCAAATCTCTAAACGTATTCTAGTATGAAAATCACTGAAGTACTGAATAGTGACCGTACTCATTTTAAAATTATAAAATCATACGCATATTCAAAATATTATCGCGGGGTTCGATTTTGGCTACACGTATACATCTCATCTCTAAAAATCATACGCGTGAATCGTCAAATCGCATCAACATTACAACAATAATTTATAAAATCAATAAAGTAATTCAAACATGATTTAGAAAATAAATTAATGTTTTGGGTTTGTCTTTAACCTTGGGTGAACGGACGACGACGAACGGGCTTGAGCGCACTGCTATGTGAAGACTTGGCACGGCGGAAATGGGCGAGGCTTGGATGAGGTTCGGGCACGTCTCCGGCGAGGCACGACGGCGAATGGCGTACGGATGCGGACAGTTCGGCGACGAACTTCACGACGGCGAGCTGTGCACGGCGCGAGTAGGGGTGCAGGCTTCCGGTGTTGTGGAGCGAGGAGTCGACGACGTTTGACGTCGCAGCAGGGGATCTCTGGTGCGGGTACGAGCGGTAGTCGGGGTGTGGGACGTTGACGAGAAAACTCCGACGATGCGTTTGGACGGCGGGGAAACAACAGCAGGGACCGATGTCGCTGTGCGAGCAGCAGAGGTTCAGCGATAATGGTATGCAGTAGCCGCGCGACAGCAGAGCCTGTGCGCAGAGTAGTTCAGGCAGGAGAGCGCAGAATCAAGCACGAAAAGGGAGAAGAGGGAGCTCGGGGAGGAGAAGGGAAGGGAGTTCGGTCGGATTTTATAGCGAGAGAGTGCCGGGGAGGGAAGAGAAACGACGGGTTCTTCATGGAGGCCATTGATGGCGTTCATCAACAGAGGTAACGACGGCATTGAAGTTCCATTTACGCAGGAGAGGAACGGTCGCGGGCTTCGGGTCGTCTGGTGCTCGCCTGGCGCGGTCCTCGGCTTGGGCTTTACGGGCGTCAGGCGCGCGGGTCGGTGCACGGGGCGGGTCGCGCGTTGGGCATCGGCTGGTGTCGCGACGCGGTTGCCTGGCACCAGATCGGCTCGGCGGTCGGCCTGGCAGGGCGCTCGGCTCGTCGAGTCGTGGCAGCTTCGCAGCACGGGGGCTCGAGGCTAGGCGCGCGGCGGCCAAGCACGGCTGGAGCGGGCGGGTCGCGCCCCGGGGGAGGGAGAGAGCCGAGTGGGAGAGAGGAGAGAGGAAGGAAGAGGAACAGGGGAAAGGAGAGCCGGGTGGGGCGTCGAGTTGGCGGTTGTGGAGCAGAGGGCGACGACGGCTGCCAAGGAGCAGGGCGGCGGCGGCTTGGGGGAGAAGGCAGTGGGCGGCGGCCGGTTAGGTCAGAGGGCGCGCCTAATGGGCCTAATGGGCCATATGGCCGGCTAGGGTTAGGTTTTCTTTTTTTCTTCTTCTTTTTTTTCTATTTCCTTTTCGAATCTCGAAATACACATTTAATAATCATAAAATTCATAAGAATCAAACCAAAATTATTTATAAATAACATATTAATTTTTGGACTAGTATTTATTATATTATTTATGTGAATTTTCATTTAAGAAGAAATGATATTCCATATTCAAAATCAATCATGAGCATTCAAAAAAAATCATCCCAAAGGCAAATAAATAATGAACACTTAAGAGAAAATTAATTACCATAAATATCATTATTAACTAAATATATTATTTTATTTAATGATTTTCATAGTGTCACATACAAACCGCGAACAAAGTCTGGAATCAAAAATTACAACAGAATAAAAACCACTAGTTAATACCTATTTGCCCTTCGGGCTCTGCGCCTTTCTCAGCAGCCTCTGCTATCTTCCTAGCATCATGAATGCCTTTTTCGCTTCTTTGAATGATCTCTTGAGCCATTTCTCGGCCGCCATTGTCCCAAATGTCGGTGAAAAATTTTCCACCAACCAGGCTTGATTCGGCCGAGGGGTCCTTTATGTCTTCGGTGGACAAGGCAGTTTCGGTTTGTGCTAAAGATTTCACATGATTACAGCCTTTTCTTTCCAACACAGTAGCAATCCCCATGGCGCCTGAAAAAGCACATATGTCTCCGCGGATATTCAAGATTTCTTCAAAGGCCTCAGCTTCGTGACTGATCCATTCAATCAGGCCTTCTGGATTCCCCCTTGTGAAATTCTCTTCGCTAGAGAATGCGCCAACGCTGGCGAAGCTGGATTTTATCTTCTTAACACACTCTATGGATTTATCATAGTATCTTTTCTTGGAGGCACGAAGCTCTTCAACATTTATTTCCAAATGATTTGCCCATTGATCACTAAGTTCTCGTTTTGTTTCTTCTAGTATGCGTTCTTCTTTAGCCCTAGCTAGTTGTTTCTGAAGGTCCTGAATTTCGCGTTTTTGGGCTTCAGCTTGAGCCTTAGAGGTAGCTTCGTCTTCCTTTATTTTATCCACTAATGTAAGCAGAATTTTATCTTTTTCCAAAGCTTCATTCCTTAGCTTGATAACCTCTGCTCGTAGGTTGTTGAAAGCAATATTATAACTTTCGTCTTCAGCATTCTTTTGCGCTCTCAAAGCGTTGCTTAGTATTAAACCCTATATGAAAAAAGAATTACTACAAGAATAAAAGAATGATTCAAAAATTGTAAATTTTCAAATATACAATTCTCACACCTTCAGACTATTATATGCAAGGCTATCCGCAAGATCGTCCTTCGTCATAGCGCAGAGTCCAGCTTCAAGCTTCGAAAACCCCATGCTTCTAGCCATCTCCCGGCAAACAGATAATTCTTTGTTGTCTGGGAGGCAGTATAGGAAGTCGTCTTCGTCTGTCCCATTGAACACTAGTGCCCCCTTCGGATATTTCAATTCTCTGGCATAGTGATTAGCTTCAAAAATCTCTTCTTCGGATAATTTCTTCCCCGAAGCGTGTCGCACAATATAATCGTATATTTTGGAAGGTGCTTCGGGGGCAGCAGTGTCAGTTTCTTCAAACAAAATTGGCTCTGACATTTTTATTTTTTCGGCTGCCTTTGCAATGTTCGTTTCTTCGGTTTCCAAAGGTTTTACCTTGGTTGGCTCTGAAGGCCCAGCTTCAGTTTCAAATTGTTGCTTCGAAGCTTCAGCAACAAAGGCTTCAGTAGACACTTTAGAAGTTTCAACAGTTTTCTTTGGAGTTATGCTTGAAGATTTAATTGTCTCTAAAACATCTAACACATTAACCATCCTTTTTCTTTTCGGGGTCACTGTTGGACCCTTTTGGCTTTTTCCTGTCTCAATCTTTGCTGAAGGACTTAAAACTTCTGATGTTTTTGCTTCTTCAGTCCTTGGTTCTTCCATCTTTTCTGTTGCTGCACTTCGGCCAGCTCTTTGATTTCTGGCAGCAGAGTCCTTGGTTCTTCCATTTTTTCTGTTGCTGGCACTTCGGCCAGCTCTTTGATTTCTGGCAGCAGAGTCCTTGGTTCTTCCATTTTTTCTGTTGCTGGCACTTCGGCCAGCTCTTTGATTTCTGGCAGCAGAGTTGATTCTTTAGCTTCGATGGCCGAAGAGGTCTCACCGGCGAACTCAGGCACTGTGGCCAGTTCAATATAACGTGGCCGGTGTGTGAGAACCTTTACCCTTTTCCTCTTCGGCGCCGGCTCACTAGGAGCGGCTGAAGTAGTCTCCTTCGCAGAGGAAGTGTTCTTTCTTTTTTGACCCCGCACTGGATAATGGTAGTCGGGGTAGACGAACCCAATTGCGTCAAATACTCGGTTCAGTCTCTTCTTCTTTCGGCCTCCGAAGGCTGCTGACAATGCAGTATCTTCGGCCTTTGAATATACCCCAAGCAGTTCATCACTTACAGTTTCAATGCTGTTTAGCCAGTCATCATCTGGCTCAACGAATTTATCTCCGAACTTAAATGTGTATTTCAGCCTGACTAGTCCACCTTCGTCAGTCTCTTTAATGGTCTCCTGCGGCATTTCCCATTTTTCCACAAGTGGCCATACTCTGAAGGCAATGTGTTCTTGGACCAAATCCCTTGTCCCAATAAAAGAGCAAACAACACCGAAGGCTCTCTGGCATTCTTCAGCTGCTTCATTCATTTCCACCTTCGGCCTCCGCAGGCCGAAGCGTTGCCAGATGGGACGCATAATGATCTTCTTTATATCTTCTCGTGATTTCAAGTCATTCTTCACGTAAAACCATTCCGTCATCCAGTTGCCAGGCCACCTCTTTCGAAAGGTCGGCACGGGGCAGCTTGACCCAGACGGGAGCCGAAGCTGTAGCAGCCAAAATTGTTGTGATACTGTTCCTTACCCCAGGGTTTTGTCTCGTATAACAATTCGTGTATGTTGCAGAAACTTTTTGCATCAGGTTCCAAGCCTTGGCTTCTCACGGCCCACACGAAGATATTCATCCTTATGATTGCTTCGGGGGTAAGTTGGTGAAGGTAGATTTCAAATATCTTCAGCACCTCTACAACAAAGCTGCTTAAGGGAAATCGTAGTCCAGCTTTCAAGAAGCTTCGGAATACCACGACTTCATTTTCCTCAGGAGTTGGACAAGTCTTCTCTCCTTCATCAGCCCTCACAACGGACAAGTCCCGGAAATATCTTCCCCTCATGTTGACAAGATGATTTTCTTTAATACTTAATTTGCCAAAAACCGCATGGCTTGGTCGCCAAGGTCGATCTTCGGAGTCTTCACCACCACTATCCACATCATAGCTGTCACTGTCACCAGTATCTTCAGATAAACCCTCCAAAATTTCTTTAGTAATCTTCTCTGTATTAGTCTTCGACATTGATTGAAGAAAACCCAGATGCATCTCCTCAGAAAGACTTAGCTTCGAATCACTAATAGTTTTTTATCTTCAGACATCCTTCCAAACGCTGAGAAAGTGCTCTCAAAACCGAAGCTTTAAAATCTAAAAGGCCAAGCAAGTGTTGTTGCGCGCAGGCTAAAAGTTGGGTGAGTAAAAGCAGTTGGCAAGAGAGCGTACCAAATAAACCCGGGATGAGCTCTTATTTATACGCCCAGAGCGTTGAAACTGGAGGGTCCCGCTTGTCAAAGACTGTTGCTATTCTAGCAAAGGGAAGGTGTTTTTTTGGACCTTCGGCTTAAGGCCTTCGTCCATACCGCAATATGAATTTATCATTACAGCAAATTAATATTGCAAGGGGCTACTGTTGGGGGCCTTCGGCTTCCGAAGGTCCTTAAAAACGTGATTTGACAATGTTTTCTAAGTATGCGAGCAGGTATCTTCGGAATCAGGTTGCGGGTATACAAAAGCATGGTCAAGACGAAGCTTGACTGAAATGGAAGACAATCAAGACGAAGGATGAAACGATCACGAAGCTATGTGCAGAGGAGCTTCGGCATGACAGCAGAAAGAGGAAACCGACTTAAAGATCAAAAGCCAAATCAGCCCTTAAAGAATTACTATAGAGTTATTGATAGAAGTAAAGGGCATTAATGTAATTTTGTACGGGCTGCGTCCCGTGCCTATAAATAGATGAACAGTTTCCTGTACTGTTCACGCTGACTTGGCATTGTCATCACGCTTGTACCCTTATTTTCCTTTAGACCGAAGGTACATTTGTAATTTGCCATCGTTTATACAAGTAAAATGAATAGAAATAAATTAATAATAATGTTTAGAATAATTATGATATTCTCTCTATTTCATGCATAAATCTTTTCTTGTCTTCTATTGTGATTATGAAGGTATGACCTTCATAACCTTCGTCCGAAATTCATTATATCCAAGGGGAAATAATGTTTCGAAGGACGAAGGGCTTTGACATTTAACATTCTATGTTGCCTTGTTCTTAATTCATAGCATTTGAGAACAAGTCCCCAACAGTGTGTATCTAGGATCACCACGTATTAATTGAACTTGCATAGGGTTAAGAAAAATGAGTGATCTAAGAATAACCTTGACCATTTCATGGTCATCCCATTTGGTGCTCTCGAGGTTGCGCACTTGGTTCACCAAGGTCTTGAGCCGGTTGTACATCTCTTGTGGCTCCTCCCCTTGGCGAAGCCGGAAGCGACCGAGCTCCCCCTCGATCGTCTCCCACTTGGTGATTTTTGTCACCTCATCTCCTTCGTGCACGGTCTTTAGTACGTCCCAAATCTCCTTGGCGCTCTTCAATCCTTGCACCTTGTTATACTCCTCTCGACTTAGAGAGGTGAGGAGTATAGTGGTGGCTTGGGAGTTGAAGTGCACGATTTGGGCCACCTCGTCCTCATCATAATCTTCATCCCCTACGGATGGTACCTGTACACCAAACTCAACAACATCCCATATGCTTTTGTGGAGTGAGGTTAGGTGATATCTCATTATATCACTCCACCTAGAATAATCTTCACCGTCAAATGTCGGTGGTTTGCCTAGTGGGACGGAAAGTAATGGAGTATGCTTAGGAATGCAGGGATAGCGTAGGGGGATTTTACTATACTTCTTGCGCTCTTGGCGCTTAGAAGTGACGGACGCGGCGTCAGATCCGGATGTAGAGGGCGAGGAAGAATCGGTCTCGTAGTAGACCACTTTCTTCATTTTCTTCTTCTTCTCGCCACTCTTGTGCGATCGAATGCGTGAAGGGGATCCATCCTTCTTCTTGTTGGCGGACTCCCTTGATGGAGCCTTCCTGTGGCTTGTAGCGGACTTCTCATCGCCGATCACCATCTTCTTAGCGTGATCTCCCGACATCACTTCGAGCGGTTAAGCTCTAATGAAGCACCGGGCTCTGATACCAATTGAAAGTCGCCTAGAGGGGGTGAATAGGGCAAATCTGAAATTTATAAACTTAAGCACAAGTACAAGCCGGGTTAGCATTAGAATTATGAACGAGTCCGAGAGAGAGGGTGAAAAAACAAATCGCAAGCAAATAAGGAGTGAGACACAAGGATTTGTTTTACCGAGGTTCAGTTCTTGCAAACCTACTCCCCGTTGAGGTGGTCACAAAGACCGGGTCTCTTTCAACCCTTTCCCTCTCTCAAACGGTCACTAAGACCGAGTGAGCTTCTCTTCTCAATCAAACGGGACACAAAGTCCCCGCAAGGACCACCACATGATTGGTGTCTCTTGCCTCGGTTACAATTGAGTTGATCACAAGAAAGAATGAGAAAAAGAAGCAATCCAAGCGCAAGAGCTCAAATGAACACAAGTCACTCTCTCACAAGTCACTATTTGATTTGGAATGAACTAAGGACTTGGGAGAGGATTTGATCTCTTTGGTGTGTCTTGTATTGAATGCTATAGCTCTTGTAAGATGTGGGAAGTCAGAAAACTTGGATGCAATGAATGGTGGGTGGTTGGGGGTATTTATAGTCCCAACCACCAAACTAGCCGTTTGGTGAAGGCTGCTGTTGCATGGTGCACCGGACACCGGACACTGTCCGTTTCGCTTGCCACGTCCCCAAACCGTTGGATTCTGACCGTTGGAGCTTCTATCTTCTGGGCCATCGGATAGTCCGGTGGTGCACCGGACATACACTGTTTACTGTCCGGTGCGCCATCTGGCTCTGCTCTGACTCTGGCGCGCACTGTAGCGCATTTAATGCCTTTTGCAGACGACCGTTGGCGTGAATTAGCCGTTGCTCCGCCGGCACACCGGACAGTCCGGTGAATTATAGCGGAGCGGCCTCCAGAATTCCTGAAGGTGAGCAGTTCGGAGTTGCGTTCCTGGTGCACCAGACACTGTCCGGTGGCACACCGGACAGTCCGGTGCGCCAGACCAGGGCACACTTCGGCTGACTTTTGCTTTCTATATTTGAATCCTTTTTGGTATTTTTATTGGTTTGTTGTGAACCTTTGGCACCTGTAGAACTCATAATCTAGAGCAAACTAGTTAGTCCAGTTATTTGTGTTGGGCAATTCAACCACCAAAATCAATTAGGAAAGAGGTGTAAGCCTAATTCCCTTTTAGGCGCCAAAGAAGGTGGCGCCACTATGCGTTGCCTCGGCGCCAAAGATGATGGCACCGAGCAAAGGGTCCATTTTTTGAAATGAAACTGCAAAGGTCATATTTGTGCAAAAAACCCCAAAAGGGCTAAAATGCAAAAAAGTTGGTTGGTGCGGCCGGGTGAGTGAGGATGGCGTGTGGCATACTGGCAGGGAGCCAGGGAGTGGTAGACGGATTCATTCGGAGGCGCGGTTTCCTAGCGACGTGGCCTTCACGCTGAGCAGAAATATTTGTTTGCCTACTACACTATTGTGGAACACGTGACAGTGAATAGTGCTGGCGAACCACCTGGCTATATATGTCCGTATAGACCGGACAACTCGTTTAGCACGAAGCTCGACACTATTTTAGTTAGGTACGAAACCGGCACGGCATGACGGACATCAGGCTCGAGCCAGCACGGCACGGCAGTCGTGCCGTGTTTGGGCTCCATGGTCGGCACACTTTGCTTGGCCTGGCTCGGCACAGAATAACGAGTCGCACGAAGCTAGCCCGACGCCCCCGCTCTCCTTACTGCATATACATGACACGTGCCGCACGCAGCACGCCCGGCCCACACACCCCTGACTCCCCGTACTCGCTCACTGTGTACGTTGTGGAAACCCTAAATCCCTCTCCCTCCCCTCCTAGCGGTCAATGAAATCGCCTCTCTAGGCCCGACTGTCCGACAACGGCGATGGCCGACGGGGTGACGGTTGTCGGCGATGGCTTGTTTGGACATCTATACTCTCAAATCTCTTCTCTTTCTCCTCATCTCCTCTCATCCCCTTCCCTACTCTCGCATCCCGAACCCTAATCCCCATCCTAGCACCCTCTTAGCCCAATGAACGTGCTCCTCCTCCTCACGCTGGTGCTCATAGCCACTCAGGTGACTCAGGTGCTCTGGCTATGCAGGTGAGTTCAAGTCTTCCAGATCTTACTCTTTGTACCGTGCTCCTCCTCCTCGTATTGTTGTTCTTCTCCAGATCTTGTTTTTTGTAGGTATCATTCTTGTGACGATGCTTCTTAGCTGTCGAGGGATCGGAGTCGCCGACGAGGAGCTGGACAGATAGTGGGGCTTCATTGGTCTAACTTTCTACGGCATGGACGATGATATTGATCTGTCCGCTGTGGAGGAGGAGCACTGGCTCGAAGACCATAATAAAGTAGAGGATGCTCTGGCACTGTTTGGTGGTAGTGCTACCATCAACATCGATGATGCCCCCTCTTCCTGGTGTGGTGGTCAGACGGCCATAGGCTCCACGAGCCCGACACCGACCGGCACAAGCACTGCTTCCACGAGTTCTAGTAAGCGTCCTCCCAGATCTAAAGTGTGGAACGACTTTGATGATCTGACCCACATCGTCAATGGTAAGTGAAAGTCGCCTAGAGGGGGGGGGGTGAATAGGGCGAATCTGAAATTTATAAACTTAAGCACAACTACAAGCCGGGTTAGCGTTAGAAATAAGAACGAGTCCGAGAGAGAGGGCGCAAAACAAATCGTGAGCAAATAAAGAGCGAGACACGATGATTTGTTTTACCGAGGTTCGGTTCTTGCAAACCTACTCCCCGTTGAGGTGGTCACAAAGACTGGGTCTCTTTCAACCCTTTCCCTCTCTCAAACGGTCACTTAGACCGAGTGAGCTTATCTTCTCAATCAATCGGAACACAAAGTTCCCGCAAGGACCACCACACAATTGGTGTCTCTTGCCTTGGTTACAATTGAGTTTGATCACAAGAAGAATGAGAAAGAAAAGAAGCAATCCAAGCGCAAGAGCTCAAATGAACACAAATATCACTCTCTCACTAGCCACTATTGATTGGAGTTGTCTTTGGACTTGGGAGAGGATTTGATCTCTTTGGAGTGTCTAGAAATGAATGCTATAGCTCTTGTAATGTGTTGAAGATGGAAAACTTGGATACCATTGAATGTGGGGTGGTTGGGGTATTTATAGCCCCAACCACCAAAATGTGGCCGTTGGAAGGCTGCTGTCGCATGGCGCACCCGACAGTCCGGTGCGCCACCGGACACTGCCCGGTGCGCCAGCCACGTCAGCCAGCCGTTGGGGTTCGACCGTTGGAGCTCTGACAGGTGGGGCCTCTGGGCTGTCTGGTGGTGCACCAGACAGGTCCTGTAGACTGTCCAATGCGCCAACTGCGCGTGCTCTGACCTCTGCGCGCACAGCCGACAATTTAATGCGCTGCAGTCGACCGTTGCGCGCGAAGTAGCCGTTGCTCCGCTGGCACACCGGACAGTCCGGTGAATTATAGCGGAGCCATCTTCTATTTTCCCGAAGGTGGCAAGTTCAGCGTCGAGTGCCCTGATGCACCGGACACTGTCCGGTGGCACACCGGACAGTCCGGTGCGCCAGACCAGGGTGCCTTTTGGGATGTCTTTTGCTCTCTTTGTTTGAACCATTTCTTGGTCTTTTTATTGGTTTATTGTGAACCTTTGGCACCTGTAGAACTTATATACTAGAGCAAACTAGTTAGTCCAATTATTTGTGTTGGGCAATTCAACCACCAAAATCAATTAGGAAATAGGTGAAAGCCTAATTCCCTTTCAGTAAGAGGGTAAGGTATGACGATGTTTGCAAGTACTGTAAGGTTACTTTGAGTGGTAGATCTAGTTCTAGAACTGGTCACTTGCTTCGTCATAACTGCTCTACTAAGAAATAACGACAGCGTGCAGGTATAGTTCAATCCTTGCTTAAGTACAATTCTGATGGTTCCTTGAAACATTGGGAGTATTCTCCTTCTGTTGCAAGGACTGAACTTTGTCGGATACTAGCTAAAGAGGACCTACCTATATGGTTTGGAGAGTCCGATGCTTTTTAGGAGTACATTAGTAATGCCCATAATCCTAATTCTATTAAATGTTCTAGACAAACCACTGCTAGTGACAAGGTAAAATTGATTGAAACTTTTAAAACCTCTGTTTCATATGTTGCTCTTACATCTGGCATTTGGAATGGTAAGGCTAAAGAGGATTATCTATCTGTGGTTGCTCATTTTGTTAATTCCAATTGGGAGTTAGAAAAGAGATTGATTGGTCTTAGGTTAATTGATGAATCACATACTGGTAGAAATATTGTTGAACGTATTGCAATAGTGGTTGATGAGTATGACTTGAACAATATTTTTTTTTGCTATAACTCTTGACAACGCTTCATCAAATATAATTGTTATGTCCTTTCTGAAACCATTGTTTTTCTGGTTACCTCGGCCTTGTTTTTTCTGAACCTTCTGATGAAAGTGCTTGTGTTTTTGATGATCTTGATGATTTTTCTATAGTTTTTTACATCGGCTTTGGGCTTGCCACATAATTAACTTGATTGTCAAGCCTTGTTTAACAATCTTAAAGCCTTATTTTGATGGTTTTAGAAAAGCTATCAATTTTTTAAACTCTTCAAACCAAAGAATTGGTGCTTATAAGAGTTATTGTCTCAGTATGGGTGTTACACCTTGAAAGTTTGGTGTTGATATTGATATTAGATGGAATTCAACATTTTTGATGCTTAAGCACCTTGTTCCACATAGAAGCACTTTTTCTGTCTTTATTCAAACCCAATATCCTATGCAAGATGGTAGTCCTTCTTTACTCACTACTAATCATTGGACTGTTGTAGATAAAGTGTTATCTTTTCTACATTTTTTCTATGATTCTACTGTTGCACTATCTAGTGTTTATTACCCTACTTCACCTTTAATGTTGCATCAAATTTAAAAGATTGCTAGACATCTCAACACTTATGAAAATGATGAACTGCTAAGACAAGTTGTAGTTCCTATGAAAGATAGATTTTTAAAATACTAGAGACAAATACCCTTGTTGTATGCCTTTGCTTTCATTCTGGATCCTAGGGCCAAAATGAGAGGTTTCCATAAACCCCTTCTTCGTTTGTCTGCACTAACTGGTACAGACTACTATAGGCTTCCACAAAAAGTGAGATCTCAGTTAACCAATACTTTTCAGTTGTATGAATCAAAGTTTGGTGATGTGCGTTTGCGGGCACAACACCAAATGTCCAGTGCTAATCAAGGTAAGAACAACATGGCTTGGGATGACATCTATGGTGATGATGATTTTGATGTTGAGTCAAATGCTTCCCAGTATGGTGCAAGATCAGGATCAGGTAATATTGCTCCCTCTTCTGCTACCTTTACAACTACAACCTCTATCTCAGAGTTATCTTCATATCTAGACAGTGATATTGTCTCACAGTTCAATGAAGACTTCAACATCTTGAGTTGGTGGCATGAACATAAACTTACCTATCCTATTCTTTCTCTCCTTGCTAAAGATGTCATGACTATTCCTGCTTCAACTATATATTCTGAATCAACTTTTAGTCTTGTTGGTAGAGTGACTGAGGAGCGTAGCCACCGGCTCACAAGTGATATGGTGGAGATTTTGTCATGTATAAAGGACTGGGAATTAGCAGACTCGCATATGCAGCACAATGTGGAGAATGACACCAAAGAGATGGAAGTTATCCATGAAAGTATGATCCTTAAAGATGAAGCCTCGGTTTGAAAGTTTGTTTGGACTATAACTTATTTGTTTTCTGTAATGTGGACTGTAATGAACATTAATATTTTAATTTGGAGCTAGTTGTACTCTTTTTTTCATTTCTAGGGTTTTCTCACGAGATGTGAGTTTTTACCTAGAAAGGTTTTTAACGAGGCAACATTGCACATCAGCTCCAAACCTAATTAAATATCTATTTTGCTGAAGTATTAATGTTATGCTTTGGAATATGGACTTGTAATTGTGATGTGGACTTGTAGTTGTAATTATGATATGGACTTGTAGTTGTATGGTGGCTTGCATATGAATATGGATTATGTAATGTGAATCTGGACTTGTATTGCATTTTGTAATGTGAATATGGACTTGTATAGCCTTTTTTGGGCTATTGGGCGGTCCGGCCCTATCTGGCCCATCGTGCTCACAGCACGACACGAAAAAGGCTTGATCGTGCCTGGCCTAGGCCGAGGAGGTGGCTCGGTCCGGCACGAGACACTGACCATGCCATGCCTAGTTTAGTCCATTCATGTCGTGCCCACAACAGGCCCGTGCCGGGACGGACCGAACGACACGTTTGAACATCTATACACCTGGCTCGACTTGATCGAGTTTAAGTTGGCTCGTTTAGCTCGCGAGCCACAACAGAAAAAATTACTCCCACCATGTTTAAATACTTGACGTTCTTTTTATTTGTTTATTTTTAATTAAATCACAACAAATAAAAAATGGAGGAAGTAGTATATATATAATAATTAATTTCTAGTTAATTCTAAACCAATTTAACAATAGAGAATATTAACTATACTTATCTCTACTATATTAAAGCACCAGTTTCAACGGTCGTCCCGCTTAATCTTTTTATAAAGAACCCTTTATATTTCTTTAAAATCAACCATAGGTACCATATCATATCTCATCCCTATCCTATTGGTTCGCACAACGACATTCTCATAGCTATCGCTCTAGCAACAAACCCCGTCCATTTTCGCAACAACCTCCGCCCGCTTCTTCCGCCGTTGCACCACCACCAGCGAGGAGGATTAGGGCGCTCGCCTCCGGATAAGAATGCTCACTAGGTGATAAAAAGTTGTATCGAGTCCAGCAAACTCTGAACCTCCTCTTTGCCAAAAGGGATCGGGAGCCTGTCTCCTAGCTCACTCTTCTTCCGCTCCGACGCGAGCTCTCCTCCCATCCCATGGGCGACGTGGCATCAACAGTAGATCTACCTAGCGTGCGCTTCGTCTGGTCATAGTTATTCTCGTCGGATCTATTATTGGTAGAGATCGCTCTAATTGTCGTGTTTTTCGTAGGGGACGTCCACTGACCAGACACAAGCTTCTCAAATAAGCAAGCCAAGTTGCTCAAGACGCAGAAGTTCGCGTCCGAGCTTGACCATCTGGCCAGTTTGTTCTTTCACTCATACCCTTTGTTTCTCAATTTGGCTATAATGAGTGCACAATACTTTAGGGATATATAGCTATTGTCTGCAAGGCCTTTCTCTGATCCAGCGATTTTGTGCTTAGTAGGTGGATACATCAAGGTCAAAGGTCAAGTTGGGCGTGAGCCCTGGATTGCCAAGCGAGTCACAGAGCTACTTGGGTTTGACGTATGTTTCTGATCCATGCAGAGGTAGTTAAATTTTTTTTGTTTGATATGATACTCTAAAGGCAAGAGTAAGTATGTATTCCAGTAAGCATCTTAAACATTAGAGGATAAACTTGTTGTGTTTGGTATTTCAGGAATGATCTTGTTGGCGTACTTGTGTTTTTTCTATGTCTTGCTAAACTTGGAGAAAATTGTTAAGCCATCACCATAAATGAATTTGCATGTGTTATCTATGGAATCTGATTGATGATTTTAGTTAGGGCATCAGATCTAAACCATCTTCTCGCTCCCAAGTCCTAAGCCAAAACATTGGCTATAATTTAATTCAAGCATAGGGGCTCCTTTTCAATTTATTTTTTAGTCTTTTGGCTAAGATCAAGTGTAATACTTGTTTTACCAGTTCAATGTCCAGTATATGAACAATATGTTCACTTTGACATTAAATTCATTTAGTATGGGTATTTTTATGTGGAGGGTTACCCAATCAATATCTTCAAATATAGTTAGGTACCGTTGCAACGCACGGGTATTAAACAAGTATAGTTTTATATACCACATCAATGCAATACTAAATTAACACAATTCATCACCCATCAATTCACACATGTTGGGACTATGCTTCGTCGCCGAAGGTCTTGTAGGAAGAAGCAGCTTCGGCTGAAGCTGTTCGTATGAGATGACCGAAGGTTCCTCTTCATGAAGCTTCGGAATTACAAACCGACTTAAAAGTAGAATGACCCTCTAGTCCATAAATGCTTAGGTCGCTGTTGTAATCCCTTATGAGGGGCATAATTGTAATTCCTCACAGGCTGTGTCCCGTGCCTATAAATGGTGAACAATATTCCCTTACTGTTCACGCATCCCTGTATTTGCAATCGCATCATTCGGGAACCAACCTTTGCCAAGGCAGAGGTATAATTGTATTCAACACTTAAATATACTGAATGGATATAATATGGTTTATTTATGATTCATTTACCTTTGATATTTTATATTTTATGTCATCTTATACGATCTGTCAGAATTCAATTACGAAGATTTAACCTTCGTAATTGTATTGTCATCAACCTTCGTTCAAGGCCCATTAATCCCCAAGGGAATAATGTTTCGTTGGACGAAGAACATTAACATTTAACATTTTATGTTGCCTTGTTCTTAATTCATAGCATTTGAGAACAAGTCCCCAACATTGGCGCCCACCTCCGGTGAACTCACTTCCACTTTCTAAGCTGATGGCTTCGTTCAACGATCAAGCTGGAGCTGCTTCGGCCCCGAAGCTGGTGCTCCCGATAACAGGTGGTTCGTGCTCAGAACCAGCCAACAAAAAGCAGAAGAAAGAGGCGCAGAGAAGGGTACAACATGTTGGAGTGCAGAGACCCTTCATCAAGTCAAGGTGGTCCCACATTCCAATCACCTTCTCCCAGGAGGACCTTCAGCTCAAGGATTTTCCTCATAACGATGCTATGGTTATTTCTTGCGTTATCAAAGGGTTTATGGTCCACAATGTCTTGGTTGATACAGGCAGTGCAGCTGATATCATATTTGCTAAGGCCTTCAGACAAATGCAAGAGCCAGAAGATAAGATTCATGATGCTACACACCCTCTCTGTGGCTTCGGAGGAAGACAGATTTTAGCACTGGGCAAGATCACCATGCCAGTGACCTTTGGATTCATCAACAACACCAGAACTGAGCAAGTTGTGTTTGACATTGTTGACATGGAATACCCTTACAATGCAATTATTGGTCGTGGCACCCTCAATGCTTTCGAAGCAATTCTTCATCCCGCTTACCTTTGCATGAAGATACCTTCGGATCAAGGACCCATTGCTATTCATGGAAGTCAGGAAGCTGCCAGAAGGGCCGAGGGAAACTGGACTGATTCAAAAGCAATCCATAACATAGATGGAGCTGAAGCTTGTGAACAGTACAAATTCAGAAGGGAGAAAGCAGCTTCAGCAGATCAGCCGAAGCCCATGCTCTTATGTGAGGACATAACAGAGCAGAAGGTGCTGTTGGGCTCTCAATTATCCGAAGAACAAGAGAAAACCTTGATAAGGTTTTTGTTCAACAACAAAGATGTTTTTGCATGGTCAGCCAATGACCTTTGCGGAGTTAACAGGGATGTTATTGAACACTCGCTCAATGTTGACCCATCCTTCAGACCCAGAAAGCAGAGGCTTCGGAAAATGTCTGATGACAAGGCCGAAGGTGCTCGTAATGAAGTCAAAAGACTCCTCAGTGCAGGAGTTATCAGAGAAGTAAAGTACCCAGAATGGCTAGCTAACACTGTTATGGTAAAAATGGCCAATGGCAAATGGCGAATGTGTATCGATTTTACAGATCTCAACAAGGCCTGTCCGAAGGACGAATTCCCATTGCCAAGGATAGACTCCTTAGTTGATGCAGCAGCTTCGTCAGAGCTTATGAGTCTTCTCGATTGTTATTCAGGCTATCATCAAATTTGGATGAAGAAGGAGGATGAGCCGAAGACCAGTTTCATAACCCCTAGTGGAACATATTGTTACCTTCGGATGCCTGAGGGGCTCAAGAATGCTGGAGGAAGTTTCAGCAGAATGACTGCGAAGGTTCTCCAGTCTCAGATAGGCAGAAATGTGCTAACTTATGTTGATGATATCATTGTAAAAAGCACGAAACAGGAAAATCACATTGCTGATTTGCAGGAGACCTTCACCAGTTTTAGACAAGCTGGTCTAAAGTTGAATCCAGAAAAATGTGTCTTCGGAGTAAAGAAGGGGAAATTTCTTGGATGCTTGGTTTCAACAAAGGGAATTGAAGCTAATCCAAGTAAAATTGAAGCTATACTTCGAATGGAGCCACCAACTACAAAAAAGGGGGCCCAAAGATTGACAGGGAGGCTGGCATCTCTCAATAGATTCATATCCAGATCAGCAGAAAGAAATTTACCATTCTTCGAAGTGCTGAAATCAGCCGAAGTCTTTCAATGGGGACCAAGCCAACAAAAAGCCTTTGAGGAACTAAAGCAATATTTGATAGATTTAACAACATTAACTCCACCAATGCCAGGGGCTCCTTTGTTATTATATGTGGCAGCTTCGCACTCAGTGGTAAGTGCAGCACTTGTCCAGGAGAAGCTTGATGGCCAAGTCAAGAAGCAAGTCCCAGTGTATTTTGTATCTGAAGTTCTTAGTATATCAAAGAAAAACTATACAGAATTGGAGAAGGTGTTATATGCTGTTTTGATGGCATCCAGGAAGCTTCGGCATTACTTTCAAGCATACAATGTTGTTGTTCCTTCTTCGCAGCCGTTGAAGGATATTATGAGAAATAGAGAAGCTACTGGACGGATTGGAAAATGGGCTGCAGAGCTCAATGAATTTTGCATTGATTATGTGCATAGATCTTCGATCCAGTCTCAAGCGTTGGCAGATTTCATTGCCGATTGGACGCCAGGGGCTCAGGATGAAGAAACAAATAAAGATGCCGAAGTATGGACAGTGTTTTGCGATGGGTCTTGGGGAACCTTCGGAGCAGGAGCAGCCGCTGTGTTGGTCTCACCATCCAAAGTTAAAACTTGTTATGCGGCAAGACTCGATTTTAGTTGTACAAACAATATTACTGAGTACGAAGCCCTGCTTTTGGGCCTTCAGAAGTTAAAAGCAATGGGAATCAGAAGGGCCATTCTTAAAACTGATTCCCAGGTTGTTTCGGGTCATATCGACAAGAGTTGCAAGGCTAAAGATCTGAAGCTTGAAAAATATCTAGACACGGTCCAAAGAATCGAAGCTTCCTTCGAAGGATTTTCTGTCAAAAATATCCCTCGAGGACAAAATGAACATGCTGATTTGCTAGCTAAGTCAGCAGCACAGGGGCTGCCCTTACCTTCGGATGTGTTCTTCGAAACAATAAAAGCACCTTCAGTGGAACTTCTTGAAAGAGCAGTCCTCAATATATCTCCTGTTTATAGTGAAGACTGGAGAACTGAGATCATCTCTTACCTTCAGGGTAAATTCCTTTCAGATGATGAAACTTATAACAGGAGGATAGAGGCAAGAGCTCGTCCATATGTCATGATAGAAGGGGAGTTGTACAAGCATGGAGTTTGTGCTCCATTACTCAAGTGTTTATCTAGAGCCGAAGGCATAAAATTGATGAAAGAAATACATGCAGGCCTGTGTGGATCTCACATTGGATCTAGGCCGTTACTTGGAAAAGTTTTCCGTCAAGGGTTTTATTGGCCGAAGGCAGCTTCGGATGCAGTGGAATTAGTTCAAAAGTGCGAAGGTTGTCAGAAATGTGCAAGAGATCAAAAACAACCTTCGTCCTTAACTCAGCTCATACAACCCATCTGGCCATTACAAAGGTGGGGCCTTGACTTGTTAGGTCCGTTACCACCAGCCCAAGGGAGCTTAAGATATGTTGTAGTGGCTGTGGAATATTTTTCTAAATGGATTGAGGCAAAGCCTTTAGCCACAATAACTTCGGCCACCATTCAAAAGTTTTTCTGGCAGAATATTGTTTGTCGTTTCGGAGTACCAAAGGCCATCACTGTAGATAATGGAACACAGTTCGACTCCGAAGCTTTCAGAGAATTCTGTGATCAAATTGGTACGAAGATCCATTTTGCATCAGTTAGGCATCCGGAGTCAAACGGACTCGTTGAAAGAGCCAATGTCATTATAATGACAGGAATAATGAAGTTAATCTTCAATCAACCTAGGGGAAAGTGGCCAGATCAATTAATCAAAGTGGTGTGGAGCCACAACACAACAACATCAAGGTCAACAGGCTTTACTCCATTCAAATTATTGTTTGGTGACGAAGCAATAACTCCGGAGGAAGCTAAAACTGGATCAATAAGAGTAGTAGCTTCGGCAGAATCAGATTCTGAAGCTGTTTATTCTGTGGAAAAAGATGCTTTAGAAGGGATCAGGCTTCAAGCTGTGGAGAACATCAATAAATATCAAGCCGAAACAATCAAATGGCGTGATAGAAAGGTTCGGCTAAAGAATATTGAGCCAGGGCATTTGGTGCTTCGGAGAGTGGCTAACCCAGATACAGTGGGCAAGTTGCAGTTGAAATGGGAAGGACCTTTTTTGGTAGTATCTTTGTCAAGACCCGGTTCATACAGATTGAAGGATATGGACGACAACGACATTCCTAGATCTTGGAATGCGGATGAGCTTCGGCGATATTATGTATAACTTGATGTAATTTTTTATATATTTTTTATTTTTTCTTTCATGGCACCCTTTTCCTTTCTGAAGGGGGAGAAAGGTTTTTAATGGGGCCATCATATGTAATTTCCTTTTTTAGCTCTATAAGAGCAAAATCCCCCAAAGATGTAAATGTAAAAGCTGAGAACGCACCATCGAGTGCCGAAAAGAAAACAGGGAAGAAGCTCCAAAGTCGTTCCTAAGGGAATGCAGAGCTTACAGCGAAAAATAAACGCTGATTCTGCCGAAAGTAAAAGGCGAAGAAGCTCCAAAGTCGTTCCTAAGGGAATGCAGAGCTTACAGCGAAAAATAAACGCTGATTCCGCCGAAAGTAAAAGGCGAAGAAGCTCCAAAGTCGTTCCTAAGGGAATGCAGAGCTTACAGCGAAAAGTCAACGCTGATTCCGCCAAAAGTAAAAGGCGAAGAAGCTCCAAAGTCGTTCCTAAGGGAATGCAGAGCTTACAGCGAAAAGTCAGCGCTGATATGTGATTGTTTCTAAGGAAATAACGATTGTGATCATGGCTTCGGATATGTGTTTGGACATTCATTTGCACATCACATTACATCATAACATTTGCATTCATAAACATTCATCCAGGCATATGTAGGATAATCATCATCATAGCATAAGTGGCTGCTTCGACAAAAAGAAAAAAAACTGTCTTTTGTACTTCGTCGTGTACGAATAGAAGAGCTTCGGAAAAAAGGAAAAGTTGTTCTTTATGCTTCGCTGTGTACGAAAAGAAGGGAAGGTGTTTTTTCGCCTTCGGCTCAAAAAGATAATTTCGTCCACATCAAAGCACCTCTCATATATTAATGGAAGGGTAAGAGCATATTACAAGGTATGAACAGAATTCATTAAGAACAAGTTTAGTCATATTTACAAAAGTTATCTCAAAAGTTTCTTGAGTCTGTCTACAGTTTACTCCTATTTGATCTTCATGGGGCCTCAGCTTCGGCGTCATTCTCTTTAAGCATCGGTCTCGGCTTCGTCATCCTACATGAATTAAGTTGTTGTAGGTCAAAACCAAGCTTGAAGGAAAAGGTAAGCACAAGGTATGATTTCTTACTGGTTCAAGATGACTCCGAGCTTCGTCTCCAGCCTTTTCTCGCCCGCCTTTTGTCCATATCATCTTTACGAATCTATTAGAAATGCTTCGGGCGAGATCAGGAATGTCATCTAGAATTGATGGTGATAGAGTGAAATTGGGCCTATTGACAATTTTTCCATGGTCACAACCAGCTTTTAGGAAAGCTGCAGCAGTGCCCCGAGAAGCTACCCAGGCACAGAAGTCACCGTGCCCGGCTATAACTTCGTCAAGCTCATCAATTTCACCCTCAATATGTTCGAAGGTCTTTGGTAAATCTTCAGCTGACGGGGTGAATTTCTCACTGCTAGCTCCAACTGAGTGGAAGATTTTTCTCAGTCGTTGAATACCTTTGTTGCTAAATTCCAAACATTTGTCTTGAAGGCTTGCCAATAATTTTTTCAAATCTGAATTTTGTTGGACTTCGGCTTCAAGTTTTGCATTAAGTTCTTGCTTTTCTTGTTCAAACTGTTCAGATTGGCAGAGAAGCTTCGTATTCAATTCTGTTATTTTAGCTTCGGCTTCTGCCAATAAGCCTTCAGTTGCCTGAAGCTCGAAGTTCTTCCTTTCAATAGTAGCTGATTGCTCTTTTATTTTGCTTTCTAAATTCTCAATTATAACCTCGTGTTTTTTGTCTTCCAAGTCTTGCTGCATTTTCAAAGCCTTGCTCAACAGCATACTCTGCATGTAAACAACCTTTGTTAGACATGTCTTCATTATTAAAAACAATAAAAGTCAAGGGAGAAGTAGTTCACCTTGAAATTGGAATAAAATAAACTACCAACGATATGTTGTCGTCGGTAGCGGCTAATGTCTGTTTCCAGCTTCGGAAAACCGATACTCTTTGATAGAGTACCGATAACCTTAGCTCCAGTTTGATCCCGGATACAGTCTAATTTTTCATCATCAATACCTCCAAAGAGGAGTGCTCCTGGTTTATATCCGCAAGATTTGGCATACTGTTTAAGCTCTTCTATTTCGGTTTTTGACAATTTTTCTCCAACTAAATTTTGAAACATGAAGGCCTCGTCCTCTGAAGCTTCGTCAGCAATTTCCTTTTCTTTCCCAGACACTGCGGCCATGGCCTCTTCGGCGGCAGTAGTAGCTTCTTCTGTGGCCATGTCTAGTAGCATTTTGTCGATGTGTTCGATTGTGCTTTCTAAGTTCAAATCTTCATTTGAGGTAGCTTCGGCAGCCGCGACCTCCGAAGGTGTGATTTCAATATTTGTTATTTCCTCAGCCGTTGGTATCTTCTGAGCTGAAGCTCTCGGTGGTGTCTTGTCAATAACTTCTGTTACTGCGATGATTCTTTGTCTCTTTGTTTTAGTTGTTTTCTTCGTTTTTTCGGGCTCCTTTTCCTTCTGAAAAAACTTTGTCAGTTGAGGCCCCAATGGACTTAGCTTCGCAGGCAGGGATTCAGTCATTACCTTCAAAATCTCTTCCACGTCAGTGGCAGAGTGTGATGCGGGAGTCTCCTCTTCGTCAGATACTTTTTGCTTCGGAGATGATACTTTCCTCTTCTTCGGAATTTTCTTCTCTTTTGGTGGTTCTTTCTCATCTTCATTTAAGGCTTCGGCTATCCTTTTCCTTTTCCGGCCTTCGACACCCTTATTCAGATTTTCGTAGTCAGGGTATTCAAAACCCAAGGCGTCCAGCACTCGATTCAATCTTCGCTTCGGACGGGTGCCGAAGGCCGCGGTCATCAACTGATCTTCTTTTTTGGAGTAATTGCCGAGTATTTCATTGCACATTATTTCAATTGTATCCAGCCACTCTCGGCAAGGTGTTTTAAAGTATTTCTTAAACTTGAAATAGTAAGGTAACCGCACAAGTTCCCCTTCTTTCTTCTCCCCCTTTAGCTTCGGCATTTCCCATTCTTTTAAACTAGGAAAAACCCTGAAAGCCAAAAACTCCTGAACCAGGTCTCTTGTACTGATATGCTCTGCAATAATTCTGAATTCATCCAACGCTTGTTGGGTTGGACCTTCTGGTGTCATGTTGCAATGAGGTCGGGTTTCTCCGAAGATTAGTTCAAGCGGACTCTGCACAAGCTTCTCCTTGTCGTCATCAACCTTGACATAGAACCACTCCGACTTCCAGCCTGCTGCCCATTTGCTTCGGTGGCTGATTACAGGAAACTTTGTGGTTTTCCGATAAGCAAAATTATAGCAACCAAAGTTATCATGCAATCCATCTTTTGTAGCCTTCGTCTGATAGTGCAGCTCATGAACTCGACAAAAGCTGTCCACAAACGGCTCCACCGCCTGGCTTCGGAGGGCCCAGATATAAATACTAAGCCTAACGATAGCGTTAGGAGTCAACTGATGAAAGTAGATACCAAACCTCTTCAATACCTCTGCAATAATCCCATGCAGGGGGAATCTTAATCCAGCCTTTAGAAAGCTCTTGAAAATGACTATTTCATCATTCTCCGGCTTTGGGGTAGTTTCTTCCCCCCCGAAGCGTAGTAGCTTCTTCTGACTTTCACTGAAATAACCCAACTTTACCATCTTGGAGAGATCAGCCTTCGAAACAGTAGACTTTCCGAAGTCCAAGTGGCTGGGCTTACTTGGCATGGCAATACGATAATCATCTTCAGGATCAGTTTCCTCAATATTTTCTTCTTCTGCTTCGGCAGTTGCTTGTTCTGCTTCAGCACTGGAGATTTTTTCTGAAGTTACCAGCCCGGATCGTTGCATCGCTTCGGAGATGGGAATAGTCTCCGAACCTTCAGCTTCGCCTCCCTCACGCTCAACCCTAGCGGTAGAACGCACTCTGGCCATTTAATTCTGAATTTGTGGGAATTAAATACTTTTTCTTCCGAAGTTTTTCTTCTGACGAAGCAGGCTTCAAGCCGGAGCTTCGTTTGATTCCGAGAGTCAAGCTTCGGCTATGGTTAAAAATTTTGGCAGCAAAACAGTGCAAATAGCAATGAATGCTGTGGTAACTTCACACCTACTCGTCTGTTTATATAGTGCTGCAGGTAAGAAGGCGAAGCGCCAGGATTTTTACACCAGGCGGACAGCCGCTTGCACTCGCTGCGCGGTGGACCGCAGAGACCAAACAGTAACTCTGCAAGGTGGGACCGCTACGCGCTGGGAAACTGAATCGTTTATCGACAACGAGCTCAGGGAAGGTGTTTTTTGGACCTTCGGCTTCCCGAAGCTTAAGAGACTTTTTTCACGGATCAAGCTCGTTACGAAAAATGATCTAGCGCCGCGAAAGGGGCTACTGTTGGACTATGCTTCGTCGCCGAAGGTCTTGTAGGAAGAAGCAGCTTCGGCTGAAGCTGTTCGTATGAGATGACCGAAGGTTCCTCTTCATGAAGCTTCAGAATTACAAACCGACTTAAAAGTAGAATGACCCTCTAGTCCATAAATGCTTAGGTCGCTGCTGTAATCCCTTATGAGGGGCATAATTGTAATTCCTCACAGGCTGTGTCCCGTGCCTATAAATAGTGAACAATATTCCCTTACTGTTCACGCATCCCTGTATTTGCAATCGCATCATTCGGGAACCAACCTTTG
The DNA here is from genome assembly GCF_902167145.1 of Zea mays. Lineage (NCBI taxonomy): Eukaryota > Viridiplantae > Streptophyta > Magnoliopsida > Poales > Poaceae > Zea > Zea mays. The sequence goes on from NC_050101.1 coordinate 99,651,184, forward strand.
CCAAGGCAGAGGTATAATTGTATTCAACACTTAAATATACTGAATGGATATAATATGGTTTATTTATGATTCATTTACCTTTGATATTTTATATTTTATGTCATCTTATACGATCTGTCAGAATTCAATTACGAAGATTTAACCTTCGTAATTGTATTGTCATCAACCTTCGTTCAAGGCCCATTAATCCCTAAGGGAATAATGTTTCGTTGGACGAAGAACATTAACATTTAACATTTTATGTTGCCTTGTTCTTAATTTATAGCATTTGAGAACAAGTCCCCAACAACACACATGTTCATCAGTTGAACTCACAATCACAGTTGCATATAGATTAATTTAATATATAGACACCATTCATTAATCATCAGTTTAACTCATAAGTTATAGGCACCACATATATATAACACGTTCACCAATTCATATGTAAATCATATACATATAGTTTCGTTTTGCTAAAATGTGGTAGCTCATTGAGCTCGCGAGTTGGCTTGTTAACAAACCGAGCTGGCTTTTTAACAAACCAAGCTAAGATGTTAGCTCAGCTCATGAAAAAAATTCAAACGAACCGGTACGAGCCTAATCGAGCTAACCACGAGACGAGCTATGATTAATTCGTCGAGCCCTAACAGTGAACCTTGCCCTCTTGTTGTTGGTTCTTTAAGAATTAGGTGCGGGTTCAAATTGGTCTCAAGATAAACTACAGTTGCTGAGATCACATGAATGCACACGACCTGAAATCAGAGAACGGAGAGGGAACCACCTCGTGTCCTCGTCAATGAACAAGAGAAAAGGAACCAAAAGGAGTGGTACAACGAACGCCTGCAAATGCAACGGAGAGCCATTTCCCGCGTCGATTCGATGCAACGACGAGGGTGCAGTCCTCATCATGCATGGAGCGCGCGAAGGCCTGATAGAACGCCTACGGCGGCGCGTTGACCACGCTGAGGACGTCGGCCCTGGACGCGGCGTCGGACTGGAACAGGCTCCGCCACTTGAGCACGTCGCGGTAGCCCAGGTCCGCGACCGTCGTGTTGTCCGCCGGCGCCTTGCCCTTGTCCGCCGCGTCCAGCGACGGGTCCGCGTCCTCGTGCCGCCGCGCCCCGTCAAGTTTGTAGAGGCGCTCGTGTGATTAGGAATTGCAGTGGACGATGCCGATCGTGTGAGCCCCTGCACACGCAAAAAAAAAGTGATTAGGAATCGTGTGTCCTCCTTATAAATGATGAAGAGTATACACATGTTCAGATTCTATGTTCTCCTTCTCAACATGCCACCAGTCTCTTCTCTGTAAGCAAGATGCCCTGCTCTCAAGAATGCTGCAAGCTAAGCCTGCCTAGGGACTACAATCTCTCCCATTATTTATGCTCGAAAGTTTTTTTTGACAAAAAACAAATGAACTTTTGATACAAGTCTATGCAACCTTGATAATGTCCTGAATAAGGATCATGTCCATGATAGCAACTACTTACCACATTGTAGATGATAAATTTCCTTAACGCGGCAGGAGAATTACCCATTTGAGGGGACTCCGGCAAGGTGACCCCTTGTCCCCTATGCTCTTTATCCTCGCCATCGATCCTTTTCAAAGAATTATTGAGCGGGCGATCCAGTCAGAAATCATTTCGCAAATCGTTCCGCGATCGGCAACCCTTAATTGCTCTTTGTACGCTGACGATGCGGGTATTTTTGTCAAACCAGTTGAGGCCGAGCTCGGCGTCCTCCAAAGTATCCTGCAAACTTTCAGTCGTTGCTCGGGGCTTAAGTTTAATCTTAATAAGACGGAAATTTTTCCCATCCGTTGTCATGCAGATGTGGTCGAATCTTTGCCCACGTGGTTCCCGGGGAAGCTGGTATCATTCCCGAGTAGATATCTTGGGCTCCCCCTGCATTTGAGAAACCTCCGAAAAATTGATGTGCAGCCACTGTTAGACAAGGTGCGGGCCAGACTTTCGGGATGGAAAGGGAAACTATTATCTAAGGCTGGACGATTGACTTTGGTTAAAACAGTGCTATCAGCTCAGCCGATTTACCACTTGACTGTGTTCCCAGAACAGAGGTGGATTTTCAAGCAAATTGACAAAATCCGTCGCAGTTTCTTGTGGAAGGGAGAGGAACCAGAAAATATTTCTGGGGGACACTGCCTTGTCAGGTGGCCGTTAGTGAAGCGCCCTTTGAACCTAGGTGGTTTGGGAATCGTCGATCTGGAGCGTTTTGCAAGAGCTTTACGGCTTCGTTGGCTTTGGTTTAAATGGAAAAATCAAGAAAGAGCTTGGGTCGGTTTGGACATTCCCTGTAGCAAGGTTGATCGGGATCTCTTTCATGCGTCTACAGTGGTGACAGTGGGCAATGGGGTTAAAGCCTCTTTTTGGCATTCATGTTGGATCGATGGCACGTCGGCACGATTGATAGCTCCCACGCTCTTTGCCAAGTCCTCACGAAAGAATATTTCAGTTATAAAGCCACAACAAATAACAGATGGATCTTCCACATTTCTCCAGTTGTTGGGGCCAAGGAAATTAGAGAGTTCGTGGCTCTCTGGGAAGCTCTGCGCGAGGTGCAATTAAATCCAGGGATTGAGGACGCCATTTACTGGCGCTGGACCAATGATGGTGCCTACTCAACCAGGACTGCCTATTTGGCCCAATTCATTGGAGGGTATGCCAAGTGCAATCTATTACCAATTTGGAAGGCGAAAGTGGAGCCAAAATGTCGTTTCTTCGCGTGGACTCTGCTGCATAATAAGTTCTTAACAGCTGAAAATCTCCAGAAAAGAGGTTAGAGTAATGATCCGATCTGCAGACTTTGCAAACAAGAACCAGAAGATATAACCCACTTGTTCCAAAATTGTATCTTCACTAGGGCGGTGTGGGCGCAACTTTCTCATTGGCTTGACCTCGCGTTGCTGCCAGGGATGGCACAATCTTCATCAATATACACTTGGTGGAACAAGTGCAGAGCCAAAGTCGATAAATGCTCAAGGAGAGAGTTTGATGGTTTGATCATCCTTTTCTGGTGGGAGATTTGGAAAGAGCGGAACCACAGAACCTTCCAAAGTCTAGAGAAGTCAGAGTGTGTGATTGCAGGGTTCATCAAGGATGTTTTTGGGCAGCAACGATTGCTAATTCTTTTGACTTTGGTTGCTAGTGTCTCTGCATAGCGTTCTTTATCCTTTTTTCTTTCTAGAGTTTTTGGGTGGCTTTTTCGGGGGCTGTTTGGCTAGTTAAGTGTCTGTAAGTGTGTTCTCTTTTTCCTCTTAATAAAGTTTGGACGTGGAAATTCTCTTGCCGCGTCTTTCAAAAAAAAATTTCCTTAACGCTATCAGTCCAGTTTTTTCGATCTTATATATGGCAAGCTGTTAGCCTCTCCTACCAGAAGGACTCGAGAAGAGAGACAGAATCAGATATTGAGAGGAGGAGAGGAAAGGGGGTTGTATTGATACTTGGACGACAAGAAGAAGTAGTTCATAGTTCTGTTACAGCATTGTCGGGGACCATAATTAGGGGTACCCTCAAGACTCCTAATCTCAGCTGGTAACCCCCATCAGCACAAAGCTGCAAAGGCCTGATGGGTGCGATTAAGTCAAGGATCGGTCCATTCAAGGGACGCGATCTCGCCTCGCTCGAGCCTAGCCTCGGGCAAGGGCAGCCGACCCCGGAGGATTTACGTCTCGCCCGAGGACCCCCTCCAGCAGCGGATACGCCTTCGGCTCGCCCGAGGCCCAGTCTTCACCAAGAAGCAACCTTGGCCAAGTCGCCACGCCGACCGACCGTATCGCAGGAGCATTTAATGCAAAGGTGGCCTAACACCTTATCCTGACGCGCGCCCTTCAGTCGATAGAGCCGAAGTGACCGTAGTCACTTCGCCGCTCCGCTGACCGGCCGGACAAGAAGACAGCGTCGCCTGCGCCGCTCCGACTGCTGCGCCACTCGACAGAGTGATGCTGACAGCAGCCAAGTCCGGCCTTAGGCGCCATAGAAAACTCCGCCTCGCCCTACCCAGGGCTCGGACTCGGGCTCAGCCCCGGAAGACGACGAACTCCGCCTCGCCTGACCCAGGGCTCGGACTCGGGCTCAGCCCCGGAAGACGACGAACTCCGCCTCGCCCGACCCAGGGCTCGGACTTGGGCTCAGCCCCGGAAGACGACGAACTCCGCCTCGCCCGACCCAGGGCTCGGACTCGGGCTCAGCCCCGGAAGACGACGAACTCTGCCTCGCCCGACCCCAGGGCCCGGACACAGCCCTGGCCTCAGCCGACGAACTCCGCCTCGCTCGACCCCAGGGCTCGGACACAGCCCTGGCCTCAACCGACGGTCTCCGCCTCGCCCGACCCAGGGGCTCGGACTCGACCTCGGCCTTGGAAGACAGACTCGACCTCGACCTCGGAGGAGCCTCCACCTCGCCCAACCCAGGGCTCGGACCGACCACGACACAGGAGGCGCCATCATTACCCTACCCCAAGCTGACTCAGGCTATGGGGAACAAGACCGGCGTCCCATCTGGCTCGCTCCGATAAACAAGTAATGATGGCGCCCCACATGCTCTATGATGACGGCGGCTCTCAGCCCCCTTACGGAAGCAAGAGGACGTCAGCAAGGACTCAACAGCCCCAACAGCTGTCCTTCCGACAGGCTCCAGCGCTCCTCTGACGGCCACGACACCACACGAACCGGGCACCAAAACCTCTCCGGCTTCCACGATGGCGTGTACTTAGGGCACTAGCTCTCCTCCGCTAGACACATTAGCACACTGCTACACCCCCATTGTACACCTGGATCCTTTCCTTACGCCTATAAAAGGGAGGTCCAGGGCCCTCTTACAGGGGTTGGCCGCGCGGGGAAGGACGGGATGGCGCTCGCGTGAGGCCGCTCGCTCCCTCCTGCGTGGACGCTTGTAACCCCCTACTGCAAGCGCACCCGACCTGGGCGCGGGACAAACACGAAGGCCGCGGGTTTCCCCTTTGACGCCTGTCTCCCCCCGGCTTCTCTTCCCCCCTTCGCGCTCCGTTTCGCGCCGACCCATCTGGGCTGGGGCACGCGGCGACAATTTACTCGTCGGTCCAGGGACCCCACGGGTTCGAAACGCCGACATTTGGTGCGCCAGGTAGGGGCTTGCTGCGTGTTGACGAACAACTTCCCGTCAAGCTCCAGATGGGCAGTCTCCAGCAACCTTTCCAGCCCGGGACGGTACTCCATTTCGGGAGGCTTGAGTTCATGTCCCTCGACGGCAGCTACGACATGATACTCCTTCCTCCGCTGCGCGACAGCGACAATGGCGGCCGACAACCTGCCCGCTGGCGGCGGAATCGATGACGTCTTCTCCACGTGGTGGAAGAACAACATTCAGGCTTGTCCTATCCCCTCCCCCGCCGACGGAGGAGGAGGCGGGGCAACCAAGGCCAAGCAGGAGGCGGCACCTCGTCGGCTGTCGAGCGAGTCGACGGCGCCGGCGCCCCAACGGGGGGCACGTCGGGCATCGACCTCGCGTCTGAGAGGAAGACGAGCACTGTATCCCCGCAACACGCCAACCCCAAGCAAACGGACGACGCCAGCACGCTCGCAAAGGACTTGCTGGGCGTCACCCTCGTACCTGAGACGGCGGTGCGGTCTACCCCTGACGTGACTTCGTCACCGCCCGTCGACCAAGAGGTACCGACCGATTCCCATCTCACGCCTTTTGGATTCAGCCTCGACCCACCAAGCGACTTCGCTTTGGTGGACGCTCTCATAGAGGCGGGTCCAAACCCTCTGGGGTATCATATGCGGTCACCCTGGGACCGGCTGACGGCCGTCTCGACCTATGGGCCCTCGGGTTCCGAGGAAGATGACGAGCCCGACTTTAGTTGGGATTTCTCCCGACTTGGTAACCCCAGTGCCATGCGGGACTTTATGACCGCGTGCGACTACTGCCTTTCCGACTGTTCCGACGGTAGCCGCAGCCTCGACGACGAGGACTGCGGCCCAAGTCGTGAATGTTTCCACGTCGATCTAGGGGGTCCCGACGGAGGCAACCATCTTGGTATGCCGGAGAACGGTGATCTCCCTAGGCCTGTGCCTCGCATTGACATCCTTCGGGAGCTAGCTGTGGTCCCCGTCCCGGCGGGGGTCATGACCCACAGCTCGAGCAAATCCGCGAGATGCAGGCCAGGCTCGACGAGGGAGCAGGAACACTTGAGCCGTTCCGTCGGGACAACGGGCAGGAATGGGTGGGCCAACCTCCGGCCGGAGAAGTGCGTCATCTACCCCAGGGCATCCAGCACTGCGTCGCCGACGATGTCAGGGTAAGGTCGCCACTAGTTTCCAGTGGGGTCGGCCAGAACCTGGCTGCAGCGGCAATACTTCTCCACGCGATGCCGGAGCCATCAACCACCGAGGGGCGGCATATCCAGGGAGAGCTCAAGAACCTCCTAGAGGATGCCGCGGTCCGACGGGCCGAATGCTCTGCCTCCCGAAGGCAGGGGTACCCCTCGGAACATCGTGCCGCGACTTCCCGATTCATGCGGGAAGCCTCGGTCCACACCGGACGCACGCGCAACACAGCGCCTGCGGCCCCGGGTCGCCTCGGCAACGAACACCCTCACCGCAACCGTCGAACCCACCTCGACGAGAGGGTGCGCCGAGGCTACCACCCCAGACGTGGGGGACGCTACGACAGCGGGGGGGATCGGAGTCCCTCGCCCGAACCACCCGGTCCGCAGGCTTTCAGCCGTGCCATACAACGGGCGCCGTTCCCGACCCGGTTCCGAACCCCGACTACTATCACAAAGTACTCGGGGAGACGAGACCGGAACTGTGGCTCACGGACTACCGGCTGGCCTGCCACCTGGGTGGAACGGACGATGACAACCTCATCATCCGCAACCTCCCCCTGTTCCTCTCCGATACCGCTCGGGCCTGGCTGGAGCACCTGCCTCCGGGGCAGATCTCCAACTGGGACGACCTGGTCCAAGCCTTCGCCGGCAATTTCCAGGGCACGTACGTGCGCCCAGGGAACTCCTGGGATCTCCGAAGCTGTCGCCAGCAGCCAGGGGAGTCTCTCCGGGACTACATCCGGCGATTCTCGAAGCAGCGCACCGAGCTGCCCAACGTCACCGATTCGGATGTCATCGGCGCGTTCCTCGCCGGCACCACCTGCCGCGACCTGGTGAGCAAGCTGGGTCGCAAGACCCCCACCAGGGCGAGCGAGCTGATGGACATCGCCACCAAGTTCGCCTCTGGCCAGGAGGCGGTTGAGGCCATCTTCCGGAAGGACAAGCAGCCCCAGGACCGCCTACCGGAAGATGTCCCCGAGGCGTCAACTCAGCGCGGCACCAAGAAGAAGGGCAAGAAGAAGTCGCAAGCGAAACGCGACGCCGCCGACGCGGACCTTGTCGCCGCCGCCGAGTACAAGAACCCTCGGAAACCTCCTGGGGGCGCCAATCTCTTCGACAAGATGCTCAAGGAGCCGTGCCCCTATCATCAGGGGCCCGTCAAGCACACCCTTGAGGAGTGCGCCATGCTTCGGCGCCACTTTCACAGGGCCGGGCCACCTGCGGAAGGTGGCAGGGCCCGCGACGACGATAAGAAGGAGGATCACAAGGCAGGAGAGTTCCCTAAGGTCCACAACTGCTTCATGATCTACGGTGGGCAAGTGGCGAACGCCTCGGCTCGGCACCGCAAGCAAGAGCGTCGGGAGGTCTGCTCGGTAAAGGTGGCGACGCCAGTCTACTTAGACTGGTCCGACAAGCCCATCACCTTCGACCAAGACGACCACCCCGACCGGGTGCCGAGCCCGGAAAAATACCCGCTCGTTGTCGACCCCGTCATCGGCAACGTCAGGCTCACCAAGGTCCTCATGGATGGAGGCAACAGCCTCAACATCATCTACGCCGAGACCCTCGAGCTCCTGCGGATCGATCTGTCCTCGGTCCGGGCAGGCGCTGCGCCTTTCCACGGGATCATCCCCGGGAAGCGCGTCCAACCCCTCGGACGACTCGATCTACCCGTCTGCTTTGGGACACCCTCCAACTTCCGAAGGGAGACCCTCACGTTCGAGGTGGTCGGGTTTCGAGGAACCTACCACGCAGTGCTGGGGAGACCATGCTACGCCAAGTTCATGGCCGTCCCCAACTACACCTACCTCAAACTCAAGATGCCGGGCCCCAACGGGGTCATCACTGTCGGCCCCACGTACCGACACGCGTACGAATGCGATGTGGAGTGCGTGGAGTACGCCGAGGCCCTCGCCGAATCCAAAGCCCTCATCGCCGACCTGGAGAGCCTCTCTAAGGAGGCACCAGACGTGAAGCGCCACGCCGGCAACTTCGAGCCAGCGGAGACGGTCAAATCCGTCCCTCTCGACCCCAGCAACGACGCCTCCAAGCAGATCCGGATCGGCACCGAGCTCGACCCCAAATAGGAAGCAGTGCTCGTCGACTTCCTCTGCGCAAACGCCGACGTCTTTGCGCGGAGTCCCTCGGACATGCCCGACATACCGAGGGATGTCGCCGAGCACTCGCTGGATATCCGAGTTGGAGCCCGACCCGCGAAACAGCCTCTACGCCGATTCGACGAAGAAAAGCGCAGAGCCATAGGCGAGGAGATCCACAAGCTAATGGCGGCAGGGTTCATCAAAGAGGTATTCCATCCCGAATGGCTTGCCAACCCTGTGCTTGTGAGAAAGAAAGGAGGGAAATGGCGGATGTGTGTGGACTACACTGGTCTAAACAAAGCATGTCCGAAAGTTCCCTACCCTCTGCCTCGCATCGATCAAATCGTGGATTCCACTGCTGGGTGCGAAACCTTGTCTTTTCTCGATGCCTACTCAGGGTATCACCAAATCAGGATGAAAGAGTTCGACCAGCTCGCGACTTCTTTCATCACACCTTTCGGCATGTACTGCTATGTTACCATGCCGTTCGGTTTGAGGAATGCGGGTGCGACATACCAAAGGTGCATGAACCACGTGTTCGGTGAACACATTGGCCGAACGGTCGAGGCCTACGTCGATGACATCATAGTCAAGACGAGGAAAGCCTCCGACCTCCTTTCCGACCTTGAAGTGACATTCCGATGTCTCAAGGCGAAAGGTGTAAGACTCAATCCTGAGAAGTGTGTCTTCGGGGTCCCCCGAGGCATGCTCTTGGGGTTCATCGTCTCCGAGTGGGGCATCGAGGCCAACCCAGAGAAGATCGCGGCCATCACCAGCATGGGGCCCATCAAGGACTTGAAAGGCGTACAGAGGGTCACGGGATGCCTTGCGGCTCTGAGCCGTTTCATCTCGCGCCTCGGCGAAAGAGGCCTGCCTCTGTACCGCCTCTTAAGGAAGGCCGAGTGCTTCACTTGGACCCCTGAGGCCGAGGAAGCCCTCGGGAACCTGAAGGCGCTCCTCGCGAACGCGCCCATCTTGGTTCCCCCCGCTGCCGGAGAAGCCCTCTTGATCTACGTCGCCGCGATCACTCAGGTGGTTAGCGCCGCGATTGTGGTTGAGAGACGAGAAGAGGGGCATACATTGCCCGTCCAGAGGCCAGTCTACTTCATCAGTGAGGTACTGTCCGAGACCAAGATCCACTACCCACAAATTTAGAAGCTACTGTACACGGTGATCCTAACGCGGCGGAAGTTGCGACACTACTTCGAGTCTCATCCGGTAACTGTGGTGTCATCCTTCCCCCTGGGGGAGATCATCCAGTGCCGAGAGGCCTCGGGTAGAATTGCAAAGTGGGCGGTGGAAATCATGGGCGAGACGATCCCGTTCGCCCCTCGAAAGGCCATCAAGTCCCAGGTCTTGGCGGACTTTGTGGCTGAATGGGTCGACACCCAGCTCCCAACAGCTCCGATCCAACCGGAACTCTGGACCATGTTCTTCGACGGGTCGCTGATGAAGACAAGAGCAGGCGCAGGCCTGCTCTTCATCTCGCCCCTCGGGAAGCACCTACGCTACGTGCTACGCCTCCATTTCCTGGCGTCCAACAATGTGGCCGAGTACGAGGCTCTAGTCAACGGGTTGCGCATCGCCATCGAGCTAGGGGTCAGACGCCTCGACGCTCGCGGTGACTCGCAGCTCGTCATCGACCAAGTCATGAAGAACTCCCAATGCCGCGACCCGAAGATGGAAGCCTATTGCGATGAGGTTCGGCGCCTGGAAGACAAGTTCTACGGGCTCGAGCTCAACCACATCGGCCGACGCTACAACGAGACTGCGGACGAGCTGGCTAAAATAGCCTCGGGGCGAACCACGGTTCCCCCGGATGTCTTCTCCCGAGACCTGCATCAACCCTCTGTCAAGACCAACGACGCGCCCGAGCCCGAGAAGGCCTCGGCCCAGCCCGAGGCACCCTCGGTTCGGCCCGAGGCACCCTCGGCTCGGCCCGAGGCACCCTCGGCTCGGCCCGAGGCACCCTCGGCTCGGCCCGAGGCACCCTCGGCCTCCGAGGGTGAGGCACTGCGCGTCAAGGAGGAGCGGAGCGGGGCCACGCCTAATCGAAACTGGCAGACCCCGTACCTGCAATATCTCCACCGAGGAGAGCTACCCCTCGACCGAGCCGAAGCTCGGCGGTTGGCGCGGCGCGCCAAGTCGTTCGTCTTGCTGGGAGACGGGAAGGAGCTCTACCACCGCAGCCCCTCAGGCATCCTCCAGCGATGCATTTCCATCGCCGAAGGCCAGGAGCTCTTACAAGAGATACACTCGGGGGCTTGCGGCCATCACGCAACACCTCGAGCCCTTGTTGGAAACGCCTTCCGACAAGGTTTCTACTGGCCGACGGTGGTGGCCGACGCCACTGGAATTGTCCGCACCTGCGAAGGGTGTCAGTTCTATGCAGGGCAGACCCACCTGCCCGCTCAGGCTCTGCAGATGATACCCATCACCTGGCCGTTTGCTGTGTGGGGTCTGGACCTCGTCGGCCCCTTGTAGAAGGCACCCGGGGGCTACACGCACCTGCTGGTCACCATCGACAAATTCTCCAAGTGGATCGAGGTCCGACCCCTAAACAGCATCAGGTCCGAACAGGCGGTGGCGTTCTTCACCAACATCATCCATCGCTTTGGGATCCCGAACTCCATCATCACCGACAACGGCACCCAGTTCACCGGCAGAAAGTTCCTGGACTTCTGCGAGGATCACCACATCCGGGTGGACTGGGCCGCCGTGGCTCACCCCATGACGAATGGGCAAGTAGAGCGAGCCAACGGCATGATTCTACAAGGACTCAAGCCTCAGATCTACAACGACCTCAACAAGTTCGGCAAGCGATGGATGAAGGAACTCCCCTCGGTGGTCTGGAGTCTGAGGACGACGCCGAGCCGAGCCACGGGCTTTGTGACACCCCAGTGTCACCTAGGGTTTCTCTCAAATGCCAAACCAAGAACCATTAATTCATGTGAACCAAAGTAAGCATGAGCATCAAAATAACCTAAGTAATAAAGAATTCACCAAGCATATACTTAAAAGTGTCATGATCAAAACAATGGAGTCTTTTAAAGATAAGAATGTGCAACCCTAATTAAAAACCCTAAGTGAGCCCTATGAGCAAAATTCAAGAAAATAAGAAAAAGGGTATGAAAAGTTTAAAATTATGAATTGAGCCAATTATAAAAATTGAAGTATATTTAATGGGCAACAAGAAATGTTGAGAAAACTTAGCCAAAATAACTCAAATAAAACCCCAAATCAAGCTTCTCATGTGGGGACTTAATGGGATTTCTGAATTTCAGAATTCTGAAATTCAGACCTTGAGCCAAAGATCAGGGATGTTCACCTTGATCCCTAACTCGAATCCTAATGACCCCATTGACAAAATTGTGTCTAACTAACCCCTCTGTCGTGTGCTAGAAGATGGCATTGGGACGCGAGCCCTAGACACGACAAAACCTTGGATTTGCCTCGGGTTTGGGCAGGGAGACAGACCAGATTTCCTGGCTCCATATCTCTGCAACCAGTAGGCAAAATCCTATGACCCCCACACAAGAATGGTAGCTTGTAGGGAGGAGAAGAGGTTTTGTGCACTGACCAAGGCGAGAGCAGGCTCGGATGAGCGACCACACGCGCCAGAACTTGGGCAGAACGCACGGGCACACGTGTTCGACCCTGGTCGGCACGCCAGAGCTCGCCCAACCCGCGCGCGCGCTCACCTCGGCGTCCGGTCAAGTCCGCCGCGTGCCCACGCCCTCGGCCGTGCCCGCCCGCGCCTATAAAGCCTTCCCAGGCGCACCCCACTTCGACCCGCACTCACCCTCACCGGCCAGCCACCTTTCCTTAGCTCCGGCGAGCTTAATTCCGCCCGCCATTGCCGCCAGAGCTTCAGCCACCGTGGCCAGCCCACTCCAGCCATCCTCAAGTCGAGCCAGTGCTTCGGCTAGCTCCGCCAGTAGCCCGTGAAGCTTGCCAAGCCCTCGGACCCGGCCGGACTTCACCGGAGGCCCGAGATCGACCTCACCGGACTTCGGTCTTCCGCCACCGCGCGTGGACCGAGCTATCCAGTGAGTCCCCGCCCAATTCCTTGCGCTCATATCTTCTCTGGCATCCCGTGGACCTCCCTGACCCATTTGATTGAACTATCTCGCTGTGACCAGGCCGGTCTCCTCGCCGCCGACGAGCATCCCCGCCTGCGCGCGTGGACCGACCGACTCCGGCCATCTCCGACGGCGTTCCGCACACCGTTGTGATCCCCGAGACCTCCCCTTCGTCCTCGACCACTTCACCGGAGCAATCTCGCCGCCGGTAAGCCCCTCCGCCCTTTCTTCCGCCGCGATTACTGTTTGAAGTAGAAGAAGGACCTCGGGTTAGGATCTGTAGAACCCGAGGGGTTTTCTGTAACGTCAGTGACTCATGTGAATAGTAACCTAAGGACTGATTCGTGAAAAAAACTTAGAAAACCCGCCAGGGACCCCAGTGCAAAGTGGATTTCCATTTAATCAATTCTGTTAATCTTTTTAAATGACTAGAGAACTTAGAAAATCCATAACTTGATGATTTCTTAATAAAAAGTTGTCAAACCAATTTTGCTAGCTTCTGAATATTATGATCTATCATTTAAAAATAGTAAACCCCATGCTTTCTGTTCAAAATTTTAGAGTTTAAATTTAAAAACAGAAACCCACTAAACCTTGTTTAATTAAGGAAAATTTGTTTTTCTTCTGTGCTAAACTTAAGAAAATTTGTAGATGTTTAAACCTCATTTAGACATTGTTTAAAAATAGTAGGAACCCCAGCATTAGAAATTATGATGTAGTTTTTCATTTAAAGCTGTTTTGTCCAAAACTTAGAGAAAATCAGAAAGGCCTTAGAAATTAATGAACAGTGATTAATATTATTTTTCCTAGTTTACTTATGTAACAGAGAACCTAGGAAAAATACAGAGACCATTAATTTGGACCAGTTTTGGATTAAAATGATTTATTTAGCCTTATATAGACTGAAAATCAATTATTAAAGAGACAAAACTATAACCAAAATGCTTAATAAAAATCCAGTGGACTTACAACCCCCAGAACCCCACTACAAAAATACAGAGCACCTCAGCCCAACTTTTTAAGTAAGGAAAATAAATACAAAGTGATAATAAGGCATTTTCCAACTAAATCATGAACAGCCCCTATTAATGTGGTAATGGGCAACCAAAATTTTGCTAAGTCCATGATGAGATAAACTACCAGAGAAAAATGCAAACCCATGAAAAAGAAGCAAACTCATACCAATTGCTAATGATTTAAGAGAAAGACCACTTAATTCAAATAATGCATACCACCCCTTCCCTTAAGCAAAAAGATGCCAAACTTTAGAATGATTGCTCTTGCACAAAATAATAACCAAGAAAAATAAGAACTTTGTTGTTTGATGCTTTTCAAATATAGTGATAGTAGAAAGTACCTATTTTGCTAGAAACTTGAGAAAACCATAGTAAAATAACTAAAAGGTATTAATGGTTAGAAATTGGTATCAAGTCTTGTGATGACACCTAAAAGCCAGCAAAAATGAGTTTTAAAGAATTACCCACTGTTAAATAATAGTTGTAGTTCAAAGCACCCCTTCTGCCCTAGAATTTAATAATTTTATCCAGAGAAAACTATTCACTTTCTGATCCCCAAATTTTGAGACAGAGAAACACACACTAGTACCCAGCCACTGTAATTTTTGCAGAATTTTTAGAATTTTATAAAAGCAACTTGTAGTTCAAACCTACTCCAAAACCTTAAGAGAATAAAAGAAAAAGGAAGAAGAAATAAACCTCACCCCAATAAGTCTAACTTGAGAACTTACCCAATTCTCCCTAAGACTTAAAAGGAATTCAGTAGAACCCCAAAATTAAACCTACCACTTACCTTAGCTAAGTTTAAACCCATATACCAAGTATACCACTAAAGGGTTTTACATGAGTAAAGTTAACTTGTTTAAACTCAAAAGATCATACACCTTTAAAGTTGTAATTTCTAAAAGCACATGTCATATCATGCATATCTCTTACGCATTGCATTCATTAGATTGTAATCTTGCCGACGGAGAGTACGTGCTCATCCCCGAGCAAGGACCTGTCCAAGAGGAGGACCAGGAGCAGGCTTTAGAGGCTGCTATTGAGGATCTCCTCGCAGCACCAGCAATTGAAGGCAAGCCCCGGTTTTATGCATAACCTGTTAATTATGCTACTTTACTACACTTAATGCTTGTAGGATTGAAATGTGCACTTAAGTGTAGGAGTTGCTTGAAACCTCTAGTTGCATGAACTTAGGATTCCTTTTGAGATGAATACTAGTATGCTAGGTCGAGTAGCTGCTTGCTAATCAGGATCTCGGTAGAAGTCGAGTGATTTTTCTAGCACTCGCGCGAGGTCAGGAATTGATTGTATTCATCTTGATAACGGGATCTATGTTGGTCTATGGATTTGGATCCAGGGAGGATGCCTTGTCCATGAGACGGGAAAAATGAATTAAGGATTAATGTGTGGATACCTGAGTCAAGCTTTTGAACGTACTAAGCACATGCCGTGAAAAATGGTAACCGGTAAACCTAGTACCTGAGTGAAGCCGGGCGCGGACTTTATCCCTCATGCGACCTGAGACTGGGTCTCCCATGCTAGCTATGGTGGGTACAAGTGCGGTCACTGCACGGCGGCAGCCGGGGTCAGTGGAGCATTGTATGCCAAGGCGGTGAGGCCTGGACGCGAACGGGGAATCGATGGGGACGGTTGTCATGTGTGGGGTCGGAGTACCCTGACATGCCGTGTGTTTAGGTTTACCTTGCAAGGTTAAAACTCGATTCGAATCGTCTGCTTCTCGCAGCTAATGAGACTGCTTGATTCCTTGTACTGCATCGAGTAAGAAGTGAAATGTGGTTACATGAGATAACTTGTTGATTGAACTAATTGATTGTTACCATGTATGCTTAGAAGGAGCAAATCTAGCTAAGTTAATGATGGTAAAATTTGAAAAGCTAAAATTTGATTTTAGAAACAGCTAGTGCTTTTGGCAAACCAAACCCCTCAGCCAAACAGCTGCATAGTCTAGAGGTAGAGGAGTAGACTCCTCACACCGGTTAAGTCTAGCTAAGTATTAGTATACTCAGCCTTGCTTGTGGCACCATTTTTGCAGGTACCATTCAGGAAATGGTTGATGGTGTGACTTGGCCTACCACCCTGCCACCGGGTTGGACGGTCGAGTGGGATGTTGCTCCGGCAGGAGAGGAGCACGAGGAGTAGTGGGCTAGGCCTTGCCCATTTCCTCATTACCGACGACATCGATTATCCGCTGCACTTTACTTTATGAACTTTAATTGCTACTCAAAAACTCCGATTTATGTAATAACTCAGTACTTAATTTGAGGTTTCCTGTTTTATCGTATTTCTTCTATGACTCACCTTCGAGTGAGATTGTGGAATTTGATCCTGGTTAAGTGGCTCTATCAGACTAGATCTGAAGGACTGACGGGTTATTCCGATTTAAGTGTGTTACAGCCCTTGAGGCGTGACTTAGGCACTTAAGCTGGAATAATTCGGGTGGTTCTGCCACAGCTGGTATCGGAGCAAATTCCACCACAGAGAAGGACAATAAACCATGAATACCAATTTTCAAATCTAAAACTTGCCTAGAAACTGCTATGGATCGTCAGGACTAGACCGCTAGACCTAGGATGAAAGGCCTTAGGCATAGAGGGAGATATAGGTGGCTACTTAATTAGGCCCCGTGGGCCAATACTTATATTTTAAGGATGCCCTAAAAAGGCACCCTATTTTCTTTTGAGAGGCAACGTTTCTTCCAGCATGCATGCATTATAAAACACCAAGAAAAATTAAAATTCGAGCTAACCCCCCTTTTCTTTAGAACCATTCGGGCTCTCTTTTTCTTTTTCCTTCCACCATAATCTTTAACTTTGATTCCCTTCCGCAGATGAATTCACCCACCCCTGCCAGTGGAGGAGACTCTCGTTTCAGTTCTGACTTCCTTTCTCGCGATGGCTTTCCTTCCATCTTGTGGGAAGTGCTTAACTCCGCCGGTTACCCTACGCCCCCTTTGTACACGGTGCAGTTGTATGAGGAACATCGGGTACCTCGTTGTCGAGTCTGGCTGGCTTTGGAGGCTCATCCCCTTCAGCCGGGTTGGCGTTCTCTTGACTCTGAGACGATTGGACTCAGGACGGACGACACCGTTGAGGTAGCAACCATGAAGACTCTGACGACTTTCTGTGGCTACCATCCCCTGGAGATGGTAATGCACCCTTTGGGACTCTTCCCTGCTGAGAAGAAGGATGATCCCATGTGGTGTAACCGCGTGAGCCATGTGAAGGATGTGTGGGCAATGTATCCTGACTTGGTTGGGAGGGTCACTGTTCAGTGCATGAGTGCGCTGTACCGCCTTCAGACCCTTCAGAGCGATGCTATGACACTTCTTGCTAACACCGCTCAGGCTGCCAAGCTCACTCTCGACAGTCGGGAAGATTTTGTGGTCGACCTATCCACAGAGTTGGTGGAGAAGGATCTGCAGGTGGAGAGGCTGAGCCAGCGTATCACCACCCTGGAGCAGCAAGTAAAGATCCGAGACAACACTATTGATGTCTTGGAGAACCAGCTTCACGATGTGCAGAGGGAACTCGAGGAAGCAAATGACCACTTGGACATGCACCACCTGGAGATGGAGGCCAATGAAGCAGGAAGCGAGGGAGATGAGGCTCCCGAGGAGCTAGGACCAGCCCCTGGTGCCAATGGGACTACCTCCGCGGTGCCTCCTTCACCCGTATCCAGTGTCGCTTCCACCGCTCAGGGTTAAGCAGTCGCTTTGACATTTTTAGGCGGATAGAAACCTATGCGAGCTTAGTAGTATCACATTTTGGACTAGGCTTATGGGTACTTTCCCCTGATTGATGTAACCCTGTAAACTTTTGAAATCTGTGGGATATTTGTCACCATGTTACCTTCATTTCGATCCCAATATTATGATTATGGCATTTTCCTTCCATATGAGATGATATCTTGCCGTTCGAAACTGTGAGTTGGGATAACAATGGCGACAATCTCTGTTTTCAGATGGCAGCTAGGCAGCGTCGCGGGCAGAACAAGCAAGCTCCCCCGCCACCTCCTCCAGCTCCCACAGTGCAGGAGCTGATGGCCCAGCAGAATGAGATTCTGTGACAGCTCTTGCAGCGCCAGCCCCACCAACAGCAGCATGGTGGAGGCCAGCATCAGCGACCTCCGGCTATGGTAACTTACCAGGAGTTTCTGAGCACGCAGCCGCCCTTGTTCACCAAGGCAGAGGATCCGTTGGACGCCGACGTGTGGCTTCGCGTTGTCGAGTCCAAGTTTCCCCTCCTCACGGGAGACTGCCCTGATGAGGCCAAGGCTCGCTTCGCCGCACAGCAGCTTCACGGCCCTGCTCGGACTTGGTGGGACCACTTCCGTGCTATGCTCCCCGCTGATCGTGAAGTATCTTGGGAGGAATTCAAGACTGCCTTTAGAGGACACCACATCCCAGCTGGCATTCTTGATCGGAAGTTGAATGAATTTCTGGCCCTTAATCAAGGAACCCGCACGGTACTGCAGTATGCGCAAGCCTTCAACGACTTATGCCAGTATGCAGGGTATCATGCTGATTCTGATGAAAAGAAGAGGGATCGCTTCCGCAGGGGTCTCAATACCAAACTACGGGAACGACTCAACACTGTCCGGGCTGATAGCTTCAATGAGTTGGTCAACATGGCCATCTCTCAGGAAGATTGCATTGTTGCTCACCGGGCAGAAAAGAAGAGAAAGGCACCAATGGCAGCACCATCCGCTCAGGCTCAGAGGTTCCGGATTGTTTCTCACAATCAGAGCAGGGGTTTTCAGCAGCAGGCAGGCAGATGGGTGATCAGGCCACCTCAGCAGCAGCAGCAGCCGGCACCCAACCGCTATCCAGCTCCCGCCCCAAGGAACAATCAGCCTCCGCAGCAGCAGCAGTTCCGCCAGGGCAATGGGAACAAGTGTTTCACTTGTGGCAATGTGGGCCACTATGCCAAGAATTGTCCCAGGAACCAGCAGAGGCAGATGCCAGCACCAAATCAAGACAAGGGAAGAAAGCAGAAGGTGCAAGTCAGGCAAGGGAAGCTCAACTTCACTGCTCTAGAGGAAGTACCAGAAGGAGCTCCTATCATGACCGGTACCTTTTCAGTTTATAATCAACCTGCTTTAATTCTGTTTGATTCTGGTGCATCTCATAGTTTCATTAGCCAAAAGTTCAGTGCTAAATGCAAACTGCCATTCTCTCACTCAAAAGGGTCATTCATGATAGTCACACCTGGGGGTAAAATTGCAACTAATCAATTAAACCAAAGTGTGCCTATTCAACTGGGAAGCCACATTATCAAAACCACTCTTCTTGTGTTGGGATTGGAAAATGTGGACATTATTCTAGGGGCAAATTGGATGACCTTGCACCAAGTTGTGCTTGATGTAGCCAGTCGTACCGTGGAAGTTAATTCTCTGTTCTGCGGGAATTTCACTTTAATTCTGCCTAGTCAGGGTTCTTCTTAGTCATGCACTTTCTCTATGACGGAGTTACCCCTGAAGAAGATCCCAGTGGTCTGTGAGTATGCAGATGTCTTTCCTGATGAATTGCCGGGAATGCCACCGGATCGGGATATTGAATTCGCCATCGAGTTGCAACCGGGAACGACCCCAATTTCCAAGAGGCCCTACTGAATGCCACCCGTTGAGTTGGCAGAGTTGAAGAAGCAATTGCAAGAGTTGCTGGATAAGGGTTTCATTCGCCCAAGCACTTCGCCTTGGGGATGTCCAGCACTGTTTGTGAAGAAGAAGGATGAAAGCTTGAGGCTATGTATAGATTACCGCCCTCTTAATGCAGTAACTATCAAGAACAAGTATCCTTTGCCTCGTATTGATGTTCTCTTTGACCAGTTGGTCGGAGCCAAGGTGTTCTCCAAGATAGACCTTCGCTCTGGCTACCATCAGATCAGAATACGAGCGAGTGATATTCCAAAGACGGCATTCTCAACCAGATATGGGCTGTATGAATTTTTGGTGATGTCATTCGGGCTGACAAATGCACCAACATATTTCATGTATCTGATGAATTCTGTTTTCATGCCGGAATTGGACAAGTTCATGGTGGTTCTCATCGATGATATTCTGGTGTACTCCAAGAACGAAGAAGAACATGCCGGGCATTTGCATGTAGTGCTTCAACGTCTGCGAGACAACCACCTTTATGCCAAGTTATCCAAGTGTGATTTTTGGCTAAAGGAAATCAAATTCTTGGGTCACACTATCTCTCAGGCTGGAATAGCTGTTGATCCTGATAAAGTGCAAGAGGTGATGAATTGGAGGCCACCAACAACTGTTCGCCAGATTCGGAGTTTTCTGGGATTAGCTGGTTATTACCGAAGATTTATTCCGGACTTCTCTCGAATTGCGAAGCCTATTACTGAGTTGCTGAAGAAAGAAGTCAAGTTTGTGTGGAGTCAGAAGTGCGAAGATGCCTTCCATGCATT
Source organism: Zea mays (assembly GCF_902167145.1). NCBI lineage: Eukaryota > Viridiplantae > Streptophyta > Magnoliopsida > Poales > Poaceae > Zea > Zea mays. The sequence goes on from NC_050101.1 coordinate 99,671,130, forward strand.
AAGGCAGCATCTGACCACAGCACCAGTATTGGCGCAACCCGACAGCAGCAAGCCTTTTGATGTATATTGCGATGCCTCTGGCACCGGGCTAGGTTGTGTCTTGATGCAAGACAACCGAGTCATTGCTTATGCCTCAAGAGCACTCAGGCCTCATGAGCAAAACTATCCCACTCATGACCTTGAGTTAGCAGCAGTGGTTCATGCATTAAAGATGTGGAGGCACTATCTAATGGGAACCCACCGCAACATCTTCACTGATCATAAGAGCCTTAAGTACATTTTTACTCAGGCTGATCTCAACATGAGGCAGAGAAGATGGCTAGAGCTGATCAAGGATTATGACCTGGAGGTACATTATCACCCAGGGAAAGCTAATGTGGTAGCTGATGCCTTGAGTCGGAAGTTGCAGTGCAATTGTATTCTGATGGATTCTCGCATTAACACCTTGTGTGATGAGTTGAGCAAGATGCAAATTGAAGTGATTCCTTTTGGTTCTTTGTCTCACATTTCTGTTGAGCCAGCTTTGCAAGACCAGATTATCATGGCCCAGCTCAGTGACAAGGGAGTGCAGATTATCAAGAAGAATCTCCATCAGAAAGTTGTGAAATATAATTGTTTCCGCCAGGATGAGAAAGGTGTGTTATGGTTCAAAAGCAGATAAGAAATTCCTAAAGACCAGGAGCTCAAGAGGAAAATTTTGGATGAGGCTCATCTCTCCAAATTCTCTATGCATCCGGGAAGCACCAAGATGTACCATGATTTGAAGCTTTTGTACTGGTGGACCAGAATGAAGAGGGAGATAGCCCAGTATGTATCAGAGTGTGACACCTGTCAGAGGATAAAGGCAAGCCACTTGAAGTCAGCTGGAGCTCTGCAACCACTTTCCGTACCTTCGTGGAAGTGGGATGACATCAGCATGGATTTCATTGTGGGTCTGCCCAACACCTCTCGTCATCATGATTCGATTTGGGTTATTGTGGAACGATTGATGAAAGTGGCACATTTTCTTCCTGTGCACACCACTGATAAGGCTCAGAAATATGTAGAATTGTATATTGACCAGATCGTGTGTTTGCACGGATTACCTCGGACCATTGTTTCTGACCGAGGAGCCCAATTTGTTGCTAGATTTTGGGAACAATTGCAAGAGTCTTTGGGAACCAAGTTAATCAGGAGTTCAGCTTACCACCCACAGACTGACGGTCAGACGGAAAGGGTAAACCAAATTCTGGAGGATATGCTGAGAGCTTGTGCGATCGATTGTGGCAAGAACTGGGATAAGCACCTCTCCTTAGCAGAGTTTGCTTATAACAATAGTTATCAATCCAGCCTAAAGATGGCACCTTTTGAAGCTCTCTATGGAAGAAGGTGCAGGACACCACTCAATTGGTCTCAACCTGGTGAAAGAGAAGTTTTTGGACCTGATTTAGTGACTGAAGCCGAAAGGAAGGTCAAGCTAATCAGGAAGAATCTAGAAGCTGCTCAGGCCTGGCAGAAGAGCTATCATGATAAAAGAAGGAAACCTCTCCAGTTCGAGGTGGGAAGTTTTGTATACCTCAAGGTATCACCCACCAAGGGAGTGCAGAGGTTTGGGATCAAAGGCAAGCTAGCCCCTCGTTACATTGGACCTTATGAGATCATAGAAGCATGTGGACCCATGGCATACAAGCTGAAGTTACCTTCAAAGATGTCTGCCATTCACAGTGTATTCCATGTATCTCAGCTGAAGAAGTGTGTTCGATTGCCGACCGAGATCATAGCAGAGCCAGAATTGGAGATAGAGCCAGATCTATCGTACCAAGAGTACCCCTCCAAGATTCTGGATTGCAAAGAAAGATCAACTCGGGCTAAATCGATCAAAATGTTCAAGGTTTAGTGGAGTAATCACTCAGAGGAGGAAGCTACTTGGGAAACTGAGGAATTCCTGAGATCCAACTTCCCCGATTGCCTACCTAAGGAAGCTGGTATGTAATCACCCCCAACCCCTCCTCCTGCCCTTCGAATCTAATTTTCAAAAATATGATCTTAATTCAGAATGAAGAAACTATAAAGTAAAACTTAAAAGGACTTCCTTCTGAAGTTGCAAAGAGAATGACATTCGAAGAGCAGTTTTACCCTAATAATAGCAACACTCACCCATTTCCTATAAGTCTCACCCTTTCGCTTCACCCTGGGAGGACTCTGGCCCGAATCTCGGGACGAGATTCCTATAAGGGGGGAAGGCTGTGACACCCCAGTGTCACCTAGGGTTTCTCTCAAATGCCAAACCAAGAACCATTAATTCATGTGAACCAAAGTAAGCATGAGCATCAAAATAACCTAAGTAATAAAGAATTCACCAAGCATATACTTAAAAGTGTCATGATCAAAACAATGGAGTCTTTTAAAAGATAAGAATGTGCAACCCTAATTAAAAACCCTAAGTGAGCCCTATGAGCAAAATTCAAGAAAATAAGAAAAAGGGTATGAAAAGTTTAAAATTATGAATTGAGCCAATTATAAAAATTGAAGTATATTTAATGGGCAACAAGAAATGTTGAGAAAACTTAGCCAAAATAACTCAAATAAAACCCCAAATCAAGCTTCTCATGTGGGGACTTAATGGGATTTCTGAATTTCAGAATTCTGAAATTCAGACCTTGAGCCAAAGATCAGGGATGTTCACCTTGATCCCTAATTCGAATCCTAATGACCCCATTGACAAAATTGTGTCTAACTAACCCCTCTGTCGTGTGCCAGAAGATGGCATTGGGACACGAGCCCTAGACACGACAAAACCTTGGATTTGCCTTGGGTTTGGGCAAGGAGACAGACCAGATTTCCTGGCTCCATATCTCTGCAACCAGTAGGCAAAATCCTATGACCCCCACACAAGAATGGTAGCTTGTAGGGAGGAGAAGAGGTTTTGTGCACTGACCAAGGCGAGAGCAGGCTCGGATGAGCGACCACACGCGCCAGAACTTGGGCAGAACGCACGGGCACACGTGTTCGACCCTGGTCGGCACGCCAGAGCTCGCCCAACCCCCGCGCGCGCTCACCTCGGCGTCCGGTCAAGTCCGCCGCGCGCCCACGCCCTCGGCCGTGCCCGCCCGCGCCTATAAAGCCTTCCCAGGCGCACCCCACTTCGCCTCGCACTCACCCTCACCGGCCAGCCACCTTTCCTTAGCTCCGGCGAGCTTAATTCCGCCCGCCATTGCCGCCAGAGCTTCGACCACCGTGGCCAGCCCACTCCAGCCATCCTCAAGTCGAGCCAGTGCTTCGGCTAGCTCCGCCAGTAGCCCGTGAAGCTTGCCAAGCCCTCGGACCCGGCCGGACTTCACCGGAGGCCCGAGATCGACCTCACCGGACTTCGGTCTTCCGCCACCGCGCGTGGACCGAGCTATCCAGTGAGTCCCCGCCCAATTCCTTGCGCTCATATCTTCTCTGGCATCCCGTGGACCTCCCTGACCCATTTGATTGAACTATCTCGCCGTGACCAGGCCGGTCTCCTCGCCGCCGACGAGCATCCCCGCCTGCGCGCGCGGACCGACCGACTCCGGCCATCTCTGACGGCGTTCCGCACACCGTTGTGATCCCCGAGACCTCCCCTTCGTCCTCGACCACTTCACCGGAGCAATCTCGCTGCCGGTAAGCCCCTCCGCCCTTTCTTCCGCCACGATTACTGTTTGAAGTAGAAGAAGGACCTCGGGTTAGGATCTGTAGAACCCGAGGGGTTTTCTGTAACGTCAGTGACTCATGTGAATAGTAACCTAAGGACTGATTCGCGAAGAAAACTTAGAAAACCCGCCAGGGACCCCAGTGCAAAGTGGATTTCCATTTAATCAATTCTGTTAATCTTTTTAAATGACCAGAGAACTTAGAAAATCCATAACTTGATGATTTCTTAATAAAAAGTTGTCAAACCAATTTTGCTAGCTCCTGAATATTATGATCTATCATTTAAAAATAGTAAACCCCATGCTTTTTGTTCAAAATTTTAGAGTTTAAATTTAAAAACAGAAACCCACTAAACCTTGTTTAATTAAGGAAAATTTGTTTTTCTTCTGTGCTAAACTTAAGAAAATTTGTAGATGTTTAAACCTCATTTAGACATTGTTTAAAAATAGTAGGAACCCCAGCATTAGAAATTATGATGTAGTTTTTCATTTAAAGCTGTTTTGTCCAAAACTTAAAGAAAATCATAAAGGCCTTAGAAATTAATGAACAATGATTAATATTATTTTTCCTAGTTTACTTATATAACAGAGAACCTAGAAAAAATACAGAGACCATTAATTTGGACCAGTTTTGGATTAGAATGATTTATTTAGCCTTATATAGACTGAAAATCAATTATTAAAGAGACAAAACTACAACCAAAATGCTTAATAAAAATCCAGTGGACTTACAACCCCCAGAACCCCACTACAAAAATACAGAGCACCTCAGCCCAACTTTTTAAGTAAGGAAAATAAATACAAAGTGATAATAAGGCATTTTCCAACTAAATCATGAACAACCCCTATTAATGTGATAATGGGCAACCAAAATTTTGCTAAGTCCATGATGAGATAAACTACCAGAGAAAAATGCAAACCCATGAAAAAGAAGCAAACTCATACCAATTGCTAATGATTTAAGAGAAAGACCACTTAATTCAAATAATGCATACCACCCCTTCCCTTAAGCAAAAAGATGCCAAACTTTAGAATGATTGCTCTTGCACAAAATAATAACCAAGAAAAATAAGAACTTTGTTGTTTGATGCTTTTCAAATATAGTGATAGTAGAAAGTACCTATTTTGCTAGAAACTTGAGAAAACCATAGTAAAATAACTAAAAGGTATTAATGGTTAGAAATTGGTATCAAGTCTTGTGATGAAACCTAAAAGCCAGCAAAAATGAGTTTTAAAGAATTACCCACTGTTAAATAATAGTTGTAGTTCAAAGCACCCCTTCTGCCCTAGAATTTAATAATTTTATCCAGAGAAAACTATTCACTTTCTGGTCCCCAAATTTTGAGACAGAGAAACACACACTAGTACCCAGCCACTGTAATTTTTGCAGAATTTTTAGAATTTTATAAAAGCAACTTGTAGTTCAAACCTACTCCAAAACCTTAAGAGAATAAAAGAAAAAGGAAGAAGAAATAAACCTCACCCCAATAAGTCTAACTTGAGAACTTACCCAATTCTCCCTAAGACTTAAAAGGAATTCAGTGGAACCCCAAAATTAAACCTACCACTTACCTTAGCTAAGTTTAAACCCATATACCAAGTATACCACTAAAGGGTTTTACATGAGTAAAGTTAACTTGTTTAAACTCAAAAGATCATACACCTTTAAAGTTGTAATTTCTAAAAGCACATGTCATATCATGCACATCTCTTACGCATTGCATTCATTAGATTGTAATCTTGCCGACGGAGAGTACGTGCTCATCCCCGAGCAAGGACCTGTCCAAGAGGAGGACCAGGAGCAGGCTTCAGAGGCTGCTATTGAGGATCTCCCCGCAGCACCAGCAATTGAAGGCAAGCCCCGGTTTTATGCATAACCTGTTAATTATGCTACTTTACTACACTTAATGCTTGTAGGATTGAAATGTGCACTTAAGTGTAGGAGTTGCTTGAAACCTCTAGTTGCATGAACTTAGGATTCCTTTTGAGATGAATACTAGTATGCTAGGTCGAGTAGCTGCTTGCTAATCAGGATCTCGGTAGAAGTCGAGTGATTTTTCTAGCACTCGCGCGAGGTCAGGAATTGATTGTATTCATCTTGATAACGGGATCTATGTTGGTCTATGGATTTGGATCCAGGGAGGATGCCTTGTCCATGAGACGGGAAAAATGAATTAAGGATTAATGTGTGGATACCTGAGTCAAGCTTTTGAACGTACTAAGCACATGCCGTGAAAAATGGTAACCGGTAAACCTAGTACCTGAGTGAAGCCGGGCGCGGACTTTATCCCTCATGCGACCTGAGACTGGGTCTCCCATGCTAGCTATGGTGGGTACAAGTGCGGTCACTGCACGACGGCAGCCGGGGTCAGTGGAGCATTGTATGCCAAGGCGGTGAGGCCTGGACGCGAACGGGGAATCGATGAGGACGGTTGTCATGTGTGGGGTCGGAGTACCCTGACATGTCGTGTGTTTAGGTTTACCTTGCAAGGTTAAAACTCGATTCGAATCGTCTGCTTCTCGCAGCTAATGAGACTGCTTGATTCCTTGTACTGCATCGAGTAAGAAGTGAAATGTGGTTACATGAGATAACTTGTTGATTGAACTAATTGATTGTTACCATGTATGCTTAGAAGGAGCAAATCTAGCTAAGTTAATGATGGTAAAATTTGAAAAGCTAAAATTTGATTTTAGAAACAGCTAGTGCTTTTGGCAAACCAAACCCCTCAGCCAAACAGCTGCATAGTCTAGAGGTAGAGGAGTAGACTCCTCACACCGGTTAAGTCTGGCTGAGTATTAGTATACTCAGCCTTGCTTGTGGCACCATTTTTGCAGGTACCATTCAGGAAATGGTTGATGGTGTGACTTGGCCTACCACCCTGCCACCGGGTTGGATGGTCGAGTGGGATGTTGCTCTGGCAGGAGAGAAGCACGAGGAGTAGTGGGCTAGGCCTTGCCCATTTCCTCATTACCGACGACATCGATTATCCGCTGCACTTTACTTTATGAACTTTAATTGCTACTCAAAAACTCCGATTTATGTAATAACTCAGTACTTAATTTGAGGTTTCCTGTTTTATCGTATTTCTTCTGTGACTCACCTTCGAGTGAGATTGTGGAATTTGATCCTGGTTAAGTGGCTCTATCAGACTAGATCTGAAGGACTGACGGGTTATTCCGATTTAAGTGTGTTACAGCCCTTGAGGCGTGACTTAGGCACTTAAGCTGGAATAATTCGGGTGGTTCTGCCACAGGCTTCACACCGTTCTTTCTAGTCTATGGGGCCGAGGCCATCTTGCCCACATACTTAGAATACGGTTCCCCGAGGACGAGGGCCTACGCCGACCAAAGCAATCGAGCTAATCGAGAAGACTCACTGGACCAGCTGGAAGAGGCTTGGGACATGGCCTTACTACACTCGGCGCGGTACCAGCAGTCCTTGCGATGCTACCACGCCCGAGGGGTTCGGTCCCGAGACCTCCAGGTGGGCGACCTGGTGCTTCGGCTGCGACAAGACGCCTGAGGGCGGCACAAGCTCACGCCTCCCTGGGAAGGGCCGTTCGTCATCACCAAAGTTCTGAAGCCCGGGACGCACAAGCTGGCCAACAGTCAAGGCGAGGTCTATAGCAACGCTTGGAACATTCGACATCTACGTCACTTCTACCCTTAAGATGCTTTGAAGTTGTTCGTATATCTCGTTCACACACAAAGTCTAGTCATCAAGGAAGGGTCAGCCTTGCCTCGGCAAAGCCCGACCCTCCCTCGGGGGCTAAAAGGGGGCAACCCCCTCTGCGTCAAAATTTTCCTCGGAAAAAGATCTTTTCTGCCAGAATGTCTTTCGTGCTTTTCGACTACTTCGAAAGTGGATCCTAAAAACGACGAAGTACACGTAAGCAGCCAAGGCTGACCGAGCCGAGGGACTCCTACGCCTCCGGGATACGGATACCTCACTCATCACCTTCTGCGATAAGTAACTCACGCTCGGATAAGGGATTCCGCGGACCGAACTGAGAGCACCTAGAGGGGGGGGGGGTGAATAGGTGATCCTGTAAAAACTTAACTTATAGCCACAAAAACTTGTTAAGAGTTAGCACAATACTTGCCAAGTGGCTAAAGAGGAGATCTTGCACAATACGACAATCACAGAAAAGACACAGAGATTTATCCCGTGGTTCGGCCAAGTACAAAACTTGCCTACTTCCACGTTGTGGCGTCCCAACGGACGAGGGTTGCAATCAACCCCTCTCAAGCGGTCCAAAGACCCACTTGAATACCATGGTGTTTTTGCCTTGCTTATCTTTATCCCACTCGCGAGGAATCTCCACAGATTGGAGTCTCTCGCCCTTACACTTAAGATTCACAAAGAAGCATGGAGTAAGGGAGGGAAGCAACACACACAAATCCACAGCGAAACGCGCACACACACGGCCAAGATTCGAGCTCAAAGACTATCTCACAGTTTCTCACAAGAACAGAGCTCGAATCACTTAGAATCACAAACGGATGCGCAGAGACTGAGTGTGGATGATCAAGAATGCTCAAGAGTTGCTTGGTGTTGTCCTCCATGCGCCTAGGGGTCCCTTTTATAGCCCCAAGGCAGCTAGGAGCCGTTGAGAACAAATCTGGAAGGCCATCTTTGCCTTCTGTCGTCGGGCGCACCAGACAGTCCGGTGCACACCGGACAGTGTCCGGTGCCCGATTCCTTTCCTTAAATGGCGAAGCCGACCGTTGCAGATGCGGGAGCCGTTGGCGCACCGGACATGTCCGGTGCACACCGGACAGTCCGGTGCCCCCTTCCGACCGTTGGCTCGGCCACGTGTCCCGCGCGGATCGCGCGGCCGACCGTTGGCCCTGGCCGACCGTTGGCTCACCGGACAGTCCGGTGCACACCGGACAGTCCGGTGAATTTTAGCCGTACGCCGTCAGCAAATTCCCGAGAGCGGCCTCTTCGGCCGAGGCAGCCTGGCGCACCGGACACTGTCCGGTGCACCACCGGACAGTCCGGTGACCCAGACCGAAACAGCCCCTTGGCTGTACACAGCCAAGTCTTCTCTTCTCTTCTTCTTTCTGTTTCTAACACTTAGACAAATATATTAGTACACAAAACCAATGTACTAAGACTTAGAAACATACCTTTGTTGTAGATTTGCACTTTGTTCATTCATGGGCATTGGTTCACATCTAAGCACTTGTGTTGACACTTAATCACCAAAATACTTAGAAATGGCCCAAGGGCACATTTCCCTTTCAATCTCCCCCTTTTTGGTGATTTATGCCAACACAACATAAAGTAGATAGAACAAGTGCAAAATCACTTCAAATAAAAACTCAAATTGGTTTTGATTCAATTTTGGCATATATGGATCATCCTTTGCCACCACTTGGTTTGTTTTTGCAAATCAAACTCAAATGTCTATTTCTATGTCAAACACACATGTTGAGGCATAAAGAGAGTCATTCCAAAAGAGATTGATCAAAGATTTCAAAAACTCCCCCTATTTCCCATAATCAACATTTCTCCCCACACGGAGCCAACTTTTGACAAGAGAGACAATAAAAGAGTTTAACAAAACAAAAAACTCTATTCTACTATTTTCAAAATCTCTCAAGTGGTAGCTGATCCATTTATCACTTTGGCCTTTATTTTCTCCCCCTTTGGCATCAAGCACCAAAACGGGATCAATCTTGGCCCTTTAACCCCATTGCCTCACCAAAATCGTCAATTAAGAGTACAAAGGCAATAAGATCATAGAGATGAACTTGGAATAAGTTACCCTCTTATCGAAGTGCAGTGGAAGTCTTGCATGGTCCAAGTTCACCTTTCCCTTCGAGACTAAATCAAGCAAACTCAAGCAAATGGTTAGTCTCAAAGGGTCAAGTTGTAACACATCTCCCCCTAAACATGTGCATCACTTTGCAACGGACTTGTGAGGTCCAGGGAGTGTTTGTACAACTTGAGCACCACAATAAGCAACAAAATGCAGAATGAACCTGATCAAATGCATAAATACATGTATGCTACAATTCAATCCAAGTTCCGCGAATCTAAGACATTTAGCTCACTACGCAGCCTGCAAAAGGTCTTCTCATCTAGAGGCTTGGTAAAGATATCGGCTAGCTGGTTCTCGGTGCTAACATGAAACACTTCGATATCTCCCTTTTGCTGGTGGTCTCTCAAAAAGTGATGCCGGATGTCTATGTGCTTTGTGCGGCTGTGCTCAACAGGATTCTCCGCCATGCGGATAGCACTCTCATTGTCACATAGGAGTGGGACTTTGCTCAGATTGTATCCAAAGTCCCGGAGGGTTTGCCTCATCCAAAGCAGTTGCGCGCAACACTGACCTGCGGCAACGTACTCGGCCTCAGCGGTGGATAGGGCAACGGAGGTTTGTTTCTTAGATTTCCATGACACCAGGGACCTTCCTAAGAATTGGCACGTCCCCGATGTACTTTTCCTATCGACCTTACATCCAGCATAGTCGGAGTCTGAGTATCCAACTAAGTCAAAGGTAGACCCCTTTGGATACCAGAGCCCGAAGCAAGGCGTAGCAACCAAATATCTAAGAATTCGCTTCACCGCCACTAAGTGACACTCCTTAGGATCGGATTGAAATCTAGCACACATGCATACGCTAAGCATAATATCCGGTCTACTAGCACATAAGTAAAGCAAGGAACCTATCATTGACCGGTATGCTTTTTGATCAACGGACTTACCTCCTTTGTTGAGGTCGGTGTGTCCGTCGGTCCCCATCGGAGTCTTTGCGGGCTTGGCGTCCTTCATCCCAAACCGCTTTAGCAGATCTTGCGTGTACTTCGTTTGGGAGATGAAGGTGCCGTCCTTGAGTTGCTTCACTTGGAACCCAAGGAAGTAGTTCAACTCGCCCATCATCGACATCTCGAATTTCTGCGTCATCACCCTGCTAAACTCTTCACAAGACTTTTGGTTAGTAGAACCAAATATTATGTCATCGACATAAATTTGGCACACAAACAAATCACCATCACATGTCTTCGTAAAAAGAGTTGGATCGGCTTTCCCAACCTTGAAAGCATTAGCAATTAGAAAGTCTCTAAGGCATTCATACCATGCTCTTGGGGCTTGCTTAAGTCCATAGAGCGCCTTAGAGAGCTTACACACATGGTCGGGGTACCGTTCATCCTCGAAGCCAGGGGGTTGCTCCACGTACACCTCCTCTTTGATTGGCCCGTTGAGGAAAGCGCTCTTCACATCCATTTGGTACAACCTGAAAGAATGGTGAGCGGCATATGCTAGCAAGATACGAATTGACTCTAGTCTAGCCACAGGAGCAAAAGTCTCCTCAAAGTCCAAACCTGCGACTTGGGCATAACCTTTTGCCACAAGTCGAGCCTTGTTCCTCGTCACCACCCCGTGCTCGTCCTGTTTGTTACGGAACACCCACTTGGTTCCCACAACATTTTGCTTCGGACGAGGCACCAGTGTCCAAACTTCATTGCGCTTGAAGTTGTTGAGCTCCTCCTGCATGGCCAACACCCAGTCCGGATCTAGCAAGGCCTCCTCTACCCTGAAAGGCTCAATAGAAGAGACAAAGGAGTAATGCTCACAAAAATTAACTAATCGAGATCGAGTAGTTACTCCCTTGCTAATGTCACCCAGAATTTGATCGACGGGATGATCCCTTTGAATCATCGCTCGAACTTGGTTTGGAGGTGCCGGTTGCGCTTCTTCCTCCATCACTTGATCATCTTGTGCTCCCCCTTGATCAAGCGCCTCCACTTGAGGTACCTGTTCGTCATCTTCGGTTGAGGGATGCACCATAGTTGAGGAAGAAGGTTGATCTCGTTCATCTTGTTCCTGTGGCCGTACTTCTCCAATCGCCATGGTCCGTATAGCGGCCGTCGGAACATCTTCTTCATCTACATCATCACAATCAACAACTTGCTCTCTTGGAGAGCCATTAGTCTCATCAAATACAACGTCGCTAGAGACTTCAACCAAACCCGATGATTTGTTGAAGACTCTATACGCCTTTGTATTTGAGTCATAACCTAACAAAAACCCTTCTACAGCTTTGGGAGCAAACTTAGAATTTCTACCTTTCTTCACTAGAATGTAGCACTTGCTCCCAAATACACGAAAGTAAGATACATTGGGTTTGTTACCGGTTAGAAGCTCATACGAAGTCTTCTTGAGGAGGCGATGAAGATAGACCCTGTTGATGGCGTGGCAAGCCGTGTTCACGGCTTCCGACCAGAAACACTCGGGGGTCTTGAATTCTCCAAGCATTGTCCTCGCCATATCGATTAGCATCCTGTTCTTCCTCTCTACCACACCATTTTGCTGTGGTGTGTAGGGAGCGGAGAACTCGTGCTTGATCCCTTCCTCCTCAAGGAATTCCTCCACTTGAAGGTTCTTGAATTCGGACCCGTTGTCGCTCCTTATCTTCTTCACCTTGAGCTCAAACTCATTTTGAGCTCTCCTGAGGAAGCGCTTGAGGGTCCCTTGGGTTTCAGACTTATCCTGCAAAAAGAACACCCAAGTGAAGCGGGAAAATCATCAACAATAACTAAACCATACTTACTCCCTCCTATGCTCAGATAGGCGACAGGTCCGAAGAGGTCCATATGCAGCAGCTCCAGGGGTCTTGAAGTGGTCATCACGTTCTTGCCGTGATGCGCTCCTCCCACTTGTTTACCTGCTTGACAAGCTGCACAAGGTCTATCTTTTTCGAAATGCACGTTAGTCAAACCTATCACGTGTTCTCCCTTTAGAAGCTTGTGAAGGTTCTTCATCCCCACATGTGCTAAGCGGCGATGCCACAGCCAGCCCATGCTAGTCTTAGCTATTAAGCATGCATCTAGACCGGCCTCTTCTTTTGCAAAATCAACTAAATAAAGTTTGCCGTCTAATACACCCTTAAAAGCTAATGAACCATCGCTTCTTCTAAAGACAGACACATCTACATTTGTAAATAGACAGTTATACCCCATATGACATAATTGACTAACAGATAGTAAATTATATCCAAGACTCTCTACTAAAAATACATTAGAGATAGAATGCTCATTAGAAATTGCAATTTTACCTAATCCTTTTACCTTGCCTTGATTCCCATCACCGAAAATAATTGAATCCTGGGAATCCTTATTCTTGACGTAGGAAGTGAACATCTTCTTCTCCCCCGTCATATGGTTTGTGCATCCGCTGTCGATAATCCAGCTTGATCCCCCGGATGCATAAACCTGCAAGGCAAGTTTAGGCTTGGGACTTAGGTACCCAACTCTTGTTGGGTCCTACAAGGTTAGTGCAAATTTCCTTAGGGACCCAAATGCAAGTTTTGTCACCTTTGCATTTTGCCCCTAATTTCCTAGCAATTACCTTCTTACCCTTTCTACAAATAGCAAAGGGAGCATTGCAAGCATAATAAATGGTAGAAGGTTTGTTCACAACTTTTCTAGGAGCATGAGCAAAATTTCTCCTAGGCATATGCACAACATGAGAACTAGAAGCAGTCATAGCATAAGAATCATAAGCATGTGAATTAAAATTATTATAAGCATTTCTAGCATGTCTCCTATCATAGTACAAGAAAGCATGGTTCCTTTTAGCACTACTAGCCATAGGGGCCTTCCCTTTCTCCTTGACGAAGATGGGAGCCTTATGGCTTGTTAAGTTCTTGGCTTCTCTCTTGAAGCCAAGACCATCCTTAATTGAGGGGTGTCTACCCACTGTGTAGGCATCCCTTGCAAATTTTATTTTATCAACTTCACTCTTGCTAGTCTTAAGTTGAGCATTAAGACTAGCCACTTCATCATTTAGTTTTGAAATTGAAACTAAGTGTTCACTACAAGCATTAACATCAAAATCCTTACACCTAGTGCAAATTGTAATATTTTCAACATACGAGTTACTTGCTACTTCTAGTTTAGCAGTTAAATCGTTAATTTCACTTTTTAAAGAAGAAATGGTTTCATTACAAGTAGAAAGTTCACAAGAAAGTATTCCATTTCTTTTAACTTCCAGAGTAAGTGAATTTTGTGCACTAACAAATTTATCATGTTCTTCATATAAAAGGTCTTCTTGTTTCTCTAAGATTCTATCCTTTTCATTTAAGGCATCGATCAACTCATTAATCTTAGCTATCTTAGTTCTATCCAATCCCTTGAATAAACTAGAGTAATCAATTTCATCCTCACTAGATTCATCATCACTAGAAGAATCATAAGTATTAGCATTACGAGTGATTACCTTCTTTTCCCTTGCCATGAGGCAAGTGTGATGCTCGTTGGGGAAGAGAGCCGATTTGTTGAAGGCAGTGGCGGCGAGTCCTTCGTCGTCGGAGTCGGACGAAGAGCAATCCGAATCCCACTCCTTTCCAAGGTGTGCTTCGCCTTTAGCCTTCTTGTAAACCTTCTTGTTCTCTCTCTTCCCATTTTTCCCTTGCTCCTGGTCACTATCATTTTCGGGACAGTTAGCAATAAAATGACCAAGCTTACCGCATTTGAAGCATGATCGCTTTCCCTTGGTCTTGGCCTTGCTTGGCTGTCCTTTTCAACCTTTTAGCGCCGTCTTGAATCTCTTGATGATGAGAGCCATCTCTTCATCATTGAGCCCGGCCGCCTCAACTTGCGCCACCTTGCTAGGTAGCGACTCCTTGCTCCTCGTTGCCTTTAGAGCAATGGGTTGAGGCTCGTGGAGTGGACCGTTCAATGCGTCGTCGACGTATCTTGCCTCCTTGATCATCATCCGCCCGCTCACGAATTTTCCAAGTACTTCCTCGGGCGTCATCATCGTGTACCTGGGATTCTCACGAATATTGTTCATGAGATGAGGATCAAGAACGGTAAAGGACCTGAGCATTAGGCGGACGACGTCGTGATCCGTCCAACGCATGCTTCCGTAGCTCCTTATTTTGTTGATAAGGGTCTTGAGCCGGTTGTAAGTTTGAGTTGGCTCCTCTCCCCTTATCATGGCGAATCGTCCAAGCTCGCCCTCCACCAACTCCATCTTAGTGAGCATGGTGATGTCGTTCCCCTCGTGAGAGATCTTGAGGGTGTCCCATATCTGCTTGGCATTGTCCAAGCCGCTCACCTTATTGTACTCTTCCCTGCACAAAGACGCTAAGAGAACAGTAGTAGCTTGTGCATTTCTATGAATTTGTTCATTTATAAGCATAGGGCTATCCGAGCTATCAAATTTCATTCCATTCTCCACAATCTCCCATATGCTTGGATGGAGAGAGAATAAGTGACTACGCATTTTGTGACTCCAAAATCCGTAGTCCTCCCCATCGAAGTGTGGAGGTTTGCCAAGAGGAATGGAAAGCAAGTGCGAATTCGAACTATGTTGAATACGAGAATAATCAAATGAAAAGTTCGAATTGACCGTCTTTTTGTAGTCGTTGTCATCATCCTTTTGGGAAGAAGTAGACTCATCACTATCGTCGTAGTAGATGATCTCCTTGATGCGCCTTGTCTTCTTCTTCTTTCCTTCCTTCCGTCTATGCCCCGAGCCGGAGTCGGTAGGCTTGTCGTCCTTCGGCTCGTTGACGAAGGATTCCTTCTCTTTGTCGTTGATCACGATTCCCTTCCCCTTAGGATCCATCTCTTCGGGCGGTAAGTCCCTTTGTGAAGAGAACGGCTCCGATACCAATTGAGAGCACCTAGAGGGGGGGGTGAATAGGTGATCCTGTAAAAACTTAACTTATAGCCACAAAAACTTGTTAAGAGTTAGCACAATACTTGCCAAGTGGCTAAAGAGGAGATCTTGCACAATACGACAATCACAGAAAAGACACAGAGATTTATCCCGTGGTTCGGCCAAGTACAAAACTTGCCTACTTCCACATTGTGGCGTCCCAACGGACGAGGGTTGCAATCAACCCCTCTCAAGCGGTCCAAAGACCCACTTGAATACCATGGTGTTTTTGCCTTGCTTATCTTTATCCCACTCGCGAGGAATCTCCACAGATTGGAGTCTCTCGCCCTTACACTTAAGATTCACAAAGAAGCATGGAGTAAGGGAGGGAAGCAACACACACAAATCCACAGCGAAACGCGCACACACACGGCCAAGATTCGAGCTCAAAGACTATCTCACAGTTTCTCACAAGAACAGAGCTCGAATCACTTAGAATCACAAACGGATGCGCAGAGACTGAGTGTGGATGATCAAGAATGCTCAAGAGTTGCTTGGTGTTGTCCTCCATGCGCCTAGGGGTCCCTTTTATAGCCCCAAGGCAGCTAGGAGCCGTTGAGAACAAATCTGGAAGGCCATCTTTGCCTTCTGTCATCGGGCGCACCGGACAGTTCGGTGCACACCGGACAGTGTCCGGTGCCCGATTCCTTTCCTTAAATGGCGAAGCCGACCGTTGCAGATGTGGGAGCCGTTGGCGCACCGGACATGTCCGGTGCACACCGGACAGTCCGGTGCCCCCTTCCGACCGTTGGCTCGGCCACGTGTCCCGCGCGGATCGCGCGGCCGACCGTTGGCCCTGGCCGACCGTTGGCTCACCGGACAGTCCGGTGCACACCGGACAGTCCGGTGAATTTTAGCCGTACGCCGTCAGCAAATTCCCGAGAGCGGCCTCTTCGGCCGAGGCAGCCTGGCGCACCGGACACTGTCCGGTGCACCACCGGACAGTCCGGTGACCCAGACCGAAACAGCCCCTTGGCTGTACACAGCCAAGTCTTCTCTTCTCTTCTTCTTTCTGTTTCTAACACTTAGACAAATATATTAGTACACAAAACCAATGTACTAAGACTTAGAAACATACCTTTGTTGTAGATTTGCACTTTGTTCATTCATGGGCATTGGTTCACATCTAAGCACTTGTGTTGACACTTAATCACCAAAATACTTAGAAATGGCCCAAGGGCACATTTCCCTTTCACGAACAAGTCTTCACGCTCGAAAACCCCTCTGCCGAAACGATTTTTCGGGCCTTCTCGACTGCGTCGGTGACAGATGCCTATGAACGAGTAAGAGTGCACGTAAGCGGCAAGGCCAACCGAGCCGAGGGATTCCTACGCCTCTGGGATACGGATACCTCACTCATCACCTTCCGTGAAAAGTAACTCTCGCTCGGACAAACAATTCTGTTACCGACAGATAAGTCCAGATACTCGGAACAAGAGGAAAAGAAACGCAGCTTTACAACACGACGACAGTATGTTTGGGCCTCGGCGGCCGCAGAAAACATACGCACACTACAAGATAACACGGTCCTACAGGCTCGGACCTTGACAGTTGAAGGGAGCAGTAGCACCCTCGGCGTCATCTACACCTTCGGCGGGGTCTGACCTAGCCTCGGACGGCGACGCGGTCGGAGGATCTCCAATCCGAAAGACGACATCAACACCATGCCTGGGCCATCGCCGCCAGGGTCTTCTCCAGGGATCCGGCTCGAGCAGACGGCTTGGGCCGGCCACCCCGAAGCCTCAGCCAGCTATCCCCCGAGGACATCAGCCCGACTTGTGGCCTCGGCAACTCAACTCCGGCGTCGGTCCCGCCAGTGGATGACCCGGCCAGGCTCCGGCCGACCAAATATTCTTTTCGAGCCAACTCTGCCTCTGTCCGTGCTGACACCGCTACCTCCGGCTTCAGCTCATCGAAGAGCGGCCGAGGGTTCCTTTAACTAAGCAAGAGAAGCCTCGGACAGCAAGGCCGACCGAGCCGAGGGACTCCTACGCCTCCGGGATACGGATACCTCACTCGTCACCTTTGCACGAGGCGACTCATGCTTGGTGAAGCGGTTCAGATAGCCGACAGGCGAGTCTTAGTGCTCGAAATGAGGAAAAAACACGGCTCCGTGCCAAAAATACATACATGTTCAGGCCCCGATGGCCGCAATGAACAAGACACCGGCATTCAAGGTGCAATTACAAACGGAACTCCGGTTCCACCTCCGCAGGTACGAACAACCCCACACGACAGGGGGGCCTGCGGAGCAACAGAAGGCCGACGGGTGGCTCGCCGCCGCTCGCTCCAACAATGACGACGACTTCTGCTCTGAGGGGCCGAACAACAGCAGCGATGACCTCAGGGCGGATGCTGCTGCCATAAGGCCCTCGCCCACGCCCTCACTTGAGAGGCAAGGACGAGCAGAAGGAGGTAGAGTTGGAGGTCAGTCCGTAGGTGGCACCGGCTATCTCGTCGGCGGAGAAACCTCTTCCGGCTGCCGTGGCGGAAGGTGGCGCCGGAAGCGGCTCCGAAGCCGCTCGGGTCAGAGAGCCGGGCATGCGGCAACTGCCAGCGCCACGAACGGCGAACGCCCTTCCCCCCGATCACTGAGGGAAGGAGCGGACCGCCGCCCACGCAGGGACCGACCCTAACTCGGCGCACTCCCCTCCCCACCACTGATGATGAACATCCTTGAAGTTGAGGGAGGGGCGGAGGCCGCAGCCCAGCTTGCTTCTCCCCACCCAGGGGCTGGTGGTCACTGTCTTGGGTGGCCACCGGCGAGGGGATGCGGCCAGGCTGCATGATGAAAATCCTTGAAGCCGAACGATGGCTGAAAGGTACCAACTTCCACGAAGTTGCGTTCCTCCAACGACAAGGCAGAAGGATTGCGGGTGTTCCCCATCCGGGGGCTCGGAAGGTGGAAAGACGCGATGCATAAGGGAGCGCAAAGACATGGTCGCCTTTCAAGGGGATCACCCTCCTTTTAAAGGCGACTCTCCCCACTTGCGTCCCCAGCCATCGCGGGCTGAGTCTTCTCCAACACGCTCCAAGGTCCTCCCCCTACGGCACAGGGGCTGGGTCCCACGCGTCATGCAAGTTGGCCCAGGGAAGAAGAAGCCAAACCGCCGCGCGCGGTGCATGCAACTGCCCAGCGGTTATGAGCATTCCTCCACTTTCGCCCAGACCAGCGGGTGAAAGGGCGGACAGCCATGCAGTCGGCATGCAACCGAGCCAAGTGGGCGCACCCCTCCGACTCCAACGCGCCCAGCATGGAGGCCCAGGCCCACACGTCATGCAACCGGCGCGCCGGTTGCTACGTGCGAGCAACTGCACCGCCACTCGCGCCACTACCGCGCCTCCCCGACTGCAGAACCAGTACCGTGACTCGAGGCAACCCTGCAAATGACCCAACAGCGCCAGCCAGGCGCGTTGGTCACGGGTCAGTCAGCTGCGGGAGAAGGCGCGACAGTCAATACGGCCAAAAATGGACCGGCAGTAATGGCGGTGGCAGACGAACGGAAGTAGCGGTCACGTCATCAGCCAAGCTCATGTCCCTCATGGGACAGCGGGAGAACCCTCTCCCACGGCGTGAAGACGGCGCGCCCATGTTCCGTTCCTCGAACAGCTCGCGCACGCAACGGCTGCCCCGTGAACCACTCGTCCCATCACATTAACTCTGCGGCAGGACAGGCAGCACCTTTGGTAGGAGAAGCGGGCGACGCTTCGCCTTCGCCATAATAACCGCATCAAAAAAGGTGCGCCACGTCATTTCGATTTCGTATCCTTTTTCTCTTCCTCTTTCTCTCTCTTACAACAGGGACCGGGAAAGGGGATACCCCGAAAGGGATCCTTCTCCGCGAAGGAAACGGGCCCCGAGCCCCCCTACTGATCAGAGGTTCAAAGGCTGGCCCCTCGGAGGGGTTCAACAACCGCCTCAGAGCGCCCGGGCTCCGTGCCCACTACTGGTCAGAGGTTCGAAGGCCGGCCCCTCGGAAGGGTTCAACGGCCGCCTCAGGCCACTCGGGCTCCGCGCCCACTACTGATCAGGGGTTCGTAGGCTGGCCCTCGAAGGGTTCACAGCCGCCTCAGACGCAGAGCGAGGGATGACCCTGGGTACGTTCGATACATAACCAAGGCTCGGGCTACGCTCCCGAGGTACCCTAGGACATTTCCGAGACCAGCGGGAACGATCGTGTAACGGAATCCCATCAGAGGGAGGCATCGAGCCCTCCGACCCCGTCAAAAGGGGACCGGGTCCGGCAGATCACCCGTAGGTACTTTTGGAGCGCGCCTCTGGGCCTCTAGCCGACCCCTAACAAATGGGGCACGGGCGTCCACTCGGATTACCCGTCAGTAGCTCGCTGGAGACACCATGTTAGGCGCCCTCCAAGGGCAACATGGCGCTTTCCCCCCCTCCTCCTTGCGGAAAGGCGACGCAGGGGCGTATGTACAAAAGTCGAGTCTGTCCTTGACCGTCCTCTTGCCCTGTGCGGAGGCTCGTGGGCTGCTCTCGCAAAACCCGGCTCCGGTCAAACCGTCGACAGCGTCAACATACCAGCCCGAGAACTTGGGACCCGACCGTGCACCCGGGCTACGACCAGCTCGCATGAGGGAACAACCAGACCAGCCAAAGCATTGCGAAACACACTAAGACCTCGAAGGAGTCAAACCACTCCTCCGAGGCCTCGGGGGCTACACCCGGCGGGTGCGCTCGCGCGCACCCATCGGAACGAAACGCAACCGAGAAAGGCTGGTCCCCTTGCAAAAAAGTGCGACAAAAGCCTCCAAGCGAGTATTAACACTCCCTTCGAGGCTCGGGGGCTACTGTCGGGGACCATAATTAGGGGTACCCTCAAGACTCCTAATCTCAGCTGGTAACCCCCATCAGCACAAAGCTGCAAAGGCCTGATGGGTGTGATTAAGTCAAGGATCGGTCCATTCAAGGAACGCGATCTCGCCTCGCCCAAGCCCAGCCTCGGGCAAGGGCAGCCAACCCTAGAGGATTTACGTCTCGCCCGAGGACCCCCTCCAGCAGCGGATACGCCTTCGGCTCGCCCGAGGCCCAGTCTTCACCAAGAAGCAACCTTGGCCAAGTCGCCACGCCGACCGACCGTATCGCAGGAGCATTTAATGCAAAGGTGGCCTGACACCTTATCCTGACGCGCGCCCTTCAGTCGACAGAGCCAAAGTGACCGTAGTCACTTCGCCGCTCCACTGACCGGCCTGACAAGAAGACAGCGCCGCCTGTGCCGCTCCGACTGTTGCGCCACTGGACAGAGTGATGCTGACAGCAGCCAAGTCCGGCCTCAGGCGCCATAGAAAACTCCGCCTCGCCCGACCCAGGGCTCGGACTCGGGCTCAGCCCCGAAAGACGACGAACTCCGCCTCGCCCGACCCAGGGCTCGGACTCGGGCTCAGCCCCGGAAGACGACGAACTCCGCCTCGCCCGACCCAGGGCTCGGACTCGGGCTCAGCCCCGAAAGACGACGAACTCCGCCTCGCCCGACCCAGGGCTCGGACTCAGGCTCGGCCCCGGAAGACGACGAACTCCGCCTCGCCCGACCCCAGGGCCCGGACACAGCCCTGGCCTCAGCCGACGAACTCCGCCTCGCCCGACCCCAGGGCTCGGACACAGCCCTGGCCTCAGCCAACAGTCTCCGCCTCGCCCAACCCAGGGGCTCGGACTCGACCTCGGCCTTGGAAGACAGACTCGACCTCGACCTCGGAGGAGCCTCCACCTCGCCCAACCCAGGGCTCGGACCGACCACGACACAGGAGGCGCCATCATTACCCTACCCCAAGCTGACTCAGGCTATGGGGAACAAGACGGCGTCCCATCTGGCTCGCTCCGATAAACAAGTAATGATGGCACCCCGCATGCTCTATGACGACGGTGGCTCTCAGCCCCCTTACGGAAGCAAGAGGACGTCAGCAAGGACTCGACAGCCCCGACAGCTGTCCTTCCGCCAGGCTCCAGCACTCCTCCGACGGCCACGACACCACACGAACCGGGCGCCAAAACCTCTCCGGCTGCCACGATGGCGTGTACTTAGGGCACTAGCTCTCCTTCGCTAGACACGTTAGCACACTGCTACACCCCCATTGTACACCTGGATCCTTTCCTTACGCCTATAAAAGGGAGGTCCAGGGCCCTCTTACAGGGGTTGGCCGCACGGGGAAGGACGGGACGGCGCTCGCGTGAGGCCGCTCGCTCCCTCCCGCGTGGACGCTTGTAACCCCCTACTGCAAGCGCACCCGACCTGGGCGCGGGACAAACACGAAGGCCGCGGGTTTCCCCTTTGACGCCTGTCTCCCCCCGGCTTCTCTTCCCCCCTTCGCGCTCTGTCTCGCGCCGACCCATCTGGGCTGGGGCACGCGGCGACAATTTACTCGTCGGTCCAGGGACCCCCCGGGTTCGAAACGCCGACAAGCATAACCCAAAACTCCACGCGAGCTACTATTTATTCTACTGTTCTTCTCCTCAATTCACCCAGGCTGGGCCATACACTTTCGCATTACGCTTTCTCACCCTTTTGGCATACGGGGGCCCAACAGGCACTGTGGTTGGTCCGGCCCGTTGATCATCTCCTTCCTGCTGACTGTCGTTGTCCTTCTCTTCAGTTATGCTAACATTCCCCCCTACTAAGCATGCTGGATGTCCCCAGACAGCTGCATTAGGAAATTATTGTTGCAAATCTTGGACATTCTCCCAAGTTGCCAGCTCCTCAGGCATAGCAGACCATTGCACCAGCACTTGGGGACAGGAATTGAGCCCGCGAACAGAAGAACGATGCTGCAAAATCTTAACTGGAACACTGAAACGGTACTGATCAGATGGTAATGCAGGTGAGGCCACCAAACCTTTCCCCAGCGCTCGCTTCAATTGTGAGACATGAAAAACCGGATGGATACGCGACGATGAAGGAAGGTGCAGTTTATAGGCGACAGACCCCACACATTGGATCACCTGAAATGGCCCGAAAAACTTAAAGGCAAGTTTCTGGTTAGCCCGATGAGCAACTGAAGACTGGACGTATGGCTGTAATTTGAGAAACACCCAATCACCAACTGTAAATTCTCTCTCAGAACGCTATTTGTCTGCTTGACGTTTCATCCTCATTTTAGCCCTCTCCAAATGTTGTTTGACCAAATCAGAAATAAGCTGGCGGTCCTGCAACTAGGCAGACAACTCAGTAGAAGAGATAACAGCGTTATCAGAGATGCCAAACTATCTAGGACGACAACCATACAATACTTCAAATGGGGCGCGACCTTTATCTGAATGCGGCGAAGAATTGTACCAAAATTGTGCAACAGACAGCCAATGACTCCATTGACTAGGACAGGCATGGACAAAGCAACGAAGGAATGTTTCGAGGCACTGATTGACACGCTCTGTCTGCCCATCAGATTGCGGATGATATGCGGAACTCATCTGTAACTGCTCATCAGCCAAGCGAAACAGTTCCTTCCACAAATTACTGAGGAACACCTTGTCGCGATCCGATACAATGGAATGGGGCAACCCATGATGCTTGTACACTTGATCGTGAAAAAGACGTGCCACGGACAAAGCTGTATACGGATGCTTGAGCGGCAAGAAGTTGGCATATTTGGTGAAGGTGTCCACAATAACCAGGATGCAAGTGTAAGATTGAGAACGAGGTAAGGCTTCGATGAAATCCATAGAAATAATTTGCCAAAGCGAAGATGGAACGGGCAATGGTTGAAGGAGACCGGGTAAACGAGTGCGATCTGCTTTGGCTTGTTGACAAATTATGCAATGAGCAACAAATGTATACACTAAACTTTTCATCCCCTTCCAAGCAAAAATTTGTTTCATCCTTGCATATGTGACCGGAAATCCGGAATGACCACCCACAGCAGAAGCATGGAATGCAGAGATCAATTTGTGTTGTAGAATATCAGACTGACCGATCCAAATTCTGTTCTTATAACGTAACAAACCATCTTTCCAAGAAAAATGAGGTACAACCGAGGTATCTACGCCTAGCTTTGCGATGATAGCCAAAGTCTGTGAATCCTGGTTATATGAGTCAGCCACTTCCGTAATCCATTTAGGAGTACATGATGAAATTGCTAAACATGATGAAGACAGACTTGGGTGACGAGACAAGGCGTCTGCAGCGCCATTGTCCACTCCTTTTTTATATATGATGCAGTACTGCAAACCCAACAGACGTGTGAACATCTTCTTTTGCCAAGGAGTGTGCAAACGTTGCTCATCCAATTGTGCCAAACTACGGTGTCCGTATGTATGTGAAATTCTTTGAGTTGCAACTAGTGGCGCCAATGATCTACTGCAATCAAAAGAGCCAAGAACTCCTTTTCATAGGTAGAAAGTCTCTGCGATCTGGGTCCCAATGCCTTGCTAAGATATGCAATAGGATGTCCAGCTTGCATCAAAACTGCCCCCACACCCAACTGACTGGCATCAGTTTCCAACGAGAAAGGCAATGAAAAATTCGGAAGTGCCAACACAGGCGCTGAAATCAAAGCCTCCTTGAGAGCCACAAATGATGCTTCATGAGATGGTGTCCAGATAAACAAATTTCCTTTCTTAAGTAAGGTCGTCAAAGGCTTGGCTAACAGTCCAAAATGCCGAACGAATCGTCTGTAATAACCAGCCAGGCCTAAAAAACTTCGCAGTTCCTTCACATTCTTAGGAGTAACCCACTGAGCCACAACTTCAATTTTCGCAGGATCTATAGCCACACCAGCCGCAAAAATAACATGACCCAGATATGTCAACTGTGATTGAGCAAACGAACACTTCGACCACTTAACTTGCCATTTGTCCCGAACCAATAGCTCCAAGACTTGGCGCACATGCTGCAAATGCTCCTCAAAGCTGGCACTGTAAATCAAGATGTCGTCGAAGAAAACCAGCACACAACGACGAAGCAACGGTGACAAAGTAGTATTCATTGCCCGTTGAAAGGTAGCCGGAGCACCAGTCAACCCGAAAGCCATCACACGAAATTCATAATGACCCGAATGAGTTTGGAATGCTGTTTTGTGAGCATCCGCAGGAAGGAGACGTATCTGATGGTATCCTGCTGTCAAATCCAAACTGGTGAACCACGATGCCTGTCCCAATTCATCCAAAAGCTCTTCAATAACTGGTACTGGAAAAATGGACTTCACAGTTAGAGCATTCAAGTGACGGAAATCCACACAAAACCTCCATGAGTTGTCTTTCTTCTTCACCATCAACACAGGAGAAGAGAACTGGCTAGAACTGTGGTGCACTATACTAGCCTGAAGCATCTCTGATATTTGATGTTCAATTTCATCTTTAATGGCCGGTGGGTACCGATATGGACAAATTTTGACAGGAGTTGCCCCATGCACTAAAGGAATGGTGTGGTCACATTCTCGAGAAGGTGGCATCCCAACTGGAGGGGCAAAAACAGAAGCAAATTCAGATAATAAGGCCTTCATAGCCGGTGGAACATCCAGCTGCTCAAACTGAATCGGAGTAGTGTCCACCATAGCCAACTCCACTACCGACCCTGGAGGAATCGTGGCTGACAATCCATGCAACAACACCGGGGATCGTTGATAGGGAATAATCATCCACTTGTGCTCCCAATGAACCTTCATGGGACTATTGGCACATAACCAGTCCATAACCAGTTCATGGGACTATTGGCACATGACAATATCCATAGTCTGCTAGAAATGTGAATAGTATAATGTGGTCTCGTAAAATACGCATCCACAACATTTTGCATGAGTTGCTGAATATGTTCTAAGAGATAAGATGTTTGGTCCTAATGTCATGGAGGATAAGTTCTGATTGTTAGATTTAGACCAGAAGTAATGTATAAAAAATATAACTATCTACTCGGTGTATTTTTCAGTAAAACAAACGTCTTATATTTACCTCAAGGAAACTTTTCTTCATTGGTGCTGCTTTTTGATTTGTTATAGCCGGGAGGTCTGGTTCGTCGTTATTCATTGGAGGGATTTGAAGGGAAAAATGAACTAATTTTCTCCTCAATCTTCTCTAGTCCTCCTCAATTCTCTAGTCACCAACTCACCCTTATTTTTTTTTATTCTGCAGTAATTGTTTTGAACAAATAGTTTAAGATATATAACACATACCTGGGTATTTCCACTGTTTCTATCAAGCACTTGATTCCAAATTAAATGCTGAAAGTTTATAGGAGGCTTTAATAAATGGACAAAATACGTGGTGCAAACCACGCAATAGATGTGTCTGACATATCCTGCTATCTTGACATCCATGTATTGTATTGTATCCCATAGAATGATAAACATACTCTAAATTTGTAGCCTATTTGCAAATGGAGCAACACGTTTTCAAAACCACGCAGCACTGTAGCAAAATCAAATTGGGTGACGCATTAGTACGACATATCTACTCACGAAATTGCAGCCGATTGATAGGTACTCCGCATTGATAAATAATGAGTGTATTTTTTAACTTGGTATAGAAGAGTCAGTATCTTATCCCACATAAAATATCTTATCTATAACGATTACTACCCACCCTTCTTTATTACTTAAGACAAGGAGAGATTTATCAGAAAGCTTCCTTTATGAAAAAAATCAATTGATGATTCACTACTTCTATAAACAGACAATTACAACATAATGTTTCCAAGAGAGATTTATCACGAAGCCATCCCTATGAAAAATCAATTTCGTCAGAGTGAGAGATTTATCAGGAAGCCACAGAAGCTGATCAACATTTATGCAGGACCATGAGAGTCTCTAATGGAGTGTTTGGTTTGAGGAATGATATAGTCCATCATCTTCTTACTACTCACTTTTTTGTTTGGTTTGTGGAATGGAGTGAGTTAATCCATCACCACCTCATTCCTCATAGTTAGTTGTTTAGTACTAATATGTGGAATGAAGTCATACCACCAAATTTGAGGAATGGATCCATGATGCATCACTTCATTTTGGATAGAGTGATTCATCAAACCAAACACCTCATAAGGATGTCATCCAGTTTCTAATAAAATCAAACCCATACCATTTATTAGTTGAAAGAGTGCAAGACTGGGTTCTAATCATTTCTTCCAATGGTATAGCTTTCCTAGCTACTAAGGGAACTAGAGATTATGCCTTGGAAGTTGTTCTTTGCAGCATCAACCACCTAACAAATGAGGATGGAACTCGAAATTAGACTAGGCTGCAGTGACAAACGAACCAGTGCATTATTACAAGTTTAAACTTCCCTCTATAAGACAGCCCATGCATCTTAACTAATTTAACACCAAATCTAAACAAACGGTGGTTTTGGCGATCACCCGACCACCACAAAACTGCAAAGGTAATTCATGTAAGCAAGGACACGAATAATATATGTGTTGGAAGTCAAATTGAGCAGCGCGAACAGTCCGGCGCTGAGGCCGGACGGTCCGCGGTCCGGACAGTCCGCGGTGGTGGCGCGGACGGTCCGCGCGCGCGCAGAGTCAGTTAGGGTTCCTAGTTTCTCGCGAGATTTGTTACCTAAAACCGCGGGATTAACTCGGGAAACAGTTGGAAACGGATCCAGACCTCCCCTTTATATAGATGAAGGGCTACGGCCGATTGAACCCCCATCAATCGAACAAATCAAGTCTATTTCTCGTTTTTACCCTACGCATTAGGAATAGTTCTAGTCTAGTTCTAGTTTAGCCTCTCAATCTCCAAATTCTCCGCCTCTCTTTGACTCTATGTCGATTAAAGGAGTCTAGGTCGGCCTGCCGAGCCTAGACAACACCTAGGATCTCTCCTCCCCGACGGGGTCCCTCCCGGGAGCGAGATCCAGGCGCCGCCGGCGACCTTCGCCACCCCCTGCGCACGCGCGGACCGTCCGGCCGTCAGGCAGGGAACCTTTGCCCCTGCTCCAGGTCGCGGACCGTCCGGTCCCTGGTCGCGGACCGTCCGCGCCTGTGCAGAGAGCACCGCCGCCGGTTCTTGTTGAGTGTTTGGCACCCGAAAAAGGTGTCAACATACTTTTGGCGACTCTGCTGGGGAAGGTGTTTAGATCTACTAAAAATCAGGCCCTCAAATGGCCGGTTCTAAAGATCACACCGATATCTCCCCGGACATTATCCTGAAGCCGGCTGTTGAAAGTCTGACGGCCGATGAGCAACAGCAATACGAGGACTACATGCGTCAAGCGAGGGAGAAATTCTTATCACAATACACGGTGGATCGCCACCAGAAAGTTGTCAAACATGGAGAGACCGACGTCGCATCTCTTCTATCTTCGCTTCAAGTCCCCAACGTAAGTAAACCCGACGACATCCAATTTATTAAACAGTATGTAGATCAGCAGCAGGATCAAATGAAACAACAGATTGTAGGGTTAGAAGAGTCAATTAGAAAATTAACGCGTACGTTGGAGAAGTCTGTTGCTCCTAGTTTTCCATCATATGAGACTAGTAACAGGATATCTATGTCTAATACATCGGCAACAAATGGGGATTTGCAGCCCCAGCCATTATATGGTATGCCGATGAACTCATATACAGGACAAGTACCACCACCGCCATCCCTGCTTGGTAGATCGGCACCCATGAACACGGTCGGACCGTCCGAGCTTCTGCCCGGACCGTCCGGCCCATATGCAGACCGTCCGGCTTGCTCTGCCGGACAATCTGGGGCCGCCCTAGGACCACCGCCGTCCCTGCTTGGTAGACCGGTGACCCTGGACGCGGTCGGACCGTCCGAGCTTCTGCCCGGACCGTCCGGCCCTTACGCGGACCGTCCGGCTTTCCCTGCCGGACAGTCTGGGCCCGCACCAGGACTACCACATGGCGTCCCGATAATGGCAAACGCAACCGGTCAGTTCGGATTTACCACCGGACAAGCTGGATACGCATACGCAGAACCTGTTGTTGCACACCATGCACCAAATTATTACACACCACAGCAGCAGTATGTTTCACCCTCTACATATTTAAACCATAACGCACCATACAATCACAGACCGATCAACACTATCGATCGGTCACGGCAAGAAGGTCGGTATACTAATGCCCGACCAAATGATCCCCACAGCCCAGGATCCGGTGGTCTGCCACCGGGTGCAATGGAAAAAATTAGGGAAGAGATGACTGAACTATTTCGAGATAAGTTCGGAGTTAGTGTAGCCAGAGTAGGGCAATCATACCAAAAGCCGTATAATCACCGGTTTGACACTGTCCCATATCCACAAGGGGCAAGGATACCAGAATTTTCTAAGTTTTCTGGTGAGAATGGGAGAAGCACACACGAACACATAGGCCAGTTCCTAGCACACCTAGGCGAATTGGCCGATGGAGAAGCATTTCGTGTTCGGTTATTTTCTTTATCCCTTACTGGTACCGCTTTTGCATGGTACGCCGCCCTGCCTCCTAATTCCATTAATTCCTGGAATGAGTTAGAAAGTAAATTTCATGAACATTTCTTTACCGGGGAATATGAATTAGGGTTAGCTGACTTAGCTTCAGTCCGCCAAGGACGCGAAGAATCGGTTAATGACTATATCCGGAGGTTCCGGGACACTAGAAACCGATGCTTTCGGATCCATGTCGCAGACAAAGAGCTAGCAGGGTTAGCTTTTAATGGGTTGCTATCCTACTTAAGAGACAAATTAGATGGGACCTAGTTCTTTTCGATAGCCCAGCTACATCAGCGGGCTTTAGCCTGTGAAAGCCGCTTTAAAGAGACATCAAAATCGGCCGCCCGTGCTATACATCTGATAGAGCGTGATAATTCAGATGATGAATCCGCAGATGTATATACCGCTGAGTTTATTTGGCCAACAAAGGCCAAATCTTCAGCATGTTCTTCCTTACAACCGATTCAAAAGAATCGGCAAGAGATTAAATTTACCTTTAATGTTGCCAAATGTGATAAGATATTTGATGAGCTACTTAAAAATGGCAACATTAAATTAACTCATACTATCCCTCCTATAGATGAATTAAAGAGACGTGCTTATTGTAAGTGGCATAATTCTTTTTCTCATGCCACCAATGACTGTAATGTCTTTCGTCGACAGGTACAATCGGCCATAAATGAAGGCCGGTTGGCTTTTCAGGAAATGCAAGTGGACACACAACCATTTCCTGTTAATACAATAGATGTCGCATGCGAAAAGATCTTAGTTCGGCCCGAAATGGCCGATAAAAGCAAAAGCAAAGACATCATCATTGACGATCCTCGCACGTCAAATATATCGCAAAAAGAGATTGCTCGAAAGGCTCCGGACGATAAGGCTAAAAAGTCCGGAGGCACCGGGGGGCAGGCACAATTAATGAGCCAAGCACGACAGCCTGGCCTGAGCATCACAGACGGTGTGACACCTACGTGCGGACAGTCCGGTGCTCAGACAGACGGTTCGACTAACTCTGCCGGACAATCCGCCTATGGCCAAAGGCGTCAGCCTCCACACAAAGCCTTAAAAGGGAAAGAGACGCAACGGCAAAGCACATATGGTCGGTTGATCAAAACTGACTCTACCTTTGATCAGTTACTCTCCAAGAATACTAGCAAGAAGACCATTCTACGTGATCGGTCAACGAAGAAACATCGGTCACCTGCTGAAACAAAACGGGTAAACAAAACGGCTCGAAAGGCGACACAACAAGCATCGCCTATTCATCCTATGAGACCAAGGTACTTTCCACCCGTTTACTCATCGTCGGTATATTATCCTGTTCAAACATGGAATGGTACGATGATGAATCCATGGCATATGTATAGTCCCTTTGTCTATCCAGGCTGGGGGGCACCTCCATTCTATTCCTATTGATCCATTGATCAAACGGTCATGGCCGAGAAAGATACAATCTGAAACAGCCTTTATACATTGGTGCTTTATTGAATGAGCTCCATATTGAAAAGCCGGTGACTTACATCAGACTTAGTTCATATGCTTTTGGTTCGTCAACCTTCACCAAAAGGCAGGGGGGCATATGTTGGAAGTCAAATTGAGCAGCGCGGACAGTCCGGCGCTGAGGCCGGACGGTCCGCGGTCCGGACAGTCCGCGGTGGTGGCGCGGACGGTCCGCGCGCGCGCAGAGTCAGTTAGGGTTCCTAGTTTCTCGCGAGATTTGTTACCTAAAACCGCGGGATTAACTCGGGAAACAGTTGGAAACGGATCCAGACCTCCCCCTTTATATAGATGAAGGGCTACGGCCGATTGAACCCCCATCAATCGAACAAATCAAGTCTATTTCTCGTTTTTACCTTACGCATTAGGAATAGTTCTAGTCTAGTTCTAGTTTAGCCTCTCAATCTCCAAATTCTCCGCCTCTCTTCGACTCTACGTCGATTAAAGGAGTCTAGGTCGGCCTGCTGAGCCTAGACAACACCTAGGATCTCTCCTCCCCGATGGGGTCCCTCCCGGGAGCGAGATCCAGGCGCCGCCGGCGACCTTCGCCACCCCCTGCGCACGCGCGGACCGTCCGGCCTGTAGGCGCGGACCGTCCGGCCGTCAGGCAGGGAACCTTTGCCCCTGCTCCAGGTCGCGGACCGTCCGGTCCCTGGTCGCGGACCGTCCGTGCCTGTGCAGAGAGCACCGCCGCCGGTTCTTGTTGAGTGTTTGGCACCCGAAAAAGGTGTCAACAATATGCTTATTTAATTCTTAACCTAATAAAACCAGAGCACCCAGCATGACGAAACATTCAACTGCATCAAAGACATTCCATGGCTCAATTATTTCATCGCATAGTTCCAACCACTACTGCTGGGCAGCAGACGATGTTCACAAACAAAGAAAACGACATTGGACTCACGTTTCTTGAAGAGACTCAGCAATGACTCGATCAGGACACAACCACGGTGAAAGTCGGCTAGAGGGTGGTGAATAGGTGAAACATGTAAATTATAAACTTTGAACATAAACTTAACCCGGGGTTAGGATTAGAAATAAATAATAATGAATATGGAGTACGAAAGAGAGTTCTTCTTGCTATGAGTTGCTCAATCAATGCGGATAACTTTGGGAGCTAACTCAAAGGATTGTTAGCAAGAGAACTTTTAGAGAGAGGGGGGAGAGAGAATCAAATCGCAAGTTAATGATTAGCACAAATGAACACAATGATTTGTTTCCCGAGGTTCGGTTTCAATGAACCTCCTCCCCGTTGAGAAGGCCACGAAGGCCGGGGTTTTTTCCAACCCTTTCCCTCTCTCAATCGATCACCTAGACCGACTGAGTGCTTCTTCTTAATCTCAAGGGTCACAAAGACCCCGCAAGGATCACCACACACTTAAGTGTCTCTTGTTAGCTTTACAAGTCACTTAGAGAGTTTAGAAGATGATGAAGAAAGCATGATTAAAAAGTCAAGCAACAAGAGCAACAAACGAAACACGAATCACACTCTCTCAAGTCACTAATCACTTGTCTTAATTATGGCACTTGAGGAGATTGGAAGCTTTGAATGTGTCTTGGAATGAATTCCTTGGTCTTGTATTGAATGTGGATGTATTGAATGCTTGGGTGTGCTGAATGGGGGTGGTTGGGGTGTATTTATATCCCCCACCTTCATTATAGCCGTTGGACAGAAAGCTGCAGCTTTCTGTCGACGGGCGCACCGGACAGAGCACTGTTCACTGTCCAGTGTCTGCCATGTCAGCCGGCCGTTGCGGTCTGTAGCAGTCGACCATTGTGTAAGGAAAATGGACCCCGGGCCATTTAGCTCAATAGGTTTTGGTGTTTGATGATCAATATAACCTGTGGACTAATGTATTTCCCAAGTATTTGTGTGTTGTAGTTCACAGGATGCAAAGTGGATTGGACTGAGGCTCTAAGGATGCAACACCTCAAAGAAGATATTATAAGACTCATAGAAGACCTTACAAAGTCATATTGAAGACACTTTATACATGCTAAGAGTCCAACACATCAAGAATTAGAAGTGAGATACAAAGCTACAAAACAAAAGTGAAGTTGACAAAGTTGAGAGGAAGGGCTGACTTAATTAGAAGTGTTTCACAAAATCAAATCTACTCAAATTGACATGGATTCAACTTTGAGATGTAGATGATTTTATAATCTTTCCAAAAAGTCCAATATCATCAAAATCGAAGTTCGGGGCTAAACGTTATGCCCACAATACAAAGTCGGAATTGCTGAAAAAATGCAACAACATATGGGATGTCCGGTGCACATCAGACTGTCCAGTGTGCCAAATTTGCTCAAACTGGTATGGCTTCAACTCTGGGATGTAGATAATTTCATAAGCTTTCCAAAAAGTACAAGATCATCGAAATCGGAGTTCGAAGCTAACAGTTATGGCAAAATACGACAAGCGAGCATGGGCTGTCCGGTGCGCCATCTTCGGAAGCTCCAACGGCTACCTTTAACGGCTAGTACATGTGGCATATCCGGTGCACCTGTCTGGTGCGTCGTAGAAAGTTGCAGAACTGGTTTCCAATGGCTATATTTGAGTTGGGGTCTATATATATTTCACCCAACCGACCATTTGGAGGTGACATAGTTCACATTTCCAAGAGCTCATACACCCAAGTGCTTAATAGAATCACTCGGTGATTAGCGTAGGTGCTTTGTGAAGTGCTTAGGTTAGTTAGACCGCTCTAGAGCTTGCTCTAGGTGAATCCTAGTTAGTTGAGTGAGTTTCGATGAACCACACAACCTGTCGGCTCTTGCGTGAGCCGTTGTAATTGTACCGAGTGGGGCGAGAGTCTTGCGAGACTGTGACAACCGTGTTTGTGTCACGTCGCCACCGTGTACTGGAGGGAATGAGACCCGCGACGTTTTCAGCCAGAAGCTTGATAGTGGAGACGGCGGAGAGCGTCCAAGAGGAGACAGAAGCGGAGCACCACTTACACGTGGAGAAGCCCAGCGGCTCTCTACGGAGTTACTCGACCGAGGTGCTTGGCCCTCGCGTGGGCTTCCCTTTGCGTAGGGGCACCAACGAGGATTAGTCAGGACCTTGCGTTGTTCCGGATACCTTGGTAAAAATACCGGCGTCATCCATGAGAGTTTTCATCTCTACCTTCTTTTTAGCTTCCGCATTTACATTAAGAATTTAAGTTTCAATCTTGTCTTTCTAGTTAGATTGTTTAGATTGAAACTTAACTTTCGTGGTAGAGATAGCAACACTCAGACTAAACCAAGTTTGCACATTGTGAATTGATTATTTGCATAGGTTTTGCTCTAGGGATTTAATTGTGGCCTTGTTTAGTGAAAGTTTTAGAAGTCCTAATTCACCCCTCTTAGGCATCACCTATTTCCTTCAATTGGTATCAAAGCCTGGTTTGGCTCATTTGAAACACTTTAGCTTCATCGTTAAAAGAGCCAACACTTTTTGAGAAAGGGGATTTATACTCATAGGCCACCACACTTCTACGACACTAACTTCCCATATTATAGTGCTAGAATGGCTTGTTACCTAGAGGTTGTTGATCTAGGTGTTTGGAGAGTCACTCGTGACAGGATAAAACCACTCAAGAATCCCGAGAAACCCACCATGAGTGAGGAAAAAGCAATTCATTTAAATACTAGAGCCAAAATTTACTTGTATGAATCTCTTAGCATGGATATTTTCAATCACATTTGTACATTAAAAACTGCTAATGAGATTTGGCTAAAGTTGCATGAGCTCCATGATGGCACACCCAATATCCGTGAGCAAAAACATTGCCTAGTCATAAATGAGTATAATTCTTTTGCTATGAAGGATAATGAGCTTGTTAGAGATATGTATTCTTGTTTGAAGCTAATCATCAATGAGCTCAATTCTATTGACATTAATAAGCTAGGTGATGCAGACATTGTGAGGAAGATTATCTCCCTACTACCACAATAAAAATATGGGAGCATCATCACTATTCTTCACAACATGGAGGACTTGAGTACAATTACCCAACAATTATGATTAGGAAAATCGTGGCTTTTGAGATGTCGCGAAAAATGTGTCGGGGTGAGGAGCCCACTTCTTCAAGACCATATGCTTTTGCATGTGATGAAAGAAAAGGCAAGAAGAAGGCTCCCACTCCAAGTCCTCAAGTGAAGAAGAGGAATAAGAAGAAGAAAGTGATGATGATGAAGATAATCAACCATCAACATCATCCTTCGAGGACGAAGAAACAATCCGACGCGTCAGAAAGGTAATGGGGATGATCCACAAGATTAATCTGATGGGTGTGCCTCTTGAAAGGGAATTAGGCTTACACCTATTTCCTAAATGATTTTGGTGGTTGAATTGCCCAACACAAATAATTGGACTAACTAGTTTGCTCTAGTGTACAAGTTATATAGGTGCCAAAGGTTCACACTTAGCCAATAAAAAGACCAAGTATGGGGTTCAACAAAGAGAGCAAGGGATAACCGAAAGCACCTCTGGTCTGGCGCACTGGACAGTGTCCGGTGCACCAGGGGACTTCACGCTGAACTCTTCACCTTCGGGAAAATCCAGAGGCGCTCCGCTATAATTCATCGGACTGTCCCGTGTACACCGGACAGTGTCCGGTGCCCCAGGGAAGAGCGGCTCTGGAACTCGCCAGCTTCGGGAATTTGCTTCGCTATAATTCACCGGACATGTCCAGTGTACACCGGACTGTCCGGTGAACCAGCAGAGCAACGACTACTTCGCGCCAACGGTCACCTGCAGGCGCATTTAATGCGCGCCAGAAGCGCGCAGAAGTCAGGCACGCGCGAGACGGTGCACCAGACAATCTACAGTACTTGTCCGGTGTACACCGGACAGCTAGGCGGGCCCAGAAGTCAGAAGCTCCAACGGTCGAATCCCAACGACCTGGTGACGTGGCTGGCGCATCGGACATGTCCGGTGCACCATACGACAGTCAGCCACCACCAAACGGCTAGTTTGGTGGTTGGGGCTATAAATACCCCCAACCACCCCACATTCAAGTCGTCCAAGTGTTCCAACTTCCAACCACTTACAAGAGCTAGGCATTCAATTCTAGACACACCCAAGTGATCAAATCCTCTCCAAATTCCACACAACGCCTTAGTGATTAGTGAGAGAGATTTGCTTGTGTTCTTTCGAGCTCTTGCGCTTGGATTGCTTTCTTCTTTCTTTGATTCTTCATTGCGATCAAACTCACTTGTAACCGAGGCAAGAGACACCAATTGTGTGGTGGTCCTTGCGGGGAAGTTTTGTTCCCGGTTGATTTGAGAAGAGAAAGCTCACTCGGTCCGAGGGACCGTTTGAGAGAGGGAAGGGGTTGAAAAAGACCCGGCCTTTGTGGCCTCCTCAACGGGGAGTAGGTTTGCGAGAACCGAACCTCGGTAAAACAAATCCGCGTGTCACACTTCTTATTTGCTTGCGATTTGTTTTTCACCCTCTCTCGTGGACTCGATTATATTTCTAATGCTAACCCGGCTTATAGTTGTGATTATTTTTGAGAATTTCAGTTTCGCCCTATTCACCCCCCCTCTAGGCGACTTTCAATTGGTATCAGAGCTCGGTGCTTCATTAGAGCCTAACCGCTCGAAGTGATGTCGGGAGAACTCGCCAAGAAGGAGATGGAGACCGGCGACAAGCCCACTACAAGCCACGGGAAGGCTTCATCGGAAGAGTCCCGCAACAAGGAGAAGAAGAAGGAGAAGAAGAAGGAGAAGACTTCTTCTCACAAATCGCATCGGAGTGGCGACAAAATAAAGAAGATGAGGAAGGTGGTCTACTACGAGACCGACACTTCATCGCCATCTACCTCCGGCTCTGACGCGCCCTCCATAACTTCTAAGCGCCATGAGCGCAAGAAGTTTAGTAAGATCCCCTTACATTATCCTCGTACTTCTAGACATACTCCATTACTTTCTGTTCTATTGGGCAAACCGCCAACCTTTGACGGTGAAGATTATGCTAGGTGGAGTGATTTAATGAAATTTCATCTAACCTCACTCCACAAAAGTATATGGAATGTTGTTGAGTTTGGAGCACAGGTACCATCCGTAGGGGATGAGGATTATGATGAGGACGAGGTGGCCCAAATCGAGCACTTCAACTCCCAAGCCACAACCATACTCCTCGCCTCTCTAAGTAGGGAGGAGTACAACAAGGTGCAAGGACTAAAAAGCGCCAAGGAAGTTTGGGACGTGCTCAAGACGGCGCACGAGGGTGATGAACTCACCAAGATCACCAAGCGGGAAACGATCGAGGGGGGGCTCGGTCGCTTCCGTCTTCACCAAGGGGAGGAGCCACAAGATATGTACAACCGGCTCAAGACCTTGGTGAATCAAGTGCGCAACCTCGGGAGCAAGAAATGGGATGACCACGAAGTAGTTAAGGTTATTCTAAGATCTCTTATTTTCCTTAACCCTACTCAAGTACAATTAATTCGTGGTAATCCAAGATATACACTAATGACTCCCGAGGAAGTAATCGGGAATTTTGTGAGCTTTGAATTTATGATCAAGGGCTCACGGAAGATTAACGGGCTTGACGGTCCCTCCACGTCCGAAGCTCAACCGGTCGCATTTAAGGCGACGGAGGAGAAGGAGGAGTCTACACCAAGTAGACAACCAATTGACGCCTCCAAGCTCGACAATGAGGAAATGGCGCTTGTCATCAAGAGCTTCCGCCAAATCCTCAAACAAAGGAGGGGGAAGGACTACAAACCCCGCTCCAAGAAAGTGTGCTACAAATGTGGTAAGCCCAGTCATTTTATTGCAAAATGTCCTATATCTAGTGACAGTGACAGGGGCGACGACAAGAAGGGGAGAAGAAAGGAAAAGAAGAGGTACTACAAGAAGAAGGGCGGCGATGCCCATGTTTGTCGCGAGTGGGACTCCGACGAAAGCTCTAGCGACTCCTCCGGCGACGAGGACGCCGCCAACATCACCGTCACCAAGGGACTTCTCTTCCCCAATGTCAGCCACAAGTGCCTCATGGAAAAGGACGGCAAAAAGAAGAAGGTTAAATCTAAATCCTCCACTAGATATGAATCCTCTAGTGATGAAAATGCTAGTGATGAGGAAGATAATTTACGTACTCTTTTTGCCAACCTAAACATGCAACAAAAAGAAAAGTTAAATGAATTAATTAGTGCCATCCATGAGAAGGATGACCTCTTGGACACCCAAGAGGACTTCCTAATCAAGGAAAACAAAAAACATGTTAAGGTCAAAAATATTTATGCTCTAGAAGTTGAAAAATGTGAAAAATTATCTAGTGAGCTAAGCACTTGCCATGAGACTATAGACAACCTTAGAAATGAGAATTCTAATTTGTTAGCTAAGGTTGATTCTATTGCTTGTAATGTTTCAATTCCCAATCTTAGAAATGATAATGATGATTTGCTTGCTAAGATTGAAGAATTAAACATGTCTCTTGCTAGCCTTAGGAATGAAAATGAAAAATTGCTTGCTAAGGCTAAAGAATTAAATGTTTGCAATACTACAATTTCCGACCTTAGAACTAAAAATGATATATTGCATGCTAAGGTTGTAGAATTAAAATCTTGCAAACCCTCTACATCTACCGTTGAACACACTTCTATTTGTACTAGATGTAGAGATGTTGATGTTAATGCTATACATGATCACATGGCTTTAATTAAACAACAAAATGATCATATAGCAAAACTAGATGCTAAAATTGCCGAGCATGAAATTGAAAATGAAAAATTTAAATTTGCTCGTAGTATGCTTTATAGTGGGAGACGCCCTGGCATTAAGGATGGCATTGGCTTCCAACAGGGAGGCAATGTCAAACTTAATGCCCCTCCTAAGAAATTATCCAACTTTGTTAAAGGCAAGGCTCCCATGCCTCAAGATAACGAGGGATACATTTTGTACCCTGCCGGTTATCCTGAGAGCAAAATTAGGAGAATTCATTCTAGGAAGTCTCACTCTGGCCATAATCATGCTTTTATGTATAAGGGTGAGACATCTAGTTCTAGGCAACAAACCCATGCTAAGTTGCCTAAGAAGAAAACTCCTAGTGCATCAAATGAGCATAGTTTTTCATTCAAAACCTTTGATGCATCTTATGTTCTAACTAACAAATCCGACAAGGTAGTTGCCAAATATGTTGGGGGCAAGCACAAGGGGTCAAAGACTTGTGTTTGGGTACCCAAAGTTCTTGTATCTAATGCCAAAGGACCCAAAACCATTTGGGTACCTAAAGTCAAGAACTAAACATGTTTTGTAGGTTTATGCATCCGGGGGCTCAAGTTTGATCATCGACAGCGGGTGCACAAACCACATGACAGGGGAGAAGAAAATGTTCTCCTCCTATGAGAAAAACCAAGATCCCCAACGAACTATCACATTCGGGGATGGAAATCAAGGTTTGGTCAAAGGATTGGGTAAAATTGCTATATCTCCTGACCATTCTATTTCCAATGTTTTTCTTGTAGATTCTTTATATTACAATTTGCTTTCCGTTTCTCAATTATGTCAAATAGGCTACAACTGTCTATTTACTGATGTAGGTGTCACTGTCTTTAGAAGAAGTGATGATTCAGTAGCATTTAAGGGAGTGTTAGAGGGTCAGCTATACTTGGTAGATTTTGATAGAGCTGAACTCTACACTTGCTTAATTGCTAAGACTAACATGAGTTGGCTCTGGCATCGCCGACTAGCACATGTTGGGATGAAGAATCTTCACAAGCTTCTAAAGGGAGAGCACATTTTAGGATTAACAAATGTTCATTTTGAGAAAGACAGGATTTGTAGCGCATGCCAAGCAGGGAAGCAAGTTGGTGTCCACCATCCACATAATAACATCATGACGACTGACAGGCCACTGGAGCTCCTACACATGGATCTATTCGGCCCGATTGCTTACATAAGCATCGGCGGGAGTAAGTACTATCTAGTAATTGTGGATGATTACTCTCGCTTCACTTGGGTGTTCTTTTTGCAGGAAAAAACTCACACCCAAGAAACATTAAAGGGATTCTTGAGACGGGCTCAAAATGAGTTCGGCTTAAGGATCAAGAAAATTAGAAGCGACAACGGGACGGAGTTCAAGAACTCTCAAATTGAAGGCTTCCTTGAGGAGGAGGGCATCAAGCATGAGTTCTCTTCTCCCTACACCCCTCAACAAAATAATGTAGTGGAGAGGAAGAATAGAACTCTATTGGACATGGCAAGAACCATGCTTGATGAATACAAAACTTCGGATCGGTTTTGGGCCGAGGCGGTCAACACCGCCTGCTACGCCATCAACCGGTTATATCTACACCGAATCCTCAAGAAGACATCTTATGAACTCCTAACCGATAAAAAGCCCAACATTTCATATTTTAGAGTCTTTGGTAGCAAATGCTTTATTCTTGTTAAAAGAGGAAGAAAATCTAAATTTGCTCCTAAGACTGTAGAAGGCTTTTTACTAGGATATGACTCAAACACAAGGGCATATAGAGTCTTTAACAAGTCCTCTGGACAAGTTGAAGTTTCTTGTGACGTTGTGTTTGATGAGACTAACGGCTCTCAAGTAGAGCAAGTTGATCTTGATGAGATAGGTATTGAAGAGGCTCCATGCATCGCGCTAAGGAACATGTCCATTGGGGATGCGTGTCCAAAGGAATCCGAAGAGCCTCCAAATGCACAAGATCAACCATCCTCCTCCACGCAAGCATCCCCACCGACTCAAAATGAGGATGAGGCTCAAGTTGATGAATTAGAAGATCAAGCAAATGAGCCACCTCAAGATAATGGCAATGATCAAGGGGGAGATGCAAATGATCAAGACAAGGAGGATGAAGAACAAAGGCCGCCACACCCAAGAGTCCACCAAGCAATCCAACGAGATCACCCCGTCGACACCATCCTCGGCGACATTCATAAGGGGGTAACCACTAGATCTCGTGTTGCACATTTTTGTGAGCATTACTCTTTTGTTTCCTCTATTGAGCCACATAGGGTAGAGGAAGCACTACAAGATTCGGATTGGGTGGTGGCGATGCAAGAGGAGCTCAACAACTTCACTAGGAATGAGGTATGGCATTTAGTTCCACGTCCTAATCAAAATGTTGTAGGAACCAAATGGGTGTTCCGCAACAAGCAAGACGAGCATGGTGTGGTGACAAGGAACAAAGCTCGACTTGTGGCCAAGGGATACTCCCAAGTCGAAGGTTTGGATTTCGGTGAAACCTATGCACCCGTAGCTAGGCTTGAGTCAATTCGTATATTATTGGCCTATGCTACTTACCATGGCTTCAAACTTTATAAAATGGACGTGAAGAGTGCCTTCCTCAATGGACCAATCAAGGAAGAGGTCTATGTTGAGCAACCTCCCGGCTTTGAAGATAGTGAGTACCCTAACCATGTGTATAAACTCTCTAAGGCGCTTTATGGGCTTAAGCAAGCCCCACGAGCATGGTATGAATGCCTTAGGGATTTCCTTATCACTAATGGATTCAAAGTCGGAAAGGCTGATCCTACTTTATTCACTAAAACTCTTGAAGATGACTTGTTTGTATGCCAAATTTATGTTGATGATATTATATTTGGGTCTACTAACGAGTCTACATGTGAAGAATTTAGTAGGATCATGACACAAAAATTCGAGATGTCTATGATGGGGGAGTTGAAGTATTTCTTAGGATTTCAAGTGAAGCAACTCCAAGAGGGCACCTTCCTAAGCCAAACGAAGTATACTCAAGATATTCTAAGCAAGTTTGGAATGAAGGATGCCAAACCCATCAAGACACCCATGGGAACCAATGGGCATCTCGACCTCGACACGGAAGGTAAGTCCGTGGATCAAAAGGTATACCGGTCGATGATAGGCTCTTTGCTATATTTATGTGCATCTCGACCGGATATTATGCTTTCCGTATGCATGTGTGCAAGATTCCAAGCCGACCCTAAGGAAGCTCACCTTACGGCCGTAAAACGAATCTTGAGATATTTGGTTTATACTCCTAAGTTTGGGCTTTGGTATCCTAGGGGATCCACATTTGATTTGATTGGTTATTCGGATGCCGATTGGGCGGGGTGTAAAATCAATAGAAAGAGCACATCGGGGACTTGCCAGTTCTTGGGAAGATCCTTGGTGTCTTGGGCTTCAAAGAAGCAAAATTCCGTAGCTCTTTCTACCGTCGAAGCCGAGTACATTGCCACAGGCCATTGTTGCGCGCAACTACTTTGGATGAGGCAAACCCTTAGGGACTACGGTTACAAACTAACCAAAGTCCCTCTTCTATGTGATAATGAGAGTGCAATCCGCATACCGGATAATCCCGTTGAGCATAGCCGCACTAAACACATAGCCATTCGGTATCACTTTTTAAGGGATCACCAACAAAAGGGAGATATCGAGATTTCTTACATTAATACTAAAGATCAATTAGCTGATATCTTTACCAAGCCACTTGATGAACAAACTTTTAACAAACTTAGGCATGAGCTAAATATTCTTGATTCTAGGAACTTCTTTTGTTGATTTGCACACATAGCTCATTCATATACCTTTGATCATGTCTCTTTCATATGCTATAACTAATGTGTTTTCAAGTCTATTTCAAACCAAGTCATAGGTATATTGAAAGGGAATTGGAGTCTTCGGCGAAAACAAAGGCTTCCACTCCGTAACTCATCATTCGCCGTCGCTCCAAGCCACTCTCCATCTTTGGGGGAGAGAGCATCTCTCCTACTTTGGTATAATCTTCACTCATTTATTTATGACCAAAAGGGGAGAAAGTAATTCTAAGGGCTCTAATGACTCCGTTTTTGGCGATTCATGCCAAAGGGGGAGAAAATATTAGCCCAAAGCAAAAGGACCGCACCACCACCTAATATTAAAAGAGTTTTTCAATTGGTATGATTCTCAATTGATAAATTTCAAATTGGTATCTTATTGTGTTCAAAAGGGGGAGAAAAGTAGTATTTCAAAATTGATATATCAAAACCCTCTTGAACACTAAGAGGAGAATTTCATTTAGGGGGAGTTTGTTTAGTCAAAGGAAAAACATTTGAAACAGGGGGAGAAAATTTCAAATTTTGAAAATGCTTCGCAAAAATCTTATTCATTTACCTTTGACTATTTGCAAAAGAACTTTGAAGAGGATTTACAAAAGAATTTGGAAAAACAAAACATGTGGTGCAAGCGTGGTCCAAAATGTCAAAAATTGAAGAAACAATCCATGCATATCTTATAAGTATTCATATTGGCTCAATTCCAAGCAACCTTTGCACTTACATTATGAAAACTAGTTCAATTATGCACTTCTATATTTGCTTTGGTTTGTGTTGGCATCAATCACCAAAAAGGGGGAGATTGAAAGGGAATTAGGCTTACACCTATTTCCTAAATGATTTTGGTGGTTGAATTGCCCAACACAAATAATTGGACTAACTAGTTTGCTCTAGTGTACAAGTTATACAGGTGCCAAAGGTTCACACTTAGCCAATAAAAAGACCAAGTATGAGGTTCAACAAAGAGAGCAAGGGATAACCGAATGCACCTCTGGTCTGGCACACCGGACAGTGTCCGGTGCACCAGGGGACTTCACGCTGAACTCTTCACCTTCGGGAAAATCCAGAGGCGCTCCGCTATAATTCACCGGACTGTCCGGTGTACACCGGACAGTGTCCAATGCCCCAGGGAAGAGCGGCTCTGGAACTCGCCAGCTTCGGGAATTTGCTCCGCTATAATTCACCGGACATGTCCGGTGTACACCGGACTGTCCGGTGAACCAGCAGAGCAACGGCTACTTCGCGCCAACGGTCACCTGTAGGTGCATTTAATGCGCGCCAGAAGCGCGCAGAAGTCAGGCACACGCGAGACGGTGCACCGGACAATCTACAGTACTTGTCCGGTGTACACCGGACAGCCAGACGGGCCCAGAAGTCAGAAGCTCCAACGGTCGAATCCCAACGGCCTGGTGACGTGGCTGGCGCACCGGACATGTCCGGTGTGCACCGGACTGTCCGGTGCACCATACGACAGTCAGCCACCACCAAACGGCTAGTTTGGTGGTTGGGGCTATAAATACCCCCAACCACCCCACATTCAAGTCATCCAAGTGTTCCAACTTCCAACCACTTACAAGAGCTAGACATTCAATTCTAGACACACCCAAGTGATCAACTCCTCTCCAAATTCCACACAACGCCTTAGTGATTAGTGAGAGAGATTTGCTTGTGTTCTTTCGAGCTCTTGCGCTTGGATTGCTTTCTTCTTTCTTTGATTCTTCATTGCGATCAAACTCACTTGTAACCGAGGCAAGAGACACCAATTGTGTGGTGGCCTTGCGGGGAAGTTTTGTTCCCGGTTGATTTGAGAAGAGAAAGCTCACTCGGTCCGAGGGACCGTTTGAGAGAGGGAAGGGGTTGAAAAAGACCCGGCCTTTGTGGCCTCCTCAACGGGGAGTAGGTTTGCGAGAACCGAACCTCGGTAAAACAAATCCGCGTATCACACTTCTTATTTGCTTGCGATTTGTTTTTCACCCTCTCTCGCGGACTCGATTATATTTCTAACGCTAACCCGGCTTGTAGTTGTGATTATTTTTGAGAATTTCAGTTTCGCCCTATTCACCCCCCTCTAGGCGACTTTCACCTCTGCAGGTAGAGGATCTTCTCTTTAACATTGACATGAAAAAGCAAAGAAAGAGAGGATGCTTCACTTGCGGGGAAAAGGGCCACTTCACGGACAATTGTCCAACTATGGCCGAACCCACAAAGAGGCAGAGCAAAGGCAAGGCGCTCACAAGTGTCAAGACTTGGGATGACTCTTCTAGCAAAGAAGAACCCCCAAGGACCCGCAGTCACCGGTCCTCATCACGTTCATCACCGTCATCATGCAAGTGCCTTATGGCAAGAGGTAAAATGAGTATTCCATCCTCTAGTGATGATAGCGGTAATGATGATGAAGGTGAGGGAAATCCCTTCATAGATGAGCTTGTGGAAGCCATTAAATTTTTCCATGATGTTTGCACTAAGCAAAAGGCTCAACTTAAAACTTTGAAAAGTAAGTTGATTAGCTCTCAAAATGATTATAAAGGTTTGCTAGAAAATTTTGAAACATTTGCAAATTTGAACTGTGAGCTATCAACTAAATTGAGCAATTAGAGTCTAGTGCTTCATCCACAGCTACCAATGATGGCCTTATTAAAAAGAATGAAAAACCTAAGGCTAAGTTAGCTAGCTCTCAAGAAGCTATTGAAAATTTTCTAGGGAAAATGGAAATTCTTAGCATACTCAATAATGAGCTAACTACTAAGCTAGAAAACATTGGTAGCACCCTAGAATCATCTTTAGTTGAAATTCCTAAAATTATTAAGAAAGATGCTTCTACTTCTTGTTTTTATTTAATTGATGATTCTAACCCCTGCAACCAAGTTCTTGTTGAGAATATTGCTGTAGAAACATGTTCAAATGAGGTTGCAATGGAGAATGAGCAATTAAAGCAATAGGTGGCTCGCCTTGCAAAGGATTTGTACAACGTAAAAGGCAAAGCCAAACAAATCCGAGCTCCACAAGATAACACCACTGCGGGAGTGAACAAGCTTGTGGAGGGAGAAACCGTGATTTGTAGGCTATACCACAAGGAAGGCCACAAGTCTTTCCAAAGCAAGGCGCAGACCGAGGGTAAACAAACGCAAAAGCTCAAGTAAAAGCCAACAAGCAAAATCCCCAACAACTACATCAACAAGGTGGACAAAAAGACTGCTACACCATATTTGATC
The DNA here is from genome assembly GCF_902167145.1 of Zea mays. NCBI lineage: Eukaryota > Viridiplantae > Streptophyta > Magnoliopsida > Poales > Poaceae > Zea > Zea mays. The sequence goes on from NC_050101.1 coordinate 99,716,058, forward strand.
AAGAAGAAAAAAAATGGAAAGGTGATAGCAATCAAGGCCAATAAGCAAGCCAACAAAGTAAAAGGGGCCAAATGCATCTGGGTGCCAAAGGAAATAATTTCAATCATGAAAAGCACCAAGAAGGTTTGGATCCCGAAAGGGAAGTGAGGAGTCCGAAGGACATCGGGGAATTTAGAGACTTGGCAAATTTAGGATGTATATCATGGGATGCATCATAGTGGATCAACTATTGCCAAGTGGGTTAGTGTATATTTTGGACCCAAATTCCCCACCCATGACTAAGGTAACTTGATTTATTGTATTTCCTATTTTTAGATATGCATATTTATTCTCTTATATCTAGTTGTACCTTTCATACCTAGTATTACAATTGGTATTTACTTTTGATTATAAATGCATGCATACTAGGTAAATCATATGGTAGGATTGCTCACTTTCAATTCATACTCTTAAGCAAACCTACATGGTTTAAAATGAAAAGCACGACACATAGCTTATCTAACATTCCAAAGTAAATGATACATCAATTGATATTTTTAAATACTACAAGTGGTATAATGCTTCAATTGGTATCATTTAACTTATATGTGCCAAAGCTCGGATTATAGATAATTTGCCCCTCTTGATATCATATCAAAATGCATGTCTCCTACAAGTATTCAAAACTTGTGTGCACACTTTCGGGGGGAGGTTACTCTATAATCTAAGTCCTTGATACTAATACCGCTTTTAAGTCTATTATTTGTAGTAGTCTCATTAAAAGGAAAATGGAGTCCCCCAAGATAGACAACAAGCTTCCACTGCAAATCTACAAGAATTCTTATGTCTCACAAGCCTGTCATTGGTCTGCCATTGACTTTCAATTGGTATCTTTGAGACTACATTTAGTATCATTTACATGTCTTCTCCAATATTTGATTAGACTATATTTCATATTTCATACTTACCATGCTGCTATAAATGCATATATTGTTGACTCATATTTTGTTACCTATGCATAAGGGAAGTTAGTATATTCAAATCATGTCTTGCACCTCCATTTCTCACATGCTTTTTCCTAAGTAGAAGATCTCTATCAGGGGAAGTATTTCTTCATCTCTAAAGGGAGAGAAAATTCTTTCTAAAGAACACTCATTTAGGGGGTGTAACAATTTGGTGCTTCAATTGGTATTAATTGACAAATCCTTTATGAGGGCAAGTCTTATTTGCTTCCTACATGCTTTTAATGTCTTCCTTTTCGGTGGTTGATGCCAAAGAGGGAGAAGTTGTAGGGACCAAAGCAATAAAATGTTATCAAACACCAAACACCACCAATTTAAAATTTTAATTCTTCAAGTGGTTTTGGTTCTTTGGTCTAAAATAGTAAGTAAGTGAATTATGGAGTTAGGGGAAGGCTTAAGTCCACAATCTCACTTTATGGGGACAATCATGCATCCTAGCAAGTAGATTGCATATTTTCATTCAAATGTTTGTTATATTTGCTTGCTTTGGTTGTGTTGTCATCAATCAACAAAAAGGGGGATATTGTAAGGAAAATGGACCTAGGCCATTTAGCTCAATAGGTTTTGGTGTTTGATGATCAACATAACATGTGGACTAATGTATTTACCAACAAGTGTTTGTGTGTTGTAGTTCACAGGATGCAAAGTGGATTGGACTGAGGCTCTAAGGATGCAACACCTCAAAGAAGACATTATAAGACCCATAGAATACATTACAAAGTCATATTGAAGACACTTTATATATGCTAAGAGTACAACACATCAAGTAGTAGAAATGAGATACAAAGCTACAAAACAAAAGTGAAGTTGACAAAGTTGAGAGGAAGGGCTGACTTAATTGGAAGTGTTTCACAAAATCAAATATACTCAAACTGACATGGCTTCAACTCTGAGATGTATATAATTTTATAAGCTTTCCAAAAAGTCCAAGATCATCAAAATCAGAGTTTGGAGCTAAACGTTATGCCGACAATACAAAGTCGGAATTGCTGAAAATAACTGCACCAACATATGGGATGTCTGGTGCACACCAGACTGTCCGGTGTGCCAAATTTGCTCAAACTGGTATGGCTTCAACTCTGGGATGTAGAAAATTTCATAAGCTTTCCAAAAAGTACAAGATCATCGAAATCGGAGTTTGTAGCTAAAAGCTATAGCCAAAATACGACAAGCAAGCATGGGTTGTCCGGTGCACCATGTCCGGTGCGCCATCTTCATAAGCTCCAACGGCTACCTTTAACGACTAGTATAGGTGGCATGTCCGGTGCATCATCGGACAGTCCGGTGCACCGCAAAAAGCTACAGAACTGCTTTCCAACAGCTATATTTGAGTTAGGGCCTATATATAGTTCACCCAATCGGCCATTTGGAGGCGTGGGATCCCAAGAGACATACCAAAGCACATAGTTCACATTTCCAAGAGCTCATACGCCCAAGTGCTTAATAGAATCACTCAGTGATTAGCGTAGGTGCTTTGTGAAGTGCTTAGGTTAGTTAGACCGCTCTAGCGCTTGCTCTAGGTGAATCCTAATTAGTTGAGTGAGTTTAGATAAACCACACAACCCCTTGGCTCTTGCGCAAGCCATTGTAATTATACCGAGTGGGGCGAGAGTCTTGCGAGACCATGACAACCGTGTGTCATGGCTGCCACCGTGTACCGGAGGGAACGAGGCCCACGACGTTTCAGCCAGAAGCCCGATAGTGGAGTCGGCGGGGAGCGTCCAATAGGAGCCGAAAGAGGAGCACCACTTGCACGTGGAGAAGGCCCGCGGCTCACTACGGAGTTACTCGACCGAGGTGCTTGGCCCTCGTGTGGGCTTCCCTTTGCATAGGGGCACCAATGAGGATTAGTCAGGACCTTGCGCAGTTCTGGATACCTTGGTAAAAATACCGGTGTCATCCACGAGAGTTTGCATCTCCACCTTCTCTTTAGCTTCTGTATTTACATTAAGCATTTAATTTTCAATCTTGTCTTTCTAGTTAGATTGTTTAGATTGAAACTTAACTTTCGCGGTACAGATAGCAACACTTAGACTAAACTTAGTTTGCACATTGTGAATTGATTATTTGCATAGATTTTGCTCTAGGGATTTAATTGTGCCCTTGTTTAGTGAAAGTTTTAGAAGTCCTAATTCACCCCCTCTTAGGTGTCACATGTTTCCTTCATGTTGGTTCTGGCGCTACCCAGACTGTCTGGTGCACACCGGACAGTCCGTTGCAACCTGACGTCACTGACCGTTTCTGATCTTCTGACCGTTTCTAACTTGGTGGCAGTCGACCATTGGCGAAGTCGACCATTGGCTATGGGCTCACCGGACAGTCCAGTGCGCACCGGACAGTTCGATGAATTTTAGCCATGGAGTGCTGAGTTTTTCTCGGGAGCGGCATGTTCGTCGGGCGCGCCAGCCTAGGCACCGGACACTGTCCGATGCATACCGTACAGTCTGGTGTACCGCAGGTTGGAGCAAGTCTGATTCACCCCATATTTATAGAAACAACTGAGAGCGCCTAGAGGGGGGTGAATAGGTGATCCTATAAAATCAGACACTAAATAGCCACAAACTTGATTATGTAAAAGTTAGTGCGAGTTAATCAAGTTGCTATGAAGCGATCTCTTGCGAACAATACAATCACAGAAGAGCAACACAAGAGACACGCGATTTTTGTCCCGTGGTTCGGCCAAGTATCACTTGCCTACTTCCACGTTGTGGCATCCCAATTGGACGAGGGTTGCACTCAACCCATTTCAAGTGATCCAATGATCAACTTGAATACCACGGTCTTTTCTCTTTTGAATATTCTTCCCATTTGTGAGGAATCTCCACAAGTTGGAGCCTCTCGCCCTTACAATATAGGTCACAAAGAAAGCACAATACTAAGGGAGGGAAAGCAACACACACAAGACTCGAATCCGCAGCACACACACGCACACAAGCCAAGACTTGAGCTCGAAAAACAACACAAAGAGTTTACAACTCGAACGGAGCTCAAATCACTAACACAATCAATCAAATGCGTGGAGGCGGAGTCTGGAAGTCTTAGAATACTTAGAGAATGTTTGGTGTTCTGCTCCATGCGCCTAGGGGTCCCTTTTATAGCCCCAAGGGAGCTAGGAGCCGTTGGTCATCAATTTGGTAGGCAATTCTTGCCTTCTGTCGAGTGGTGCACCGGACAGTCTGGTGCACCACCGGATAGCCACTGTAGCGGTCCGGTGCACGATCTCCTTCCATATCGGGTGTAGCCGACCGTTGGTCCTCGGGATCGGTTGGCGCACCGAACACTGTCCGATGCACACCGGACAGTCCGGTGTACCCAATCGACCGTTGACGCAGGCCACGTGTCGCGCGTTGATCGCGCGACCGACCGTTGGCCGCTGGCGCAGTTGGCTCACCGGATAGTCTGGTGATTTATAGCCGCGTCGCTCCGCCGTTTCCCAAGAGCGCCTAATTGGCGCCGAGCCAGCCTGGGGCACCGGACACTGTCCGGTTCACCACTAGACAGTCCGGTGTGCCAGGCTAGTGCTGGTTTTGGCTGTCCCGAGCCATTCTTCTTCAATTCTTTTCCTCTTTTCTTGGCTATATCTCTGGCACTTAGATTAACATGTTAGTACCCATAAACAATTTACTAAGTTCGGAGACATACCTTATTCCTTGATTTGCACCTTGGCTCACATAAACTTAGAACCATGTGTTGGGCATCTAATCGCCAAAACAATTCTAGAAATGGCACAAGGGCACATTTCCCTTTCAATCTCCCCTTTTTTTGTGATTTATGCCAACACACTAAAAGGCAACTAAGAAGTGCAAATTTGAGACCAAATTTACTCACATAGGATTTGGCATATATGGATCACTCTTGCCACCACTTGGTTTGTTTTTGCAAATCAAATTCTTTTTCCTATCTCTAAGTCAAACACACTTGTTTGGGCAAATAGAGAGATATTTCAAGAGTAAAATTTATCAAGTGTCAAAAACTCTCCCTTTTCCCATAATCAAGATTCTCCCCATAAGAGACTAAATTTTGCAATAAGAGTATTTTGACAAAAACCAAATTTTAACTCCTCTATTTTCAAAAATTCACAAGTGGTTGGCTGATCCATTTTGCTTTGGCCTTAATTACTCCCCCTTTGGCATTAAGCACCAAAACAAGATCATTCTTGGCCCTTTAACCCCATTGCCTCACCAAAATGTCAATTAAGAGCAGAAAGGCAATGAGAGCACAAGTATGAACTTGGAATTAAATACACTAATACCAGAGTGCAGTGGAAGACTTTTCATTATCCAAGTCCATTTTCCCTTTCAATGGTCCTTTGAGGCTACATCAAGTGTATTCAAGCAAACAAGTTAGTCTCAAAGGGGTAAAGTTGTAGCACATCTCCCCCTAGATATGTGCATCATTTGCATATGGACTTGTGAGGTTCGGGGATGACTTGTACAACTTGAGCACCATAAATAGACAACAAATAATGTAAATGCTCAAAGTAACATGATCAAGGCATATACTACATGTATGCTATAGATCAATCCAAGTTACGTGAATCTAAGACATTTATCTCACTATGCAACCTGCAAAACCTTTTCTCATATAAAGGCTTGGTGAAGATATCGGCTAGCTGGTTCTCGGTGCTGATGTGATACACATCGATATCTCCCTTTTGCTGGTGGTCTCTCAGGAAGTGATGTTGGATGTCTATGTGCTTAGTGCGGCTGTGTTCAACAGGATTATCCGCCAAGCGGATTGCACTCTCATTGTCACATAGGAGTGGGACTTTGCTCAGATTGTAGCCAAAGTCCCGAAGGGTTTACCTCATCCAAAGTAGTTGCACGCAACACTGTCCTGCGACAACGTACTCGGCCTCAGCGGTGGATAGGGCAACAGATGTTTGTTTCTTGGAACTCCAGGGCACCAGGGACCTTCCTAGAAATTGGCACATCCCTGATGTGCTCTTCCTATCAACCGTGCACCCGACATAGTCGGAGTCTGAGTATCCAATCAAGTCAAAGGTAGACTGTCGGTGGGAAAATCCTCCGGCTGGGTGGCGGAATGCACCCGCCCTAATCCTAAGATGAGGAGGGGGCCTAAGCGCTTGCCTGTTTGGTGAATTTTGGATGAACACAAGAACACTCGAGGGTTTATCGTGGTTCAGGCCGCTGGAGCGTAATACCCTACATCCACTGTCCGTAAGTTGTATTGACCGTGTCCCTTGTAACGCTGTGTCCATCCCTTTTATAGTTTAAGGGAGGTACATACAAGGATGCTGAGCTCTGACATGCGAGCCCAGGAGCATAATGGAAGGAATACATTATGTGAATAATTAATGCTGACATCACACAAAGATCTTTGCTGGACGTTGCGTTGCTTCTCCGCCTGTTGTGCGTAGAGGCCTATAGGCGGAGCCGTTCAGATTCCCTCCGCCTTAGTAACGCATGAGTAATCAATGGGAGTCATGATGACTGCAGTCCATGCAACATTGATAGGCAGTGACCCTTTTCTTAGAAACGCGCGAGTAATGGTGAGTCATTGCCCTTGCTATGGTAACGTGTGAGTAACAGCACGGCCCATGCAGCGTGGACTGGGCATGCCGCCTGTCACTGGAATGGACAGGTGCACGTCTTATCCGTAATGAATGCAAAGACGCGCGTAGCCCAGAGGCTTCATGCCAGGTTCCGCCCGTTGGCTTACGCCACGCGCAGTAGGCTACGTGGCAGTATCGGGTCTCCGCCCGGGCGGGTAGCAGGAGTGTATGTGATAAGGTCCGGATCCCACCAGATCAGGTCTGGACACGTGTCGGCACTGGACCCCCGCCTTGGTCCTGATTAAGGCCCGGGTATGTTCTGTCCTGGAACCCTGGGACCCCACTGTGGGTGGCCTGGACCCCATACAGGTGGGTCCGGATCCCATTCCAGGGGTCCGGTTCGCACACGTGGAGGACCAAACCTGGAGGTTCGGACCATATATACAGGGGTCCGGCACCTTCTCGTGGGGGTCCAGACTTAGTGGTGACGCCTCAGGGTATGCCACTTTCTTTGGACACGTGGCGGCACCGGACCCGCCCATATGGTGGGGTCAGGTGTTGTTGCTAGCCCAGAGTAGTCACCTGAGGCTGGGGCGAGTCATGGCTTGGTCCCACATACAGCCCTTTTACCACGCGACTAAAAATTGCCGCGTGGGTACTGCATTTTTATACAGCAGTAAGGGGTACCCTAGTTTCAAGGTACCGACAATGACCCCCGGGCCCACCTCAGGGGAGGATGCGAGCCTGCAGGTGGGGCCAAATCTTGTACTTTGCCTCAACATGGCCTGATCGGTGATTGGTGCGCTGTTTTAGCACGTTTGTTGACGCGCCCACTGTCAATCCACCTTCAGTCACGTCAACTGCCATATCTAACCCCGCGGCTGACTGACCCACGGCTCCCCACGCCTGGTGGTTTCGTCGGGCCACACGTGGGGCGCCTCATTGCCGCTGCATCGGTTTTAAAAATAACCTTTTGTCTTCTGCAGCGGCCACAAGGAGGTGTGCTATCGTGTGGGCGGTTCACACCCCGCTCTTTCCGCACCCGAAATCCGGCACACAAACTGTATGACTTGTGGACCCAGGCCCCCGTGTCGCAGACTGGGTTGCCTGGGTCCTAGGTGCCCATCGAACAAGATTTCTTACGGCGTTTCAGGGGCGCGTGGGAGAGTTTCCCTGAAAAGGATTCAGGTTTCCCTGAAAAAGGATTCACCCCGCGTGCATCAGTTACCTTTTCACGTTCTCTCCCAATCGGTTGCGCCCCTTTGCCTTCGTGCTCCTCTGTTCCACGCCCGCGCTGCCGCACACGCCATGACTTCGCTCGGTCATCCTGACCGCTTTCAGGCTGAGGAAGAGCTCAATCTGGTGCATGGCATGCTTGGGTGGAGCGCGCCAGGGCTCACCGGAAGAATCTGTGTCGGCGCTGTCCCCCTTGGCGATCTCGCTGCTGGGGAGTTTGTGTTGTTCACCTCATACATTTCTTGCGGGTTGGCGCTGCCGATTTCACCCTTCTTCCTGCTACTGCTAGAGGAGTTCGGGCTTCAGCTTCAACACCTCACGCCCCACTTCATCCTCCAGGCAGCAATCTTCGTCCACCTCTGCGAGATGTTTGTAGGTGTGGCCCCTTGCACTTCCCTCTTCCGCTATTTTTTCGTGCTGGTCAGGTTCGTGAAGGCAAGGGACCACATCGGTGCCTACTACTTTTAGACGAGGCCAGATCTAGCCATAGTCTACATCCCCACCTCTGGTGGTGCGAGGTGGGAAAACTGGCGACGCGACTGGGTGATCGCTAGCACCGAGGCCAACGACCGCCTCATCCTGCCGAGTAATGGGCCAGCACTCGACCGCAAGCAATGGAGGATCAAGCCATCCCTCTCGCTAGAGTTCTTGCCCGTATTGGATAGGATCAAGGTCTTGGTCACGGGCGGCCTGACATCAATGCACGTGGTCGGCGATCTCCTGAAGCGCCGGATCGCGCCGCTGCAAAAGAGGCCACGCCTGTCCTGCTGGTTCACCGGCCCGAACGACATCTGTAGGATCCAGCGCAGGCCGGGTACCGATCTATCCTAGGACGAGCTGAAACTCCTGATGGGGGATCACTGGGGAGACTTTTGTCCCTGAATCCCTGATACTCCCCCAGGACATCCCGGCGCTCTGTGATGACCCAGGCCTGAGGACGACGAACTTGGCCACGTTGCCGACCCTCGATGACAGCGACGTGGCGGTTCGCCAGACCGGCGGCCGAGACCCCCTCTGCGGGATCTGGATTTCTGGTGCACCGGCTGGGGGTCCCCAGCCCGTCGGTGTGGCTCCCAGTGCCAATCCCGCCATGGCCCCCTGCCCCTTGGACAAGGGCAAAGGGGCTGTAAGTAGTGCCTCCGCCCTAGGTAGCTCCGGGGGGTCGGAGGAGGAGAGGCGATGCAGGTTGCGTCGCGCTGATGGGTCGCTCGTTTCGGAGCCCGCCCAGAAGCGCCAGAAGGCTGCAGATGGGACCGAGGAGGCCAGCTCCCAGGCCCACGACGCGTAGAGGCGCGTCAGTCCCTCGATCCCGCCGCCACCACCACCATCCGAGGGTGATCACCCCTAGGAGCACCAGCACCAGCAACAGCAACAACAGCAGGAGGGGCAGTAGCAGCGACCTCAGCAGCAGCAGCAGCCACAGCCAGTGCGGCAACAGCAGCAGGAGCGGCGATCGCCTCGCTTCCAGGGTCACTGGAAAGTCCAAGGCCCCAAGTAAGTGTATTCTCTTTTTCCACGAGCCTAATCATCATACCGACAAGTCTTAACCCATCATCTGTTTGCGTTTTTCCTCCGCTGCTCCCAAGGCCACACCTCCTTCGTTAGATACCAGGCCCACCAACGGGTCTGGCTCTCAGCAGCAGGAATCCGTTGAGGGTGGTGCTGATGGTCTGCTCTCAGCTGCTGCCAGGACAGTGCCACCAGCCTCCCATGCCCCAGCTGGGGATCCGGCGGCAATGGCGCCAGCGTCAGGCGGCGTCGCAGCGGTGGAGAAGGTCCCGCTAAGGGATCTGCGCCCACTCCCAACACTGGAGGTGACACAGGGGGCGCCTCCAGCTCCATCCCCCCGCCTACTCCGGAGGAGATGGAGGTGGTATTTGGGCGGTGACTCCGGTCGGGTGCCGAGCGAGAAGCAGCGCCAGTCCCCCTCCCCCGCATGCTGTCTCATGCCCACCAGGTTCTTAGTGAAACTGAGGCAGCAATCTTGCGGGAGTGGAGGCACTTGAAGCTGAGCACAAGTGCCTCAGTGACTGGCGCACCCAACTGGAGGAGCGCACCAAGACGGCGTCCCAACAGTTCACCTCCGACCGGTCCCAACTCTAGCGGGACCGCAAGGAGTACAAGAAAGACCTCCAGAGGGTGTATGTCAGGGAGCTAGAGGTGACCTAGAGGGAGAAGAAAGTGGCCAGGAGGGAGGAAGCCGTGACCTAGAGGGAGGCCCTCACGACGGAGTACCAGACCAAGCTGAGTGCTATGGACAAGACTCTGGAAGCCCAGCGAGCCCAGCAGGTAAAGGTCGTGGAAAGGCTGCAGAAATGGCAGCAAGAGCTTGAGGGCAAGGCCAGCGACGTCGCCCTCGCCGAGGAAAACCTTAAGGAGAAGGAGCTGTCCTTGGACAGGCGGGAGACGGATCTCTCCAGGCGAGAGACAGATCTCGCCTTCAGGGAAGAAATGCTCACCCGACGAGGCGAGTTGCTGGCCGAGCACAAGCTCAAAGCAGAGGAAAAGGAGAGGAAGCTAGAGGAGCAGATCCGTCAGTTCGATGCTGCGCAGGCGGCACCGGGCCCCCAGGCAATGGAGGCCACCAGAAAAGCCCTCAAAGATCTCCAAGCAGAACACCGCGCCGGGGTCCAGCGCATTGCCGAGTGGGCTGGCGAGGCAAGCACGACATTGGTGCCACTAGGGATGAGCCCCATCCCAGTGTCGGAGCTGCAGTGTCAATCTCTGATGCCCTCCTAGTGCTGGACTCTGCCACCGATCGCCTTCGGCGCCTGGATCAGATCCTCGGTGCCCGCCTGGAGGCAGAGGGCAGCAAGCTCTGCTGGGCGGTGGTAGACTATGTCCTGACGTGCTTCTGGAGTCATGACCCCGCCATATCCTTGGCGCCGGTGATCGATGGTCCAGTAGCCACCACAGAAGATGCCGCCCGGGAGAGTGTACAAGATGCAGTGGAGATGGTGGCCGCGCGCTTTCAGCGGGATCCTACCGACGCTGAATAGATGAACCTATAGAGACAAGGCGAGGCTTCCGCTGGGGGTGGCTGTAATAACTTTTGGCCATGTAACATATTTTAAGAATCGTTAATCAAGTAGCACTAGAACTTATCTGTATGTTATTTGCCCTTGTTGTGTGTAGCGTCATCAACTTCCACCTGGTACTTGGCCCCCCTGGGAGGTAGGCTCGACGTGTCGAGGCTGGATACCAGTATACCAAAGAAAAAATTGGTGGCACCATCCCTAGGAGGTAGTCTCTAAAGTTTGAGACTACCTACCTCTAGACTGGGACCTAGACCTGCACACAACTTCGGCTTTGAAGTTTTAGGAGCACACCCGTAGGACCCACCATCTGGTATCTTTCATCCTTTGACTCATGCAACAGGACCTGTAGGATTTAGCCTAGAAAGCCAAGCCGTATGCCCGGAGCCACAGGATCACAGTTCCAAATACTAGGGTACCCGTTGCGGAGTGGTGGAGCGGGTAGGCTTAGGGTATGGAACCATGCTAAGCAGCTACACAACTCCGGACCACTCCAGGAGACGAGCGCCCATTCTCTTGAACTGGACCCTAGGTTGCCGGACCCCCTGCAGCAGTATAGGGGTCCTGAACTGCAAGCCTGGCTACTCAATTCAGATGTTATTATACCAGCAAGGGTGGGAAACTGTATGGGTGGGTTAGATAAAAAATAATGCTTATAAACTGAAGTAGAATAAAACCATCACAAAAGCACATCTGGGGGCAAATCTTTTCCTTATAACTTGATATACATGGGTGTAGACTAACAGACCGGGCTTATGAGGGCGGGCCTCATCGGATTGACATACACATATGCGCAACCTAGTTACAAAGAAAGAAAACTCAACCTCCTAGTTTTGCTTTTATGGATAGAACTTATGGAGATGCTCTATATTCCAGGGATTGGGAAGAAGTACTCCTCCTGTTGTGGCAAGGCGGACACACCCGGGTCGACATATTTCCGTCACCTTGAAGGGTCCTTCCCAACTGGGGGAGAGTTTGTGGAGCCCTTCTCGATTCAGTACTCGCCTTAGGACTAGGTCCTCGACCCTGAGCTCCCTACTATGCACAAACCGCTGGTGGTAGCGCCTAAGCGCTTGGTGGTACCGTGCATTTCGGATCGCCTCTCGCCATCTATGTTCGTCGATGAAGTCCACGTCCTCACACCGTAGTTGTTCCTGCATAGATTAATCGAAAGACTTGACCCGTGGCGAGCCCATAATAATTTCCGGGGGAAGACAAGCTTCAGCCCCGTAGACCAAGAAGAATGGGGTCTCCCGGTAGCTCGGCTGGGTCTGGTCCGGTTCCCCCATAGTACGCACGGAAGCTCGTTGACCCAATTTGCACCATGCTTTTTTAAGCAGTCATAGGTGTGTGTCTTGAGTCCCCTAAGGATTTCTGCGTTTGACCTCTTAGCCTGGCTGTTGCTCATGGGATGAGCCATAGACGCAAAGCAGAGCTGGGTGCCGATGCCCTCGCAATACTCTTGGAAGAGCCGACTTTTGAACTGGGTCCCGTTGTCCGTAATGATAGGCTTGGGACACCAAATCTACAGATAATCGAATTGAGGAAGGCAACAACAGCACCCTGGGTGATACTGACCACAGGGGTGGCCTCTAGCCACTTTGTGAATTTGTCGATAGCGACGAAGAGGAAACGGTACCCGTCGATAGCCCTGGGGAATGGTCCCAGGATATCCACCCCCCATACGGCAAATGTCTAGGAGGGTGGAATCATTTGCAGAGCCTGAGCCAGTGTGTGTATCTGCTTTGCGTGGAACTGACATGCTTTCTAGGACTTTACCAACTCACCTCCATGGATCTTCGCGAGCAGCTCATGGCCCTCCTTATGGGTGATGCACCGCATGAGAATGTCATTGGCGCCACAGCGGTATAGATCCCCTTCTACCACCGTGTATCGTTTAGCCAACCGAACTATGTGCTCTGCGGACACATGATCTTCAGGAAGGATATTTTCTTTCAGGTAGTCCCGGATCTCAGAGATCCATGCATCGGGACCACTCTGAGCTATTGGATGTGGCGCTAAGAGGTTGGCAGGACCCTCTGTAGCACACACAATCCTTGGTGGGTTCTGCAGATGGAACACCACCATGACCACTAGCTTCGAGGTGCTAGTCTCGCCCCCTTCGCCCGGTTCGGCAGGCTGGGCGGTAGGTCTTAGCAGTCGTCTTTCGAAGACGCCCTCGGGCACGGGTGCCCAAGTTGATGCCCTCATGGAGAGTTCATCTTCTGTTGAGTTGTTAGCCTGAGGAACATGTTGCAGTTCTAGGGCAATGAAATCCTTTTCCAGCTTCCTTACGTGGAGGAGGTAAGCTGCGAGCCTGGGCTCGTTGTAACTACATTCTCCGCGGACCTGCTTGATAATTAGCTGGGAGTCCCCCTTCACGAGGAGCTGGCGGATCCCTAGGGATAGGGCCGCAGACAAGCCGAAAATCAGTGCTTCATACTCTGACATGTTGTTGGTGGCCTTGAACTCAAGGTGCACCATGTACTTCACTTGATCTCCGCTTGGGTCGATGAGGACCACTCTAGCACCGCCACCCTGCTGGCAGGCGGATCCGTCAAAGAAGAGCGTCCAGTGGGGCTCGGTGAAGACCGAAGCCCCAGGCTCCGCAGGTGTGGGGTCTGAATCGGGATCCGGACCCCCAGGAGCGCTCGGGGATGGGGTCCATTCCACGATGAGGTTAGCCAGAACCTAGCTCTTGACAGCGTGGCGAGGCTAGAAGTCTAGTTGGAACTCAGCAAGCTCCACGGCCCACTTGGCGATGTTTCCTGTGGCGTTAGAGTTGTGGAGAATGGCCCTTAACGGGAAGGAGGTCACCACCACGACCCTGTGTGCCTGAAAATAGTGGCGCAACTTTCTGGATGCAACAAGTATAGCATAGATAAGCTTGTGCGTCTCAAGGTACCTGGCCTTTGCCTAATGGAGGACTTCACTGACGTAGTAGACTGGCTTCTGGATGGTTCGGACCCCTGTGGTTGGTCCCGAGCCCTCAAACTCTTGTCCTTCCATCACCATCGTGGTGGTCGGACCACCACCTTCTCCTAGGGGAACTTTTTGACTCCCCTAGGGATGTTGTGCCGTCCTTTCGACGACCAGCACCATGCTCACCACCTCTGTAGCCGCTGCAATGTATAAGTACAACGACTTCCCTGGCTCTGGAGCTACCAGTATTGGTAGGGACACAAGGTGCTGCTTCAACTCTTGAAAGGCTCGTTCTGCCTCCTCGGTCCAAGAGAATGGACTGGACTTCTGTAATAGCTTGAAGAAGGGTAGCACCCTCTCGGCCAGTCTTGAGATGAAGTGGCTAAGGGCAGCCAGTGACCCCGTAAGCTTCTGGACGTCCTTAATTCGGGTCGGAGGCCTCATTGTCTCAATTGCTTTGATCTTCTCTGGGTTTGCTTCAATGCCCCGGTGCGAAACCAGGAATCCCATCAACTTCCTTGCGGAGACACCAAAGACACACTTTTCTGGGTTTAGCCTCGTGCGTGTTGCTCGCAGCTTGTCAAAGACCAGGGTTAAGTATTCCACTAGGGTCGACCCCCTCTTAGTCTTGACCACGATGTCATCAACGTATATCTCTATCTTGTCCCTAATCAGGTCACCAAAGGTCTTACTCATCGCCCTTACAAATGTTGACAAGGCATTTTTCAGACTGTAAGGCATTACAACATAACAGTAAAGCCCATCCACAGTTACAAAAGCGGTATGCTTCCTATCTTGCCTAGACATCTGGATCTGATGGAAACCAGAGTAAGCATCTAGGAAGGACAGGAGGTCGCACCCAGAGGTAGAATCCATGATTTTATCTATTCGTGGAAGTGGATATGGGTCCTTGGGACAGGCCTTATTGAGGTTGGTGTAATCAATGCACATCTGAAGCTTCCCATTAGCCTTGGGAATGATGACTGGATTGGCTAGCCATACTGGGTGATGGACCTCTTTGATGAAGCCAGCGGGCAGCAGCTTTCGAACCTCCTCACGGATGAAATCTTGCCGCTCAATGGACTATCTCCAAGGCTTCTAACTCACCGGTTTGGTGTCAGGGTGGATCTTTAGATGGTGCTCGATCACCTCCCTGGAGATCCTAGACATCTGCGACGGTTCCCATGCGAATACGTCGGCATTTGCCTGGAGGAAGGCGACGAGCGCGATTTCCTATTTCTCCTCCAGATTGCCCGCGATGCGAGTGGTCTGGGAGGAATCCACGCTGACCTAGATGGTCTTGATGGGACCGTCGTCTGCTCCAGATGGTTGCACCTTAGGCACCTTGGTAGGCGCCTTGTTACAGGAAGTTGAGGGGTCCCTCCCCCTGTCATCCGGGCGACCAGTTTCTGCCGCCAGGGCGTGAAACTTCTCGACAACTGCAAGCGCAGCGGGGCGGTTGCCCCGCACGGTGAGGACCCCAGCAGGGGACGACATCTTGAGGACCAAGTACCCGTAATGGGCAATGGCCATGAACCGGTACAGGGTCGGCCTGCCAATGATGGCATTGAAAGGGAGGTTAACCTCCGCAACGTGGAACTGGACGTTCTCAGTGCGGAAGTTCTCCTCAGTCCTGAATGTAACCGGGAGTACGATGCTCCCAAGGGGATACACCGGTTGAGGGCCCACTCCGGAGAATGGGCGAGAGGGTCCCAGTCGGGATCCTGGGATCTGCAGCTGCTTGAACACATCATGACTGATGACGTTGAGCCCAGCCCCACCATCAATCAGGACATGATGTAGCTTCATGTTGGCGATGACAGGGGCAGTGATGAGTGGTAGTATGCCGGCCCTGCCATGTTTTTGGGGCAGTCGGATGCCCCAAAGGAGATAGTGGTGCTCCGCCACCGCTGATGTGGGGCTACCTTCGAGACCCCTAGGATCATCGAATGGACCTCGCGACGCAGGGACTTCACGTTCCTACGGGAGGTGAGCTCCCAGCTTCCGCCATACATCACGTACAACTTCTTGTGACGGTCGTTGTCATCACCGGAGTCGGAGTCTCCAGTGAGGATGTCCTTGAGGACTTGCTCGGGGGACTGATACCCGAGGTCCCGTTCTCCCGTGGCCGTGTCACCTTCGTTGACCTTCTCCTTGCCAGGCCGGCGACAAGGCGGCAAGCCATCCTTGGAGGCCTGCTCGTGCCGCTCACTGATGTGCTTCGCGAGATTGAGGATCTCACGACATTCTGAGGCGCTGTGGCGACTGTTGGGATGGACAGGGCATGACCCACTATTACTTCCTTGTTGTCGTGGGCGCTTGTCTCGCTCGTCCTGGCCCCTAGCCGCAGCTGCGGCGACCGGAGCACCAGTCTGTGATCTATCGTGACCGTGGTTCTTCTTCTTTTTCTTGCCACCGCCCTGGGTGGCAGCACAAGAGCCGCCCGTCTGGGTAACTCCGGTCTGCGGTGTCGAGTGCCATGCACGGCCCTTGGTAGCTCTAGCATATTTGTCGGCCAGAGCAAAGAGTGTAGTGACGGTTTCTACGTCATGCGTCGCTAATTTCTCCAACATCTTCTCATCATGCACTCCCTGTCTGAAAGTAGTGATAATGGAGGCATCGAAGATGCGAGGTATAGTTCCTCGTACCTTGGTGAATCGGGAGATGAAAGCCCAGAGAGTCTCCCCGGGTTCCTGCCTTACTGCATGGAGATGAGCCTCCACACCATGCTGCTGATAAGCACTGGCGAAGTTTGCTGTGAACCGTGCACAGAGCTCTTCCTAGGAGTAGATCGACCCCGGGGTGAGGTTCATGAGCTAGGTCCGGGCCGGCACGGTCAAGGCTACATGGAAGTAGCTTTCCATTACGGTAGTGTTTCCACCAGCTGCCGTAATGGCGGTGACGTAGACCTGCAAGAATTCCGACGGGTTTCCACCAGCTGTCGTACTTCTCTAGCAGGTGTGGCCGGAAGTTGGGTGGCCAAGTCGCTGCGTGAAGATGATCCGCTAGTGCGGCACAGCCCACGCCGACCAATGGGACACCCGTCTGGATTCGGGTGCCCCTTGGACTTTGTGGTGCAACTGCAGCGAAGTCTTGGTCGAAGTTGCGACCCTCGAAGTTTTGCCGGCGCTCACGCGCCCTCTCCAAAGAGACTCGAGCATCCTCGCCCGCACGCCTGCGGTTGAGCACTGCCCGCAGGTCGTCAGTCCATGCACCCCTCACTGAGGGTGAGCACACAGATGCCGATGCCTCGTGTTGACGCTGGAATTATCGAGGCCTGGACCTGGCCGAGCCAGGATGGGCCATGCCGAGGAGACGGTCGACATCTTCACGCCACTGCCTCATGGCCCCCGGTGAGGTCGTGGAACTTGGTGGGTTATGTAGAAACTCCCTAGCTACAGACAACGCCCCACCAGGAGCAGCCCTCGATGGAGTCCTGGATGTCTGCGCGGGCGTGTGCTGCTGCGCAGTGTGCATAGCAGCAGCACCATGCGCAGTGCGGTTAGAGCCCCGTGGCACGGAAGATGCTGCCCCTTCCTCCATCGGGAAGTCCTTGGAAGACAAGTCGCGGTGCTCGACGATCTGAACCATCGTGTCGAGCAAGAAAACAGGCGAAAAACCCAAGGCCAGACCCCCTACCTGGCGCGCCAAATGTCGGTGGGAAAATCCTCCGGCCGGGTGGCGGAATGCACCCGCCCTAATACTAAGATGAGGAGGGGGCCTAAGCGCTTGCCTGTTTGGTGAATTTTGGATGAACACAAGAACACTCGAGGGTTTATCGTGGTTTAGGCTGCTGGAGCGTAATACCCTACATCCACTGTACGTAAGTTGTATTGACCGTGTCCCTTGTAACGCTGTGTCCCCTCCCTTTTATAGTTTAAGGGAGGTACATACAAGGATGCTGAGCTCCGACATGCGGGCCCAGGAGCATAATGGAAGGAATACATTATGTGAATAACTAATGCTGACAGCACACAAAGATCTTTGATGGACGCTGTGTTGCTTCTCCGTGTCTGTTGTGCGTAGAGGCCTATAGGCAAGCCGTTCAGATTCCCTCCGCCTTAGTAACGCATGAGTAATCAGCGGGAGTCATGATGACTGTAGTCCATGCAGCATTGATAGGCACTGACCCTTTTCTTGGAAACGCGCGAGTAATGGTGAGTCATTGCCCTTGCTATGGTAACGTGTGAGTAACAGCACGGCCCACGCAGCGTGGACTGGGCATGCCGCCTGTCACTGGAATGGACAGGCACACGTCTTATCCGTAATGAATGCAAAGACGCGCGTAGCCCAGAGGCTTCATGCCAGGTTCCGCCCGTTGGCTTACGCCGCGCGCAGTAGGCTACGTGGCAGCATCGGGTCTCTGCTCGGGCGGGGAGCAAGAGTGTATGTGATAAGGTCTGGATCCCACCAGATCAGGTCTAGACACGTGTCGGCATCGGGCCCCCGCCTGGGTCCTGATTAACTCCCGGGGTATGTTATGTCCTGGAACCCTGGGACCCCACTGTGGGCGGCCCGGACCCCATACAGGGGGTCCGGATCCCATTCCAGGGTTTCGGTTCGCACATGTGGAGGTCCTAGACCAAACCTGGAGGCCCAGACCGTATATACAGGGGTCCGGCACCTTCCCGTGGGGGGTCCGGACTCACTGGTGATGCCTCAGAGTATGTCACTTTCTCTGGACACATGGTGGCACCGGACTCGCCCATGTGGTGGGGTCAGATGCTGTTGCTGGCCCAGTGGAGTCGCCCGAGGCTGGGGCCAGTCATGGCCTGGTCCCACATACAACCCTTTTACCATGCGACTAAAAATAGCCGCGTGGGTACTGTGTTTTTATACAGCAGTAAGGGGTACCCTAGTTTCATGGTACCAACATAGACCCCTTTGGATACCAGATCCCGAAGCAAGGCATAGAAACTAAATACTTAAGAATTCGCTTAACGACCACAAGGTGACACTCCTTGGGGTCGGATTGAAATCTAGCACACATGCATACACTAAGCATAATATATGGTCTACTAGCACAAAGATAAAGTAATGAACCTATCATAGACCGGACTTACCTCCTTTGTTGAGGTCTAGGTGTCCGTCCGTTCTCATTGGTGTCTTTGCGGGCTTAGCGTCCTTCATCCCAAACCTCTTGAGAAGATCTTGAGTGTACTTCGTTTGGGAGATGAAGGTGCCGGCCTTGATTTGCTTCACTTGGAATCCAAGAAAGTAGGTCAACTCACCCATCATTGACATCTCAAACTTTTGCATCATCACCCTGCTAAACTCCTCACAAGACTTTTGGTTAGTAGAACCGAGTATAATGT
This sequence comes from Zea mays, assembly GCF_902167145.1. Classification (NCBI taxonomy): domain Eukaryota; kingdom Viridiplantae; phylum Streptophyta; class Magnoliopsida; order Poales; family Poaceae; genus Zea; species Zea mays. Next base: position 99,735,082 of record NC_050101.1, read on the forward strand.
CATCGACATATATTTGGCAAACAAACAGATCACCATCACAAGTCTTTGTGAAAAGAGTTATATTGGCTTTCCCAACCTTGAAAGCATTAGTAATAAGAAAATCTCTAAGGCATTCATATCATGCTCTTGGGGCTTGCTTAAGTCCATAGAGCGCCTTAGAGAGCTTATATACATGGTCAGGATACCTGACATCCTCAAAGCCAGGGGTTGTTCCACGTATACCTCCTCCTTGATTGGCCAATTGAGGAAAGCGCTCTTTACGTCCATTTGAAACAACCTAAAGGAATGGTGAGCAGCATAGGCTAATAATATCCGAATTGACTCTAGCCTAGCCACAGGAGCAAAAGTTCCTCAAAATCCAAACCTACGATTTGGGCATAACCTTTTGCCAAAAGTCGAGCCTTGTTTCTTGTCACCACTCCGTGCTCGTCTTGCTTGTTGCGAAACACCCACTTGGTTCCCACAACGCTTTGCTTTGGATGTGGCACCAGGCTCCAGACTTCATTCCTTTTGAAGTTGTTGAGCTCTTCCTGCATGGCCAACACCCAGTCCGGATCCTGCAAGGCCTCTTCTACCCTGAAAGGCTCAATAGAAGAGACAAACGAGTAATGCTCACAAAAATTAGCTAATCGTGAGCGAGTAGTTACTCCCTTGCTGATGTCACCTAGAATCTGATCGACGGGGTGATGTCTTTGGATCGTCGCTCGAACTTGAGTTGGAGGGGCCTGTGGTGCTTCTTCCTCCATAATCTGTTCTTCCTGTGCTCCCCCGTGATCCTGCCCCTCGTCTTGAGGTACCAGTCCATCATCTTGAGTTGGGGGATGCACCATTGTCGAGGAAGAAGGTTGATCTTGTTCCTGCAGTTCCTGTGGTCGCACATCTCCTATTGCCATAGTTCACATTGCGGCCGTTAGAACTTCATCTTCATCTATATCATCAAGATCAACTTGCTCTCTTGGAGAGCCATTAGTCTCATCAAATACAATATCGCTAGAGACTTCAACTAATCCTGATGATTTGTTGAAGACCCTATATGCCTTTGTATTTGAGTCATACCCTAGTAAAAACCCTTCTACTGCCTTGGGGGCAAATTTAGAATGTCTATCTTTCTTCACTAGAATGTAGCATTTGCTCCCAAAGACACGAAAATAAGACACATTGGGTTTGTTACCAGTAAGGAGTTTGTAGGAAGTCTTCTTGAGGAGGCGATGCAGATAGAGCCGGTTTATGGCATGGCAAGCTGTGTTCACAGCTTCTGACCAAAACCGCTCAGGCATCTTGTACTCTCCAAGCATCGTTCTCGCCATGTCAATTAGCGTCCTGTTCTTCCTCTCTACCACACCATTTTGTTGTGGTGTGTAGGGAGCGGAGAACTCGTGCTTGATGCCTTCCTCCTCAAGAAACTCTTCAGCTTGAAGATTCTTGAACTCAGACCCATTGTCGCTTATTATCTTCTTCACCTTTAGCTCAAACTCATTTTGAGCTCTCCTTAAGAAGCACTTTAGGGTTCCTTGGGTTTCTGATTTGTCCTACAAAAAGAATACCCAAGTGAAGCGGGAAAAATCATCAACTATAACAAGACCATACTTACTTCCCCCGATGCTAAGATAGGTAACGGGACCGAAGAGGTCCATATGAAGAAGTTCCAGGGGTCTTGACGTCGCCATCACATTTTTGCTATGATGAGTGCTTCCCACCTGTTTCCCTGTCTGACATGCTGCACAAGGTCTATCTTTCTCAAAACAGACGTCGGTTAGTCCTAACACATGATCTCCCTTTAGAAGCATACGAAGGTTCTTCATCCCAACATGTGCTAGACGGCGATGCCAAAGCTAACCCATATTTGTCTTAGCTATTAAGAATGCATCTAGATCGGCATTCTCTTTCGAAAAATCAACTAAGTAGAGTTTGTCGTCTAATACACCATTAAAAGCTAATGAACCATCACTCCTTCTAAAGACAGATACATCAACATTTGTAAATAGACAATTGTAACCCATGTGACACAATTGACTTACAGACAGAAGGTTGTACCCGAGTGACTCTACTAAGAATACATTTGATATTGAGTGCTCGTTAGTGATGGCTATCTTGCCCAAGCCTTTGATCTTGCCTTGGTTCCCATCTCCAAACATGATCGTATCCTAGTAATCCTTGTTCTTGACGTAGGAGGTGAACATCTTCTTCTCCCCTGTCATGTGGTTTTTGCATCCACTGTCGATAATCCAGCTTGAGCCCCCGGATGCATAAACCTACAAGGCAATTTAAGCTTGGGTTTTAGGTACCCAACTCTTGTTGGGCCCTACAAGGTTAGTCACAATAACTTTTGGAACCCAAATACAAGTCTTGTCTCCCGTGCATTTGGATCCCAATTTTCTAGCTACTACTTTTGCATTTTTACATGAAAGCACAGAGGAAGTATCACAAGTATGGTAAACAGTAGTAGGACCATTGCAAACTCTCCTAGGCGCATGAGACACAACATGATTACGCCTAGGCCTATTTCTACCATAATCATAAGTGGAGCTAGAGGCAACCATAGCATGAGAAGTATGATAACTAGGTAGAACAACATGATCATAACATCTATCATTATGAGGATGCCTAGTAAATTTTCTATCATAAATATAGACATGATTCTTTTGAGAACTACTTGCCATAGGGACCTTTCCTTTCTCCTTGTTGAGAACGGGAGTCCTTTGGCTCGTTAAGTTCTTGGTTTCCTTTCGAAAACCAAGCCCATCCTTAATTGAGGGGTGTCTACCAACAGTGTAGGCATCCCTAGCAAATTTTAGTTTATCATAATCCATTTTGCAAGTCTTAAGTTGAGCATTAAGACTTGCCACCTCATTGTTTAATTTAGCAATAGAAGCAAGATGTTCATCACATGTATTAACATCAAAGTCCTTACATCTATTGCAAATAACTACATGTTCTACACATGATCTAGTTGCATTTGCTTCCTCTAGTTTAGCATTTAATTCATCATTTAAATCCTTTAGACTAGAGACAGATTCATGACAAGCAGACAACTCAGAGGATAGCATTTCATTTCTTTTAATTTCTAAAGCAAGAGATTTTTGAACACTAACAAATTTATCATGTTCCTCATACAAGATATCTTCTTGCTTTTCTAGTAATCTATCCTTTTCATTAAAGGCATCAATTAATTCGTTAGTTTTGTCTACTTTAGCTCTATCTAATCCCTTAAATAAATCAGTGTAATCTACTTCATCATCAGATGATTCCTCATCGCTAGAAGAAGAGTACTTGGGGGTATCTCGAATGTGTACCTTCTTCTCCTTAGCCATAAGGCAAGTATGACGTTCGTTGGGGAAGAGCGAAGATTTGTTGAAGGCTGAGGCAACCAATCCTTCATCGTCGGAGTCGGATGAAGAGCAGTCAGAATCCCATTCCTTTCCAAGGTGCGCCTCGCCCTTCGCCTTCCAGTAGTTCTTCTTCTTCTACCTCTTCCCGTGCTGTTGGGGACTTGTTCTCAAATGCTATGAATCAAGAACAAGGCAACATAAAATGTTAAATATCAAAGCCCTTCGTCCTTTGAATCATTATTTTCCTTCGGATATAATGAATCTAGGACGAAGGTCATAAAGGAAGTACCCTCATGATCATGATAAAGAAATGGACAATATTCATGCAAAGTATAAGGAGTAACATAATTTAGATAAACATAATTATCAACCTATTTTTATTTATATTACTTGTGTAAACAATAGTAAATTACAAGTGTACCTTCGGCTTGAAGGAATAAGAATACAGGTGTGACACAAAAGTAAATGCCAAGTCAGCGTGTCCCAGTACGGGAATACTGTTCACCTATTTATAGGCACGGGTCGCAGCCCATGCAAAATTACATTAATGCCCTTTACATTTATCAATAATTCTATAGTAATTCTTCAAGGTCTGATTTGGCTTTTCATCTTTAAGTCGGTTTCCTCTTCCTGCCATTATACCGAAGCTCTTCTGCACACAGCTTCGTGATTGTCTTATCCTTCGTCGTGATCGCCGTCCCAGTCAAGCTTTGTCTTAACCATGTTCTTGTATACTCGCAACCTTTCTTCGAAGGTACCTGTTCACATATTTCTCTTGGAAAACATAGTCAAATTACGTTTTTGAGGACCTTCGGAAGCCGAAGGCCCCCAATAGTAGCCCCTCGCAATATTAATTTGCTGGAATAACAGATTTATATTGCGACATGGACGAAGGCTTCGAGCCGAAGGTCCGAAAAAACACCTTCCCTTTGCTGGAATAGCAACAGTCAATGACAAATGGGGCCTTCCAGCCTCCGACATAATGGGTTTATAAATACGAGCTCGCCACAATTTATTCGGCACGCTCCCCTGCCATCTGTCTTGCTTGCTCAAATAGTTTTCTGCCCACAAATATTTTGTTGCCTTCCTAGTTTTAAGCTTCGGAAGCGAGAGGCAAGAATTCTGAAGAGATGTCTGAGGAGAAGAAGGTTGTTGCCGAAATGAAGCTGAGTCTTTCTGAAGAGATGCATCTGGGTTTTCTTCAATCTATGTCGAAGACCAACATAGAGAAGATCACTAAAGAAATTTTGGAAGGTTTATCTGAGGATACTGGTGATAGCGACAGCTATGATGCGGATAGTGGTGGCGAAGACTCCGAAGATCGACCCTGGCGACCAAGCCATGCGGTTTTCGGCAAATCAAGTATTAAAGAAAGTCATCTTGCCAACATGAGGGGAAGATATTTCTGGGATTTGTCTATTGTAAGGGCCGACGAGGGAGAGAAGACTTGCCCAACTCTTGAGGAAAATGAAGTTGTAATATTTCGAAGCTTCTTGAAGGCTGGACTGCGATTTCCCCTGAGCCATTTTATTGTGGAGGTGCTGAAGATATTTGAAATCCACCTTCACCAACTTATCCCCGAAGCGATTATAAGGATGAATATTTTCGTGTGGGCTATGAGGAGCCAAGGCTTGGAACCTGATGCAAAGAGCTTCTGCAATATACACGGATTGTTATACGAGACAAAACCCTGGGGTAAGGAACAATATCATAACAACTTTGGCTGCTATAGCTTCGGCTCTCGTTCTGGGTCAAGCTGCCCAGTGCCGACCTTTCGCAAGAGGTGGCCTGGCGATTGGATGACGGAATGGTTTTACGTGAAAAATGACTTGACATCTCGAGAAGATATTAAGAAGATTATTATGCGTCCCATCTGGCAACGCTTCGGCCTGCGAAGGCCGAAGGTGGAAATGAATGAAGCAGCCGAAGAATGCTAGAGAGCCTTCGGAGTTGTTTGTTCTTTTATTGGGACGAGGGACTTAACACAAGAACATATTGCCTTCAGAGTGTGGCCTCTTGCGGATAATTGGGAAATGCCGAAAGAAACTATTAAAGAAACTGACGAAGGTGGGCTAGTCCGGCTGAAGTACACATTCAAGTATGGAGACAAATTCGTTGAACCAGATGATGATTGGTTAAAGAGCATTGAGACTGTAAGTGATGAATTGCTTGGGGCATATTCGAAGGCCGAAGATACTGCTTTGTCAGCGGCCTTCGGAGGCCGAAAAAGGAAAAGACTCAACCGGGTATTTGATGCAATCGGGTTCGTCTACCCCGACTACCGCTATCCCATTCGAGGGCAGAAAAGAAAAGGCACAACTTCTGCGAAAGAAAAAACTGCAGCTGCTCCTAGTGAGCCAACACCGAAGAGAAAAAGGGTAAAAGTCCTCACTCATCGGCCACGCTATATTGAACCAGCCACGGTGCCTGAATTCACCGGAGAGACCTCTTCGGCCACCGAGGCTGAAGAGCCAACCCTGCTGCTAGAAGTCGCAGAAATGGCCGAAGCGCCAACAACAAAAGAATTGGAGGAGCCAGAGAGTCTGCTACCAGAAACCAAAGAAATGGCCGAAGCACCATCGACAGAAAAGATAGAAGAAGCAAAAGCATCAATTGAAGGAGCAAAAATATCAGAAATTTTAAGTCCTTCAGTAGAAATTGAAGTAGCAAAAATTAAAAAGGGGGCAACAGTGACCCCAAAAAGAAAAAGAATGGTCAATGTGTTGGATGTTTTGGAAACAATTAAACTTCCAAGCACAACTCCAAAGAAAACTGTTGAAACTTCTGAGGCACTTGCTGAAGTGTCTGTTGCTGAAGCTCCAAAGCAACAAACTGGAGTTGAATCTGGGCCTTCAGAACCAACCAAGGCAATACCTTCGGAAGTAGAAGAAGTAAAAATTGCAAAGGCAACCGAAGAACTGAAAAAGTCGGAGCCAGCTTCAGTTGAAGAAATTGATACTGCCGTCCCCGAAGCATCTTCCAAAACATACGATTATATTATGCGTCATGCTTCAGGGAAAAAGTTATCGGAAGAAGAAGTTTTTGAAGCCAATCACTATGCCAAGGAATTGAAATATCCGAAGGGGGCATTAGTATTCAATGGGACGGATGAAGAGGATTTCCTATACTGCCTCCCAGACAATAAAGAATTATCCATCTGCCGGGAGATGTCTAGAAGCATGGGGTTTCCGAAGCTCGAAGCTGGCTTAAGCGCTATGACGAAAGAAGATCTCGCGGATAGTCTTGCGTACAATAGCCTGAAGGTATGGGGATTAGTCGTTTGGAAACTTTATAATTCGTAACTCATTCTTTTATTCTTATACAAACTCTTTTTCATATAGGGTTTAATTCTAAGCAACGCATTGAGAGCACAAAAGAGTGCCGAGGACGAGAGCTATGAGATTGCGTTCAACAATCTACGATCAGAAGTTATTAAACTGAGAAACGAAGCTCTGGAAAAAGATAAAATTCTGCTTACATTGATAGACAAGGTAAGAAAGGACGAAGCTGCTTCGAAGGCCCAGGCCGAAGCTCAAAAACGTGAAATTAAATATCTTCAGAAACAGCTAGCTAGAGCTAAAGAAGAACGTATACTTGAAGAGACAAAACGAGAGCTTAGTGACCAATTGGCCAGTCATTTGGAGATAAGTGTTAAGGAGCTTCGTGCATCCCAGAGGAAGTGTTATGTTAAATCCATAGAGTGCGTCAAAAAGATAAAATCCAGCTTCGCCAGCGTTGGCGCGTTCTCTAGTGAAGAGAATTTTTCAAGAGGCGATCCCGAAGGTCCCATGGAATGGATCAGCCACGAAGCGGAGGCCTTCGAGGAAATTCTGAACAGCCGCGGCGATATCTGCGCTTTTTCGGGTGCTAGAGGGATTGCTACTGTTTTGGAGAAGAAAGGCTGTGAACATGTAAAATCCTTAGCGCAGTCCGAAGCTACATTGTCTACTTAAGACATTAAAGACCCCTCACCCGAAGCAAGTATGATCGGCGGAAAATTCTTCACCGATATCTGGGATAACGGCGGCCGAGAACTGGCGCAAGAAATTATTCAAAGAAGTGAAAAAGGCATCCACGATGCCAGAAAAGTGGCGGAAGCTGCCGAAAAGAGTACAGAGTCCGAAGGGCACATAGGTATTAATTAGAGGTTTTTATGATGCTATAATTTTTATTTCCAAACTCTGTTCTCGGTTTGTAATAGTAATATAGCCGTATCTTTTCTTCCCTCAGAAACTGCTGAGGCATCTCCGGGCCCCCACCCGAAGGGGGACGATGAAATTAGACAAATGGCCGAAGCCATTATGGACAAGGTTGTCAACCAACTATTGAACGAAGCTGCAGAAATAGTGCTTAAAGAGAATTGAATGCCATTGTAAAAACATTTGAAATGTAAAAATGTGTAATATATTGTAACTTTAAATGTAATATACAATCTATTTATAGTTTAATTCTTTACGATGCATGAAACTTTGCATACATACCATTTTTGAGCCTTCGGCGAAAAAACACCTTCCCTTCTTTTCATGCTTCGTGAAGAAAATCTTTTCTATAAGAATTTGCTTACTTTTCTGATAAAAAATATCCAAGCTTCGTGAAATATTCTTCGAAGTTGTAAAAAAGCTGTGTGTTGCTTTTCCGATGGGGCTACACTTCATCCCGATTTGCCTTGTTCCTTAGCACGATTTCTTCTTTCCCAAAATATGTTCCGAAGGTCAATACTGTATCCCCTTCTTGTTCCAGATGCATTATGTTGTATGATGCTTATGTTATGCAAAAATGATGTGATGATGTCATGTTATGCAAAAATGATATTTGTGCCGCAGATACATACCCCTGTGATAAAGCACACACACTTTTTATATCAGCGCTGACTTTTCGCTGTAAGCCTCCCTTAGGAGCTTCTTCGCCTTTTACTTTCAGCGGAATCAGCGCTTATTTTTCGCTGTAAGCCTCCCTTAGGAGCTTCTTCGCCTTTTACTTTCAGCGGAATCAGCGTTTATTTTTCGCTGTAAGCCTCCCTTAGGAGCTTCTTCGCCTTTTACTTTCAGCGGAATCAGCGTTTATTTTTCGCTGTACGTTTAGAAAACTTACACTGCGCTCCCTTAGGAACGACTTTTTACTGCTTCGAACAATTTGTACTGTGTCCATTAGATAATACAAAGATCCTTCAGATTAATATAAGTTCGTATGCTTCGGCAACTCGAGCCTATGGAAAAAAACATATTTTTATTATGGTAAAAGACGGAAGTATTACAAGAAATTGAAATTCAATTAAAGACATTTAAACTCTTCATAATTGTTCCTTATTAACAAAAGGGTAATAGAGAATGTAGAAAATGCAAAAGAACTGCTGTTAAGGTAGGATATTCGTCAGTAAATGTGCTTCGACTCTGGCACAGTGCTATTGACTGTGCGAGCTTCGGACTCCTCTCTGAAGTCCCGCTGAAGGTTAGTGCGCTGACTCCCTTCTGGCTGCTGACCTCTTTGAATCGGCGGTGGCGGTGGAGGTTGCTGCCAGGATGCTTGGGATTGGCTTGCCGAAGCAACAGAAGCTGCAGGGTGGTTGCCTACATATTCTGGAATATAAGGTGAGTGATACGAAGCAGTATGCATGACCTGCTTCGGCTGACTCTGTTGCGCTGCTGCTTCTGCTATTTCCTTCTGCTTCTGGATGGTAACATGGCACATCCTGGTAGTATGGCCCTTGTCTTCACCACAGAATAAGCAATATATTTTTCTTGGCTGGTCTCCAAACCTTCCCCCGAAGCCCCTGGCGCCTCTGCCCCTTGGCGCTGGCGGCCGAAAAGAATTCTGTTGTTGGGCCGAAGCTTGTGAAGAGTGTTGTGGCCTTTGCTGCTGGCTTCCTCGATCATCAGTTTGAGCAGAGTTATGGATTGACCTAACATGCCTCGGGTGAAATCTTCCTCCAAAGCCCCTGGTCATTTCAGAAAACCTGAATGCTTCCTCCCTTCTCTAGCGGAAGTCATTGTCAGCTCGAATGTATTCGTCCATCTTCTGGAGCAGCTTCTCCAACGTTTGTGGTGGCTTCCTGGCAAAGTACTGCGCTGATGGTCCCAGCCGAAGCCCCTTAATCATGGCCTCAATGACAATTTCATTGGGCACTGTTGGAGCTTGTGCCCTCAGACGCAGAAACCTCCGGACATACGCCTGAAGGTACTCTTCGTGGTCCTGGGTACATTGGAAGAGAGCCTGAGCGGTGACTGGCTTCGTCTGAAACCCTTGGAAGCTAGTTATCAGCATATCCTTCAATTTCTGCCAAGAAGTGATTGTCCCTGGCCGAAGGGATGAGTACCAAGTCTGAGCAACGCTCCTGACGGCCATGACAAAAGATTTTGCCATGACTGTCGTATTGCCACCATACGAAGATATTGTCGCTTCATAGCTCATTAGGAATTGCTTCGGGTCTGAGTGACCGTCATACATGGGGAGCTGGGGTGGCTTGTAAGACTGTGGCCATGGTGTAGCCTGCAATTCTGTTGAAAGAGGAGAAGCATCATCAAAAGCAAAGTTTCCATGATGGAAATCTTCATACCAGTCATCCTCATTGTGGAAGCCTTCCTAATGAAGCTCTCTGCGTGGAGGCCTTCGGCTTTGATCATCTTGAACAAGATGACGAACCTCTTCAGAAGCTTCGTCTATCTGTCTCTGAAGATCAGCTAGACGAGCCATCTTCTCCTTCTTGCGTTGAACCTGTTGCTGAAGGATCTCCAGGTTTTGGATTTCCTGATCTAGGTCATCCTCTGGAGGTGTTGGACTGACAGCCTTCCTCTTCTGGCTTCGGGCCTCTCTAAGAGAAAGGACATCCTGATTGGGATCCAGCGGCTGTAAAGTACCAGCCCCTGTCGCTGAAGCTTTTTTCGGCGGCATGACGAAGGTGATGCTTGCCGAAAGTGTTCAAGACTCAAAAAATGGAAGTGAGTTCACCGGAGGTGGGCGCCAATGTTGGGGACTTGTTCTCAAATGCTATGAATCAAGAACAAGGCAACATAAAATGTTAAATATCAAAGCCCTTCGTCCTTTGAATCATTATTTTCCTTCGGATATAATGAATCTAGGACGAAGGTCATAAAGGAAGTACCCTCATGATCATGATAAAGAAATGGACAATATTCATGCAAAGTATAAGGAGTAACATAATTTAGATAAACATAATTATCAACCTATTTTTATTTATATTACTTGTGTAAACAATAGTAAATTACAAGTGTACCTTCGGCTTGAAGGAATAAGAATACAGGTGTGACACAAAAGTAAATGCCAAGTCAGCGTGTCCCAGTACGGGAATACTGTTCACCTATTTATAGGCACGGGTCGCAGCCCATGCAAAATTACATTAATACCCTTTACATTTATCAATAATTCTATAGTAATTCTTCAAGGTCTGATTTGGCTTTTCATCTTTAAGTCAGTTTCCTCTTCCTGCCGTTATACTGAAGCTCTTCTGCACACAGCTTCGTGATTGCCTTATCCTTCGTCGTGATCGCCGTCCCAGTCAAGCTTCGTCTTAACCATGTTCTTGTATACTCGCAACCTTTCTTTGAAGGTACCTGTTCACATATTTCTCTTGGAAAACATAGTCAAATTACATTTTTGAGGACCTTCGAAAGCCGAAGGCCCCCAACACGTGCTTTTCTTGTCCCTGGTCATTATCATTATCGGGGCACTGTGCTCTGAAATGACCAGTCTTACCGCATTTGAAGCAGGAGCGCTTTCCCCTTGTTTTATTCTTGTTGGGGTATTCCTTGCGTCCTTTCAAGGCAGTTTTGAAGCGCTTGATGATGAGCGCCATTTCGTCCTCGTTGAGCCCGGCAGCCTCCGCTTGTGCTACCTTGCTCGGTAGTACCTCCGTGCTGCTCGTTGCTTTGAGAGCAACGGGCTGCGGCTTGTAGACGGGTAGTGCACCATTTAGCGCATCGTCCACGTATCGCGCCTCCTTTACCATCATGCGCCCGCTCACAAATTTTCCAAGGATCTCCTCGGGCGTCATCTTGGTGTACCTAGGGTTTTCACGAATATGGTTGACAAGATGGGGGTCAATAACGGTAAATGACCTGAGCATGAGTCGGACGACATCATGGTCCGTCCATCTTGTGCTTCCATAGCTTCGGATTTTGTTGACCAGGGTCTTCAGCCTGTTGTAGGTCTGTGTTGGCTCCTCTCCCCTGATCATCGCGAACCTCCCCAACTCGCCTTCCACTAGTTCCATCTTGGTGATCATAGTGGCGTCGTTTCCCTCATGATATATCTTGAGGGTGTCCTAGATTTGCTTAGCATTGTCCAAGCCATTCACTTTATTATACTCATCCCTGCAAAGTGACGCTAGCAAGACAGTAGTAGCTTGGGCATTTTTATGAATTTGTTCATTAATAAGCACAGGATTATCCGTACTATCAAAATGCATCCCATTTTCCACAATTTCCCAAATGCTAGGATGGAGAGAAAATAGATGGCTACACATTTTATGGCTCCAAAATGAGCAATCCTCTCCATCAAAGTGTGGGGGTTTTCCAAGAGGAATAGAAAGTAAATGGCATTCCAATTATACGGAATACGGGAATAATCAAAGGAATAGTTTTGATTAACCGTCTTTTTCTTGGACGAGAAGTCATCGTCGTCGTCCCTTGGTGAAGAGGAAGATGCATCGCTGTAGTAGTAGATGATCTTCTTGATGCGCCTCTTCTTCTTCCCATCCCTCTTCTTGTGACTCGAGCCTGAGTCAATGGGCTTGTCGTCTCTTGGCTCGTTGAAGATGGACTCATTTTCCTTGTCGTTGACCACCATCCCTTTCCCTTAGGATCCATCTCTTCGGGCGATTAGTCCCTTAGATGAAGAGTACGGCTCCGATACCAATTGAGAGCACCTAGAGGGGGGTCAATAGGTGATCCTGTAAAATCAGACACTAAATAGCCACAAACTTGATTATATAAAAGTTAGTGCGAGTTAATCAAGTTGTTATGAAGTGATCTCTTGTGAACAATACAATCACAGAAGAGCAACACAAGAGATGCACGATTTTATCTCGTGGTTCAGCCAAGTATCACTTGCCTACTTCCACGTTGTGGCGTCCCAATTGGACGAGGGTTACACTCAACCCCTTTCAAGTGATCCAATGATAAACTTGAATACTGAAAGGGAAATAGGGTTAAACCTTTTCTTATAAATAATTTTCGTGGTTGAATGCCCAACACAAATAATTGGACTAACTAGTTTGCTCTAGATTATATATTCTACAGGTGCTAAAGGTTCAACACAAACCAATAAAAAGACTAAGTTAGGGTTCAAAAGGAAAGGAGCAAAAGAAACAGAAGAGAACCCTGGTCTGGCGCACCGGACTGTCCGGTGCACCAGGGCCGTACGAGTCTGAACTTGCCACCTTCGGACTGTCCGGTGCACCAGAAGACAAAGCTCCAATGGTCAAACCCTAACGGTTGGGTGACGTGGCTGGCGCACCGGACTGTCTGGTGCGCCCATCGACAGCAGCCTGCCCCAACGGTTGAATTGGTGGTTGGGGGCTATAAATACCCCACAACCACCTCCACTCCAACCATCCAAGCATTCACTACCTCACATTCAATACAAGAGCAATAGACACCACTCCAAAGACACAATTCAAGTGATCGATCCGCTCAAAATCTCCAACTCAACTCTAGCGCATTTAGACTTGTGAGAGGATCATTTGTGTTTCTTTGTTGCTCTTGTTTGCTTGGTTGGCTTTCTTCTTTCTCACTCTTATTCTCAAGACACTTGTAATCAAAGCAATAGACACCAAGTGTGTGGTGGTCCTTGTGAGGGTCTAAGTGACCTGAATTGATTAAGGAGAAAGCTCACTCGGTCTAAGTGACTGTTTGAGAGAAGGAAAGGGTTGAAAGAGACCCAGTCTTTGTGACCACCTCAATGGGGACTAGGTTCTTTGGAACCGAACCTTGGTAAAACAAATCACCGTGTAATCCGCTTTATTTCCTTGGTTTATTTGTTTTCCCTCTTTCCCGGACTTGATATTCACTCTAACGCTAACCCTGGCTTGTAGTTTGTGGATTAAGTTATAAATTTCAGATTTCGCCTATCCACCCCCCTTCTAGGCGACTTTCAATTGGTATCAGAGCCCGGTACTTCATTAGAGTCTAACCACTCGAAGTGATGTCGGGAGATCACGCCATGAGGGAGATGGAAACGGCCACAAGCCACGGGAAGGCTCCATCAAGGGAGTCCGGCGCCAAAGGAAGGGAGGAATCACCTCCCCGCGTCAAGTCGCATCGGAGTGGCGACAAGAAGAAGAAAATGAAGAAAGTGGTCTACTACGAGACCGATTCTTCATCGCCCTCTACATCCGGCTCCAACGCATCGTCTGTCACTTCTAAGCGCCATGAGCGCAAGAAGTTTAGTAAGATCCCCTTACGCTATCCTCGCATTTCTAAATGCGCTCCTTTACTTTCCGTTCCATTAGGCAAACCATCGGTTTTTTATGGTGAAGATTATTCTATGTGGAGTGTTAAAATGAAAGGTCATCTAACCTCACTCCACAAAAGCATATGGGATGTTGTTGAGTATGGAGCGCAGGTACCACAGGTGGGGGATAAGGACTATGATTCGGACGAGGCCGACCAAATACGGCACTTTAACTCCCAAGCAACTACTATACTCCTTGCCTCTTTAAGTCAAGAGGAGTATAACAAGGTGCATGGGTTAGAGACCGCCAAAGATATTTGGGACGTCCTCAAGACCGCACACGAAGGGGACGAGGTGACCAAGATCACCAAACAGGAGACGATCAAGGGGGAGCTCGGTCGATTCATCCTCAACCAAGGAGAGGATCCACAAGCCATGTACAACCGGCTCAAGACCTTGGTGAATAAAGTGCGCAACCTCGGGAGCACCAAATGGGATGACCATGAGATGGTCAAGGTTATTCTAAGATCCCTTGTTTTTCGCAATCCTACTTAAGTACAATTAATTCATGGGGATCCTAAATACAAATTAATGTCTCCCGAGGAAGTGATAGGAAAGTTTGTGAGCTTTGAATTGATGATCAAAGGCTCCAAACAAATCGTCAACTTGGAGCAAGGCGGCACCTCTACACCCGAGGTGCAACCCGTCGCATTCAAAGCGATATAGGAGAAGAAAGAAGAGTCTACATCAAGTAGGCTCCCCATCGACGCCTCCAAGCTCAACAACGAGGAAATGGCGCTCATCATCAAGAGCTTCCACCAAATCCTCAAGCAAAGGAGAGGGAAAGATTACAAACCCCGCTCCAAGAGGGTGTGCTACAAGTGTGGTAAGCCCGGTCATTTTATCGCTAAATGCCCTATGTCTAGTGATAGTGATAGGGACAACGACAAGAGGGGAAAGAAGAAGGAGAAGAAGAGATACTACAAGAAGAAGGGCGGCAATGCCCACGTATGTCGGGAATGGGACTCCAACATGAGCTCCACTGACTCCTCCGACGAGGATGCCGCCAACATCACCATCAACAAAGGACTTCTCTTCCCCAACGTCGACCACAAATTCTTCATGGCAAAGGACGGCAAGAAAAAGAAGGTACAAGCTAGAACCACTCACAAGTAAACTACATCTAGCGATGAGAGTAGTTCTAGTGATAATGAAGATAACTTGCTTAGTCTTTTTGCCAACCTTAACATGCAACAAAAGGAAAAATTAAATGAATTGATAGGTGCCATTCATGAGAAGGATGAACTCTTGGATAGCCAAGAGGAATTCCTTATTAAGGAAAATAAAAAGCATATTAAGGTAAAGAATGCTTATGCTCAGGAAGTAGAGAAAAATGAAAACTTAACTAAAGAGCTTAGTATTTGCCATGATTCAATTGTCAATCTTAGAAATGATAATGCTAGTTTAATTGCTAAGATTGATAAGTTGAATGAATCAATTTCTAGCCTAAGAACCGAAAATGCTAGCTTAATCTCCAAGGCTAAGGATTTAAATGTTTGCAATGATTCTATTTCAAGTCTTAGAAATGAGAATGCTATTTTACATGCTAAGATTGATGAATTAAAATTTTGCAAACCCTCTACATCTACCGTTGAACATGTTTCTATTTGTACTAGATGTAGAGATATTAATTTTGATGCTATTCATAATCACCTTGCTTTAATTAAACAACAAAATGATCATATAGCTCAATTAACTAGTAAAAGCAATGAGCATGAGATAGAGAATGAAAAATTTAAATTTGTTAGAAGCATGCTCTATAGTGGGAGACGCCCTAGGATTAAGTATGGCATTGGTTTCCAACAGGGAAGCAATGTCAAAATTAATGCCCCTAAAAGATTATCTAATTTTTTTAAGGGCAAGGCTCCCATGGCTCAGGATAACGAGGGTTACATTTTATATCCTGCTGGTTAGCCTGAGCACAAGATTAGGAGAATTCATGCTAGGAAACCTCATAATGTTTCACACCATACTTTTATGTATAAAAATGAGGCTTCTAGCTCTAGGCAATCAACCCATGTGAAATTGCCTATAAAGAAAACTCCTACTGCATCAAATGAGCCTAATGTTTCATTTAAGACTTTTGATGCTTCTTATGTGCTTACTAACAAATCAGGCAAAGTAGTTGCCAAATATGTTGGGGGTAAACACAAGGGGTCAAAGACTTGTGATTGGGTACCCAAGGTGCTTGTTTCTAACGTGAAAGGACCCAAGACTGTTTGGGTACCTAAGAACAAGGCCTAAACTTGTTTTGCAGGTTTATGCATCCAGGGGCTCAAGTTGGATTATTGATAGCGAATGCACAAACCACATGACAGGGGAGAAAGAGATGTTCTCCTCCTATGAGAAAAACAAAGATCCCCAAAGAGCTATCACATTCGGGGATGGAAATCAAGGTTTGGTCAAAGGACTTGGTAAAATTGCTATATCACCTGACCATTCTATTTCCAATGTTTTTCTTGTAGATTCTTTAGATTATAACTTGCTTTCAGTTTCTCAATCATGCAAAATAGGTTACAACTGTCTTTTTACGGATATAGGTGTTACTGTCTTTAGAAGAAGTGATGATTCAGTAGCATTTAAGGGAGTATTAAAGGGTCAGCTATACTTAGTTGATTTTAATATAGCTAAACTCGATACTTGCTTAATTGCTAAGACTAATATGGGTTGGCTCTGGCATCACCGACTAGCCCATGTTTGGATGAAGAATCTTCACAAACTTCTAAAGGGAGAACACATTTTGGGACTAACGAATGTTCATTTTGAGAAAGACAGGGTTTGTAGCGCATGTCAAGCAAGAAAGCAAGTTGGTGTTCATCATCCACACAAGAACATCATGACGACCGACAGGCCGCTTGAGCTACTCCACATGGATTTATTCGGCTCGATCGCTTACATAAGCATCGGCGGGAGTAAGTATTGTCTTGTAATTGTGGATGATTATTCTCGCTTCACTTGGGTATTCTTTTTGCAGGAAAATCTCAAACCCAAGAGACTTTAAAGGGATTCTTGAGATGGGCTCAAAACGAGTTCGGATTGAGAATCAAGAAGATAAGAAGCGACAACGGGACGGAGTTCAAGAACTCTCAATTTGAAGGCTTTCTTGAGGATGAGGGCATTAAGCATGAGTTCTCTTCTCCCTACACTCCTCAACAAAATGGTGTAGTGGAGAGGAAGAATAGAACCCTACTGGACACGGCGAGGACCAAGCTTGATGAGTACAAGACTCTGGACCAGTTTTGGGCTGAGGCAATTAACACCGCCTGCTACTCCATCAACCGGCTCTACCTTCACCGAATCCTCAAGAAGACATCATACGAACTCCTCATCGGTAAAAATCCCAATGTTTCATATTTTAGAGTCTTTGGTAGCAAATGTTTTATTCTTGTCAAAAAAGGTAGAAAATCAAAATTTGCTCCTAAGGCTGTAGAAGGCTTTTTACTTGGTTATGACTCAAACACAAGGGCATATAGAGTCTTCAACAAATCCACTGGATTAGTTGAGGTTTCTTGTGACATTGTGTTTGATGAGACTAATGGCTCCCAAGTGGAGCAAGTTGATCTTGATGAGCTAGATGATGAAGAGGCTCTGTGCGTCGCACTGAGGAACATGTCCATTAGGGATGTGTGTCCTAAGGAATCCGAAGATCCCACACAAGCACAAGATCAACCGTCATCTTCCAATCAAGCATCTCCACCAACTCAAGATGAGGATCAGGCTCAAGACAATGAAGATGAAGATCAAGAGGAAGAGCCACCTCAAGAGGAGGACAATGATCAAGGGGGAGATGAAGTTGATCAAGACAAGGAAGATGATCAGGGTCAAAGACCGCCACACCTAAGAGTCCACCAAGCGATTCAAAGAGATCAGCTCGTGAACTCCATCCTCGGCGATATACATTAGGGGTAACTACTCGATCTTGAGTCACTCATTTTTGTGAACATTACTCTTTTGTGTCCTCTATTGAGCCATACAGGGTGGAGGATGCACTAAGAGATTCGGATTGGGTGTTGGCAATGCAAGAGGAGCTCAACAACTTCACGAGGAATGAGGTATGTCATTTAGTTCCACGTCCTAACCAAAATGTTGTAGGTACCAAGTGGGTATTCCGCAACAAGCAAGATGAGCATGGTGTGGTGACAAGGAACAAAGCCCGACTTGTGGCCAAGGGATATTCACAAGTCGAAGGTTTGGACTTTGGTGAAACCTATGCACCCGTAGCTAGGCTTGAGTCAATTCGCATATTACTTGCCTATGCTACTTACCATGGCTTTAAGCTTTATCAAATGGACGTGAAAAGTGCCTTCCTCAATGGACCAATCAAGGAAGAGGTCTATGTTGAGCAACCTCACGGCTTTGAAGATAGTGAGCACCCTAACCATGTTTATAAACTCTCAAAGGCGCTTTATGGGCTCAAGCAAGCCCCAAGAGCATGATATGAATGCCTGCGAGATTTTCTTATCAATAATGGCTTCAAAGTCGGAAAAGCCGATCCTACTCTCTTTACTAAAACTATTGCAAAAGATTTGTTTGTATGCCAAATTTATGTTGATGATATCATATTTGGGTCTACTAACAAATCTACATGTGAAGAGTTTAGTAGGATCATGATACAGAAATTCGAGATGTCTATGATGGGGTAGCTGAAGTACTTTCTAGGATTTCAAGTCAAGCAACTCCAAGATGGCACCTTCATCAGCCAAACAAAGTACACTCAAGACATACTTAACAAGTTTGGAATGAAGGATGCCAAACCCATCAAGACACCCATGGGAACCAATGGGTATCTTGACCTCGACACGGGAGGTAAATCCGTAGATCAAAAGGTATACCGGTCGATGATAGGATCTTTACTCTATTTATGTGCATCTCGACCGGATATTATGCTTTCCGTATGCATGTCTGCAAGGTTCCAAGCTGATCCTAAGGAAGTTCACCTTAGGGTCGTGAAAAGAATCATGAGATATTTAGTTTATACTCCTAAGTTTGGTCTTTGGTACCCTAAGGGATCCACTTTTGATTTAATAGGATATTCAGATGCTGATTGGGCAAGGTGTAAAATTGATAGGAAGAGCACATCAGGGACTTGTCAATTTCTGGGAAGATCCCTGGTGTCTTGGGCTTCAAAGAAACAAAACTAATTAGCTCTTTCTACCGTCGAAGCAAAGTATATTGCCGTAGGCCATTGTTGTGCGCAATTACTTTGGATGAGGCAAACCCTCAGAGACTATGGCTACAAATTGAGCAAAGTCCCTCTCCTATGTGACAATGAGAGTGCAATCCGCATGGCGGATAATCCCATTGAACACAGCCGCACTAAGCACATAGACATTCGGTATCACTTTCTGAGGGATCACCAACAAAGGGGAGATATCGAGATAGCTTATGTTAGCACCAAAGAACAATTAGCCGATATCTTCACCAAACCATTAGATGAGAAAACCCTTACCAAACTTAGGAATGAGCTAAACATACTTGATTCTCGGAACTTTGATTGAAACATTGCACACATAGCTCATTTATATACCTTTGATCATATCTCTTTCCCTTTGGTACAAATGCATAATTCTTATTATTTATGTACCAAGGCTATGACTAATGTGTTTTAAGTGTATTTATACTAAGTCATAGATTGAAATGGAGTCTTCGGCGAAGACAAGGCTTCCACTCCACTCTAACGGTATCATTTACCCTTCGTCATTACTCCACACCACTCTTCGATTGGTATAATCTTCACTCATATTTTATTTATCAATGGAGGAGAAAGTAAAAGGGCTCTCAAAGTCTCCGTTTTTGGTGATTCATGCCAAAGGGAGAGAGAAATATTAAGCCCAAAGCAAAAGGACCGCACCACCACCACCCAAAAAATTCAAAATTTTCGAAATAAAGTTTTCAATTGGTATCTTGTCATTGATATATTTCAAATTGGTATGATATTTTCAATTGGTATAATTTCAAAACTAATATCTAAAGTATAAGTTCCAATTTGTATCTATTAAAACCCTCTTGAAAATTAAGAGGAGAATTTATTCAGGGGGAGTTTTGTTTAGTCAAAGAAAAAGCATTTGAAACAGGGGGAGAAAATTTCAAATCTTGAAAATGCTTCTCGCAATCTTATTCATATACCTTTGACTATTTGCAAAAAGAATTTTGAAAATACTTTCCAAATGAATTTGCAAAAACAAAACAAGTGGTGCAAGCGTGGTCTAAAATTTTAAATAAAGAAAGCAAACCATGCATATCTAGTAAAACTATAAATTGGTTTAATTCTAAGCAACCTATGCACTTACCTTATGCAAACTAGTTTAATTCTGCACTTATATATTTGCTTTGGTTTGTGTTGGCATCAATCACCAAAAAGGGGGAGATTGAAAGGGAAATAGGGTTAAACCTTTTCCTATAAATAATTTTGGTGGTTGAATGCCCAACACAAATAATTGGACTAACTAGTTTGCTCTAGATTATATATTCTACAGGGGCTAAAGGTTCAACACAAACCAATAAAAAGACTAAGTTAGGGTTCAAAAGGAAAGGAGCAAAAGAAACCGAAGAGAACCCAGGTCTGGCGCACCGGACTGTCCGGTGTGCCTCCGAACACTGTCCGGTGCACCAGGGTCGTACGAGTCTGAACTTGCCACCTTCGGGTTTCAGAAGTGCCACTCCGCTATAATTCACCGGACTGTCCGGTGCACCAGCGGAGCAACGGCTAGCCACTGCAACGGTCGGCTCCAATGGTCGCCTGCAGAGCTACAGTGCGCGGACAGTTCGCGCAGAATTCAGAGCAGCCGCCAGAGGCGCACCGGACAGTGCACCGTACCTGTCCGGTGTGGCACCGGACTGTCCGGTGTGGCACCAGAAGACAAAGCTCCAACGGTCAAATCCTAACGGTTGGGTGATGTGGCTGGCGCACCAGAGAGTGTCCGGTGGCGCACCGGACTGTCCGGTGCGCCCATCGACAGCAGCCTGCCCCAACAGTTGAATTGGTGGTTGGGGGCTATAAATACCCCACAACCATCTCCACTCCAACCATCCAAGCATTCACTACCTCACATTCAATACAAGAGCAATATACACCACTCCAAAGACACAATTCAAGTGATCGATCCGCTCAAAGTCTCCAACTCAACTCTAGCGCATTTGTTGCTCTTGTTTGCTTGGTTGGCTTTCTTCTTTCTCACTCTTGTTCTCAAGACACTTGTAATCAAAGCAAGAGACACCAAGTGTGTGATGGTCCTTGTGAGGGTCTAAGTGACCCGAATTGATTAAGGAGAAAGCTCACTCGGTCTAAGTGACCGTTTGAGAGAGGGAAAGGGTTGAAAGAGACCCGGTCTTTGTGACCACCTCAATGGGGACTAGGTTCTTTGGAACCGAACCTCGGTAAAACAAATCACCGTGTCATCCGCTTTATTTCCTTGGTTGATTTGTTTTCCCTCTCTCCCGAACGTGATATTCGCTCTAACGTTAACCTCGGCTTGTAGTTTGTGGATTAAGTTATAAATTTCAGATTTCGCCTATCCACCCCCTCTAGGCGACTTTCAAATACCATGGTCTTTTCTCTTTTGAATATTCTTCTCGTTTGCGAGGAATCTCCACAAGTTGGAGCCTCTCGCCCTTACAATATAGGTCACAAAGAAAGCACAAGAGTAAGGGAGGGAAATCAACACACACAAGACTCGAATCCGTAGCACACACACGCACACAAGCCAAGACTTGAGCTCGAAACACAGCACAGAGAGTTTACAACTCGAACGGAGCTCAAATCATTAACACAATCAATCAAATGCATGGAGGCAGAGTCTGGAAGTCTTAGAATACTTAGAGAATGTTTGGTGTTCTGCTCCATGCGCCTAGGGGTCCCTTTTATATCCCCAAGGGAGCTAGGAGCCATTGGTCATCAATTTGGTAGGCAATTCTTGCCTTCTGTCGAGTGATGCACCGGACAATCCGTTGCACCACCGGACAACCACTATAACGGTCCGGTGTGCGATCTCCTTCCATATCGGGCACAGCCGACCGTTGGTCCTCGGGATCGGTTGGCGCACCAGACACTGTCCGGTGCACACCGGACAGTCCGGTGTACCCAACCGACCGTTGACGCGGGCCACGTGTCGCGCGTTGATTGTGCGACCGACCGTTGGCCGCTGGCGCAGTTGGCTCACTGGACAGTCTGGTGCACCACCGGACAATCCGGTGATTTATAGCCGTGTCACTCCGCCATTTCCTGAGAGCGCCCAATTAGCATCGAGCCAGCCTGGGGCACCGGACAGTCCGGTGTGCCAGGCTGGTGCTGGTTTTGGCTGTCCTGAGCCATTCTTATTCAATTCTTTTCCTCTTTTCTTGGCTATATCTTTGGCACTTAGATTAACATGTTAGTACCCATAAACAATTTACTAAGTCCAGAGATATACCTTATTCCTTGATTTGCACCTTGGCTCACATAAACTTAGAACCATGTGTTGGGCATCTAATCACCAAAACAATTCTAGAAATGGCCCAAGGGCACATTTCCCTTTCAATAGCCCAAGGGTCCATTGTCCTTACAAATGTATATGAACTTTATGCACCTGAGAAAAGATGAACTGGCAAACTAGTTAGTCCATAAGTTTTGTGATGGTCGTCAAACACCAAAATCGATTATAGGAGATGGTTGAGGCCTTTTGCCTTTCAATCTCCCCCTTTTTGGTGATTGATGCCAACACAAACCAAAGCAAATACAATGTATAGAAATGTAGCTAGTTTGCATTTTGACAAATGTGCATAAGTTACTTTGAAATGAAAGCAGTTATAAGTATATATGACTGTTTTGATATAGTTAACATTTTGGACCACATTTGCACCACTTAGCTTGTTTTTGCAAACCTTTTGGAGAAGTCTTTTCAAATTCTTTTGCAATTAGCAAATTGTATAAGAATATTATTTCTAAAGGCATTTCTCCCCTTTTTCAAATGCTTTTCCTTTGGCAAAATAAAAGCTCCCCCTAAAAAGGTTCTCCCCTTAGCTGCCAAGAGGGTTTTTGCAAATGCAATTTTGAAAAAAAAGAAAATAGGGTGGTGGTGCGGTCCTTTTTCTTTGGCCTATTAATTTCTCCCCCTTTGGCATTAAGCGCCAAAAATAGAGAAATCGAGAGGTCTTTATCAAGAAAGATATGAAAGTAAGTACATGAGTAGGGCAATGGTTACTAACGAATATGGAGCAGAAGCCTTGCCTTTGCCTACAACTCCATTTCCCTTTCAATTCTAGACTAAGTATAGAGATACTCTTGGAAGCACATTAGTCTTAGCTTTGGCACAAGAAGAATAAGAAATATGTGCAAGATTTCAATCAAAGTTCTGAGAATCTAAGACATTTAGTTCATTCCTAAGCTTGCTAAAAGTCTTTTCATCTAGGGCTTGGTGAAGATATCGCCTAACTGGTTGTGGGTGCTAACATAAGCAATTTCGATATCTCCCCTTTGTTGGTGATCTCTCAGAAAGTGATACCGGATGTCTATGTGCTTTGTGCAGTTGTGTTCAACAAGATTATCCGCCATGCAGATTGCAGTCTCATTGTCACATAGGAGAGGGACTTTGCTCAACTTGTAGCCATAGTCCCTATGAGTTTGCCTCATCCAGAGCAATTGTGCACAAGAGTGTCCTGCAGCAACATACTCGGCTTTGGTGGTGGATAGAGCTATTGAATTTTGTTTCTTTGAAGCCCAAGACACCAGGGATCTTCCAAGAAACTGACAAGTCCCTGATGTACTCTTTCTATCAATCTTACATCCGACATAATCAGCATTAGAATACCCGATTCGATCAAAGGGAGATCCCTTGGGGTACCAAAGCCCAAACTTAGGAGTGTAAACTAAATATCTCATGATTCTTTTCATGGCCCTTAGGTGGATTTCCTTAGGGTTGGCCTGGAACCTTGCACACATGCATACTAAAAACATAATATTCGGTCATGAAGCACATAAATAGAGTAGAGATCCTATCATCGACTGGTATACCTTTTGATCTATAGACTTACCTCATGTGTCGAGGTCGAGATGCCCATTTGTTCTATTAGGGGCCTTCCTCTTCCGAAGGTCCTCAAAAACGTGACTAACCATATGTTTTCAGTATGACATGGATCGTTACAGGGAGGACTTCGACTTAAGGATGAAGGTTTTCTCTCGTGGTAGGGTGAAGATGTAACCCGAAGGTAGTGAGAATGGACAATGAAGCTATAGCCGAAGAGCTTCGGCTTGATGTGATGATGAAGACCAAGTATAGTGATGACCGAAAAGGGACAAAGACTATTCAATCCTTAATGATTTGTGTTATGCCTATAGGTGAATGTCAAGGGCATAAATGTACTTTTACTCGGGCTGTGTCCCGTACCTATAAATAGATGAACAGTAGCACTGTACTGTTCACGCTGAATTGTAATCACTCTTTCACATCTTCACCTTCGAGCAAGCCGAAGGTATTAATGTAATATTAATATTGTCAACATTTATATATATTATGAAATGTATGTATATATATGGATTGATGAGATACAATCATTATCTTCATTCTTCTGCATTCTAATTCAAATATTTAATGATGAAGGTAAGTCCCTCTCGACCTTCGTCTGATGAGCATTACTCCCATGTGGAGGTAATGCTTCGGAGGACGAAGGTCCATAATAATTAACAATTGTGTTGCCCCGTTCTTGATCTACAACACTCAAGAACAAGTGAACAACATTGGCGCCCACCTCCGGTGAACTCAAATGAACACCTTCAGCAAGCATCCACCTTCACCATGCTGCCGAAGAAGACAACAGCGCCAGGGGCTGCCCTGCAGCCACTGGACACGAACCAGGAGGCACTCTCCCTGTGAGAAGCTAGGAGACAAAAGGGAAAGGCTACTAGTCCAACACCTCAGGAGGAGGAGCTGGACCAGGAGATCAGGGACTTGGAAGCTATTCACCAACAGGTGCAAAGGAAGAGGGAAAAGATGCTTCAGCTTGCTGATCTTCAGAGAAAAATTGACGAAGCTGCCGAAGAAATGCGTCACCTCACTCAGGATGACTAAGACCGAAGGCCTCAACACAGAGAGCTTCGTCAAGAAAGCCCAATCAATGATGATGAATGGTACGATGACTTTCATCATGGTAACTTTGCTTTTGATGATGCTTCTCCTCTAGCAGCAGAGTTGCAGGCTACTTCGTGGCCACCATGTTATAAGCCACTTCAGCTCCCCATGTATGATGGACACTCATATCTGAAGCAGTTCCTGATGAGCTACGAAGCAACCATATCTTCATATAGGGGCAACACTGCTAGCATGGTGAAATCCTTTGTCATGGCAGTCAGAAGTGTGGCTCAAACATGGTATTCTTCTCTTCGGCCGGGAACAATTACGTCATGGCAGAAGCTAAAGGATATGCTAGTCACTAACTTCCAGGGTTTTCAGACGAAGCAAGTCACTGCTCAAGCCCTGTTCCAGTGCATGCAGGACCATGAGGAGTACCTACAGGCGTACGTCCGAAGGTTCTTGCGACTAAGAGCTCAGGCGCCTATAGTGCCCAATGAGATTGTCATTCAGGCCATGATCAAGGGGCTCAGACCGGGACCAACAACGCAATATTTTGCAAGAAAGCCACCACAAACCTTGGAGAAGCTTCTCCAAGAAACGAAGAAAAGTGTTGATCACAAGTGAAGATCAACACAAACTTGGTTTATAATATGTTAGTGAAGTCAAAACCAAAGTGCTATGAATAGAGAGAGAGAACTCTTCACTTGGTTGTTGCTTTAGAATATGTATTAAACTTAGGAACAATAACGCAAGTGATTAAGTGAGAACTCTAAGCAAGAAATCAATCACAATGAAAAGTGGCACAAGAGACACTGTGATTTTATCTCATGGTTCGGTCAATGCCTACTCCACGTTGTGGTGACCACCTTTGGTCAAGGGTTGCACTCAATCTCTCTCAAGTGATCCAATGATCAACCTTGAGTACCACAATTTTCTTCCTTATAGCGGATGTTTCCCTTTGTGAGGAATCTCCACAAGTTGGATCCTCTCACCCTTACAATATTGATCACAATAAAACCACAAGAGTAAGGGAGGGAATAGAAACACATGCAAGCACTAGAGTCGCAGCAACAACACGCACACAAGTCAAGAAACGAGCATACAAACACAGCGCAACGAGTTCACAGCTCAACAAGTGCTCAAATCTCAAACACAACAAATCAGATGCGTGCTTGCGGATTCTAGGCGTCTTAGGATGTTCAATGGAGATTTGGTGTTCTGCTCCATGCGCCTAGGGGTCCCTTTTATAGCCCCAAGGCAGCTAGGAGCCGTTGAAGCTCCATTTGTAGGCAATTCTTGCCTTCTTTTTGTGGGCGCATCGGACAGTCCGGTGCACCACTGGACATGAACAGTGCGCGATTTCATTCCTTATTTGGCGAAGCCGACCGTTGCAGTTGTGGTCCCCTTGGCACACCGGACAGTACGATGGCACACCAGACAATCCGGTGCGGCCTTGTGACCGTTGGTTATGGCCACGTGTCGCCTATTGATTGCGCGCAGATCGCGCTGCCGACCGTTGGCGCAGACGTTGTTGGCTCACTGGACAGTCCGGTGAATTTTAGCCGCAGCGTCCTCGGCGATTCCCGAGAACAGCGAGTTCATCGACGCGCCAGCCTAGGCACCAGACAGTGTCTGGTGCACCCACAGGTTGGTGAAGTCTGTCTATTTCAGCTTAACTTCTTTTGCTCCTTTTTGACTTAACTCAACTGAGTTCCTAACACTTAGACAAGCATGTTTAGCACATAAAAGAAATGACTAAGTGTCTAGAACTTACCCTCACACTTGATTCATCTAGATTTGCTTCATATACTTTTGCTCAACATCATGTTAGTTCTCACATAGTGTGTTGTGCATCTAATCACCAAAACAATATAGAAATGGCCCAAGGGCACATTTCCATTTCAGTCACAACCGCCACCGTGTACCGGAGGGAACAAGGCATATGACGTTTCGGCCGGAAGCTCGATAGTGGAGACAACAGGGAGCGTCCGAGAGGAGCCGGAAGAGGAGCACCACTTGCGCGTGGAGAAGACCCGTGGCTCTCTACGGAGTTACTCGACCGTGGTGCTTGGCCCTCGCGTGGGCTTCCCTTTGCATAGGGGCACCAACGAGGATTAGTCGGGACCTTGCATGGTTTCGAATACCTCGGTAAAAATACCGGCGTCATCCACGAGAGTTTGCATCTCTACCTTGCTCTTTACCTTCTGCATTTATATTAAGCATTTAAGTTTTAATCTTGTCCTTATAATTAGATTGTTTAGGATGAAACTTAGTCATTGCGGTAGAGATAACAACACTTAGACAAAACCTAGTTTGCACATTCTAGATTGTTTATTTGCATAGGTTTTGCTCTAGGGATTTATTTGTGGCCTAGTTTAGAGAAAGTTTTAGAAATCCTAATTCACCCCCCCTCTTAGGCGTCACCGTTTCCTTCAAATACGTTGCTGATGTCGAGCTCTCAGCTAAAAACAAAGGGAATGAAAAAAAAACTTTCAATTGGATAAGAAGAAAAGTGAATAAAGTTTGAAAGAGTGAAACCCAAAGGATCAGTCAGTACTGATGACGCTGAACGTTTAGCTAAAATCTGTAAGGAAAACCTCCTGATCTGACCTCAGGACCAAATTTTTTGTACTCACGTGGTTAACGACTGATCTGTTCCACTTGATACTGATCGATATGATTGGACCTGAACAAGTACTCATCTTCTAAATTTGTTTACGGTTCCAGTAGCGCAACCAAGCATTTGCATTTGGTGCTGTAAATTGAGTCGTCATGGATGTAAAGGTATAAAATGTACTCCGCATTTACCACAACTATTCAGACCGACACTCGATTTCAGTGATCTGGTTCTGGTAGAGTGCCCTTGCTGACATGATAATCATGAGCTCAGCGAAACCCTTTTCGAAAACTTGGGCTAAAGAAAACGTCATCTCTAAAAACCGGTCTTTGGAAAAGTTTTGGGTTAAACTAGTTAGTTGCATGTAGGTTGCTACGTTTTTTTAACAATACTTCTTCTCTATATGACATAAACAGACATAAATTGCAGTAGTAGAAGTCAAGTACTTTATGCCATCAAGCAGGGTTTAAATCCTCTACACCTCTTTTTTGGATATTTGGTGCGCTTGCTAGAGGAGGTGAGGAGGTGACACAAGAAGAAACTCACTGTTAAATATAGTAGAGATGTGCAAAGGAGAAAAGCGTGCCCTTGAGACTTGGTACTTGGACTTCTTTAACAGTTTCACTTATATGAGAGAGCGACTGTGCAACCGAAATGTTTTGCACCGGTGAAACACAACCATCTTCATCTTGAAACACACACACGCTGAAACAGTTGTATCTCCTTTTTCATAAAGATCATCGTGGAGAACAGCAGCAGTAGTACTCCGTAGGCCATAGCTACTAGTGCTGCTGCTAACAAGAAGGGATTACGACAGGCAGTGACACAATGAACTGGAGGCACGAAGCTGTAGGAATGCGAGTGTCGACGAGGTACCTGTTCTCAAGAAACGGCTCGAGACGGTGGAAGGAAGAGAAAGCCCCACCAAATTTACGATCAGACCACCTTTATGTACGTACGCAGGCCTGTCAATATAGAAGGTTCAGATCTCCTTCCTCCCTCCTCTCTTGCTTCCTTCTCTTCTCGACGTATTCTCGTCACCTTCTTCTTGTTCGTCGGCGCCGCCGCCATTTGTGAACGAGGGTTTCTGTATGTCACATCTCCTGAGCTTCCCTGGGCAAGTAGTACCTCGCCCTCGTTTCACCTCGCTCGCTCTGGTTTTCCCTTAAAAGACAGGAGCAGATGTACAACAACCATAGAATTAAAAGAACAACTCACAAACGATAATTGATATACTAATTCTTTTTCTACAGACAAACAATGAGAAAATTGGCTGTTGCCTGAATATGAGCAGCGGAAAATCAAGGACTGACGGGTCGCATTTCTGGTGGTGCTGCCCCGCTGCAGATTTCGAGCATGCCGAGAGCAGCAGGACGGCGCCGCGAGGGGCGGCGGGCCCGTGACCACGAAAAAGGCTCGTCCTCGTGGCTGTCGACGGTGTGCGGCGGCCACTCCGGCGAGCTGCACGTCCCCACCGGCCTCCAAGCAGCCTGATATGTCGCAGGCTCACATGTCACAGCAGCAGGACGCCTGTCCCTGGCGTCCGCCAACCGTAAATGTCGTATTCTATAGATTTCTTTCTTGTAACGGTCTTTATATAAATATGGCTCATCGAACCGGAAGATTACTCTTAAAAAAAACTCGGGGAGGGAAGGGTATTATATTAAGATGAGACCGAAATAGGGTGAAAAAATCCTCAAACCGTGACCTTATCACTAACGGACCAACATAAACTGTCCACTATGCAACAGCTCAACCAGAGAACCGTGACCTCATCACTAACGGGCCAACATAAACTGTCCACTAGCTCAACCAGAGAGTGAAGCACAGAACGCACAGAACATCATAACCCAGCTCAACCAGAGAGTGAAGCACAGAACAGAGAGTGACGCACAGAACATCATAACCCAAGAGCGCACTAGCTCAACCAGAGAGTGAAGCACAGAACAGAGAGTGACGCACAGAACATCATAACCCAAAAGCGGATGAGACATAGCGAGAGGATTTTTTTAACAAGCCTAAAAATTTGTTCCCGAGAGAAATCTAACCCAAGATTTGGAGATGCTATTCGAAAGTCCTTAACCACTAGGCTATAGGCCCTTTCGCTAGGGAAGATTACTCTAGTACACTTTATAGAGAGAGTGAAAATGCATACATAAATATGACGAGCCAATTCCTCAGCCAAAAAACATTATCCATGGAACATCATATAGGTTCGAGTAACGGTAAACGGTCATCCACATAGAGCAAAATTAAAGCTCGTCTTGACAAACACAGAACAGCAACACCACCCAGAGAGGGCTAGCTTCATAATGGCCACCGGCCAAGAGCCGGCAAATGCCACGCAGACGAGACGCCTACAGCCTCCTTCCCCTCCTACCGCCCTTTCTGCGAGTGCTGTCAGTGGGGACCGGGGTAACGTCCTCTGCACATAGCACAAACGCTGCATCAGTATACAGAACCAAAGCATTATGAAACAAAGCAGGGCTAACCAGCACAGGCCAGCCAGCCCTTGAAAGATCCAGGACCTCCTTACCAATGCGTCCGATTTTCATCCCGGAACGAGCAAGCGCCCTGAGGGCAGACTGGGCACCAGGTCCAGGGGTCTTGGTCTTGTTGCCTCCGGTGGCGCGAAGCTTAATGTGCAGTGCAGTAATGCCAAGCTCCTGAAGACAAAATACCGGCCACAGATTACTTATCCGGATATACAGCAACACTAAAGCAGAGCTACGTAATCCTTGGCTTCAATGTAAATATTAAGACAACGTCGTCTTTGGATACACAGACGGACAAATGAGTGAGTACCTTGCAGCGCTGTGCGACGTCTTGAGCAGCAAGCATAGCAGCGTAAGGTGACGACTCGTCACGGTCAGCCTTCACCTTCATGCCACCTACAGGGTTTAGGTTTAGCACATCTCAGTTAAAACAATATACATCTGCCACCTAGGTCGTGCATGGCCCAAGGTTTTAGGATGGTACCGGTGATCCGAACCAGAGTTTCCCTCCCAGACAAATCAGTGATATGCTGCAGATATTACAACAAGACACAGTTCAGTTAAACTTGGAGAAGTGAATGAAAAGGTCTAACCACAGATGGCGCATATGATACTTACAATGAAGGTGTCATTGAAGGATGCAAAGATGTGAGCGACACCAAAGACATACTCTCCTTCACGGACAGTGGGTCCAAGGGTGACGTTCTCCTCCTTGGGCTCCCTGGTCTTCCTCCTCGACTGCAAACACATACAACTATAAGATGACACTGGGACAAGTTAGCCTGGATTGCTATGTTGTCGTGCTAACAACCTCCAGAAACTATTCCACAGTACAATTAAGCCTGAATTGATATGTTGTCCCTGTAAGAGCCTAAGAGCTTCAAAAGGATAGTAATAGTAATTGAGCACGATCCACTAATCAAGCTAACCACTTCAGGACCTCAAACAAAACTTGCATTGCATGAAAACTGATAGTTGATTTGCTCTAATAAAAAGCTACTAAAAATTGTACTGCATGAAAACTGATAGATGACATTCAGCAGCAAACCAGCTCGGTCCACTGATCAAGCCAACCATTTCAGGACCTCAAACAAGCCTTGCATCACGATGTATATGAAATAATTGAAATTTTGCCACTTGAAACGTTGCCTCCTTGTTATAATTACCCATGTGTCTAAGAATTGTGGCTCCATCTATGTCTATCAATTGTAGGGTCCATCTGTGTCTATGAAATAGAGAATCTGATATTTGCCATCACCACGAAACACGTTTGTAAAATTGCCATCAGACCCACACATTTCATAGACACATATGGACACACAATTTATAGACACAGTGGTAATTATAACATGCCGGCAACGTTTTATGTGGCAAAATTCCAATTATTTCTGGTGGTAGCAGAACGTGTTTTGTTATAATGGCAAATATCAAATTCTCTCGATGTATATAGCCAACAGTTATCCTAACAAAACATATACTTTCCAGCTCCGTGTGCAAATCAACCCAAGCCAAAGGGCAAAGGCCCACATAACCAGCATTTCTCACTCTTAATTTGTAATAGTAGATTCTAATCATATCTATGCTTCACCAATTTAACAGCACATCTCAAATATTTTGGCAGATAAAAAAGGTTCAACAAGAAAACTCATAAATCGTGATCAGATTAGAAAATATGTTGCCACAGCATCACTTCAATCTTCAACTCAGGAGTAGGAGTAGCAGTCAACAAATGTAACCAAGCACAGATGTCAAATTGCAATTTATCAGATACAATCCACCACGGGCAACCAGCCAAAACAACAGTAGCCCTAGTCAACAGCCAAACCTACGCTCTTAACCCATCTCTAAACAAAAACAATCGAATCCAGCGCTACCGTGCTTGCAGCCGGATCCGAATCCACCGCTACCGTGCTTGCACCTACGTCCGCTTGCGAGCAATAAGCAGACGAGAAGAGGCTCGCTTACCATGGTTGCGTGGAGCGACGGGTGACCGGAGCGGAGGCACGCCTTGGGTTGAGATCACGAGCACGCCGGCGCCGCCGAAACTTCCGTGCGGCGACGGATGAGTGGTGCTGGTTTATATACGAGGCCGCAGCCCATTAGGGTTTAGTAGACCCAGCCCAAAGAAATTTCCTCTTTTGCCCTCTCTCTCTCTTCTGTCAATGCGGCTGGGCCCCATCTCTTACACGAGGACCGTGCTATTAAACAATTTTTAGGCTATATGGTCTGGACAAAATACAGCTCATTTTAGTGTCGTCCACTTTATGGACTCGCTCCAACTAGGGGTGGAAGTTCGGGTTACCCGAAATTTTCGGGTCGGGTAATTCGAGTTTTTAAAATTTCGGGTTTTAATAATCGATACTCGAAATTACAACGGGTTTTTCAATACCCGAAAATTCGGGTACCCGGAATTTCGGGTTCGAGTTCGGGTATTCCCGAACTATCCGAACTATTGTGTTGGCTTCATAAAAACACATACACCCTATTAAATTAGTATAAAAATATAGTTTGAATAATGATATACATGGACATATAAACACAAGCAATCTACAATCACAAGTTATGCACACTTACACATAATTATAGATGTACAAATTAATAATTAAGCATGACATGAGTACATGACACATGAAAGTTCGGGTAATTCGGGTATTTCGGGTACCCGATTGTGATACCCGAATTACCCGAAATAATTTCGGGTTTTGCAAGTTGCTACCCGAAATTCCCGAACAAAATTCGGGTTTCGGGTATTTCGGGTTCGGGTTCGGGTATTCCGGGTTCGGGGTTTTTGCCCAACCCTAGCTCCAATAGTGCAAGTAGCCAGTAGAGTTGCTTGGTGCTGGTGAATCTGACTCATTTTTATGATCTTTGAGTTCAGGTGGGAAGAGGGGGCAATGAAAGGGAAATTGACCTAATCATTTACTATAATCGATTTTGGTGCTTGACATCCAACACAAATCATATGGACTAACTAGTTTGTCTAGATATCATTTATCTCAGGTGCATAAGTGTCGGCGTTTCGAGACAGGGGGGTCCCTAAGCCGACGAGTGAGTGTGCTGCGTGCCCCAGCCCAGATGGGTCGAGCGCGTGGGCGAGCGCGGAGGGGGGAGAGGCGAGGCGGCCGGAGCCGAGCGTGAGAGAGGTGGAAGTCCCGCGGCCTTCGTGTTCGTCCCGCGCCCAGGTCAGGTGCGCTTGCAGTAGGGGGGTTACAAGCGTCCACGCGGGTGAGGGAAGCGAGCGGCCCCAAGAGAGCGCCTGTCCCGTCCTCGGTCCCGCGCGGCCAACCTTCTCTGAGAAGGCCCTGGTCCTTCCTTTTATAGTTGTAAGGAGAGGATCCAGGTGTACAATGGGGATGTAGCAGAGTGCTACGTGTCTAGCGGAGGGAGAGCTAGTGCCCTAGGTACATGCCGATGTGGCAGCCGGAGAGATCTGGGCATCCTGCTGGCGTGATGTCGTGGCTATCGGAGGTGCGACGGAGCCTGATGGAGGGACAGCTGTTGGAGCGGTCGAGTCCCTGCTGACGTTGTCCTGCTGCCGTAAGAGAGCTGGGGGCCGCCGTCGTCATAGAGCTCGTGGAGCGCCATCATTGCCCCTCTGGCGGAGCTGGCCGGACGAGACGCCGGTCTTGTTCTCCGTGACCCGAGTCGATTCGGGGTAGGATGATGATGACGTTTCCTGTTGACGTGGCGGTCTGTGCTCTAGGCAGGGCGACGTGGGGTTTCCTCCGAAGCCGAGGTTGAGTCTTGCCTTCAGTTGCCGTGGCCGAGCCCGAGCCAGGGGGTCGGGCGAGGCGGAAGTCGTCCGGCCGAGGCCAGGGCGGAGTCCGAGCCCTGGGGTCGGGCGAGGCGGAGTTTCGTCGTCTTCCGGGTCTTAGCCCGAGTCCGAGCCCTGGGGTCGGGCGGAGCGGAGTTCGCCGTCTTCCGGGTCTTAGCCCGAGTCCGAGCCCTGGGGTCGGGCGGAGCGGAGTTCGCCGTCTTCCGGGTCTTAGCCCGAGTCCGATCCCTGGGGTCGGGCGGAGCGGAGTTCGCCGTCTTCCGGGTCTTAGCCCGAGTCCGATCCCTGGGGTCGGGCGGAGCGGAGTTCGCCGTCTTCCGGGTCTTAGCCCGAGTCCGAGCCCTGGGGTCGGGCGGAGCGGAGTTCGCCGTGGTGCCTTTGGCAAGGCCTAATTGCCTGTCAGACTCACTCTGTCGAGTGGCACTGCAGTCGGAGTGGCGCAGGCGGCGCTGCCCTTCTGTCAGACTGGCCAGTGGAGCGGTGGAGTGACGGCGGTCACCTCGGCTCTGCCGGGGGCGCGTGTCAGGATAGAGGTGTCAGGCCACCTTTGCGTTAAATGCCCCTGCAATTTGGTCAGTCGGTGTGGTGATTTAGTCAAGGTTGCTTCTGAGCGAAGCCAAGGCCTTGGGCAAGCCGGTGATGTGTCCGCCATAAAAAGGGGGCCTCGGGCGAGACGGAAGTCTCTCGAGGTCGGCTGCCTTCGGCCGAGGCTAGGCTCGGGTGAAGCGCGATCGAGTCACTCGTGTGGACTGATCCCTGACTTAATCGTGCCCATCAGGCCTTTGCAGCTTTATGCTGATGGGGGTTACCAGCTGAGAATTAGGCGTCTTGAGGGTACCCCTAATTATGGTCCCCGACAGTAGCCCCCGAGCCTCGAAGGGAGTGTTAGCACTCGCTTGGAGGCTTTTGTCGCACTTTTTTGCAAGGGGACCAGCCTTTCTCGGTTGCATTTCGTTCCGGTGGGTGCGCGCGAGCGCACCCGCCGGGTGTAGCCCCCGAGGCCTCGGAGGAGTGGTTACACTCCTTCGAGGTCTTAATACTTCGCTTAACGCTTCGGCTGGTCTGGTCGTTCCCTCATGCGAACTGGCCGTAGCCCGGGTGCACGGTCGGGGCCCAAGCTCTCGGGCTGGTATGTTGACGCTGTCAACGATTTGGCCGGAGCCGGTTTTTGCGAGAGCAGCCCCCGAGCCTCTGCACAGGGCGAGAGGACGATCAGGGACAGACTCGGCTTTTTACATACGCCCCTACGTCGCCTTTCCGCAAGGAGGAGGGGGGGAGTGCGCCATGTTACCCTCGATGGGCACCGAACATGGTGTCTCCGGTGAGCTGCAAGCGGGTAATCCGAGTGGACGTCCGTGCCCCGTTCGTTGGGGGTCGGCTAGGGGCCCAGAGGCACGCCCAAAAGTACCTGCGGGTGACTTGCCGGACCCGGTCCCCTGGCGACGGGGTCCGAGGGCTCGATGCCTCCCTCCGATGGGATTCCGTTACAAGATCGTTCCCGCTGGTCTCGGATATGTCCTAGGGTACCTCGGGAGCGCAGCCCGAGCCTCGGTTATGTATCGAACGTACCCCTGGTCATCCCTCGCTCGGTGTCTGAGGCGACTGTGAACCCTTCGGGGGCCAGCATTCGAACCCCTGATCAGTAATGGGCGCGGAGCCCGAGTAGCCTGAGGCGGCCATGGAGCCCTTCGGGGGGCTGGCCTTCGAACCCCTGACCAGTAGTGGGTGTCGGGCCCACGCGATCTGAGGCGGCTGTTGAACCCTCGGGGGGCCAGCCTTCGAACCCCTGATCAGTAATGGGGGGCGCGGAGCCCGGTTCCTTCGCGGAGAAGGATCCCTCTCGGGGTATCCCCCTTCCCCAGTCCCTGTTGCAAGAGATAGAGAAAGAGGAAAACGGAAAAGGATACGAAATCAGACGACGTGGCGTACCTTTTCTGACGCGGTTATTAAGGCGAAGGTGAAGCGTCGCGCGCTCCTCCTGCCAGAAGCGCCGCGTGTCCCGCCGCGGAGTTAATGCGACGGGGCGAGTGGTTGGCGGGGCGGCCGCTACGCGTGTGCGAGCCGTTTCGAGGAA
Organism: Zea mays; assembly: GCF_902167145.1. Classification (NCBI taxonomy): domain Eukaryota; kingdom Viridiplantae; phylum Streptophyta; class Magnoliopsida; order Poales; family Poaceae; genus Zea; species Zea mays. The sequence continues at coordinate 99,770,884 of NC_050101.1, forward strand.
CGGCTGTGCCGCTTCGCGTTTTTCGAATCCTGTATCCGGTCCAGGCGGCGTGCAGGAAACGGTTTCGCCCTGGCCTTCATATACTCGAGAGGGGGCCCGGTGACGGTTCTTCACTCTGCTCCCTTCTTTTCCCTTCAGGTTTTCGCCACCCGGGAAACTTTAGCCGGAGGAGAGGGAAACCGCCTTCCCTGCCCCCCGCGCCGCCATCTTCTCCATCTTTGGTGATGGCGGACCGAGTGACCATAATCCCCCCGCGCGATCCGTGGCCCTTCTCCACGGTGACGGCGAGCGATCTGGAGGAGCTAGTCGGCGAAGGTCTGCTCCGCCCCCTCACCGACAAGCAGCGGCCAGAGTGGATTCCTCCCGTGGGCGGAGCCGCTCCGTCCCCACCGCCAGGGTATGTTGTGAGCTTCGTCTCCTTCCATGAGCGGGGATTTGGTGCGCCGGCGGGCCGCTTTATGCGGGCCATCTTGTTCCACTACGGGGTGGAGTTGCACAACCTCTCCCCCAACTCCATCTCGCAGGCCGCTATTTTCGTAGCACTATGCGAAGGGTACTTGGGGATTGCTCCCCATTGGGATTTGTGGACTTACTTCTTCTTCGCCGAGCCTTTCGCCTTGTCGACGGGGGAGAGGAGGATCCGCGCAGCGGTGCGGGCCGGCGGCTGCATTCTCTTGTTGAGGCAGTCGCGGGCGTTGCAGTACATTCCTGCCATTCTCGCGTCTTCGAACAAGGGGCGGCAGCGCCGGTGGTTCTACCTCCGGAACGACGGTGAGTTGCTCCCACCGTTTTCCCAGCGAGTAGTTACAGCTGCCACCGACGCCTGGCGCCACGGGACCCCGCACGAGAGGCAAAAAAATCTCGAGCCCCTTCTCCAGGCCCTGAAGGAGTTGCGGGAGGGGGGACTTACTGCTGCGGGAGTGATCGCCGCCATTCACCGTCGGAGGGTGCTCCCATTGGCGGAGCGGCGGCTGTCGCTCTGGGAGATGACCCCGGGAGCCGACTGGGAGGGCTCACGGATGTCCCCGGATCCTCTTTCTTCCGATGCCCTCCAATGGCGGGTGTCGGCCGCGATGGGGAAGCCGGACCCCCGCGCATACTCCCAGCTTCGGATGCGCCCCGATCAGGGGTGCGTGACTTTGGTGAGCGTCCGCTCCTCCTTTCTTCGTATGTCTGGTTGCTCCAGGTCCTTATGATCGGGTTCCTTTCTCCCCTCCTTTTAGGATGTGGGGTGTCACAAACCCTCCCTGCCACGGGTTCCGGAGGACGCGGTGGACCGTGCAGCGCGGCGGGTTGCCACGGAGGAGAAGAAGAAAAAGAAGGACGCGGAGAAGGCCCGGGCCCGCGAGCGGAGGCGGGCTCGGGACGCCTTAGAGAAGCGCCGCCGCCAGCAGGAGAGGGACGGACTCCCGAGGGAGCCATCGCCGGAGACGCCCGACGACGATGACGACGACGATGATGATGATGATGATGATGTGGCCGCCCGTCTTGGCCTCAGCCTCGGCTTGGGGTGTGGCCCAGAGCCGTCGGCCCAGCCCCCGAGCGAACCGACTCCGTCAGCCCCCGAAGTCGGGGCGTCGGGCTCCCGACCCGAGGCGCGGGGGCGAACCGAGAGGCTACCTGACCCCTCCGCCGGAGGAGCTGAAGTAGTTCCGGGGGTCCAGACCAAGGCGTCTGTTCCCCAGAGGCCGCCGCTTGTGCTGGGGGTGGCCGGGAGTGACCCTCAGGTCGTCGCTGCCGTGCCCGAGGAACCTGTTTCCCAGGCGCCCCAAGCGCCGGCGAAGCGGACCTCGGTGGCCGTTTCGAGAGCTGGGATCCAAGAAGGCTCTCCCCAGGCGCGGTGGATCATGGCCCGGAGTGGGTGAGTACCTCGGAATGTCTTCGTCTTGGCCTCCCATTCGTATGTTTTGGTTGTGATCCCCTTCCTTTTCTATCCAGCAAGCGAAGTCACGGCCAGACCGACCTGGCACCCCGGAAGGCCCTCAAGACGGCGCCGAGCTGTGCGGCCAGCGCCATTCAGCCGACCCTCTCGCGGGGCACCCCGACATCGGGGGTTCGGGCGTCGCTAATCTCGGAGGAGCGGGCTCCCGAGGTCGGCTCTTCAGCCGGAGCGGCGATCGTGGTTGAGGAGGCGGCTGACGCCCACACGGCTCTGAGTTCGCCTGTCAGGCCGGTCATGCCGGCGCCCGCCACCGCCGAGGCTGCCGCCGTCCTTGTCGAAGGGTGCCCAGCCGCCGCCAGTACCGGGATGGCTGATGCGTCGGTGCCCAAGACCTCAGAAGAGGTGGGCGCGGTCGCGCAACCTGTCCCGCCGGGCGACAGCCTCATCGCCGTGCGGCGGAGCCCCGAGGCCCGGCGCCCGTTGCTCCGATTCCGGACCCGCGAGGCCTCGGACCCCGTCTTTGTTCTTGATGATGAGCAGGAGGACCAGTCCTGGGGTGAGCTCCGCGAGTGCGCAGAGACGACGATGGGGTCGCTCCGGGCGTCGCTGGAGGTCTTCTGCAGAGACGTCCCCAAAATCCTCCAGGTAGCGGTTTCGGGCATCCCTTTCTTCCTTCTGTATGATACTCGCTGTGACGCCCTGTTTCCTTTTCCCAGGATCTGACGGACCGGAGCGCCGCTAAGTCGTCATTCATCCGCCGTGAGGTTGATGTCTGGGGCTCACTGCGATCCCTGAGGTCTTCGCTTGCCGGGGCTACCACGCGCCTTTCCCAGCAAGATGCCAAGGTGGCGGATCTCTAGCTGTTATGCGCCGACCTGAGAGCCGAGGCGGCAGCGGCGCGTGCGGAGGCGCAACAGCAGCGATCGGAGCTCGCCCGGGTCGTCGAGGAATGGAACCGGCTTCAAGGCCGGGCTGCCGAGGCCGAAAGCCGAGCCGAGACCCTTGCGGCCGACTTAGCTGCAACCCAAGTCGCGGCCTCGGAGCATCGTGCCCGAGCCGGGAGTACGTCTCGGTCCTCCCTAGTTCTTTTTCTTGTCCGTTTCCCTTGCTTGTACTTGAGGTATCTCTCCTGGCTATTTGCAGAGCTTGAGTCCACCCTTGATGAGTCCGCCAAGGCGCTTGCTGAGGCGCTTGCCGGAGCCGCTGAGCAGAGGGAGGCGGACCTCGCGGTCATGTCCGAGGCCGTCTCGGACTTTTACCGTGCCCTCGGCTCTGATGACGTCCCTTCAGAAAGCTCCCCTCAGAGCCGCCTTCGGGCCTTGAGTGGTCACGCCCGCGGCAGAGTCCGCGAAGCGCTGCACCATGGCGTCAGGCGGGCCTTCGCCGTGCTCGCCTCTCACTACGTTGTGGATCTGGAGCGGGTTAGTGAGGGGTACTGCCTTCCTGACGAAGACGATGCTGCTTTGGCGGAGGTGCAGCGGCTTGACGCGGTTGCCGCTGGCCCAAGCGCGGTGCTGGCGACCACCTTTGAGGCGGAGGTCCTTCCTCCTGTGACGTCACCGGAGGCCGAGAGGGATCTCACCGATGGCGGGGGTGTAGCTGAAAGCGCGGCTCCTTCCCAAGGCGGCACCTGATTCTCGTTTGAACAGTTTCTTGTTGAACGTGTGTCTTACCACGGCCGCTGAGGCCTGAACACTTTTGTCTTTCTTGCATGGAGTCGTACTCTCCTCTCTTTCCGTCTGCGTGTTCGTCCTAGCTCGTCGATAATAGAGTGGCTTCTCGAGTTGGGCCATTCTCCGCGGCAGGTGATGAGTGAGGTATCCCTAACCCGGAGGTACGGGAGTTCCTCGGCTCAATCGGCCTTGCCATTTTCATGAACCCGTGTTCGCTCCTCGAGACCCGGCTTCTGACATAGCCAGGAGAACGTAGCTGGGAGGACGCAAGAGGCTCCCCCTTTTTTTTGATTAAAAAGATCTCGACGCCGAGGGATTCGATCTCGACGCAGAGGGGTTCCCCCTTTTTAGCCCCCGAGGGAGGGTCGGGCTCCGCTATGGCGAGGCCGACCCTTCCTTGATGATCAAGGCGCAGAGGCTGCCTGACGAGTCGGGCCCCGGCCCAAATATCCAGCGAGTGTTCGGCGGCATCCCTCGGTATGTCGGGCGTGTCCGAGGGACTCCACGCAAAGACGTCGGCGTTTTGCGCGGAGGAAGTCGACGAGCACTGCTTCCTATTTGGGGTCGAGCCCGGGACCGATTCGGATCTGCTCGGTGGTGTCGCCACTGGGGCCGAGGGGGACGGCCTTGACCGTCTCCGCTGGCTCGAAGTTGCCGGCATGGCGCTTCACGTCTGGGACCTCCTTGGAGGGGTTCTCCGGGTCGGCGATGAGGGCCTCGGACTCGGCGAGGGCCTCGGTGCACTCCACGCACTCCACGTCGCATTCGAACGCGTGTTTGTACGTGGGGCCGACGGTGATGACCCCGTTGGGGCCCGGCATCTTGAGCTTCAGGTAGGTGTAGTTGGGGACGGCCATGAACTTCGCGTAGCATGGCCTCCCTAACACGGCGTGGTAGGTTCCTCGGAACCCGACCACTTCAAACGTCAGGGTCTCCCTTCGGAAGTTGGAGGGTGTCCCGAAGCAGACTGGGAGGTCGAGTCGCCCGAGGGGCTGGACGCGCTTCCCAGGGATGATCCCGTGGAAGGGCGCAGCGCCTGCTCGGACGGTGGACGGATCGACGCGCAGGAGCTTGAGGGTCTCGGCGTAGATGATGTTGAGGCAGCTGCCCCCGTCCATCAGGACTTTGGTGAGCCTGACATCGCCGACAACGGGGTCGACGACGAGCGGGTATTTCCCCGGGCTCGGCACATGGTCGGGGTGGTCGGCTCGGTCGAAAGTGATGGGCTTGTCGGACCAGTCTAGGTAGACTGGCGCCGCCACCTTCAACGAGCAGACCTCCCGGCGCTCTTGCTTGCGGTGCCGAGCCGAGGCATTCGCCGCATGCCATCCGTAGATCATGAAGCAGTCGCGGACCTCGGGGAATTCTCCTGCTTGGTGATCTTCGTTCTTGTCGTTGTCGCGGGCCCTGCCACCCTCGGCGGGTGGCCCGGCCCTGTGGAAATGACGCCGAAGCATAACGCACTCCTCGAGGGTGTGCTTGACGGGCCCCTGATGGTAGGGGCACGGCTCCTTGAGCATCTTGTCGAAGAGGTTTGCGCCTCCGGGGGGCTTCCGAGGGTTCTTATACTCGGCGGCGGCGACAAGGTCCGCGTCGGCGGCGTCGCGTTTCGATTGCGACTTCTTCTTGCCTTTCTTCTTGGCGCCGCGCGGAGCAGACGCCTCGGGGGCTTCTTCCGATGGGCGGCCCTGGGGCTGCTTGTCCTTTCGGAAGATAGCCTCGACCGCCTCCTGGCCGGAGGCGAACTTGGTGGCGATGTCCATCAGCTCGCTCGCCCTGGTGGGGGTTTTGCGACCCAGCTTGCTCACCAGGTCGCGGCAAGTGGTGCCGGCGAGGAACGCGCCGATGACATCCGAGTCGGTGATGTTGGGCAGCTCGGTGCGCTGCTTCGAGAATCGCCGGATGTAGTCCCGGAGCGACTCTCCCGGCTGTTGCCGGCAGCTTCGAAGGTCCCAGGAATTCCCGGGGCGCACGTATGTGCCCTGGAAATTGCCAGCGAAGGCTTGGACCAAGTCGTCCCAGTTGGAAATCTGCCCCGGAGGCAGGTGCTCCAACCAGGCACGAGCAGTGTCGGAGAGGAACAGGGGGAGGTTGCGGATGATGAGGTTGTCGTCGTCCGTTCCACCCAGTTGGCAGGCAAGGCGGTAGTCCGCGAGCCACAGCTCCGGTCTCGTTTCCCCCGAGTACTTTACGATAGTAGTCGGGGGTCGGAACCGGGTCGGGAATGGCGCCCGTCGAATGGCCCGACTGAAAGCCTGCGGACCGGGTGGTTCGGGCGAAGGACTCTGATCCTCCCCGCTGTCGTAACGTCCCCCACGCCTGGGGTGATAGCCTCGGCGCACCCTTTCGTCGAGGTGAGCCCGACGGTCGCGTCGATGGTGCTCGTTGCCGAGGTGGCCCGGGGCCGCAGGCGCGGTGTTGCGCGTGCGCCCGGTGTAGACCGAGGCTTCCCGCATGAATCGGGACGTCGCGGCATGAGGTTCCGAGGGATATCCTTGCCTTCGGGATGCAGTGCTTTCGGCCCGCCGGGCCGCGGCGCCTTCCAGGAGATTCTTGAGTTCTCCCTGGATCCGCCGACCCTCGGTGGTTGACGGCTCCGGCATCGCGCGGATGAGCATTGCTGCGGTTGCCAGGTTCTGACCGACCCCGCTGGATGCGGGCGGCGGCCTGATCCTGACGTCGTTGGCGACGCGGTGCTGGAGACCTTGGGGCAGATGACGTATTTCTCCGGCCAGGGGTTGGCCCACCCATGCCTGTCCGACGTCCCGACGGATCGGCTCAAGCGCTCTCGTTCCCTCGTTGAGCCTGGCCTGCGCCTCGCGGACTTGCTCGAGTTGTGGGTCGTAACCCCCCGCCGGAGCGGGGACCACAGCTAGCTCCCGTGGGGTGTCGGCGCGAGGCACCGGCCTAGGGAGATCACCATCCTCCGGCATGCCAAGATGGTTGCCTTCGGTGGGATTCCCTAGCTCGATGTGGAAACATTCGCAGCTTGGGCCGCAGCTCTCGTCGCCAAGGCTGCGGCTTGCATCGGAACAGTCGGACAGACAGTAGTCACATGCGGCCATGAAGTCCCGCACGGCACTGGGGTTGCCAAGTCCGGAGAAATCCCAACCGATGCTGGGGTCGTCATCTTCCTCGGACCCAGAGGGCCCGTAGGTCGAGACGTCCGTCAGTCGGTCCCAAGGCGACCGCATACAGAACCTCAGTGGGGTTGCACTCGCCTTAATGAGGGCGCCCGCCAAAACGAGGTCGTTTGGCGGGTTGAGGCCGAGTCGAAATGACGCAAGATGGGAGTTAGTCGTTACCTTTGGGTCGACGAGGAGCGACGTAGTCACATCAGGGACTGGTTGCGCCGTCATCTCTGGTTCGAGGGCGACGTCCTGCAGGCTTTCCGCGAGCGCGCCGGCGTCGTCTTCTTGCTCGGGGTCGTCGTGCCGCGGGGGGGACGGCGCTTGCCTCCGTCTTGAACGCGAGGTCGATGTCCGGCGTGCCTTCCGTCGGGGCGTCGGGGGCGTCGATTCGCTCGACGGCCGGCGAAGCGCGGTCTCCCGTCTGGCCTTGACGGCCCCGCCTCCTCCTCCGTTGGCGGGGGAGAGAACGGAGCGAGCCCGAATGTTGCTTTTCCACCACGCGGGGTAGACGTCGTCGATTCCGCCGCCGGCGGGCGGGTTGTCGGCCGCCATTGTCGTGGTCGCACGGCGGTGGAAGAAGTATCATGTCGTAGCTGCCGTCGAAGGACATGAACTCGAGAGCCCCGAAACGAAGCACCGTCCCGGGCCGGAGAGGTTGCTGGAGACTGCCCATCTGGAGCTTGACGGGGAGCTATTCGTCAGCACGCAGCAGGCCCCTACCTGGCGCGCCAACTGTCGGCGTTTCGAGACAGGGGGGTCCCTAAGCCGACGAGTGAGTGTGCTGCGTGCCCCAGCCCAGATGGGTCGAGCGCGTGGGCGAGCGCGGAGGGGGGAGAGGCGAGGCGGCCGGAGCCGAGCGTGAGAGAGGTGGAAGTCCCGCGGCCTTCGTGTTCGTCCCGCGCCCAGGTCAGGTGCGCTTGCAGTAGGGGGGTTACAAGCGTCCACGCGGGTGAGGGAAGCGAGCGGCCCCAAGAGAGCGCCTGTCCCGTCCTCGGTCCCGCGCGGCCAACCTTCTCTGAGAAGGCCCTGGTCCTTCCTTTTATAGTTGTAAGGAGAGGATCCAGGTGTACAATGGGGATGTAGCAGAGTGCTACGTGTCTAGCGGAGGGAGAGCTAGTGCCCTAGGTACATGCCGATGTGGCAGCCGGAGAGATCTGGGCATCCTGCTGGCGTGATGTCGTGGCTATCGGAGGTGCGACGGAGCCTGATGGAGGGACAGCTGTTGGAGCGGTCGAGTCCCTGCTGACGTTGTCCTGCTGCCGTAAGAGAGCTGGGGGCCGTCGTCGTCATAGAGCTCGTGGAGCGCCATCATTGCCCCTCTGGCGGAGCTGGCCGGACGAGACGCCAGTCTTGTTCTCCGTGACCCGAGTCGATTCGGGGTAGGATGATGATGACGTTTCCTGTTGACGTGGCGGTCTGTGCTCTAGGCAGGGCGACGTGGGGTTTCGTCCGAAGCCGAGGTTGAGTCTTGCCTTCAGTTGCCGTGGCCGAGCCCGAGCCAGGGGGTCGGGCGAGGCGGAAGTCGTCCGGCCGAGGCCAGGGCGGAGTCCGAGCCCTGGGGTCGGGCGAGGCGGAGTTTCGTCGTCTTCCGGGTCTTAGCCCGAGTCCGAGCCCTGGGGTCGGGCGGAGCGGAGTTCGCCGTCTTCCGGGTCTTAGCCCGAGTCCGAGCCCTGGGGTCGGGCGGAGCGGAGTTCGCCGTCTTCCGGGTCTTAGCCCGAGTCCGATCCCTGGGGTCGGGCGGAGCGGAGTTCGCCGTCTTCCGGGTCTTAGCCCGAGTCCGATCCCTGGGGTCGGGCGGAGCGGAGTTCGCCGTCTTCCGGGTCTTAGCCCGAGTCCGAGCCCTGGGGTCGGGCGGAGCGGAGTTCGCCGTGGTGCCTTTGGCAAGGCCTAATTGCCTGTCAGACTCACTCTGTCGAGTGGCACTGCAGTCGGAGTGGCGCAGGCGGCGCTGCCCTTCTGTCAGACTGGCCAGTGGAGCGGTGGAGTGACGGCGGTCACCTCGGCTCTGCCGGGGGCGCGTGTCAGGATAGAGGTGTCAGGCCACCTTTGCGTTAAATGCCCCTGCAATTTGGTCAGTCGGTGTGGTGATTTAGTCAAGGTTGCTTCTGAGCGAAGCCAAGGCCTTGGGCAAGCCGGTGATGTGTCCGCCATAAAAAGGGGGCCTCGGGCGAGACGGAAGTCTCTCGAGGTCGGCTGCCTTCGGCCGAGGCTAGGCTCGGGTGAAGCGCGATCGAGTCACTCGTGTGGACTGATCCCTGACTTAATCGTGCCCATCAGGCCTTTGCAGCTTTATGCTGATGGGGGTTACCAGCTGAGAATTAGGCGTCTTGAGGGTACCCCTAATTATGGTCCCCGACAATAAGGTTCAACCCAAACCAAGAAAGAAATTCAGTTAGAGACACAATCAAATTTGGAGCAAAGGACTTAGAGTGTGCTGAAAATTGGCGCACCGGACAAGGTGCACCAGGCGAGGCACCCATCAAACAGGCCACTCTCGGGAATTCAATGGGCTCACTCCGCTATAATTCACCGGACTGTCCGGTGTGGCACCGGACTGTCCAGTGAGCCAGCGGAGCAACGACTCCCTGCGCGCCAACGGTCGACTGCTCAGATGAATAGTGCCAAACAGTGCCGCGTAGAAGTCAGAGGTCACCGAACTGTCCGGTGCAGCAAAAAGACAAAGATCTCCAACGACCAACAACTTCAAACCCTAACGGACGCGTTGACGTGGCGCGCACCGGACAGTGAACAGTGACTGTCCGGTGTGCCCATCGCTAGAGGACTTTGCCAACGGCTAGGAAGTGGTTGGGGGTTATAAATTGTCGGGTACCATAATTAGGGGTACCCCCAACACTCCTAAACACGGTTGGTAACCACCATCAGCACAAATCGCAAAGACTAATGGGCACGATTCAGGTCAAGGCTTCGTCTACCCAAGGGACGCAATCTCGCCTCCCCCGAGCCCAGCCTCGGGCGGGAACAGTAGTCGCGGACGAATTCACGCCTCGCCCGAGGGCCTCCTCAGGCAGTGGGCACACCCTCGGCTCGCCCGAGGCCCAGCTCGGGCAGGCTTCATCGAGAAACAACCTTGGCCAAATCGCCTCTCCAACCAACCGTATCGCAGGCGCATTCAATGCGAGGATCGCCTGACACCTTATCCTGACATGCGCGCCTCAGTCGGCAAGGTCGAAGTGACCGCAGTCACTTCGCCCTTTCGCTGACCGATCTGACAGGAAAACAGTGCCGCTCACCCCGCTCCGACTGTTGTGCCAGCCACCCGGGCAAGGCTAACAACAGCAAGTTCAGCCTCAGGCGCAACAGGAAGCTCCGCCTCGACCGACCTTAGGCCTCGGCCTCGGAAGGTGGTCTCCACCTCGCCCGACCCTAGGGCTCAGCCTCAACCTCGGCCTCGGGAGGAATCGCGTCCTCACCCGACCCAGGCCTCGACCTCAGGGGAAGTCTCCGCCTCGCCCGACCTTGGGCTCGGACCGACCGCGCCACGGGGGATACATCATTACCCTACCCCTAGCTAGCTCAGGCTACTAGGGAACAAGACCGGTGTCCCATCTGGCTCGCCCCGGTAACAAGTAATGATGGCTCCCCACGTGCGTCCATGACGACGGTGGTTCTCAACCCCCTACGGAAGCAAGGAGACGTCAGCAAGATCCCAGCAGCACCGACAGTTGTGCTTCTACAGGGCTCAGGCACTTCTCCGACGGCCACGTTACCGTGTACACAGGGCTCAGGCACCTCTGTGCCAGACACGTTAGCGCATAGCTACACCCCACATTGTACACCTGGACCCTCTCCTTGCATCTATAAAATGGAGGTCCAGGGCCTTCATGCGGGAGGGTCGCGCGGGAGAACGAACTAACGAACAGGCTCACTCTCTCTCTCTCTCTCGCGAACGCTTGTAACCCCTACTACGAGCACACCCCCCTGGTGCGAGATAACACGAACCGCGTTTCCCCCTTGTGTTCCATCTTGCGCCAACCCATCTGGGCTGGGACACGCAGCGACAAATTTACTCGTCGGTCCAGGGACCCCCTAGGGTCGAAACGTCGACAGTTGGCGCGCCAGGTAGGGGCCTACTGTGTGTTAACGAACAACTTCCCGTTGAGTTCCAGATGGGTAGTCTACAGCAACCTCTTCAGCCCGGGACGGTGCTCCACTTCGGGAGTCTCGAGTTCATGTCCCTCGACGGTAGCTACGACATGGTACTCCTCCCCCCGCAGCGCGGCAGCAACCACGACGGTTGTCAGCTCGCCCGGCGGCGGCGGACTCGATGACGTCTTCCCCCCGTGGCGAAAGAGCAGCATCCGGGTTTGTCCCGCCACCCTCCTCGCCGCAGGAGGAGGAGGCGGGGCAACCATGGCCAGGCAGGAGGCAGCACCACGTCGGCTGTCGAGCGAGTCGACGACACCGACACCCCAGCGGGGGACATGTCGGGCGTTGTCCTCGCGCCTGAGACAACGACGGGCGTCATTTCCCCGCAACGTGCCAACCCCAAGCGGGCAGATGACGCCAGCACACTCGCAAAGGGCTTACTGGGCGTTAGCCTCGTACCTGAGATAACGGTGTAGTCCGTCCCCGACGCGACTTCGTCATCGTCCATCGATCAAGAGGTACCATACGTTTTCCACCCTGTGCCTTTTAGATTCAGCTTCGATCCACCAAACGACCCCGCTTCGGTGAGCGCTTTTGTAAAGGCATACCCTAACCTTCCAGGGTACCACATGTGGTCAACCTGGGACCGACTGACGGCCGTCTCAACCTATGGGCCCCCAGGTTCTGAGGAAGAAGATGAGACTGACTCTGGTTGGGATTTCTCTGGGCTCAGTAATCCCAGTGCCATGCGAGACTTCATGACCGCATGTGACTACTGCCTCTCCGATTGCTCCAATGACGGACACAGCCTTGACGACGAGGGTTGTGGCCCAAGTCACGAATGTTTCCACGTCGATCTAGGGGGTCACGACGAAGGCAACCACCTCGGTATGCCGGAGGATGACGATCCCCCTGGGCCTGCGCCTCGCGTTGACATCCTGCGGGAGCTAGTTGTGGTCCCAGTCCCTGCGGGGGGTCAGGACACACAGCTCGAGCAAATCCGTGAGATGCAGGCCAAGCTCGACGAGGAAGCAGGGCAACTTGTGCAGCTCCGGCAAATCATCGAGCAGGAGTGGGCAAGCCGAGCACTCGCCGGAGAAGCATGTCATCAGGCCCGGGACGTCCAACGTCGTATTGTTGACAATGCCAGGGCAAGGTTGTCCCCGGCCTCCAGCGGGGTCGGCCAGAATCTGGCTGCAGCGGCAATACTACTCCAAGCAATGCCGGAGCCATCCACCACCGAGGGGCGGCGTATCTAGGGAGAACTCAAGAATCTCCTGGAGGATGCCGCGGTCTGACGGGCCAAAAGCTCTGCCTCCCGAAGGCAAGGGTGCCCCCCGGAGCATCGCGCAACAACTTCCTGACTCGTGCGGGAGGCCTCAGTCCACACCGGGCGCACGCGGGACGCGACGCCTGCAGCCCCGGATCGCTGTAGCATCCCAAAAATCCTAACCCAGGTTTGAAACCCTAATCTACCCCTTTCCCCTCCCTTCATCCTTTAATTCCAATACCTCCACTAGTTTTCTTTCATCATATGCATACATTTTGTTTGATCACAAAGCACCTCACTTAGATTCTATTTTCTAAACACTTAGAGTATTCACAAAGTATTTTTGTTCAAAGAAAAAGGGGCAAAATGGGAAATAGAAATTAGAAAGTAAAAAGAAAAAGGGAAAAAGCTCTTTCCTCCCCTGCTGGACCGAATCCCGGCCCAAGCCCGCGACCTCTCCCTCCCCACGCGCCCGCATCCGGCCCAACTTCGGCCTGCTTCCGCGCGCGCGACAGCCGCTCCACACCTCGCCCTCTCTCTCGCTGACAAGGCGTCCCCACCCGTCAGCCACCCGCTCTCTCGCTCGCTCGCTCCCTCTGACCAAGCGACCCCACGGGTCAGCTGCTTCGTCGTCCGTCCGCCGTCCCCTCGCCGAAGTCACCTCCGGCCGTCGCCTCCGTCCTCCCCTCTACCATCCTGCCGCACAGGGAAGTTTGGCACCGCTCCGTCCTCCTCCCCTTGACCAGCGTCCTCGCCGGTGCCACCTCGCCGTAGCGTCCCCTCGGCAGCGCTGTGCGCCATTTATGGCGGCACTGGGAAGCTCGCCGGAGTCAGGGAGCTCCACCGCCCCCCCTTCCCCCGCGCGCCTATAAAAAGCTCCCCCCGAGCTCCTTCTTCCTCGCACCAGCTTCGGCCATCCCCCTCCTCCCCTTCCCCGAGCTCAATTCACAAGGCGTCGGCGTCATCTTCCTCTCCGGTGAGTCTTTTCCTTCTCCTCCCTCTCCTTCTCTGTTGGTCCGGCAAGGAATTGAGTGAGCCGAGTAGCTCCCTCGCGTAGCCACGAACCCGAAGCGCCACTTTCCAGCCCCCGTTCCCCACCCAGAGCCCACCGGCGGCGATCCCCGCCGCGGAACTCCGCCCCCTCCCCGTGGGCAGCCCCCTCCCGACCCCCTCTGGCCAAATTGAACCTACCATAAGAATCGCCAACTGCCGCCGTGCTAAACCACCTGCTCACTGTCCAAAAACCGGGCCACCGGCGGCGAACCGCCGCCGAGCCCACCGGCAGCCGGGTCCTCCCCCGCGGACGGCCGGTTCATCCCCCCCGTCAACCTGACGCCGTTCTCTCCCCCCTCCCGTTCTCTCTGGCACGTGGGGCCCGCGGCGACGCCGTCACCTTCGCGCGCCCGCGCCGTCCCTTGCCCTGGGCCGCAACTGGGCCGGCGCATTCGCGCCCGCGCGCGCTCGCGCCTGGCTGGGCCAGATTCCTTCCACCCGGCCCACCAGAGCTGAAACCCTTTTTCTTTTTCCTTTTTCAGCATTTTCCTCCTTTAATTAGTCTCCTCAATATTTTATGCACTAAAAATTATCAAAAATAATTTCTAAGGTCACATGCAATAATGATGTTAGAAAATGACACACTATAATTTGTGAATCCTTGTTGATGTATTGTTTTATTGCCTGTTTTCCTAGAGGAAGCGGGGACCGTTAATCCGGAACCCGTAGCCCCGGAAGAGGGACCAGAGCCCGAACTTCCGGAAGTAGATCTTCTGTGCCAAGAGAGCTTCAACGAAGGCAAGTCCATCCTTCCCTTGATGCATAAATTACCTATTCTCTCTACCACTGCCTAGGCCGGGAATCATGGGGGAACATTGCATTGTGAGTGAGAGATGGCCCACATTAACATATTATTTCCGGTTACGAAATGTGGATCTGGAAGTAGGGCAAAGTGTTTCTCCAAATAAAACCTATTTTTGAAAAGTTATGCGATGAAGGGTACTCACCCTCATCACCTTGAGAGTGGGATGATCAGGGACTCCCTGGTTTAGGGGAGGGCCTAAGGTGTTGGCTCAGCTGGTTTAGGCGTGAGCAGAAGGATTGTCCCCTCATATAAGGACCGGCTTGTCATTTTCACTACCTGTACTCCTTTATCGTACAACCACTCGAGACTGTGTGGGCAGTCACTCGATCCGAACTCGTATGGTCCAACCCCAGGGTTAAGAAGGCTGGGGAGCACCGGGAGGATAAGGAGGGGGAAAGTTTTGTCCGGTTTGGGCATGGTGGTGGCCTGACTCCTTCCGGATAACCGTTAAGGTTAGGACGTACGGGTAAGGAAAGAGATCCGGCATTCGGGTCTCGCGACGGTGAGATCGCAGAAACCGGGCTAGTGGGTAAAGTGTACCCCTCTGCGCAGAGTTGAAACCTATTCGAATAGTCCGTGTCCACTGGTATGGATGAGTCCGGTATGGTATGACAATTAGAACTTTCTCTATGAATTTCAAGAAAAGGGGGAATGTGTGAATGAGTAAGTGTTAAGAAAGAACTAAGGCCACGGGAGCGGGAAGCTCAGTGGTGGTTGAGTTTTTGGTTACTTTTAAAGACTATGGGGTAGACCTTCAAGCAACTGCCTTTCTCTAAGAAAATGATGAGTGACATCAACTCCACCAAATTGAGCATGTACATCATAGGTCTCTTTCTCTCTACGGGAGCGGGGTGGGCTTGCGGAATACCTAGTGTATTCACCCAGATTTATTTATGTTTTTCAGCAGCCGAGGACTTCTTTTCTGCTATGCTTGATTAAGAGGGCTGTGTCTGCACCCAGTTCTGCCTGTGGCTTGGGCTAGTGTATTTTCCTACTGCGTTTCTCTATTTTGCTCTCTCGAGCTTGTACCCCGGTATTGTAATAAATTTATCTAAACTCTGTACTATTTGAAGTAAGGAATGTGTTTACTAGCCTCCTGGGACTAGTAATTGATTCACATTTGAGTCCCAAAGGATCGGGACGCTTCAATCGCCTCAGCAACAAGCATCACCGTCGCGACCGTCGAGCCCACCTCGACGAGAAGGTGCGCCGAGGTTACCACCCCAGGCGTGGGGGACGCTACGACAGTGAGGAGGATCAGAGCCTCGCCCAAACCACCAGGTCTGCAAGCCTTCAACCGGGCCATACGACGGGCGTCGTTCTCGACCCGGTTCCGGGCCCCGACTACCATCGCCAAGTACTCGGGGGAAACAAGGCCGGAGTTGTGGCTTGCGGACTACCGGCTGGCCTGCCAGCTGGGAGGAACGGACGATGACAACCTCATCATCCGCAACCTCCCCCTGTTCCTCTCTGACGCTGCCCGGGCCTGGCTGGAGCATCTGCCTCCCGCACAGATCTCCAACTGGGATGACCTGGTCAAGGCTTTCGCTGGAAACTTCCAGGGCACGTACGTGCGCCCTGGGAACTCCTTGGATCTCCGAAGCTGCCGCCAGCAGCCAGGGGAATCCCTGCGAGAGTACATCTGACGGTTTTCAAAGCAGCGCACCGAGCTGCCCAACATCACCGACTCGGATGTCATCGGGGCGTTCCTCGCCGGCACCACTTGTCGTGACCTGGTGAGCAAACTAGGCTGCAAGACTCCCACCAAGGCGAGCGAGTTGATGGACATCGCCACCAAGTTTGCCTTTGGTCAGGAGGCGGTCGAAGCCATCTTCCGGAAGGACAAGCAGCCTCAGGGACGCCAGCAGGAAGACGTCCCCGAGGCGTCCGCCCAGCGTGGCACAAAGAAGAAGGCCAAGCAGAAGTCACAAGCGAAACGCGACGCCGCCGACGCAGATCTTGTCGCTGCCGCCGAGCACAGGAACCCTCGGAAGCCTCCCGGAGGGGCCAACCTGTTCGACAAGATGCTCAAGGAGTCGTGCCCCTATCACCAGGGTCCCGTCAAGCACACCCTTGAGGAATGCGTCATGCTTCGACGCTACTTCCATAAAGCTGGGTCCCCGGTGGGAGATGTCAAAGGCCAAGACAACAACAAGAAAGAGGGCAACAAGGAAGAGGAGTTCCCCGAGGTCCACGGCTGCTTCATGATCTACGGTGGGCAAGTGGCGAACGCCTCGGCTCGGCACCGCAAGCAGGAGCGCCGGGAGGTCTGCTCGGTGAAGGTGGCGGCGCCAGTCTACCTGGACTGGTCCGACAAGCCCATTACCTTCGACCAAGGCGACCACCCCGACTGCGTGCCGAGCCCAGGAAAGTACCCGCTCGTTGTCGATCCCGTCATTGGCAACGCCAGGCTCACCAAGGTCCTCATGGACGGGGGCAGCAGCCTCAACATCATCTACGCCGAGACCCTCGGGCTATTGGGGATCGATTTGTCCACAATCCGGGCTAGTGCTGCGCCCTTTCACGGGATCATCCCCGGGAAGCGCGTCCTGCCCCTTGGACAACTCGATCTGCCCGTCTGCTTTGGAACTCCCTCCAACTTCTGAAAGGAAACCTTCACGTTCGAGGTGGTCGGGTTCCGAGGGACCTACCACGCGGTGCTGGGGAGACCGTGCTACGCCAAGTTCATGGTTGTCCCCAACTACACGTACCTCAAGCTCAAGATGCCAGGCCCCAACGGGGTCATCACCATCGGATCCACGTACCGACACGCGTACGAATGCGACGTGGAGTGCGTGGAGTACGCTAAGGCCCTCGCCGAGTCCGAGGCCCTCATCGCCGACCTAGAGTGCCTCTCCAAGGAGGTGCCTGATGCGAAAAAAGTGCCACGCCGGCAACTTCGAACTGGCTGAGGCGGTTAAGTCCATCCCTCTCGACCCCAGCAACGACACCTACAAGCAAGTCTGGATCGGCTCCGAGCTCGACCCCAAATAGGAAGCAGTGCTCGTCGACTTTCTCCGTGCAAATGCCGAAGTTTTTGCGTGGAGTCCCTCGGACATGTCTGGCATACCGAGGGATGTCGCCGAGCACTCACTAGACATTCGAGCCGGTGCCCGACCCGTGAAGCAGCCTCTGCGTCGTTTCGACGAAGAAAAGCGCAGAGCCATAGGCGAGGAGGTCCACAAGCTGATGACTACATGGTTCATCAAAGAGGTATTCCATCCCGAATGGTTAGCTAACCATGTGCTTGTGAAAAAGAAAGGTGGGAAGTGGAGGATGTGCGTAGACTACACTGGTCTAAACAAGGCATGTCCAAAGGTTCCCTACCCTCTGCCTCGCATCGATCAAATTGTGGACTCCACTGATGGGTGCGAAACCCTGTCATTCCTCTATGCCTATTCAGGTTATCACCAAATCAAGATGAAAGAGTCCGACCATCTCGCGACTTCTTTCATCACACCTTTTGGCATGTACTGTTATACTACTATGCCATTTGGCTTGAGGAATGCAGGTGCAACATACCAAAGGTGCATGAACCACGTGTTCGGAGAGCACATCGGCCGAACGGTCGAGGCTTACGTCGATGACATCGTTGTCAAGACGAGGAAAGCCTCCGACCTCCTCTCTGACCTTGAAACGACATTCAAGTGTCTGGGAGCGAAGGGCGTGAAGCTCAATCCCGAGAAGTGTGTCTTCGAAGTCCCTCGAGGCATGCTCCTAGGGTTCATCGTCTCTGAGCGGGGCATCGAGGCCAACCCAGAGAAAATCGCGACCATCACCAACATGGGGCCTATCAAAGATTTGAAAGGAGTACAAAGGGTCATGGGATGCCTTGCGGCTCTGAGCCGCTTCATCTCGCGCCTCGGTGAAAAAGGCCTACCCTTGTACCGCCTCTTAAGGAAGGCCGAGCGCTTCACTTGGACCCCCGAGGCCGAGGAAGCCCTCAGAAACTTAAAGGCGCTCCTTACAAACGCGCCCATCTTGGTGCCCCCCGCTGCGGGAGAAGCCCTCTTGATCTACGTAGCCGCAACCACTCAGGTGGTCAGCGCGCGATCGTAGTCGAGAGACGAGAAGAAGGGCAAGCACTGCTCGTCCAGAGGCCGGTTTACTTCGTTAGTGAAGTGTTATCCGAGACCAAGATCCTCTACCCGCAAATTCAGAAGCTACTGTACGCAGTAATTCTGACGCGGCGAAAGTTGCGACACTACTTCGAGTCTCATCCGGTGACTGTGGTGTCATCCTTCCCCCTGGGGGAGATCATCCAGTGTCGAGAGGCCTCGGGTAGGATAGCAAAGTGGGCAGTGGAGCTTATGGGCGAGACAATCTCGTTCGCTCCACGGAAGGCCATAAAGTTCCAAGTCTTAGCGGATTTCCTAGAGGAATGGGTCGACACCCAATTGCCAACAGCTCTGATCCAACCGGAACTTTGGACCATGTACTTCGATGGGTCGCTGATGAAAATGGAAGCAGGTGCTAGCCTGCTCTTCATCTCACCCCTTGGGAAACATCTCCGCTACGTGCTGCGCCTCCATTTCCCGGCGTCAAACAACATGGCCGAGTACGAGGCTCTGGTTAATGGGTTACGCATCGCCATCGAGCTAGGGGTTCGGCGCCTCGATGCTCGTGGCGACTCACAGCTTGTCATCGACCAAGTCATGAAGAACTCCCACTGCCGCGACCGGGAGATGGAGGCCTACTGCGATGAAGTTCGACGCCTAGACGACAAGTTCTATAGGCTGGAGCTCAACCACATCGCTCGACGGTACAACGAGACTGCGGATGAGCTGGCGAAAATAGCCTCGGGGCGGACAACGGTTCCCCCAGACGTCTTCTCTAGAGACATACATCAACCTTCCGTTAAGATCGACGACACGCCCGAGCCCGAGGAGGCCTCGGCCCAGTTCGAGGTATCCTCGGCCGCCGAGGGTGAGGCCCTGCGCATCGAGGGAGAGCGAAATGGGGTTGCGCCAAACCAAAACTGGCAGACCCCGTACCTGGAATATCTCCTCCGAGGAGAGCTACCCCTCGACAAGGCCGAAGCTCGGCGACTAGCGCGGCGCGCCAAGTCGTTCGTCTTACTGGGTGATGAAAAGGAGCTCTACCACCGCAGCCCCTCAGGCATTCTCCAACAATGCATATTCGTCACCGAAGGACAGGAGCTATTGCAAGAAATACACTCGGGGGCTTGCGGTCACCATGCAGCACCTCGAGCCCTTGTGGGGAACGCCTTCCGACAAGGTTTCTACTGGCCGACCGCGGTAGCCGATGCCACTAGGATTGTACGCTTCTGCCAAGGGTGTCAATTCTACGCAAGACAGACGCACCTTCCCGCTCAGGCCCTGCAGACAATACCCATCACCTGGCTGTTTGCTGTGTGGGGTCTGGACCTCGTCGGTCCCTTGCAGAAGGCACCCGGGGGCTTCTCGCACCTGCTAGTCGCCATCGACAAATTCTCCAAGTGGATCGAGGTCCGACCCCTAATCAGCATCAGGTCCAAGCAGGCGGTGGCGTTCTTCACGAACATCATCCATCGCTTTGGGGTCCTGAACTCCATCATCACCGACAATGGCACACAGTTCACTGGGGAAGAAGTTCCTGGACTTCTGCGAGGACCACCACATCCGTGTGGAAGGGGCCGCCGTAGCTCACCCCATGACGAATGGGCAGGCGGAGCGTGCCAATGGTATGATTCTGCAGGGACTTAAACCGAGGATCTACAACGACCTCAACAAGTTCGGCAAGCGGTGGATGAAAGAGCTACCCTCGGTGGTCTGGAGTCTGAGGACGACGCCGAGCCGAGCCACAGGTTTCTCGTCGTTCTTTCTAGTCTATGGGGCCGAGGCTATCTTACCCACACACTTAGAATACGGTTCCCCGAGGACAAAGGCGTACGACGACCGAGGCAACCAGGCCAGCCGAGAAGACTCACTGGACCAGCTAGAAGAGGCTTGGGACGTGGCCTTACTGCACTCGGCGCGGTATCAGCAGTCTCTGCGACGCTACCACGCTTGAGGGGTTCGGCCCCGAGGCTTCTAGGTGGGAGACTTGGTACTTCGGCTGCGGCAGGACGCCACAAGCTTACTCCTCCCTGGGAAGGGCCATTCATCATCGCCAAGATTTTGAAGCCCGGAACATACAAGCTGGCCAACGATCGAGGCGAGGTCTACAACAACACTTGGAACATCCAACAGCTACGTCGCTTCTACCATTAAGATGTTTCAAGTCGTTCATATACCTCGTTTTTTTCTTTACATACATAAATAAAGTCTAACCGTCAAGGAAGGATCAGCCTTGCCTCGGCAAAGCCTGACCCTCCCTCGGGGGCTAGAAGGGGGGAACCCCCTCTGCATCAAAATTTTCCTCGGAAAAGTTTTCTACCCAAACGACTTTCGTGCTTTCCGACTATATCGATAACAGAATCCTGCAAGCGAGTAAGAGCGCACGTAAGCGGCAAGGCCGACCGAGCTGAGGGACTCCTACGCCTCTGGGATACGGATACCTCACTCGTCACCTTCCGCAAAAAGTAACTCTTGCTCGGATAAGCGATTCTGCTACCGACGAACAAGTCTGGATACTCGAAACGAGAGGAAAGGAAACACAGCTTTATAACACGACAATAAGATGTTTAGGCCTTGTTGGCCACGAAAAACACGTGCATACTCCAAACAAACTGCTCCGGTAGAATCAGACATCGCTAGGGGGAGGAGCGGCACCCTCGGCGTCGTCTCCACCCTCGATGTCGTCTCCACCCTCGGCAAGATCTAGCCCGGCCCCAGACGGCGACGCAAGCGAAAGGATCTCCACCTCGAAGGAGGACGCCAGCACCACGCTTGGGCCCGCGACGGCCGCGTCAAGCCTCTGAACCTCGGCTAAGGCAGCCTCATCTTCATCGGGTAGGCAGTACCCCTCGCTGACCCGCTCCAGATCCACGTCGTAGTGGGAAGCGAGCACGGCGAAGGCCCGCCTAACGCCGTGGTGCAGCGCCCCGCGGAGTCTGCTGCGCACATGGCTGCCCAAGGCCCGCAGGCGACTCTGGGGGAGCTACTCGAGGGGATGTCATCAAGGTCAAAGGCCTGGCAAAAGGCCGAGATAGCCTCGGACATTGCCACACGGTCGGCCTCCTTCTGCTCAGTCGCCTGGCCAAGTGCCTTGACGGACTCGTTAAGAGCCGTCTCGAACTCTGCAGACAGCCGAACAAAATTCTTCAGACACGAGTTGAAGAATGAAGCTGAATCGAAGTCACAAAGCGATCAAAACGTACCTTCGGCCCGGGCACGCTGCTCCGAGGCTACGGCTTGGGCGGACTGAGCAGACCCGACGGCCACGGCCAGGTCCTCCGCAAGGTCTCCGGCCCGAGCAGATACCTCGGCCAGCTGACCCCCAAGGGCCTCAGCCTGGCTCCGAGATTGGTCCCGCTCGCCAATGACCTGGCCAAGCTCTAGCTGCCACTGCTACGCCTCCGTCCGTGCCGACGCTGCCTCTGCCTGCGCCGCCGCTACCTCCGCCTTCAGCTCATCACGAAGCACCCGAAGGTCCGCCACCTCAGTGCTCCGTTGGGCAAGGCGTTCATTAGCCTCGGCAAGCGCGGCCCTCTGGGACCGCAGCAAACCCCAGACGCCGCTCTCGCGGCGGATGAACAACGACTTGGCGGTCCTCACATCCGCCAGTTCCTGAGGAAGGAAAGCAGGGTGTTACAAAAAATGCCCTGGTCACGCAAGGGGTATGCCTAAAATCCTTACCTGGAGGACCCTGGGAACGTCCCTGGAAAGAATCTCCATGGTCGACCGAAGCGACCCCATCGCTGCCTCGGCATACTCACGTAGCTCATCCCGAGACTGCTCCTCCCGCTCATCGTTGAGGACGAAGAGGGGTTCCGAGGCGCCGTGGCTCTAGAACCGGAGCGCCTGCCCACACCACGCATTGGGGTTGCGCCGCGCAGGGATAAGGTCGCTGCTCCCCAAGACAGCCACGGTTTTGCGTGCCCCTCCTCCAAGGCGTCGGGACCCCCTGCAGTCGACGCATTGGGTACCATCGCTGTCGACGTACTGGGCCTCCCCTCGGCTAAGGAGGCGGGCCTCCGATCACCGACCTCGGCAACGGCGGCCGCCCTCTCCTTATGGCTGAGACTGGGGAGGTCGGGGACGACCTCGAGCAGTGGCGCCTCAGCCATCCCAACATCAGCGGCGACGGGCGGCTCCACCGGCAAATCAACGACGACCTCGGCAGGAGTTGATGCCGGCACCGGCAACACATCAGATGGGCTCGGGGTCGCGGCCACGTCAGCAGCCTCCCCCAGCACGATGGCCGCCCCGATGGAGGGGTCAGCCTGGGAGGCTTGCCCCATGGCAACTCGTGCCGCCTAGGCCCCCCGCTCGAGGGCGTCTTGTGCGGAGGCCAGCCAACCGGCATGGTGCGCCGCGACACTGTCTTAAGGGCCTTCCGGGGGCCAGACCGGCCGAGCCCTGCCTCCGTTTGCTGAAAGGAAGAGATAAAGCAAGATCAGGGCACACGGAGAAAGAGCCAAAATAGAGGTATCCTCAGATACTTACCCGCTCCGGACCAAGGCTAATCGTGCCTGCGAGGAGGCCCCTCGGGCCTCGGTCCCCGCAGGCGCTGCCGAGGATTGGCCCGCTGCCGGCTTCGGCGCTGTTCCCACCTCGGGCACCCGAGGCGCCGAAGGGACGGCCTACCCAGGCGTCGTCACGACGGCCCGAGGATCAACCTCCTGTACAGCCGGCGCGGGCGCTTGTTCTTGGGGAGCGAGCGGATCGACCTGCCTCCCCGGAGTCACCTCAGTTACCTCAGCCAAGGGGTCAAGTACCCCCCAGCCTGCCTCTGCTCCTCGGACCGGGACCTTGATGTGCCGGCCCCAGATGCTGATGGCGCCAGCCCACTTGGCTGGCTCGGCGACCACTGTCCCAGCCTCAGATCCGAGCTGAGGCCAAGACGGGCCGCCATGTCGTCGCCCTCGTCATCATCATCATCGTCATCATCGTTAGGCATCTCCGACGACGGCTCCCTCGGGAGCCCGTCCCTCTCCTGCCTCCGACGACGCTTCTCCAAGGCTGCCCGAGCCCGCATCTGCTCGCGGGCCTGGGCCTTTTCCGCGTCCTTCTTCTCCTTTTTCTTCTCCGCAGCAGTCCTCCGCGCGGCTCGATCCACCGCGTCCTCCGGGACCGGTGGCAAGGAGGGTTTGTAAAACCTCAACCCCTAAGGACAAACAAAAGCCCCAATAGTAAGAATCAAAGGCGACTCGGTGCAAAACAGGAGAAGGATTGGCACTTACCAGAGAAACGTACTCGTGGTCGGGGCGCATCGCGGGCTGGGTAAGGGCGCCGACATCCAGCCTCCCTACCGTACCCGCTACCCGCCTGCGGAGGTCGTCAACGGGGAGGGAAGCCGAGGATGTCTGCGAGCCCTCCAAATAAACCCTCGGTTTCATCTCCGAAAGAGGCAGCCGCCGCTCCGCCAAAGGAAGCACCCTCCGGTGATGGGTAGCGGCGACGACCCCCGCGGCGGTAAGACCCCCATCTCGTAACCTCTGCAAGGCCTCCAGAAGAGGCTGGAGCTTCTCCTGTTTCTCGCGCATGGCCCCCCAGCGCCAGTTGCTGCCGACGGCGGTCACCACTCGTTGAGAAAACGACGGGAGCCTTCCGTCGTCGTTCCGGAGGTAAAACCACCGGCGCTGCCACCCCTTGTTCGAAGACACAAGGATGGCGGGGATGTACTGCTGCGCGCGCCCCTGCCTCAACTGGAGGGTGCAGCCACCGGCCCACACCGCCATGCGGACCTTCTTTTCCTCCGTCGTCAAGGCGAAGAGCTCCACGGAGAAGAGATGGGTCCACAGATCCCAGTGGGGGTCAATCCCCAAAAAACCCTCACAAACCTCCGCGAAGATGGTCGCTTGCGCAATGGAGTTGGGGTTGAAGTTGTGTAGCTCCACCCCATAGTAGTGCAGGAGCGCCCGCATGAAACGACTCGCTGGAACTCCGAACCCTCGCTCGTGGAAGGAGACAAAACTAACCACATACCCCGGCGGCGGAGTCGGGTCGGCCTTGCTCGCAGGTGCCATCCACTCCGGCTGCGGGTCACCGGAGAGGGGACGGAGCAAACCATCGGCGACGAGGGCCTCCAGATCGTCCACCGTGACGTTGGAGAAAGGCCATGGATCGCGAGGCGGAACGATGGTCACCTTGTCAGCCATCGCTGAACGAAGGGGGTGGAGGCGGAGGGGACAAGGTGCGCGGTTTTCTTTTCTCTGGCTATTCTCTTAGGTTGCAGAAACCAAAGCAGAAGGCAGGCACAAATGGCAGAGTAAAGAACCACCGCCGACCCCTCTTCCGGGTATATAAAGGCCTGGGCGAGATCCATTCAAAACTTCGCCCGAACCCACCACGAAATTCAAACTCGAAGGCGAAACGCCCATTCCTTGAACGACTCGCGCACGCGCAACGGCCGCCCCGTGAATCGCCCGTCCCGTCGCGTTAACTCCTCGGCAGGGCAAGCAACACCTTTGGCAGGCGAAGCGGGCGTCGTTTCACCTCCGCCATGATGACCGCGGCAAAAAAGGTGCGCCACACTATTTAAATTCATATCCTTTTCCTCTTCCCCTTTCTCTCTCTTGCTAACAGGGACTGGGAAAGGGGATATTTCGAAAGGGATCCTTCTCCGCGAAGGAAGCGGGCCCCGAGCCCTCCTACTGATCAGGGGTTCGAAGGCTGGCCACTCGGAAGGGTTCGACAGCCGCCCAGAGCACTCGGGCTTCAAGCCCATTACTGATCAGGGGTTCGAAGGCTGGCCCCTCGGAAGGGTTCGACAGCCGCCCTAGAGCACTCGGGCTCCGCGCCCACTACTGATTAGGGGTTCGAAGGCTGGCCCCTCGGAAGGGTTCGACAGCCGCCCCAGAGCACGCAGAGTGAGGGATGACTCTGGGTACGTCCGTTACATGGCCGAGGCTCGAGCTACGCTCCCGAGGTACCCTAGGACAATTCTGAGACCAGCAGGAGCGATTTTGTAACGGAATCCCATTAGAGGGAGGCATCGAGGCCTTGGACCCTATCGAACGGGTCCGGGTCCAGCAAATCACCTGCAGGTACTTTTGGAGCGCGCCTCTGGGCCACTAGCCGACCCTTATCGAACGGGGCACGGGCGTCCACTCGGATCACCCGTTAGCAACTCATTGGAGACACCATGTTCGGCGCCCTTCGAGGGCAACATGGCGCTTCCCCCCTTCCTCCTTGCGGAAAGGCGACGAAGGGGCGTATAATAAAAGTCGAGACAGTCCTTGATCATCCTCTCGCTCCGTGTAGAGGCTCGGGGGCTGCTCTCGCAACCCGGCTATGGCCAAACCGTTGACAGCGTCAACAAACCAGCCTAAAAACTCGAAACCTAACCATGCACCCGGGCTACAATCAGGTCGCATGAGGGAACAACCAGGCCAGCCAAGGCATCACGAAAGGCATTAAGACCTCAGAGGAGTCAAACCACTCCTCCGAGGCCTCGGGGGCTACACCCAGCGGGTGCGCTCGCGCACACCCACCGAAACAAAGTATAACCGAGAAAGGCCGGTCCCCTCGCAAAAAAGTGCGGCAAAGCCTCCAAGCGAGTACCAACACTCCCTTCGAGGCTCGGGGGCTACTGTCGGGAACCATAATTAGGGGTACCCCCAACACTCCTAAACACGGCTGGTAACCACCATCAGCACAAATCGCAAAGACTAATGGGCACGATTCAGGTCAAGGCTTCGTCTACCCAAGGGACGCAATCTCGCCTCGCCCGAGCCCAGCCTCGGGCGGGAACAGTAGTCCCGGATGAATTGACGCCTCACCCGAGGGCCTCCTCAGGCAGTGGGCGCACCCTCGGCTCGCCCGAGGCCCAGCTCGGGCAGGCTTCGTTGAGAAGCAACCTTGGCCAAATCGCCTATCCAACCGACCGTATCGCAGGCGCATTCAATGCGAGGATCGCCTGACACCATATCCTGACACGCGCGCCTCAGTCGACAAGGTCGAAGTGACCGCAGTCACTTCGCCCTTTCGCTGACCGATCTGACAGGAAAACAGCGCCGCTCACCCCGCTCCGACTGCTATGCCAGCCACCGGGGCAAGGCTTACAACAGCAAGTTCAGCCTCAGGCGCAACAGGAAGCTCCGCCTCGACCGACCTTAGGCCTCAGCCTCGAAAGGTGGTCTCTACCTCGCCCGACCCCAGGGCTCGGCCTCAACCTCGGCCTCGGGAGGAATTGCGTCCTCGCCCGACCCCGGCCTCGGCCTCAGGGGAAGTCTCTGCCTCGCCCGACCTTGGGCTCGGACCAACCGCGCAACGGGGGATACATCATTACCCTACCCCTAGCTAGCTCAGGCTACGAGGGAACAAGACCGGCGTCCCATCTGGCTCGCCCCGGTAACAAGTAATGATGGCTCCCCACGTGCGTCCATGACGATGGTGGTTCTCAACCCTGTACGGAAGCAAGGAGACGTCAGCAAGATCCCAGCAGCACCGACAACTGTGCTTCTACAGGGCTCAGGCACTTCTCCGACGGCCACGTTACCGTGTACACAGGGCTCAGGCACCTCTCTGCCAGACACGTTAGCACATAGCTACACCCCCCATTGTACACCTGGACCCTCTCCTTGCATCTATAAAAGGGAGGTCCAGGGCCTTCATGCGGGAGGGTCGCGCGGGAGAACGAGCTAACGAACAGGCTCACTCTCTCTCTCTCGCGAACGCTTGTAACCCCTACTACGAGCACACCCCCCTGGTGCGAGATAACACGAGCTGCGTTTCCCCCTTGTGTTCCATCTTGCGCCAACCCATCTGGGCTGGGACACCCAGCGACAAATTTACTCGTCGGTCCAGGGACCCCTCGGGGTCGAAACGCCGACATAAATACTCCCAACCACTTCATTCAAAGTCATCCAAGTGTTCTGAATTCAACATTCAATACAAGAGCAAAAGACTCCACTCCAAGACACATTCAATAGATCAAAATCCTCTACAAGTCCCAAAATCAACTCCACCACTTAGTGACTTGAGAGAGAGAAAGAGAGTTTTTGTGTTCATTTGCGCTCTTGTTGCTTGGATTGCCGTCTTCCTTCCCATTCTAATTCTTAAGTGCTTTGTAAAGCTAAACAAGAGACACCAAGTGTGTGGTGGTCCTTGCGGGGTCTTAGTGACCCGTGTGATTAAGAGAAGGCTCACTCAGTCTAAGTGACTGTTTGAGAGAGAGGGAAAGGGTTGAAATAGACTCAGCCTTTGTGGCCTCCTCAACGGGGACTAGGTTCTTTGGAACCGAACCTCGGTAAAACAAATCACCGTGTCTACTCGGTTTGATTCTCGCTTGATTTGTTTGCCCTCTTTCCTCTCTCTAACGTTTCATTGCTAGTTTTGATTTGAGTTTGCTCCCATACGTCATACGCATCCTTTGAGCAACTCTTAGCAAGAGAAACAATCTTTCGGACTTGAATTTAATTCTAACGCTTACCCCGGCCTTAGTGCGTGTTTAAGTTTATAAATTTTAGGTTTCGTCTATTCACCACCCTCTAGGTGACTTTCAATTGGTACCAGAACCAGTGTTTCATTAAGAGTCTAAGCAACTCGAAGTGATGTCTGGAGATCACGCCAAGAGGGAGATCATGACCGGCGACAAGCCCACGGGCTCCGGGAAGACTCCATCAAGGGAGTCCAGCAACAAGTATAAGGAGGAATCCTCTTCCTCTATCAAGTCACATAGGAGGGGTGACAAGAAGAAAAAGAAGATGAAAAAGGTGGTCTACTACGAGACCGATTCTTCAACACCCTCCACATCCGGCACCGAGTCGTCCACTACTTCTAAGCGCCATGAGCGCAAGAAGTATAGTAAAATGCCCCTACACTATCCCCGTATTTCAAAGCGCGCTCCATTACTTTCAGTACCCCTAGGCAAACCACCATATTTTGATGGTGAAGTTTATTGCATGTGGAATGATAAAATTAGGCACCACCTAACCTCACTCCACGAAAGTATTTGGGATATTGTTGAGTTTGGAGCGCAGGCACCTCAAGTGGGGGACGAGGACTATGACTCGAATGAGGCCGCCCAAATAAGGCACTTCAACTCCCAGGAAACTTCTATACTCCTCGCCTACTTGTGTCGAGAGGAGTATAATAAGGTGCAAGGGTTGAAGAATGCCAAAGAAATTTGGGACATCCTCAAAACCGTGCACAAAGGGGACGAGGTGACCAAGATCACTAAGCGTGAAACGATCGAGGGAGAGCTTAGACGATTCGTCCTCAACAAAGGGGAAGAGCTGCAAGCCATGTACAACCAGCTCAAGACGATGGTCAATCAAGTGCGCAACCTCGGGAGCACAAAATTGGATGACCATGAAATGGTCAAGGTTATTCTTAGGTCCCTTGTATTTCATAATACTACTGAAGTTCAATTAATATGTGGGGATCTTAGATACAAACAGATGTCTCCCGAGGAGGTGATTGGTAAGTTTGTGAGCTTTGAACTTATGATCAAAGACTCCAAACACATTGTCAACCTGGAGCAAGGCGCCACCTCTACACCCAAGGTGCAACCCGTTGTGTTCAAAGCAACGGAAGAAAAGAAGGAGAAGTCTACACCAAGTAGGCTTCCAATCTACTCCTACAAGCTCGACAACGAGGAGATGGCTCTCATCATTAAGAGCTTTCGCCAAATCCTCAAGCAAAGGAGGAGGAAGGACTACAAGCCCCGCTCCAAAAGGGTGTGCTACCGATGTGGTAAGTCCGGTCACTTTATTGCTAAATGTCCATATTCTAGTGAAACTGTGAAAGGGAAATGAGCCCTTGGGCCATTTCTAAGTATTTTGGTGATTGAGTGCCAACTCAAGTGCTTAAATGTGAATTTATGCCATGGATGAATAAAGTGCAAATCAAGAGCAAAGGTATGTTTCTAAGTCTTAGTACATTGGTTTTGTGTACTAATATACTTGTCTAAGTATTGGAAACAGGAAGAAAAAGAAAAGAAAAGAATTGGCTGTGTACAGCCAGAAGGCTGCTTCGGTCTGGAGCACCGGACTGTCCGGTGGTGCACCGGACAGTGTCCGGTGCGCCAGGCTGCCTCGGCCGAAGAGGCCGCTCTCGGGAATTTGCTGACGGCGTACGGCTAAAATTCACCGGACTGTCCGGTGTGCACCGGACTGTCCGGTGAGCCAACGGTCGGCCAAGGCAACGGTCCGCCGCGGATTCTGCGCGCGACACGTGGCCAAGCCAACGGTCGGAAGGGGGCACCGGACTGTCCGGTGTGCACCGGACATGTCCGGTGCGCCAACGGCTCCCAGATCTGCAACGGTCGGCTTCGCCATTTAAGGAAAGGAATCGGGCACCGGACACTGTCCGGTGTGCACCGGACTGTCCGGTGCGCCCGATGACAGAAGGCAAGGATGGCCTTCCAGATTTGTTCTCAACGGCTCCTAGCTGCCTTGGGGCTATAAAAGGGACCCCTAGGCGCATGGAGGAGGACACCAAGCATTCCTACAACATTCCTAAGCACCAAGACATCGATCTCACGCATTCGTTTCATTGTGATAGCATCTAGAGCTCTTGTTGAGTTGCGAACTCTTTGAGTTGTGTTGCGAGCTTTTGTTGCGACTTGTGTGCGTGTTGTTGCTCTGATCTTTTGAAGTCTTGTGTGCGTTGCTCATTCCCCCTTTGCTCTGTGTTCTTTGTGAACTTCAATTGTAAGGGCGAGAGGCTCCAAGTTGTGGAGATTCCTCGCAAACGGGATTGAGAAAAAGCAAGCAAAACACCGTGGTATTCAAGTGGGTCTTTGGACCGCTTGAGAGGGGTTGATTGCAACCCTCGTCCGTTGGGACGCCACAACGTGGAGTAGGCAAGCGTTGGTCTTGGCCGAACCACGGGATAAACCACTGTGTCGTCTCTGTGATTGATCTCTTGTG
The DNA here is from genome assembly GCF_902167145.1 of Zea mays. Classification (NCBI taxonomy): domain Eukaryota; kingdom Viridiplantae; phylum Streptophyta; class Magnoliopsida; order Poales; family Poaceae; genus Zea; species Zea mays. The sequence goes on from NC_050101.1 coordinate 99,800,727, forward strand.
GTATTGTGTTTTGTTGAGACTCCTTTCTAGCCACTTGGCATTTATTGTGCTAACACTTAACAAGTTTTTGTGGCTATAAGTTTAAGTTTTACAGGATCACCTATTCACCCCCCCTCTAGGTGCTCTCAAACTGACAGGGACGAAGACAAGAAAGGGAAGAAGAAAGAGAAGAAGAGATACTACAAGAAGAAGGGCGGCGAGGCGCACATAGGGCGGGAATGGGACTCCGACGAGAGCTCCATCGACTCCTCTTCCGACGAGGACACCGCCAACATCGCCGTCAACAAGGGCCTCCTCTTCCCAAACGTCGGTCACAAGTGTCTCATGGCAAAGGACGGCAAGAAGAAGAAGGTATACTCTAGAGCCACCCCTAAATATACTACATCTGATGATGAGGGTAGCTCTAGTGATAATGAAGATGATTTAATTTCTCTCTTTGCCAACCTTAACATGGACCAAAAGGAAAAAATAAATGAATTGATAGAAACCATTAACGAGAAGGATGATCAATAGGAATGCCAAGAGGACTTGCTCGTTAAGGAAAACAAAAAAATTGTTAAATTGAAAAATGCTTATGCTCTAGAAGTAGAAAAATGTGAAAATTTGTCTAAAGAGCTTAGCATATGCAATGCTTCAATTTCTAGTCTTAGAATTGAGAATGAAAATTTAATTACTAAGATTGAAGAATTGAATGATTGCAAAGCATCTACATCTATTGTTGATCATGTTGTTATTTGTACTAGATGTAGAGATATTAATGTTGAAGCTATTGATGATCACCTTGCTATGATTAAACAACAAAATGATCACATAGCTACATTAAATACTAAAATTGCCGAGCATGAACTTGAAAATTTGGCACAATTGCACCCTTGAACTCTAAGGCCTTCGCCGCGGTGGCGATTGGATTTGCCGCCTGCCTTGTTGGCGCCAGTGGATCCGCGTATGGTTCTGGCGGTATGCACCAGCTCATTGCTGAATAGCGTGGATGCTGGCTAGATATTGTACGTATATCGTGCCCGTACTGTTTCTGTTATCTGCATCATGTGCTGTATTTTGCTCTTCGTGTAGTATACTACTATTATGCCACACATATATCATGTATGTATTGTTCGTGTAGAGTCTACAGGTATAATGTATGTCATACATAGACTATGCATGCATATATGGTTTGTCTGAGGAAATTATGGCAAAGCTAGAGTAAAATAAAATGTTCCCTTTTATGAGTTCACCATGTGGATTATGTTTTTTTACTTCGATCTGTTGTACAACCAGGGGGATCCATGTTGGGCCTAACTATTTTTAGGGAACCGGATCATTGAAAAATAGGCAGGGTTTTATGGTGGAATTATTTAGGAGGGTACTTAACCATGTTTGAGAAATTGTAATGTTGCTTTTATTTGGCACAATTATCAAATAGGAAAATGAATTTGAGATTGACACAATAAGGATCTGTTCAGTTTCCTATTTGTTGATTATCTTCATCTCCTCCTTTGTTAGGGTCCTTTGATCAAGTAGGGTGCTGTTTCGGGAGCCTAAGCAATAGTTGCCTCCTTTGTTAGGGTCCTTTGATCAAGTAGGGTTTTCTGGATATATCTTAGCTATGAAGTAGAGCTTGAGTTTTTAGAATGAGAGGCTACCATTTTTGGGCAGCTGAAAGGGAAGTGTCCAGTGCATTTTTTATATCCTTTATGTTGGAACAATGCTTCACATTTTGGGACAAACTCCACAATTTATTTACTCTATGCATGATTCTCCTTGACGCCATTATACAGAGTCTGCTAATATTTATAAATGTATAATTTACTGTGATGGTCTTAGCATTTAAATGATGCAACTGACAAGATATTATTAAAATCATATATGATACTGATCGTTACAATGTAGTGTTGAAATAGCTAGATTAAAATAACAAAATTTATAAATAGCTAGAATCACAAATAGATTACGAAACCTTTTCTCATAACAATATAACGCACATTTGTACATAAGTTATTGCGGTATTATATGTTCCCGTTGCAACGCACGGGCACTCACCTAGTGAAATTATTAAATTGGTTTAATTCAAAGTAACCTATGCACTTATACTATGTAAACTAGTTCAATTCTGCACTTACATATTTGCTTTGGTTTGTGTTGGCATCAATCACCAAAAAAGGGGAGATTGAAAGGGAAATAGGGTTAACATTTTCCCAAGTATTAATTTTGGTGGTTGAATGCCCAACACAAATATTGGACTAACTAGTTTGCTCTAGATTATATGTTCTACAAGTGCATAAAGGTTCAACACAAACCAATAAAAGATTGAAGATAGGGTTCAAATAAAAAGGAGCAAGAAACCGCGTGTGCCCTAGTTTGGCACACCGGACTGTTCGGTGTGCCACCGGACAGTGTCCGGTGCACCAGGACCGTGCAGAGTCCAAACAGCCACTATCGGGTTTCAACCAGCGCGCTCCGCTATAATTCACCAGACTGTCCGGTGTGCCACCGGACTGTCCGGTGCACCAGCGGAGCAACGGCTACTTCGCGCAACGGTCGCCTGCAAAAGCTGAAGAACAGAGGAACAGTGCACGATAGAGCAGAGCGCAGAGTTAGAGGCGCACCGGACACTGCACAGTGCCTGTTCGGTACGGCACCGGACTGTCCGGAGCCACTAGAGGACAAAGCCTCCAACGGTCAGATGCTCCCAGACCCTAACGGTTGGGTGACGTGGCTAGCGCACCGGACAGTGTCTGGTGGCGCACCGGACTGTCAGGTGCGCCCATCGACAACAGCCTGCCCCAACAGTCCTTTGGTGGTTGAGGGCTATAAATACCCCCCAACCACCACCACTCCAAGCATCCAAGTTTTCAGCACTTCACATTCAATACAAGAGCTAGTGCATTCACTCCTGGACACAAATCAAAAGAATCAAAGCCTCTCCAAGTGCCAAAATTCATTCCACTCACCTAGTGACTTGAGAGAGAGTTTGTTCGTGTTCTTTGTGCTCTTGTTGCTTTGATCGCTTTCTTCCTTTCTCATTCTTGTTCTCAAGTGACTTGTAATCAAAGCAAGAGACACCAAGTGTGTGGTGGTCCTTGCAGGGTCTAAGTGACCCGTTTGATTAAGGAGAAAGCTCACTCGGTCTAAGTGACCGTTTGAGAGAGGGAAAGGGTTGAAAGAGACCCGGTCTTTGTGACCACCTCAACGGGGACTAGGTTCTTTAGAACCAAACCTCGGTAAAACAAATCATCGTGTTCATTCGCTTTATTTCTTGGTTGATTTGTTTTCCCCCTCTCATTCGGACTCGAATTCATTTCTAACGCTAACCCCGTCTTGTAGTGTGTGCTTAAGTTTATTATTTTCAGATTCCGCCTATTCACCCCCTTCTAGGCAACTTTCAAGAAGTTTCTATGCATTTTTGTTCATATTCCATGTCTGAAGACTGAGATAACTTTATCTCGAAGGTGATCTGTAGTGAACTCTTCTCGGGACAGTTACAGAAGTAATGACCTTCACGTCGACATTGATAGCAAGCTTTTCTTGAAGTTATTTCTTGACTTTTTCCATGTTTCTCTTTTCGTTTCTTGGTCCTGATACGACCACGAGGCTGAAACTGTGTGCAAGTAATAGTCCATCCATCAATGTAACACTCATGTGTTTCTTCTTGGGGCTGGGCATCCTTGTGATGTTTCCTTTTTGGAATACTTTGCAATTCATCAACTGACAGTGCATTAGGTATGAGAGAATCTACTATTAGTTGTTCAGGGGGAGACATCTGTCTTTTTATGCAAGAAAATAAAATCTGGTTCTTCTGTTTTGTAGTTTCACTTTCATTTGCATTGATTTGGCGACAAGGAATTCCATAGTACTCACAACAACAACATGTTCCAAGGTCACTTGTCTGTTGGTTTAGTTGTGCATCCTTTTGTGTCTTGAATGTCTGTTCATCGGCTGTTTTATTTATAGTGTTGTTTTTACTTGCCAACACACCACATTCTTTGCACTTAGTGACATCACTTGTAGTTGACATTCCAAGGTCTGACATCTGTATGGGTATGGAAGAATGGAAGGGACAAAAGGGTTGAGCAAAGACAGATTATAGAGAGCATAGAAAACCCATCTTTCTAAGGTTTTACCTAGATAACTGATGCCATTGTGGACAAAAGTCACACAATACACCAACAATCATTTCTGAAAGGGAATTAGGCTTACACCTTTTTCCTAATTGATTTTGGTGGTTGAATTGCCCAACACAAATAATTGGACTAACTAGTTTGCTCTAGTCTATAAGTTTTACAGGTGCCAAAGGTTCACAATAAGCCAATAAAAAGACCAAGAAAGGGTTCAAACAAAGAGAGCAAAAGACATCCCTGAAGGCACCATGGTCTGGCGCACTGGACTGTCCGGTGTGCCACCGGACAGTGTCCGGTGCACCAGGGAACTCAACGATGAACTCGCTACCTTCGGGAAAATCAGAGGGCGCTCCGCTATAATTCACTGGACTGTCCGGTGTGCCAGCGGAGCAATGGCTACTTCGCGTGCAACGGTCGACTGCAACGCATTTAATGCGCGCCTGCGCGCGCAGAGGATAGAGCACGCGCAGTTGGCGCACCGGACAGTCTACAGGACCTGTCCGGTGCACCACCGGACAGCCCAGAGGCCCCACCTATCAGAGCTCCAATGGTCAAACCCCAACGGCCTGCTGACGTGGCTGGCGCACCGGACAGTGTCCGATGGCGCACCAGACTGTCTGGTGCGCCATGCGACAACAGCCTTCCAACGACCATATTTTGGTGGTTGGGGCTATAAATACCCCCAACAACCCACATTCAATGGCATCCAAGTTTTCCACCTTCAACACATTACAAGAGCTATAGCATTCAATTCTAGACACAACCAAAGAGATCAAATCCTCTCCCAAGTCCGGAATCACTCCAAATCAAATAGTAATTAGAGAGAGCGACATTTGTGTTCATTTGAGCTCTTGCGCTTGGATTGCTTCTTTTCTTTGTCATTCTTCTTGTGATCAAACTCAATTGTAACCAAGGCAAGAGACACCAATTGTGTGGTGGTCCTTGCGGGAACTTTGTGTTCCATTTGATTGAGAAGAGAAGCTCACTCGGTCTAAGTGACCGTTTGAGAGAGGGAAAGGGTTGAAAGAGACCCGGTCTTCGTGACCACCTCAACGGGGAGTAGGTTTGAAAGAACCGAACCTCGATAAAACAAATCATCATGTCTCACTCTTTATTTGCCCGCGATTTGTTTTTCACTCTCTCTCTCAAACTCGTTTACATTTCTAACGCTAACCCGACTTGTAGTTGTGCTTAAGTTTATAAATTTCAGATTCGCCCTATTCACCCCCCTCTAGGCGACTTTCAATTTCAAAGAAGCAAATCAAACATGAACACAAAGGACAATGAATTCAAGCATACTAGCACAACACAATCTAATTCTACTCATTCAACCAAAACAAAAGGTGAGACAAGGTTTGGAATAAGAAAGATATCATAACATCAAGGAGTTGGGTAAGAATTATCAAGGAGTTAGACAAGACATATTTGTCGGTGGCCAAGAGTGAAATAAGATAACCATGAACTATTAAAGTGAGGATAAATGATATAACCAAGGATATGAAGTGAGTTAGGGAGAAAGCGTTATCAAGGACAAAAGTAGAGAGGCAAATGTTTAATATATCAAGGTAGATATTGCGCAAGGGTGGCAATACAATGGCAAGAAAACAAAAGTATAAGAAGTCAAGGGTTATATAGCAATATTAGGGATTAGAAAACCACTTATAATATAATATCGCCATTATCGATCTAGTCGAAAATCTTAATACTAACCAAGAAGTCAAATAATCCTATCAACCTAACCAAGAAGTCAAATAATAGATCTAGGGGATCCGTAACAAAACTTCTTGCGGAGTGGGGATAAGACAGAGAATAGGGCATCGTCAATAGCTTCGAAAGGGTTTCTTCTGGCAAACTTCGCTTCAAGTTCCACAATCCTAACTTGATCATCTTGTAGTGCTTCTATGTAGAGCCTTCTGATAGACCAAGAATCAAACTAGAAGAGTTGAAGATAAATGGGACGAGTTTTGATATAAAGTAAGTTTTTATGGAGGAAAAATAACTCAAGTTTTGAAAGACTGACTAGGTTTTCCATTTCTAACTAATCTAGCGACCTACGGTCACATTGCTTTGATACCACTTCTCTCACACCCGTTTCTGGTGGGCAGAGCCAGGTGCATAGCATATGTGTGCTAGGATCTATTCCACGCATATGTTGACGTCACAAGTGTAATATATCAAAAGAACAATGCATAAAAGCGTAAATAACGATTATATCAACATATTACACTTCGAACAGACATAATGTCTTAACCTTTATTTATCAAAGTACAACGAAACAAGGACATCCATCCACAGGAAGATGACCGAGGGTATCACTAGATTAGCATCCATGGAGCTCAACATCATAACTTCATCTGCAAACTTCTGATCAAAATTTAAGCAAGGATGAGCTCACTTATGGTCGGGGCTTAGCAAGTCGGGGGGATATTAATGCAAGTTTAACAAGGTGAGGCTAAGGTTGAGCAGTAAGCATTTTAGTTGGTCAACATTTTATTAACAACACTTGTCTTACTAATAAGTGTGAATCCCAAGTATTCCCATTAAACAAAGGTATAAGAGTATATCAAAAACACTTAAGTGAAAACCACTTAAGCAAACCATTGGCAGATCATCGGATCTCAATTTATTTCCATCTTTAAGTTTAATTATCATGTGAGGAGTCAAGGCTGCTCATAACTGTGAGCATGGCTGATATATCAGTTTTACACTCTGCAGAGGTGGTGAAAGGGAAATAGGGTCAAACCTTTTCCTAAATGATTTTGGTGGTTGAATTGCCCAACACAAATAATTGGACTAACTAGTTTGCTCTAGATTATAAGTTCTACAGGTGCCAAAGGTTCAACACAAACCAATAAAAAGTCCAAGAAAGGGTTCAAATAAAAAGAGCAAAAGACAACCGAAAGCTGCCCTGGTCTAGCGCACCGGACAGTGTCCGGTGCACCACCGGATAGTGCCCGGTGCACCAGGGTGGATCAACTCCAACTTGCTACCTTCGGGTTTTCGGGGAGCCTCTCCGCTATAATTCACCGGACTGTCCGGTGTAGCACCGGACTGTCTAGTTGTCGGGGACCATAATTAGGGGTACCCCCAAGACTCCTAAACTCGGCTGGTAACCACCATCTGCACAAAGCTACAAAGGCCTGATGGGCACAATTCAGGTCAAGGCTCCGTCCACTCAAGGGACATGATCTCGCCTCGCCCGAGCCTAGCCTCGGGCAGGAACAGTAGACCAAGGCAGATGCACGCCTCGCCCAAGGGCATCCTCAAGTAACGGGCGCACCTTCGACTCGCCCGAGGCCCAGCTCGGGCAGGCTTCGCAGTGAAGCAACCTTGGCCAGATCGCCGCGCCAACCGACCGCATCGCAGGAGCATTCAATGCAAGGATCGCCTGACACCTTATCCTGACGCGTGCTCCTCAGTCGGCAAGGCCGAAGTGACCGCAGTCACTTCGCCCCTCCACTGACTGACCTGACAGGAAAACAGCGCCGCCTGCACTGCTCCGACTGTTGTGCCACCCGCCAGGGTGAGGCTGATAGCAGCCAAGTCCAGCCTCGGGCGCCATAGGAAGCTCCGTCTCGCTCGACCCCAGGGCTCAGACTCAACCTCGACCTCGGACGACGGTCTTTGCCTTGCCCGGCTCGGACTCAACCTCGACCTCGGACGATGGTCTCCGCCTCGCCCGACCCTAGGGCTCGGACTCAACCTCGACCTCGGACGACGGTCTCCGCCTCGCTCGACCTCAGGGCTCGGACTCAACCTCGACCTCGGACGACGATCTCCGCCTCGCCCGACCCTAGGGCTCAGACTCAACCTCGACCTCGGACGACGGTCTCCGCCTCGCCCGACCCCAGGGCTCGGACTTAGCCTCGACCTCAGAGGAGCCTCCGCCTCGCCCGACCTTGGGCTCGGACTGACCACGTCGCAGGGGGGTACATCATTACCCTACCCCTAGCTAGCTCATGCTACGGGGAACAAGACCGGCGTCCCATCTGGCTCGCCCCGATAAAACAAGTAATGATGACACACCGCGTGCTCCATGACGACGGCGGTTCTTAGCCCCCTACGGAAGCAAGGAGACGTCAGCAAGGTCCCGACAGCCCCGACAGCTGTGCTTCTACAGGGTTTAAGCGCTCATCCGACGGCCACGACATCACATGAACAGGGCACCAACACCTCTCCGACAGCCACGTCGACATGTACATAGGACTCTAGCTCCTCTCTGCCGGACACGTTAGCACACTGCTACACCCCCATTGTACACCTGGGCCCTCTCCTTATGTCTATAAAAGGAAGGTCCAGGGCCCTCGTATGAGAAGGTGGCCGCGCGGGAGGACGGGCTGACGAGCAGGCTCTCTCTCCCTCGCGAACGCTTGTAACCCCCTACTGCAAGCGCATCCGCCCTGGGCGCAGGACAACACGAGCCGCAGTTCCCCTTATTGTTTCCCCCTTGTGTTCCGTCTCGCGCCGACCCATCTGGGCTGGGACATGCAACGACAATTTACTCGTCGGTCCAGGGACCCCCCGGGGTCGAAACGCCGACAGTTGGCGCACCAGGTAGGGGCCTGCTGCGTGTTGACGAACAGCTTCCCGTCAAGCTCTAGATGGGTAGTCTCCAGCAACCTCTCCAACCCGAGACGTTGCTTCGTTTCCGGAGTCTCGAGTTCATGTCCCTCGACGGCAGCTACGACAAGGTACTCCTTCCTCTGCCGCGCGACAACGACAATGGCGACCGTTAGCCCGCCCACCGGCGGCGGAATCGACGATGTCTTCCCCGCGTGGCGGAAGAGCAACATCTGGGTCTGTCCCGTCACCTTCCCCGCCGACGGAGGAGGAGGCAGGGCAACCATGGCCAAGCAGGAGGCAGCACCTCGTCGGCTGTCGAGCGAGTCGACGATGCCGATGCCCCAGCGGGGGACACGTCGGGCGTCGACCTCGCGTCTGAGACGAAGACGGGCGTCGTTTCCCCGCAACACGCCAACCCCAAGCGGACAGATGACGCCAACACACTCGCGAAGGACCTACTGGGCGTTAGGCTCGTACCTGAGATAACGGTGCAGTCCGTCCCCGACATGACTCCGTCACCATCCGTCGATCAAGAGGTACCATCTGTTTTCCACCCTGTGCCTTTTAGATTCAGCTTCGACCCACCAAGCGACCCCGCTTCGGTGGACACTTTCATAAAGGCATATCCGAACCTTCCGGGGTACCATATGTGGTCAACCTAGGACCGATTGACGGCCGTCTCGACCTACGAGCCCCCGGGTTCCGAGGAAGATGACGAGCCCAACTATGGTTGGGATTTCTCCGGGCTCGGGAACCCTAGTGCCATGCGGGACTTCATGACCGCATGTGACTACTGCCTCTCTGATTGCTCCAATGGTAGCCACAACCTCGGCGACGAGGACTGTGGCCCAAGTCGCGAATGTTTCCACATTGATCTAGGGGGTCTCGACGAAGGCAACCACCTTGGTATGCCGGAGGACGGCGATCCCCCTAGGCCTGCGCCTCGCGTCGACATCCTTCGGGAGCTAGCTGTGGTCCCAGTCCCTGTGGGGGGTCAGGACGCACATCTCGAGCAAATCCGCGAGATGCAGGCCAGGCTCGATGAGGAAGCAGGACAACTTGTGCAGCTCCGGCAGAACATCGGGCAGGAGTGGGCAGGCCGAGCACCAGCCGGAGAAGCGTGTCATCTGCCCCAGGACGTCCAACACCGCATCGCTGACGATGCCAGGGCAAGGCTGCCCCCGGCTTCCAGTGGGGTCGGCCAGAACCTGGCTGTAGCAGCAATACTACTCCGAGCGATGCCGGAACCATCCACCACAGAGGGGCGGCATATCCATGGAGAACTCAAGAATCTCCTGGAGGATGTCGCGGTCCGACGGGCCGAAAGCTCTGCCTCCCGAAGGCACGGGTACCCCTCGAAGCATCGCGCCGCGACTTCCCGATTCATGCGAGAAGCCTCGGTCCACACCGGGCGCACGCGGGACACAGCGCCTGCGGCCCCGGGTCGCCTCGGCAACGAGCACCATCGCCGCGACCGTCGAGCCCACCTCGATGAGAAGGTGCGCCGAGGCTACCACCCCAGGCGTGGGGGACGCTACGACAGCGGGGAGGATCGGAGCCCCTCGCCTGAACCACCCGGTCCGCAAGCTTTCAGCCGGGCCATACGATAGGTGCCGTTCCCGACCCGGTTCCGAACCCCGACTACCATCACCAAGTTGTGGCGGAACCGCCCAAATTATTCCAGAAGTGCCCAAGTCGCACCCTTAGAGGCGGCAACACACTTAAATCGGAATAACTCGTCAGTCCCTCGGATCTAGTCCGATAAAGCCACTTATCCAGGATCGAATACCACTAGCTCACTCGAAGGAGAGGCACAGAGAAATACAATAAAACATAATACCACCAATTTAATAAGTATCATTAGTGATTACATTATCGGAGTTTCATAAATAATAACCATAAATTTTAATGCAGCGGAAATAACTAATGGAGAAAACCGAGTAACATGGCGAAGCCTGGCCACGCTACTCCTCCTGGTCCTCTCCTGCGGAAGCAGTAACCCACTCGACCGTCTATCTCGGTGGCAGGGATGAAGGCCAAGTCACACCATCAACCAATCAAGGAGGTACCTGCAAAAATTATGCCACAAGCAAGGCTGAGTATACTAATACTCAGCTAGACTTACCCGGTGTGAGGAGTCTACTCCTCTACCTCTAGACATGCAGCTGTTTGGCTGAGGGGTTTGGTTTGCCAAAAGCACTAGCTGAGTCTAAAATCAAGTTTTAGCTTTCAAGTTTTAGTAGAATCCTTTAGACTAGATAAGAACCTATCTATTCATACATGGTATCAAACATTATATCAATCAATATCTTTTGCCAGTAACCTCATTTCCACTTATTACTCAATGCAGTACAATGGATCAAGCAGTCTCATTAGCTGCGAGAAGCAGACGATTCGAATCGAGTTTTTAACCTTGCAAGGTAAACCTAAACACACGACATGTCAGGGCACTCCGTCCCCACACATGTCAACCGTCCCCATCGATTCCCCGTTCGCGTCCAGGCCTCACCGCCTTGGCATACAATGCTCCACTGACCCCGACCACCGCCGTGCAGTGGCCGCACTTGTACCCACCATATCTAGAATGGGAGACCCAGTCTCAGGTCGCGTGAGGGATAAAGTCCGCGCCCGGCTTCACTCAGGTACTAGGTTTACCGGTTACCATTTTTCCCGACATGTGCTTAGTACATTCAAACGCTTGACACAGGTATCCGCACGTTAATCCTTATTCCAATTTTGTCTCATAGACAACGCATCCCCATGGATCCGTGTCCACAGACCATCATCCTTCTGTTATCAAAATGGATACAACCAATTCCTGACCTCGCGCGAGTGCTAGAAAAATCACTCGACTTCTACCGAGATCCTGATTTAGCATAGCAGCTACTCGACCTAGCATACTAGTATCCATCTCAAAAGGAATCCTGAGTTCATGCAACTAGGGTTTCAGGCAACTCCTACACTTAAGTGCACGGTACAAGCCTACAAACATTAAGTGTAGTAAAATAGCATATATAACGGTTATGCATAAAACCGGGGCTTGCCTTTAATTTAACACTTAGATAGTGTTTGCTGGGGGTACTCGCTTGGCGAGCATCCACTGGTTAAGTCCATCCTTCCTTGGGTCGTCCGCCGTCTGCATCTTGTGGTTGACACCACATCACTTGCACGATCATCCTCTCGGTCCTAAATGAGATGCAAGATGCATGTGTATGAATATGATGAAAAATACCACAAGATATACAAAGACATAGTAGCGAACTGACATTAATTTAGAAGACACCGTAAACCACCACACGTTAGCATTAGTTATCTACACGTCATCGGGCATACGTAGTCAATCATCACTGGAAAACAACAAACACTTCCTATAATTATCTATTGCAAACACGACATCATAAGTACAAGCATTCGCCACATTCACTTTTATCATTCATTAGTTACTTATTATTAAACTAGTTAAGTACGCATAAATTTACAATGACTTACACATAGACAGACTTAGTTAAAAGGAATAGTTGCTTAATCGGGTTTTACAATCATTCACAACCTTCTATTGCAAGCATACACCCCAGAGAACACACATGAGGAGATAGTTTATTCATAATTACAAATTGTACTACTTTAATGATGTTGGTTACTTAGTAGTATTAGCAGAAAGCCAAAGACATGACATTATTTATTTTGTTTCCCTAATATATAACTGCACTTGCTAACTGTTGATTAAACTAAGCTACTTATTAGACCTTAACCAATTAAGTTCACTAACTTAGTGAGATGTGTACTATTTACTTATATATAACCCCAAATTATATTAGTCACTTTCATTATTACTCATGTTCAACTAAAACCAAAACAAGCAAGCAATCACTCAAGTCAAACACAATAGAATAGAGCAATCAATCACTTCTAACACATTTAGGACAGCAGCACAGCAGTTGCTTGTTTCAGTCATAACTCTTCAAATATTTATCCAAAAATAGTGAACAAATACTTTTTGGAAAGTCTAAGAAGTTCTCTACAACTTTGGTATTATCGTCTCAACATGATTAGACTTTTAGCAAAGTCGAACTGTGCAAAAATAACAGGTCTGTCCAGGTTGGACAGATTCAGACTTGCGACTTCAAAAATTCATAACTACAGGTTCAGACATCCAAACAAATTGATCCTAGACTTTCTGGAAAGGTAATAAAATTGTCTACATATCATTTATAAACATCTCAAGGTGATTCAATATTTAAGTAAGGATAAAAGACACTAGAAGAGCTTGCTGTCCAGAATTGGACAGATTCAGTCTTCAGACTTTAAACATTCATAACTAAATCTTCAGACCACCAAAAAGAGTGATCCAAGACTTTTTAGAAAGCTCAGCAAAAGAACTACATAACTTTTATAATCACCAAGAAGTGATTCAATGTTTAACTAAATCAAACAACACAGTTTTCGAAATCTGTTCTGATGGTGGACAGAATATAACAACCAGTTTGTAAAATTCATAACTCCTAATCTGCCAGGCCTATGGTTATGAAATTTTAACACAAGCAAGATAAAAAAAGCATATACAACTTTCTTATAACGACCACGAACAGATTGTAACATTAATTTAAGCAAACAATTCAATCTCTGAAATCTGTATAGAAATTGGACAGATTCAGTTACTGAATTTGTAAAAAACATAGCTCCTAAACGATCAGACTTATGGCTGTCAAATTTTAACATAAGTAAGATAATAAAGTTATCTACCACTTTATTATATGGCTTTTCTACAGAAAACATAATTTAGTTCATCAAACAAACAGCACGACGAAAACAGTACGTGCAGCCCAAAACAGCAACCAATAAAATTCAGCTCCTATTCACTTCAAAAATTGCCGCGTTCTAGAGTCTTGAACCATTTTAACACTTTACCATTTGTTGGAGTTGAAACAATCAAATTAGTACCAACAAGTAGACTTACTAACTTTTTATCCAAGTTATTTCGTGCGCTAGAATTACCACACAATTAACAAACACATTCACCAAAATAAAACACTTCGGCACACATGTCCGACATCACACAAAATCATGATGAAGCACTATTAATATTTATCTTTTAGAACACCATAACATAACCATTAAATCTCTAATTAGTTTTAAGGTATAACTCAAGCATTCCATGAACATGCATGATTTTATTTACTCCTAATTTTTCACTAAGTCTTGCAATTATAAAATAGGTGTTATTTTAGCATCATATGAAACTATCTAATTTAGGGCTGACATTTTTATGAGGCATAGGTAATGACCAATTATGAACAATGTACAAATTTCACATGCTCAGATTTTATATTGCATTTACTACAAAAATAACAAATTGTTAATGCAATAAAGCATGTGAGAGCAAGTTAAATCTAAAACTAATTATTTTCTGTGGATGTATGACCATATTAAGTTTTCTTAGGCTACTATAGTATCATGCAAGGACAGTGGAACACCATTTTACATTTTTGCATCTATACATTATTTTTAAATCATTTAAAACTACTTAAGGTGCATTAAACAAGTTAAATCACTAACTTAATCATACATGCACAACAATTCATAAAATTTTTACTAGTCACCAAACATCACACCAAGAGTCTACTGTAAAAAGTTCAACCTATTTGGAGCACCAGAGCTACAGATCCAAAAATAACAATCAACACAATCATCTTTTTCCTATTTAACATGTTTTAATTAACACACCAAGAAAACAGTGAACAACCTGTAAGTTTTATATTTTTCCTAGATGGAGTATGACAACATCTAACTAACAAAACAGGTTTCATCATTTTTGGATTTTTATAAATAAAATTATGGAGAGAAGCAAGTTCGTTTATTCTCTAAACCAGTTTTTAAATACGAATTTCTACAGAAAACTTTTCCACTAAAACATGCTAACCTATAGATCTAATATACAGAGAATTTCATAAGGAAGACAACAAAATAGGTTTCGTGATTTTTGGAGCTACCAAACTAAAGATATGAATTTTAGAAGATAATACGAAATCTGGAATTTGAAGCAACATTACCCTTGGCCTTGGGCCCACACGTCATAGAGGGGGGGTCATCTTCTTCCTTGACGTTACTGCAGCATGCTGAAAGAGGACGGCTGAGCAGCCATGGGAGAGGAGCTCGGCTCGACGCGGAAGGGAGCAGAGAGGGGCGTCGGTCTGCCCTTCTCAAGGAAGAAGAAGGGCGCCGCTGGGACTTCCCTGGCTGGTATGCTGCTGCGTCCAAGGAGCTGAGCAGAGGGGCAGCTCGCCGCGGCCATGGCGAGCGGTAGTGAGCTGGAGCTCGGCTGCCAGAGAACTGCAGGGTAGCCACGCCATGGAAGATGGAGAAGGGGCGCCAGCTGCTGTGAGGGAGAGGGAGAATGGCGTGGGGGAGAAGAAGAGGGCAGGGGGGCTGCCATTTATAGAGCCAAGCTCTGGACATGGCAGACTGCACCAGCAGGTGGCAGGTGTGACAGTGCCAGCATTGGGCGGCAGTTTTCGTCCTTTTTCTGTTTGGAATCGGATCAAGGTTACTGCACAAAATATCTTCCTTGATGTACACTCTACAAATCTTGTACAGCACTTGAGGTGATTCGAGCACTGGTTAGAGAGTTATAGACCCACGAAAATTGGGTTGTCAGTGGGTCAGAAATCAGTGAAAACTTATGAAAACTGAATGTCAAAGCATGTCAAATGAAATCGGATGAATGCCATCTTTTAATATGTTGTGGCCCTATTAGTTATTAACAACTTTTATATTTGGGAAAACTTGAGTTGTTTAGCAAGAATTTGGGAACGCGAGACGTCGACCCGAACGATGCTGATTTCAGACTTAGAAGAATTCGAATTTTGAAATCAGATTTTTATTCTGTCTTGAAGGCACTGTTTGAGATACTTAGAGATTGAATCAAGACTTGGTTTAAATATAATATTTGTTGTATAACACCTGTTCTCCAACTTTTATTAAAGGTCAAACCCTATATCTTGGCTGGAAATTGATATTCCACTTTGGTCAATGTATTATCATTATAAAGGTCAAATTATATTTTTAAGGCAATCGGAGTATTTTCTCGACATTTTCTTGGCATGGAGCCTCAATAACTTTTGTTGTAGAGTTGATTTAGAGTGTTTTGGGAAAGTTGCCATAACTTGGTTGAATTTCTAAATTTGCATTTGTTCAGACGAGCAGTTTCGGGCATGTATAGGTTTTATCTTTTCATGTGAGTATTTGCTTTAAACTTCTAGAATTCTTTAGAATACACTTGATAGCTAGAGAGGGATGATAGCATAGAGATAACAAGTCGATTTGCATAAGAAATATTTAGAGGTTGACACTACAGAGATTCCGCTGGAGAATGCGGATTCGGACTACGTATTTGGACGTAGACCGACTATCGAGAAAGCGGATTCGGACACCGATTGAATAACATAACAACTATCCAGAGTCCGAATAAATGAGTCTGGACAGAAGTTACGGGACGATATTGACTTTTGAATTTGCATTTGCTCCGAGAAATAAAAGTTTTAATAGGCTCCAAATTTGGCTGTTCTTGAGATCGAATAATTCCAAATTTGGTGAAACATTTCATGAGTAACTTGATGAATGGATATAAATGTGACAAAGAGATAGAAATTTTCACTGAGCATCCGAGATTAGGATAAATCTACCGACATAACGCGAAATAGACACCTGGGGTGTCACAGCCTTCCCCCCTTAAAAGAATCTCGTCCCGAGATTCGAATGAGGATCTTTAAGGGTGGAGAAGCATGTAACTCCAGGCTGAGGATAGATGCAAATTCATGATATGGTATCTGACGAGATACAAAAGATAGATTTGGACCGAATACCGTGACATATTGCGACAAAATGCCACGACCACTTTGAGAGAATGTTCACAAAACACAGCACATCGGTGTAGTTCCATAATGGATCACAACTATTAACCGTGATACCTGCGCGTGCCGAGCAGCTCAACCATGTGTGCACCATAGTAGGCTCTCGGTTTCGTCGCGGCACCATCAGTTGTTGGTCATAATACCATTATCAAACGCAACCAATGAGAAATCCACATAGCACAGATAGATGGAGCCCATGAGAGTATGGCTCAGAAAATAAGAATGTGATCGAAGTTGAAATAGAGATTATTGGCAAAAGGACATCACATTAGAATTTTCTTTAACTCAGAGAACTATTTTATGATCAACATGGAGACTACCAGGCAAGAGACTAGTACGAGATGGGATACGAGAAGGAAGCACTCAAGAGATCATGATTACTGAGCTTCTTAGAGACACGAGGGAACCAAGACAACAGCAACATCCATTGAACCTAATGGACACACTGTCTAGAGAGAAAAAATTGATAAAACAGCGTCATGATCCTCAGAGAAGAGTATGAGAACGATCGTATTGAGATATTAGACTGATCCACATTTGATACATGAGAACAGGTTATAGCAGATAACCAGAGAACGGGTCAGAGTCATTAAGGGATCCAGAGATTCGAATGATAAAGTCGCAACATGATTCACAAGGAAAAGATTACTAGATCCAGGTGAAAAGAGAGGTCATCAACGCAGATGGCTTCTAGGTTGAGCATAGGAGAATTTAATGAGAATTTTGGACAAGGCTTCCAAGAAGAATTTGGGACTGGATATTGTTTTGCGCAACAGACACCAACCAAAGTTTTATTATTTTTTTAACATAAACAAGTTCACAAGGAAGCTTTAGGTTGAACTAGCGGTCCAGCTATGGGGTTCTATAAGCTGTGCAGGTGTAAATTCAAGGGTAAACACATGAGGGCTAGAAAACACCAACACCATCATGATTTTTTTAAAGAGGTTTCACTTGCTAAACTCAAGGTTGTTTGGATTGGGGTCTTTTTATGAATAGAACAGACAACATTTTTTTGTAAAAAGGGTTGAACAATTACAATACCACCGAGATAGCAAGACAAGATAAACACATAGCACGACCTAACAAGACTTACCAATCTGACACGAGGTAAGGCATTTCTAACATAGCAGTACATCACATTATTCACAAGTTCTTATTATTGGAATAAGGGTGAGGGAAGCATGTTGGTGCACAAGAGACAATGAAAATGCGACAATCATGATGCATGCTCATTCTAGTCGTCTTCTCAGACCTAACTAATTTTTTGGGTGCTTCTACAGCATCCCTATTAATAGTATTAGTAGCCTTTATGGCCTACATAAATAGCCACCTAGCTACCCATCTATTTCCTAAGGCTTCACGTCCTAGGTCTATCCTTATCGTCCTGATATCTATCCAACTTTGGTTTCTAAGCAAGTTTTACTTTAGAAAGGGTTGGTAATCATGACATATTGACTTCTCTGTACTGGTATTCGCTCCGATACCAGCTGTGGCGGAACCGCCCAAATTATTCCAGAAGTGCCCAAGTCGCACCCTTAGAGGCGGCAACACACTTAAATCGGAATAACTCGTCAGTCCCTCGGATCTAGTCCGATAAAGCCACTTATCCAGGATCGAATACCACTAGCTCACTCGAAGGAGAGGCACAGAGAAATACAATAAAACATAATACCACCAATTTAATAAGTATCATTAGTGATTACATTATCGGAGTTTCATAAATAATAACCATAAATTTTAATGCAGCGGAAATAACTAACGGAGAAAACCGAGTAACATGGCGAAGCCTGGCCACGCTACTCCTCCTGGTCCTCTCCTGCGGAAGCAGTAACCCACTCGACCGTCTATCCCGGTGGCAGGGATGAAGGCCAAGTCACACCATCAACCAATCAAGGAGGTACCTGCAAAAATTATGCCACAAGCAAGGCTGAGTATACTAATACTCAGCTAGACTTACCCTGTGTGAGGAGTCTACTCCTCTACCTCTAGACATGCAGCTGTTTGGCTGAGGGGTTTGGTTTGCCAAAAGCACTAGCTGAGTCTAAAATCAAGTTTTAGCTTTCAAGTTTTAGTAGAATCCTTTAGACTAGATAAGAACCTATCTATTCATACATGGTATCAAACATTATATCAATCAATATCTTTTGCCAGTAACCTCATTTCCACTTATTACTCAATGCAGTACAATGGATCAAGCAGTCTCATTAGCTGCGAGAAGCAGACGATTCGAATCGAGTTTTTAACCTTGCAAGGTAAACCTAAACACACGACATGTCAGGGCACTCCGTCCCCACACATGTCAACCGTCCCCATCGATTCCCCGTTCGCGTCCAGGCCTCACCGCCTTGGCATACAATGCTCCACTGACCCCGACCGCCGCCGTGCAGTGGCCGCACTTGTACCCACCATATCTAGAATGGGAGACCCAGTCTCAGGTCGCGTGAGGGATAAAGTCCGCGCCCGGCTTCACTCAGGTACTAGGTTTACCGGTTACCATTTTTCCCGACATGTGCTTAGTACATTCAAACGCTTGACACAGGTATCCGCACGTTAATCCTTATTCCAATTTTGTCTCATAGACAACGCATCCCCATGGATCCGTGTCCACAGACCATCATCCTTCTGTTATCAAAATGGATACAACCAATTCCTGACCTCGCGCGAGTGCTAGAAAAATCACTCGACTTCTACCGAGATCCTGATTTAGCATAGCAGCTACTCGACCTAGCATACTAGTATCCATCTCAAAAGGAATCCTGAGTTCATGCAACTAGGGTTTCAGGCAACTCCTACACTTAAGTGCACGGTACAAGCCTACAAACATTAAGTGTAGTAAAATAGCATATATAACGGTTATGCATAAAACCGGGGCTTGCCTTTAATTTAACACTTAGATAGTGTTTGCTGGGGGTACTCGCTTGGCGAGCATCCACTGGTTAAGTCCATCCTTCCTTGGGTCGTCCACCGTCTGCATCTTGTGGTTGGCACCACATCACTTGCACGATCATCCTCTCTCGGTCCTAAATGAGATGCAAGATGCATGTGTATGAATATGATGAAAAATACCACAAGATATACAAAGACATAGTAGCGAACTGACATTAATTTAGAAGACACCGTAAACCACCACACGTTAGCATTAGTTATCTACACGTCATCGGGCATACGTAGTCAATCATCACTGGAAAACAACAAACACTTCCTATAATTATCTATTGCAAACACGACATCATAAGTACAAGCATTCGCCACATTCACTTTTATCATTCATTAGTTACTTATTATTAAACTAGTTAAGTACGCATAAATTTACAATGACTTACACATAGACAGACTTAGTTAAAAGGAATAGTTGCTTAATCGGGTTTTACAATCATTCACAACCTTCTATTGCAAGCATACACCCCAGAGAACACACATGAGGAGATAGTTTATTCACAATTACAAATTGTACTATTTAATGATGTTGGTTACTTAGTAGTATTAGCAGAAAGCCAAAGACATGACATTATTCATTTTGTTTCCCTAATATATAACTGCACTTGCTAACTGTTGATTAAACTAAGCTACTTATTAGACCTTAACCAATTAAGTTCACTAACTTAGTGAGATGTGTACTATTTACTTATATATAACCCCAAATTATATTAGTCACTTTCATTATTACTCATGTTCAACTAAAACCAAAACAAGCAAGCAATCACTCAAGTCAAACACAATAGAATAGAGCAATCAATCACTTCTAACACATTTAGGATAGCAGCACAGCAGTTGCTTGTTTCAGTCATAACTCTTCAAATATTTATCCAAAAATAGTGAACAAATACTTTTTGGAAAGTCTAAGAAGTTCTCTACAACTTTGGTATTATCGTCTCAACATGATTAGACTTTTAGAAAAGTCGAACTGTGCAAAAATAACAGGTCTGTCCAGGTTGGACAGATTCAGACTTGCGACTTTAAAATTTCATAACTACAGGTTCAGACATCCAAACAAATTGATCCTAGACTTTCTGGAAAGGTAATAAAATTGTCTACATATCATTTATAAACATCTCAAGGTGATTCAATATTTAACTAAGGATAAAAGACACTAGAAGAGCTTGCTGTCCAGAATTGGACAGATTCAGTCTTCAGACTTTAAACATTCATAACTAAATCTTCAGACCACCAAAAAGAGTGATCCAAGACTTTTTAGAAAGCTCAGCAAAAGAACTACATAACTTTTATAATCACCAAGAAGTGATTCAATGTTTAACTAAATCAAACAACACAGTTTTCAAAATCTGTTCTGATGGTGGACAGAATATAACAACCAGTTTGTAAAATTCATAACTCCTAATCTGCCAGGCCTATGGTTATGAAATTTTAACACAAGCAAGATAAAAAAAGCATATACAACTTTCTTATAACGACCACGAACAGATTGTAACATTAATTTAAGCAAACAATTCAATCTCTGAAATCTGTACAGAAATTGGACAGATTCAGTTACTGAATTTGTAAAAAACATAGCTCCTAAACGATCAGACTTATGGCTGTCAAATTTTAACATAAGTAAGATAATAAAGTTATCTACCACTTTATTATATGGCTTTTCTACAGAAAACATAATTTAGTTCATCAAACAAACAGCACGACGAAAACAGTACGTGCAGCCCAAAACAGCAACCAATAAAATTCAGCTCCTATTCACTTCAAAAATTGCCGCGTTCTAGAGTCTTGAACCATTTTAACACTTTACCATTTGTTGGAGTTGAAACAATCAAATTAGGACCAACAAGTAGACTTACTAACTTTTTATCCAAGTTATTTCGTGCGCTAGAATTACCACACAATTAACAAACACATTCACCAAAATAAAACACTTCGGCACACATGTCCGACATCACACAAAATCATGATGAAGCACTATTAATATTTATCTTTTAGAACACCATAACATAACCATTAAATCTCTAATTAGTTTTAAGGTATAACTCAAGCATTCCATGAACATGCATGATTTTATTTACTCCTAATTTTTCACTAAGTCTTGCAATTATAAAATAGGTGTTATTTTAGCATCATATGAAACTATCTAATTTAGGGCTGACATTTTTATGAGGCATAGGTAATGACCAATTATGAACAATGTACAAATTTCACATGCTCAGATTTTATATTGCATTTACTACAAAAATAACAAATTGTTAATGCAATAAAGCATGTGAGAGCAAGTTAAATCTAAAACTAATTATTTTCTGTGGATGTATGACCATATTAAGTTTTCTTAGGCTACTATAGTATCATGCAAGGACAGTGGAACACCATTTTACATTTTTGCATCTATACATTATTTTTAAATCATTTAAAACTACTTAAGGTGCATTAAACAAGTTAAATCACTAACTTAATCATACATGCACAACAATTCATAAAATTTTTACTAGTCACCAAACATCACACCAAGAGTCTACTGTAAAAAGTTCAACCTATTTGGAGCACCAGAGCTACAGATCCAAAAATAACAATCAACACAATCATCTTTTTCCTATTTAACATGTTTTAATTAACACACCAAGAAAACAGTAAACAACCTGTAAGTTTTATATTTTTCCTAGATGGAGTATGACAACATCTAACTAACAAAACAGGTTTCATCATTTTTGGATTTTTATAAATAAAATTATGGAGAGAAGCAAGTTCGTTTATTCTCTAAACCAGTTTTTAAATACGAATTTCTACAGAAAACTTTTCCACTAAAACATGCTAACCTATAGATCTAATATACATAGAATTTCATAAGGAAGACAACAAAATAGGTTTCGTGATTTTTGGAGCTACCAAACTAAAGATATGAATTTTAGAAGATAATACGAAATCTGGAATTTGAAGCAACATTACCCTTGGCCTTGGGCCCACACGTCATAGAGAGGGGGGTCATCTTCTTCCTTGACGTTACTGCAGCATGCTGAAAGAGGACGGCTGAGCAGCCATGGGAGAGGAGCTCGGCTCGACGCGGAAGGGAGCAGAGAGGGGCGTCGGTCTGCCCTTCTCGAGGAAGAAGAAGGGCGCCGCTGGGACTTCCCTGGCTGGTATGCTGCTGCGTCCAAGGAGCTGAGCAGAGGGGCAGCTCGCCGCGGCCATGGCGAGCGGTAGTGAGCTGGAGCTCGGCTGCCAGAGAACTGCAGGGTAGCCACGCCATGGAAGATGGAGAAGGGGCGCCAGCTGCTGTGAGGGAGAGGGAGAATGGCGTGGGGGAGAAGAAGAGGGCAGGGGGGGCTGCCATTTATAGAGCCAAGCTCTGGACATGGCAGACTGCACCAGCAGGTGGCAGGTGTGACAGTGCCAGCATTGGGCGGCAGTTTTCGTCCTTTTCTGTTTGGAATTGGATCAAGGTTACTGCACAAAATATCTTCCTTGATGTACACTCTACAAATCTTGTACAGCACTTGAGGTGATTCGAGCACTGGTTAGAGAGTTATAGACCCACGAAAATTGGTTTGTCAGTGGGTCAGAAATCAGTGAAAACTTATGAAAACTGAATGTCAAAGCATGTCAAATGAAATCGGATGAATGCCATCTTTTAATATGTTGTGGCCCTATTAGTTATTAACAACTTTTATATTTGGGAAAACTTGAGTTGTTTAGCAAGAATTTGGGAACGCGAGACGTCGACCCGAACGATGCTGATTTCAGACTTAGAAGAATTCGAATTTTGAAATCAGATTTTTATTCTGTCTTGAAGGCACTGTTTGAGATACTTAGAGATTGAATCAAGACTTGGTTTAAATATAATATTTGTTGTATAACACCTGTTCTCCAACTTTTATTAAAGGTCAAACCCTATATCTTGGCTGGAAATTGATATTCCACTTTGGTCAATGTATTATCATTATAAAGGTCAAATTATATTTTTAAGGCAATCGGAGTATTTTCTCGACATTTTCTTGGCATGGAGCCTCAATAACTTTTGTTGTAGAGTTGATTTAGAGTGTTTTGGGAAAGTTGCCATAACTTGGTTGAATTTCTAAATTTGCATTTGTTCAGACGAGCAGTTTCGGGCATGTATAGGTTTTATCTTTTCATGTGAGTATTTGCTTTAAACTTCTAGAATTCTTTAGAATACACTTGATAGCTAGAGAGGGATGATAGCATAGAGATAACAAGTCGATTTGCATAAGAAATATTTAGAGGTTGACACTACAGAGATTCCGCTGGAGAATGCGGATTCGGACTACGTATTTGGACGTAGACCGACTATCGAGAAAGCGGATTCGGACACCGATTGAATAACATAACAACTATCCAGAGTCCGAATAAATGAGTCTGGACAGAAGTTACAGGACGATATTGACTTTTGAATTTGCATTTGCTCCGAGAAATAAAAGTTTTAATAGGCTCCAAATTTGGTTGTTCTTGAGATCGAATAATTCCAAATTTGGTGAAACATTTCATGAGTAACTTGATGAATGGATATAAATGTGACAAAGAGATAGAAATTTTCACTGAGCATCCGAGATTAGGATAAATCTACCGACATAACGCGAAATAGACACCTGGGGTGTCACACAAGTACTCGGGGGAAACAAGGCCGGAACTGTGGCTCGCGGACTACCGGCTGGCCTACCAGCTGGGTGGAACGGACGATGACAACCTCATCATCCGCAACCTCCCCCTGTTCCGCTCCGCCGCCGCCCGAGCCTAGCTGGAGCATCTGCCTCCCGCACAGATCTCCAACTGGGACGACCTGGTCAAAGCCTTCGCCGGAAACTTCCAGGGCACATACGTGCGCCCTGGGAACTTCTGGGATCTCCGAAGCTGCCGCCAGCAGCCGGGAGAATCCCTGCGGGACTACATCCGGCGATTTTCGAAGCAGCGCACCGAGCTGCCTAACATCACCGACTCAGATGTCATTGGCGTGTTCCTCGCCGGCACCACTTGCCGCGACCTAGTGAGCAAGCTGGGTCGCAAGACTCCCACCAGGGCGAGCGAGCTGATGGACATCGCCACCAAGTTCGCCTCTGGCCAGGAGGCAGTCGAGACCATCTTCCGGAAGGACAAGCAGCCTCAGGGATGCCAGCAGGAAGATGTCCTCGAGGCGTCCGCTCAGCGCAGCACAAAGAAGAAGGGCAAGAAGAAGTTGCAAACAAAACGCGACGCCGCCGACGCAGATCTTGTCGCCGCTGCCGAACACAGGAACCCCCGAAAGCCTCCCGGTCCCGGAGGGGCCAACCTGTTCGACAAGATGCTCAAGGAGTCGTGCCCCTATCATCAGGGTCCCGTCAAGCACACCCTTGAGGAGTGTGTCATGCTTCGGCGCTACTTCCACAAGGCCGGGCCACCGGCGGAAGGTGGCAAAGCCCATGACAATGACAAGAAGGAAGGCCACAAGGCAGAGGAGTTCCCCGAGGTCTATGACTGTTCATGATCTACGGTGGGCAGGTGGCGAACGCCTCGGCTCAGCACCGCAAACAGGAGCGCCGGGAGGTCTGCTCGGTGAAGGTGGCGGCGCTAGTCTACCTAGACTGGTCCGACAAGCCCATCACCTTCGATCAAGGCGACCACCCCGACCGCGTGCCGAGCCCGGAGAAGTACCCGCTCGTTGTCGATCCTGTCATCGGCAACATCAGGCTTACCAAGGTCCTCATGGACGGAGGCAGCAGCCTCAACATCATCTACGTCGAGACCCTCGCGCTCTTGTAGATCGATTTGTCCACGATCCGGGCCGGTGTGACGCCCTTTCACGGGATCATCCCCGGGAAGCGCGTCCAACCCCTTGGGCAACTCGATCTGCCCATCTGCTTCGGGACTCCCTCCAACTTCCGAAAGGAAACCCTCACGTTCGAGGTGGTCGGGTTCCGAGGAACCTACCACGCAGTGTTGGGGAGACCATGCTACGCCAAGTTCATGGCCGTCCCCAACTACACCTACCTCAAGCTCAAGATGTTGGGCCCCAATGGGGTCATCACCGTCGGATCCACATACCGACACGCGTATGAATGCGACGTGGAGTGTGTGGAGTATGCTGAGGCCCTCGCCGAGTTCGAGGCCCTCATCGCCGACCTGGAGAGCCTCTCCAAGGAGGTGCCAGATGTGAAACGCCACGCCAGCAACTTCGAGCCAGCAGAGGCGGTTAAGTCCGTCCCTCTCGACCCCAGCAACGACGCCTCCATGCAAGTCCGGATCGGCTCCGAGCTCGACCCCAAATAGGAAGCAGTGCTCATCGACTTTCTCCGCGCAAACGCCGAGGTTTTTGCATGGAGTCCCTCGGACATGCCTGGCATACCGAGGGATGTCGCCGAGCACTCACTGGATATCTGAGCTGGAGCCCGACCCGTGAAGCAGCCTCTGCGTCGATTCGATGAAGAAAAGCGCAGAGCCATAGGCGAGGAGATCCACAAGCTGATGGCTGCAGGGTTCATCAAAGAGGTATTCCATCCCGAATGGCTAGCCAACCCTGTGCTTGTGAAAAAGAAAGGTGGGAAATGGCGGATGTGTGTAGACTACACTGGTCTAAACAAAGCATGTCCGAAGGTTCCCTACCCTCTGCCTCGCATCGATCAAATTGTGGATTCCACTGCTGGGTGCGAAACCCTGTCATTCCTTGATGCCTACTCAGGGTATCACCAAATCAGGATGAAAGAGTCCGACCAGCTCACGACTTCTTTCATCACACCCTTTGGCATGTACTGCTATATTACTATGCCATTCGGTTTAAGGAATGCAGGCGCGACATACCAAAGGTGCATGAACCACGTGTTCGGACAGCACATTGGCCGAACGGTCGAGGCTTACGTCGATGACATCGTAGTCAAGACGAGGAAAGCCTCCGACCTCCTCTCTGACCTTGAAACGACATTCAAGTGTCTCAAAGCTAAAGGAGTAAAACTCAATCCCGAGAAGTGTGTCTTCGGAGTTCCCCGAGGCATGCTCCTGGGGTTCATCGTCTCCGAGCGGCGCATCGAGGCCAACCCGGAGAAAATCGCAGCCATCACCAACATGGGGCCTATCAAGGACTTGAAAGGAGTACAGAGGGTCATGGGATGCCTTGCGGCTCTGAGCCGCTTCATCTCGCGCCTCGGCGAAAGAGGCCTGCCCCTGTACCGCCTCTTAAGGAAGATCGAGCGCTTCACTTGGACCCCCGAGGCCAAGGAAGCCCTCGGGAACTTAAAGGCGCTCCTTACAAGCGCGCCCATCCTAGTGCCCCCGCTGCGGGAAAAGCTCTCTTGATCTACGTAGCCGCAACCACTCAGGTGGTCAGCGTCGCGATCGTAGTCGAGAGACGAGAAGAAGGGCATGCATTGCTCGTCCAGAGGCCGGTCTACTTCATCAGTGAGGTACTGTCCGAGACCAAAATCCGCTACCCTCAAATTCAGAAGCTACTGTACGCGATAATTCTGACGTGACGAAAGTTGTGACACTACTTCGAGTCTCATCCGGTGACTGTGGTGTCATCCTTCCCCCTGGGGGAGATCATCCAGTGCTGAGAGGCCTCGGGTAGGATTGCAAAGTGGGCGGTGGAGATCATGGGCGAGACAATCTTGTTCGCCCCTCAGAAGGCCATCAAGTCCCAAGTCTTGGCGGATTTCGTGGCAGAATGGGTCGACACCCAGCTTCCAGCAGCTCCGATCCAACCGGAACTCCAGACCATGTTTTTCGACGGGTCGCTGATGAAAACAGGAGCAGGCGCGGGCCTGCTCTTCATCTCACCCCTCGGGAAGCACCTTCGCTATGTGCTGCGCCTCCATTTCCCGGCGTCCAACAACGTGGCTGAGTACGAGGCCCGGGTTAACTGGTTGCTCATCGCCATCGAGCTAGGGGTTCGGCGCCTCGACGCTCGTGGCGACTCGCAGCTTGTCATCGACCAAGTCATGAAGAACTCCCACTGCCGCGACCCAAAGATGGAAGCCTACTGCGACGAGGTTCGGCGCCTAGAAGACAAGTTCTACGGGCTCGAGCTCAACCACGTCGCCCGACGGTACAACGAGACTGCGGACGAGCTGGCTAAAATAGCCTCGGGGCGGACAACGGTCCCCCCGGACGTCTTCTCCCGAGACCTACATCAACCCTCCGTCAAGACCGACGACACGCCCGAGCCCGAGAAGGCCTCGACCCTGCCCGAGGCACCCTCGCCCGCCGAGGGTGAGGCACTGTGCGTCGAGGAAGAGCGAAATGGGGTCCTGCCTAATCGAAACTGGCAGACCCCGTACCTGCAATATCTCCACCGAGGAGAGCTACCCCTCGACAGAACCAAGGCTCGGCGATTGGCGCGGCATGCCAAGTCGTTCGTCTTGCTGGGTGATGGAAAGGAGCTCTATCACCGTAGCCCCTCAGGCATCCTCCAGCGATGCATATCCATCGCCGAAGGTCAGGAGTTATTGCAAGAAATACACTCAGGGGCTTGCGGTCACCACGCAGTGCCACGAGCCCTTGTTGGAAACGCCTTCCGACAAGGTTTCTACTGGCCAACCGCGGTGGCCGACGCCACTAGGATTGTACGCACCTGCCAAGTGTGTCAATTCTACGCAAGGCAGACCCACCTGCCCGCTCAGGCTCTGCAAACAATACCCATCACCTGGCCGTTTGCTGTGTGGGGTCTGGACCTCGTCGGTCCCTTGCAGAAGGCACCCGGGGGCTTCACGCACCTACTGGTCGCTATCGACAAATTCTCCAAGTGGATTGAGGTCCGACCCCTAAACAGCATCAGGTCCGAACAGGTGGTGGCGTTCTTCACCAACATCATCCATCGCTTTGGAGTCCCAAACTCCATCATCACCGACAACAGCACCCAGTTCACCGGCAGGAAGTTCCTGGACTTCTGCGAGGACCACCACATCCGGGTGGACTGGGCCGCCGTAGCTCACCCCATGACGAATGGGCAGGTAGAGCGTGCCAATGGCATGATTCTACAGGGACTCAAGCCGAGGATCTACAATGACCTCAACAAGTTCAGCAGGCGATGGATGAAGGAACTCCCCTCGGTGGTCTGGAGTCTGAGGACGACGCCAAGCCGAGCCACGGGCTTCACGCCGTTTTTTCTAGTCTATGGGACCGAGGCTATCTTGCCCACAGACTTAGAATACGGCTCCCTGAGGACGAGGGCATACGACGCCCAAAGCAACCAGACCAACTGAGAAGACTCACTGGACCAGCTGGAAGAGGCTCGGGACATGGCCTTACTACACTCGGCGCAGTATCAGTAGTCCCTGCGACGCTACCACGCCCGAGGGGTTCGGTCCTGAGACCTCCAGGTGGGCGACTTGGTGCTTCGGCTACGATAGGACGCCCGAGGGCACCACAAGCTCACTCCTCCCTGGGAGGGGCCATTCATCATCGCCAAGACTTTGAAGCCCGGAACATACAAGCTAGCCAACAGTCAAGGCGAGGTCTACAACAACGCTTGGAACATCCGACAGCTACGTCACTTCTACCCTTAAGATGTTTTCAAGTCGTTCATATACCTCGCTTACATACGCAAGTAAAGTCTAACCATCAAGGAAGGGTCAGCCTTGCCTCGGCAAAGCCCGACCCTCCCTCGGGGGCTAGAAGGGGGGAACCCCCTCTGCGTCAAAATTTTTCTCGGAAAAAGTCTTTCGGCCAGAACATCTTTCGCGCTTTTCGACTACTTCAATAGTGGGATCCTGAAAACGACGGAGTACATGTAAGCGGCAAGGCCGACCGAGCCGAGGGACTCCTATGCCTCCGGGATACGGATACCTCACTCATCACCTTCTGCGATAAGTAACTCACGCTCAGATAAGCGATTCTGCTAACCGAACAAGTCTTAACGCTCGAAAACTTCTCTGTCGAAACGATTTTCGTGCCTTCTCGACTATATTGATAATAGAATCCCGCGGACGAGCAAGAGTACACGTAAGCAGCGAAGGTCGACCGAGCCGAGGGACTCCTACGCCTCCGGGATATGGATACCTCACTCATCACCTTCCGCGATAAGTAACTCTCGCTCGGATAAACGATTCTGCTACCGACAAGCAAGTCCTGATACTCGAAACAAGAGGAAAAGAAACACAGCTTTATAACACGACAATAACATGTTTGGGCCTCGACGGCCGCAAAAAACATACGCACACTACAGACAAACTGTTCCTGCAGGTTCAGACATCAATAGGGGGGAGCAGCAGCACCCTCGACATCGTCTCCACCTTCGGCGGAATCTGACCCGGCCTCGGACGGCAATACGGGCGAAGGATCTCCACCTCAAAGGAAGATGTCAGCACCGCGCCTGGGCCATCGCCGCCAGGGTCTCCTCCAGGAACTCGGCCCGAGCACACGGCTTGTCTGGCCGCTCCGTGGCCTTAGCCAGCTATCCTCCGAGGACACCAGCCCAGCTCATGGCCTCGGCAGCCCGACTCTGGGGTTGGTCCCGCCAGTGGACGACTCGGCCAGGCTCTGGCCACTGTTGCTACGCCTCCTCGGCCTGGGCCGACGAAGCCCCCTTTTCGAGCCAACTCCGCCTCTGTCCATGCTGACACCGCTGCCTCTGGCTCCGGCTCATCCCAGAGCGGCCGAGGGTTTCTTTAACTAGGCAAGAGAAGCCTTGAGTGGCAAGGCTGACCGAGCCGAGGGACTCCTACGCCTCCAGGATACGGATACGGATACCTCACTCGTCACCTTCCACGCAGGGCAACTCACACTTGGTTAAGCGGTTCAGCTAGCCGACAGGCGAGACTTGGTGCTCGAAATGAGGAAGAAACACGGCTTTACGCCCAAATACATAGATGTTCAGGCCCCAACAGCCGCAATGAACATACATCGGCACTCAAGATGCCATTACAAATGGACCTCCGATACTCCCGCGGGTATGAACAACCTCCACATCGGAGGGCCTGCGGGACGACAACTTCCAGGTGGCTCGCCGCCGCCCACTCCTGCAGCAGCGACAACGACCTCCGCTCCGGGCGGCCAAACAGCAGCAGCGATGACCTCAGGGCAGACGCTGCTACGACAAGGCCCTCGCCCACGTCCCCACTCGAGGGGCGAGGACAAGCTATCAAAGCCAAAGAGCCGGAGGCCCGGAGCGCAGATGGCACCGACGATCTCGTCGGCGACGAGGACTTCTCCAGCTGCCACCACCTCAGCACAGACGACGGCAGCCACCTGCCTACCGGCAGATCCCCACTCAAGTCCTCCCAGACGGGCGAGCACCGACCTCCGCGCGGAGGCGTCGTGCCGGAGCACGGACAGGACAGCCCAAGAACACGAACGCCGCCCTAGCAGCGCGCGACGTCTTGGACGGTCCCCCGTTACGCGCGGCGCGATAGCCGCCCGTACAGCGGCTAGATAGCTGTTGGAACTTGCTCTCAGCTGCAAGGGGATCCAACAAGGGTGAACAGTGATGTTAACAGGGTGCTCGCGCTAGATGGCGATAGCTCCGTTAATCTGGCCTCTCACGGGCACTGTGCAGGGGTATTTATAGGTACCTGAGCGCGCAGCGCCTTGAGCTAAGGACGCATGTGCCCTCAGCTACCTAGGTTATCCCCAGAATATTCCCATAAAGCGGGGTTACAGACCGTAATTACAGGGATGCCTTTACAAATTAGGCCCGTAACGCACGGCGGCCACGCGGGGCCCGTTACGATGGGCCGGATCGCACATGGGCCTCTGAGCTGGGCGAGGCCGCAATGTGGGATGCCCTTCGTCGCCGGTCTTCGTCTGGTGCGGAACAAGCGAAGGGTGTCCCTGCCTGTTTTGTTTCTGTTAGCTCAGCTGCTGCAGCGAAGGCTTCGAGCGAAGGGTGGCGCCTTTGCCTTCGCCCCAACATTTGCCCTCCGAGGGACCAGTTCGACAAAGTCACCTGGTGCCGAAGACGTCGCTAGATGGCGGAGACGCTGCCCTCGCTCGAAGTGGTTCCGCGGGGGTTTTTGATATGACCGTTGATTGACGGCGTACTGTTGGATTGCGGGTTTCCCGAAGCGTCGCGCCCTGTTGGATTGTGGGTTTCCCAAAGAGCCGCGCCCTGCCTATAAAAGGGGGCGGGGGTCGGCGCTTTTTGAACTTCACTTTTCGTGCTCCGCGAAAACCCTAGCCGCCCTTTCCGCCGTCTTGCTGCTCGTCTGCCCGCCGTGCTCTTGTTCGCCGGAGATCTGGCTCGAGTGAAGCAGACCGCCCGCCGCCGCCGACGGTACGTAGTGATGCTGTCCTCGTCTTCTTCCGCTGCCGCTACGCCGCCGGCCGATCCCTCGCCGCCGGCCGCCGCCTCGTCTGAGGAGACGCTGAGTAGTTTGATGGCGGAGGAGTTGCGCGCCGGCGATTCTGTTGATTTTGGCGTATCGCGGATGTCGTCGGTCCGCGTGCAAGATATGCAGCGGTTGGGTTACTTCGGCGGCGGAGTCGCTCGAGTCCCGGGGACGGAGGAAGTCCCCGAGCCGGAGGGCGAGTTGGTTGTTTTCGAAGCGTTCTTCGCCGCCGGACTCCGCTTGCCTGCGCACCGATTTGTTGGCGAAGTCCTGCGCAGGTTCAACGTTCAAATACATCAGCTGACACCGAATGCGATGGTGGCTCTGTCGAAGTATGTCTGGGCGACGACTTCGTACGGCGGACAGCCATCGGTCGAAGTTTTTGCGAAGTATTATTGTTTGCACTGGCAGAAGAGGATGATTGGAGACGAAGTTGCTCAGTTTGGGTCCTGCACATTCACGCCGAAGACCGGCAAAACCACGATGCAGGTAGTCGAGTTGGTTCCTTGCGCCCGCAACAAGTGGGGCAACTGGAATGAATTTTGGTTTTACGTTGCTGAGGGTACCGTCGAAGGCCATGAGGGACTCCCCGTGTCCGAGATGTGTTCTCATTTTTACTCAGCGTACCCGCCCTTTGAAGTGGCGGAGGAGGATGTGGACGAAGGGGCCCTTCGGTGCGCCGCCGGCCTGAGCAGTGGGCGCGACTTGGTTGAAGAATTTGTGGCGTACGGGGTATGGCCCTTGGCGCATGGCTGGGCGTTGGGCGAAGTGTGCCCTCGCCAGATGCCTTTCCATGGCGAAAGGGTGGTGCGGAGTCCCGCCTTCGCGCTGAATCTGCAAAACCGCGATCCGGCCGCCTTTGTGCGTGAGGCGGAGGATGGGGCGGTGCGGCTCGTTGGACGTTACGTGCCGAGGACAGAGGGCCAGCGCAGTTGGGATATCCGCGGGTCGAATGACCGTTTGAACAGGGTTTTTGAATTAAATCAATTGCCATATGACGGCTACCCTGGTCAAGACGATGTGGACCGCCGTGGGAAGAAGCCGGCGATGGAGACTAGAGACGACCCTGCGCCGGCGGCCGCCCCATCCTCTAAAAAGAGAAAATTAGGTACTGCTATGGGAGGGCTTGGGGTTTCTGATGGTTTTGCTAGAGAGTTGATGAGGACGTGCGCGGCCCCGGGGGGAAGGATGTCTTCGCCCGAGCTCCGGGAGTCTTCGGCTCGGATGCTGAGGGTTACCGGGGGTTGTTGGCCTAGGAATGTTCCTATCCCCCGCGCGACTGGCGAGGACTTTTTTACATCTCGCATGGTTCGTGAATGGAGGGTTTTTCCTTACGGGCGGAATATTGGTGCTGTTGTGTCAGCAGTGATGGACAAGGATCGCCAGGGAGCTGCACAAAAGCGTCAGGCGGCTGTCAGGCTCGTTGAAGCCAGGCCGAAGAGGCAGCGGGGGGCTGCGAAGGCTGCGGCCCCTAGCGGAAGCAGGCCGCCGCTGGCGGCGAAGTCGGGCATCCCTGCATCTAGCAAGGCGCCGGAGGCTCGAAATCGGCGAAGGCGGTGCCGCCGTCCAGCGGAGTGGCGGAGGTCGCGAAGGCGGCCCGAGCGTTGCCGTTGTCGGGCAAACGTGTCGCCGACTTCGCCATCGATATTAGTGTGGACGACTATCTCGATGGTAAGTCGTTGGCTCTATTATTATTATTTTTTTAAAAATTTATTCGTTGGTACGTCGCAGGGTCGGGCGAAGGCCAACTTGCTATGGTTGCGCCTGCCGCGGCGACCACGATGGCTGCCGCAGTGCCGAAGGCGAAGGGCGGGGCTCTTAGCGCCGGAGGCGAGGTGTCGGCCCTCGCGGTTGTCAGGGATGAGGCGGGCGCTGCGTCCCGCCGGCTGAAGGAGGTGACGGAGGCGCTAAGTCAGGTCCGCTGAGCTGGATTAGTGTGGACGACTTTTTTTTTATCGGCTTGCTGGGGCCGCGGTCTTACGATTGCTCTACAGGTGGCTGACTTCGCCAGCCGCACTGTGTCGGGGGCCCTCACGGCAGCTGCGGCTGCCGAAGTCGAGAGACTTCGAACACAACATGCCGACGCCGTCCGTGAGAAATCGGCCGCCGACAGCAAGTGTCGCAAGCTGGCGGACAAGGTGGCCACGCTGGAGGGAGAGAAGGCTGCCCTCTGGCGCCAGCTAGTGGGGAAAAGGAGGGAGACCAACGAGGCCCTTGTCAAGGCGCAGGCTGCGCAGGCGGAGGCTAACCTGGCACGGGCGGAGGGCACTCTTGCCAGGGAGCGCGCCGAGCAGTTGCAGGAGCGGCTCATCGCCCTGGAGAGCCGCGTGGAGAGGGCCGAGGCCGCGTCACGCGCGGAGGCAGAGCGGACGTGCCAACTGCTTATAGATACATACCGTGGGCTGGGCGCGGGGACCGGTGATTTCGAAGTACCGGACCAAGAGCCCGGACTTCGCTGCCTAGAGTGGGTGCAGGAGGAGTTGCAGGCACTCCCCACTGTCGTGGAGGGGTTTATGGCGTATGCCTCCCTGGTCACCTGCGAGGGGGCGATGAACGCGCTCTCCCACGAAGGGTGCCGGCACTTCGAGGTCTTTGACCAAGCCGATGAAGATTTTGAGCAAGATATATTTAAGGTTGAGGACCCCGTAGTGAAGGAATCCGCCGGAGCCATCTACGACCGGATGTGGGGTCCGCACGGTCGTGAGGTGGTCAGGGAGCGGGCCGAGACGGCGAGGGCTCAGGTAACGTTTTCGTTTGTTTGGTGTTTGTTGGATGTAGGTTGTGTGTGTGTTTGCTGAATTTTGTGTGTTTTGTCTTAGGCGGCGCGTGGCGAGAGGGTGGACGACTTCGGGTCGTTGAACAGCATGCTGTCTGACCCGGAGCCGACCCCGGCGGAGGCCGTGTCTATGGTCGCCCTGGAGCCGACCCCGGAGACTGCGGAAGATGCGCCAGGGGCCCCCGCATCCGCTGCGGCCGGCGAAGACCTGCCCCCAGAGGTCGCCGAAGGCGCGCCTGATGCCCCCGCAGCTGCTGCGCCGAGTGCTGAAGATCCCGCGGCGGTGGCGGCGGAAACAACAGCAGAAGCAACGGCGGAGCCAACGGCGGAGGCTCCCGCAACGTCAGGGCCTTCGTAGGTGGCGTAGTGGGTGTAGAGGGTTGGGGAATTTTGGATATGTTGCTGAATTTTGGTTGCTGCGCAGGTTCAAGATTTTGGGCCTGCGCACGCAACCGCCACTACTATATTTTTGGCGGCTTCGACCGCGGAAGGTGATAATGAATGTGGTGGATCTGCATCTGAGTTTTTT
This sequence comes from Zea mays, assembly GCF_902167145.1. Taxonomy (NCBI): domain Eukaryota; kingdom Viridiplantae; phylum Streptophyta; class Magnoliopsida; order Poales; family Poaceae; genus Zea; species Zea mays. The sequence continues at coordinate 99,835,799 of NC_050101.1, forward strand.
GGTTTTGCTGACTCTGGGAGCTCGGTTGAGTGGACTGAGGAGTCGTCGTCGGAGGACTTGGACTACTTTGCGGCTTTGGATGTGGCTGCGGCGGAGGCTTCGCCGCACGCCGCGGACGCAGAAGATGTGCCAGGTCCTAGCACCGGGCGCCGACGACGAAGGGCTGTTGCGAAGCGTAGAGTTAGTGGGGTGGAGGGGGCTTGGCTTCGTGTGAGTAGGGCTGGCCGGCAGGAACTGTTGTATTTGCCGGCCGCCGCGAGTACAGGTGAAGGGGAACTGCGAAGTCTTTTTGCGGGTGAGGAGCTTAGGATAATGTTATTTAATTATAGGGAGATGGGAATTATTCCTAAGGTTGAGCCGAAGTAGAGTGTGGTGCCCTCGCTTGTATATGTGTGAAGGCTTGTGTGATGAAGTTGTGTGCTCTCGCTTGTCTATGCCTGCGAAGGCGTTGTGTACTTTGTCTGGTGTGTTTTGTTATGCTGTGCTGGTGCAATTATAGTCGGTCTTGGCGTGGACGGTTTGATGTTGTCGTTTCTGCATTTGTTGTGCTAGTCCGGCTACACCCTTAGGCGACTTCTGCGCGGACAGTCTTCACGGTAGACTTTGGTTTTTTCGCACTTGTTGTGCTAGTCCGGCTGCACCCTTAGGCGACTTTTGCGCGGATAGTCTTCACGATAGACTTCGGTTTTTTCGCACTTGTTGTGCTAGTCCGGCTGCACCCTTAGGCGACTTCTGCGCGGATAGTCTTCGCGATAGACTTCGGTTTTTTCGCACTTGTTGTGCTAGTCCGGCTGCACCCTTAGGCGACTTCTGCGCGGATAGTCTTCGCGATAGACTTCGGTTTTTTCGCACTTGTTGTGCTAGTCCGGCTGCACCCTTAGGCGACTTCTGCGCGGATAGTCTTCGCGATAGACTTCGGTTTTTTTGCACTTGTTGTGCTAGTCCGACTGCACCCTTAGGCGACTTCTGCGTGGATAGTCTTCGCGATAGACTTCGGTTTTTTCGCACTTGTTGTGCTAGTCCAGCTGCACCCTTAGGCGACTTCTGCGTGGATTTGTCGCACGCGAGGGTGGCTAGCGCTTAGCCTCGCGGTGACCTCGTATTGGTCGAATGTCGAAGACCGTCGTCGCGGTCTTTTTTCGACGCATGTTTTTGCGGGGGATTTTTCACACATATATTACATGGCTCCGCCTCGTTAAAAACCTCACCCCCCAGGAGGAAAAGAGTGCGGGCCGGTACAAGATTGTTTTTGCGAATTACAAGGGCGAAATCAGCCCTGAGGAGTCAAACAAAAAATTTGCGGAGGTTGTCGATGTTCCAGGAGTGCTCCAGGTCCTCGCCGTTTGGCGTTGTGAGCCTGTAGGCGCTGGGGGAAGCTTTTGTCTTGACTATAAAGGGGCCCTCCCACTTGGGCTCCAGCTTGCCCTTGGACTCCGTCCGAGCCGTTCGGACGAGTACGAGGTCCCCTTCGTTGAACTCCCTCGGGATGACTGTGTGGTCGCGCCATGCTTTGGTCTGGGCTTGGTATTTGTTGAGGGCTTGTAGGGCGAAGACTCGGTCTCCGTCAATGAGATCCTTTGAAGTTGGCTCGTCCACGTCGGGGACAGCTGACGGAACTGTTCGCGGGGACCCATGCTTTATTTCTTGCGGGGTCATGGCCTCCGATCCATATAGAAGGCGGAAGGGAGTAAACCCAGTCGCCCTGCACTCAGTCGTGTTTAGTGCCCAGACTGCCTCAGGTAGCAGATCGGTCCATCTGCCCTTTTTTCGTCAAGGAGCATCTTCTTGACAGCTGTGAAGATTTTCCCATTGGCGCGTTCCACGACCCCGTTGGACTGCGGATGATAGACTGAGGCGAAGGCAAGCTTGGTGCCAATGGAGAAACAAAAATCCTTGAAGTCTTGGCTGTCAAACTGCTTGCCGTTGTCAACTGTTAGTTCGGACGATACTCCGAAGCGGCAAACAATGTTTTGCCAGAAGAATTTTTGGGCAGTTTTTGATGTTATTGTGGAAACAGCCCTCGCCTCGATCCATTTGGTGAAGTACTTGAGAGCACCTAGAGGGGGGGTGAATAGGTGATCCTGTAAAACTTCAAAACTTAAGCCACAAAAACTTGTTAAGGGTTAGCACAAGTATGGCCAAGTGGCTAGAGAGGAGTCAAAACACAATAACCACAAGAAAGCAATCATAGAGTTGACACGGTGGTTATCCCGTGGTTCGGCCAAGTACAAAACTTGTCTACTCCACGTTGTGGCGTCCCAACGGACGAGAGTTGCACTCAACTCCTCTCAAGTGATCCAATGATCAACTTGAATACCACGGTGTTTTTCTTTCCTTTGATCTTTTCCCGTTTGCGAGGAATCTCCACAACTTGGAGTCTCTCGCCCTTACAATTGAGTTCACAAAGAAATACGGAGTAAGGTGGGAATGAGCAACGCACACAAGACTCGAAAATCAGAGCAACAACACGCACACAAGTCGCAACAAGAGCTCGCAACGCAACACAAAGAGTTCACAACTCCACAAGAGCTCTATATGCTATCACAATGAAACGAATGCGTGAGATTGATGTCTTGGTGCTTAGAAGAGTTGTAGGAATGCTTGGTGTTCTCCTCCATGCGCCAAGGGGTCCCTTTTATAGCCCCAAGGCAGCTAGGAGCCGTTGGGAACAAATCTGGAAGGCCATCTTTGCCTTCTGTCTCGTGGCGCACCGGACAGTCCGGTGCACACCGGACACTGTCCGGTGCCCGATTTGTTTCCTTAAACAGCGCATCCGACCGTTGCTGTCTGAGTCAGATCTGCGCACCGTTGGCGCACCGGACATGTCCGGTGCACACCGGACAGTCCGGTGCCCCTTCTCGACCGTTGGCTCGGCCACGTGTCGCGCGCCGATCGCGTGGCCGACCGTTGGCCCGGCCGACCGTTGGCTCACCGGACAGTCCGGTGCACACCGGACAGTCCGGTGAATTTTAGCCGAAGTCGCCGGAGAAAAACCCGAGAGCGGCTGGTTTGCTCCGCGCTGGTCTGGCGCACCGGACACTGTCCGGTGCACACCGGACAGTCCGGTGCCCCAGCCCGAAACAGCCTTTGGCAGTACACAGCCACTCTCCACTTCTTTTCTTTTCTTCTTTCTCCTGTTTCTAACACTTAGACAAGATGTTAGTACACAAAACGAATGTACTAAGGCTTAGAAACATACCTTTACTTGTGATTTGCACTTTGTTCATCCATGAGCATATTTTCACATTTAAGCCCTTGTGTTTGCACTCAATCACCAAAATACTTAGAAATGGCCCAAGGGCACATTTCCCTTTCAATCTCCCCCTTTTTGGTGATTTATGCCAACACAACATAAAGCAACTAGAACAAGTGCAAAATCACTTCAAATGAAAACTCAAATTGGTTTTGATTCACTTTTGGCATATATGGATCATCCTTTGCCACCACTTGGTTTGTTTTTGCAAATCAAACTCAAATCTCTATCTCTAAGTAAAACACACATGTTGAAGCGTAAAGAGAGTCATTCCAAAGAAATTTGATCATGGATTTCAAAAACTCCCCCTATTTCCCATAGGCAACATTTCTCCCCACAAGAAACCAACTTTTGACAAAAGAGACAATACAAGAGTTTTGACAAACCAAAAGCTCTATTATACTTTTTAAAATCTCTCAAGTGGTAGCTGATCCATTTATTGCTTTGGCCTTTATTTTCTCCCCCTTTGGCATCAAGCACCAAAACGGGATCAATCTTGGCCTTTTTAACCCCATTGCCTCACCAAAGTCTTCAATTAAGAGCAAATGGCAATAAGATTTCATGAGATGAACTTGGAATTAGTTACCCTCTCATCGGAGTGCAGTGGAAGTCTTTCATGGTCCAAGTCCACCTTTTCCCTTTCAATCCTCCTTCGAGACTAAATCATCAAACTCAAGCACATGGTTAGTCTCAAAGGGTCAAGTTGTAACACATCTCCCCCTAAACATGTGCATCACTTTGCAACGGACTTGTGAGGTCCAGGGAGTGTTTGTACAACTTGAGCACCATAATAAGCAACAAAATGCAAAAAGGAACATGATCAAAAGCATAAGTACATGTATGCTACAATTCAATCCAGGTTCCGCGAATCTATGACATTTAGCTCACTACGCAACCTGCAAAAGGTCTTCTCATCTAGAGGTTTAGTGAAGATATCGGCTAGCTGGTTCTCGGTGCTAACATGAAACACTTCGATATCTCCCTTTTGCTGGTGGTCTCTCAAAAAGTGATGTCGGATGTCTATGTGCTTTGTGCGGCTGTGTTCAACAGGATTTTCCGCCATGCGGATAGCACTCTCATTATCACATAGGAGTGGGACTTTGCTCAGATTGTAGCCAAAGTCCCGGAGGGTTTGCCTCATCCAAAGTAGTTGCGCGCAACACTGACCTGCGGCAACGTACTCGGCCTCAGCGGTGGATAGGGCAACGGATGTTTGTTTCTTAGAGTTCCATGACACCAGGGACCTTCCTAAGAATTGGCACGTCCCCGATGTACTCTTCCTATCGACCTTACATCCAGAATAGTCGGAGTCTGAGTATCCAACTAAGTCAAAGGTAGACCCCTTTGGATACCAGAGCCCGAAGCAAGGCGTAGCAACCAAATATCTAAGAATTCGCTTCACCGCCACTAAGTGACACTCCTTAGGATCGGATTGAAATCTAGCACACATGCATACGCTAAGCATAATATCCGGTCTACTAGCACATAAGTAAAGCAAAGAACCTATCATTGACCGGTATGCTTTTTGATCAACGGACTTACCTCCTTTGTTGAGGTCAGTGTGTCCGTCGGTCCCCATCGGAGTCTTTGCGGGCTTGGCGTCCTTCATCCCAAACCGCTTTAGCAGATCTTGCGTGTACTTCGTTTGGGAGATGAAGGTGCCGTCCTTGAGTTGCTTCACTTGGAACCCAAGGAAGTAGTTCAACTCGCCCATCATTGACATCTCGAATTTCTGCGTCATCACCCTGCTAAACTCTTCACAAGACTTTTGGTTAGTAGAACCAAATATTATGTCATCGACATAAATTTGGCACACAAACAGATCACCATCACATGTCTTTGTAAAAAGAGTTGGATCGGCTTTCCCAACCTTGAAAGCATTAGCAATTAAAAAGTCTCTAAGGCATTCATACCATGCTCTTGGGGCTTGCTTAAGTCCATAGAGCGCCTTAGAGAGCTTACACACATGGTCGGGGTACCGTTCATCCTCGAAGCCAGGGGGTTGCTCCACGTACACCTCCTCCTTGATTGGCCCGTTGAGGAAAGCGCTCTTCACATCCATTTGGTACAACCTGAAAGAATGGTGAGCGGCATATGCTAGCAAGATTCGAATGGACTCTAGCCTAGCCACAGGAGCGAAAGTCTCCTCAAAGTCCAAACCTGCGACTTGGGCATAACCTTTTGCCACAAGTCGAGCCTTGTTCCTCGTCACCACCCCGTGCTCGCCCTGTTTGTTGCGGAATACCCACTTGGTTCCCACGACATTTTGCTTCGGACGAGGCACCAGTGTCCAAACTTCATTGCGCTTGAAGTTGTTGAGCTCCTCCTGCATGGCCGATACCCAATTCGGATCTAGCAAGGCCTCCTCTACCCTGAAAGGCTCAATAGAAGAGACAAAGGAGTAATGCTCACAAAAATTGACTAATCGAGATCGAGTAGTTACTCCCTTGCTAAGGTCACCCAGAATTTGATCGACGGGATGATCCCTTTGAATCATCGCTCGAACTTGGGTTGGAGGTGCCGGTTGCGCTTCTTCCTCCATCACTTGATCATCTTGTGCTCCCCCTTGATCAAGCGCCTCCACTTGAGGTACCTGTTCGTCATCTTCGGTTGGGGGATGCACCATAGTTGAGGAAGAAGGTTGATCTCGTTCATCTTGTTCCTGTGGCCGTACTTCTCCAATCGCCATGGTTCGTATAGCGGCCGTCGGAACATCTTCTTCATCTACATCAACAACTTGCTCTCTTGGAGAGCCATTAGTCTCATCAAATACAACGTCGCTGGAGACTTCAACCAAACCCGATGATTTGTTGAAGACTCTATACGCCTTTGTATTTGAGTCATAACCTAACAAAAACCCTTCTACAGCTTTGGGAGCAAACTTAGAATTTCTACCTTTCTTCACTAGAATGTAGCACTTGCTCCCAAATACACGAAAGTAAGATACATTGGGTTTGTTACCGGTTAGTAGTTCATACGACGTCTTCTTGAGGAGTCGGTGAAGGTAGACCCTGTTGATGACGTGGCAAGCCGTGTTCACGGCTTCCGACCAAAACCGCTCGGGGGTCTTAAATTCTCCAAGCATCGTCCTCGCCATGTCGATTAGCGTCCTTTTCTTCCTCTCTACCACACCATTTTGCTGTGGTGTGTAGGGAGCGGAGAACTCGTGCTTGATCCCTTCCTCCTCAAGAAATTCTTCCACTTGAAGGTTCTTGAACTCGGACCCGTTGTCACTCCTTATCTTCTTCACCTTGAGCTCAAACTCATTTTGAGCTCTCCTGAGGAAGCGCTTGAGGGTCCCTTGGGTTTCAGACTTATCCTGCAAAAAGAACACCCAAGTGAAGCGGGAAAAGTCATCAACAATTACTAGACCATACTTACTTCTTCCTATACTCAGATAGGCGACGGGTCCGAAGAGGTCCATATGCAGCAGCTCCAGGGGTCTTGAAGTGGTCATCACATTCTTGCTGTGATGTGCTCCTCCCACTTGTTTGCCTGCCTGACAAGCTGCACAAGGTCTATCTTTTTTGAATTTTACATTAGTCAATCCTATCACGTGTTCTCCCTTTAGAAGTTTGTGAAGGTTCTTCATCCCCACATGTGCCAAGCGGCGATGCCACAGCCAGCCCATGCAAGTCTTAGCTATTAAGCATGCATCTAGACCGGCCTCTTCTTTTGCAAAATCAACTAAGTAAAGCTTGCCGTCTAATACACCCTTAAAAGCTAGTGAATCATCACTTCTTCTAAAGACAGACACATCTACATTAGTAAATAGACAGTTATACCCCATGTTGCACAGTTGACTAACAGATAGTAAATTGTAACCAAGAGACTCTACTAAAAACACATTGGAAATAGAATGCTCATTGGAAATTGCAATTTTACCTAACCCTTTTACCTTGCCTTGATTCCCATCACCGAATATGATTGAATCTTGGGAATCTTTATTCTTGACGTAGGAGGTGAACATTTTCTTCTCCCCCGTCATATGGTTTGTGCATCCGCTGTCGATAATCCAGCTTGAACCCCCGGATGCATAAACCTGCAAGGCAAATTTAGGCTTGGGTCTTAGGTACCCAACTCATGTTGGGTCCTACAAGGTTAGCACATATATCCTTAGGGACCCAAATGCAAGTTTTATCACCTTTGCATTTTGCCCCTAACTTCCTAGCAATTACTTTTCTATCCTTTCTACAAATTGCAAAGGGTGCATTGCAAGCATAATAAATGATAGAAGGTTCATTTGCTACTTTCCTAGGAGCATGAATAACATTCTTTTTAGGAACAACATTTTTCCTAGTAACATTTCTATTATTCACATAAGAAGAACTAGGAGCAAACATGGCATGAGAGTCATAAACATATGAATCAAAAGCATCATAACTCCTATTTGCATTTCTAGTATGTCTTCTATCATGATACAAAAAGGCATGGTTCCTTTTAGCACTAGTAGCCATAGGGGCCTTCCCTTTCTCCTTGGTGGGAATGGGAGCCTTGTGGCTTGTTAAGTTCTTGGCTTCCCTCTTGAAGCCAAGTCCATCCTTAATTGAGGGGTGTCTACCAACCGTGTAGGCATCCCTAGCAAATTTTAGTTTTTCAAAATCACTTTTGCTAGTCTTAAGTTGGGCATTAAGACTAGCCACTTCATTATTTAACTTTGCAATAGAGGCTATGTGTTCACTACAAGCATCAATATCAAATTCTTTACATCTATTGCAAATAGCAACATTTTCTACACAAGTTGTTGATTTACTAGCTATTTCTATCTTAACATTCAACTCATCGTTAATGCTCTTTAATTTAGAAATTGTTTCATGACATGAAGATAATTCACAAGTAAGCATCTCATTTCTTTTAACTTCTAGAGCATGAGATTTTTGAGCTTCTACAAACTTATCATGTTCTTCATACAACAAATCCTCTTGCTTTTCTAAAAGTATATTCTTTTCATTCAAGGCATCAATTAATTCATTAATTTTGTCTATCTTAGATCTATCTAAGCCCTTGAACAGACATGAATAATCTACTTCATCCTCTTCACTAGATTCGTCCTCACTAGAAGAAGCATAGGTAGAGTTGCGAGTACATACCTTCTTCTCCTTTGCCATAAGGCATGTGTGACGCTCGTTGGGGAAGAGGGTTGATTTGTTGAAGGCAGTGGCGGCGAGTCCTTCATTGTCGGAGTCGGAAGAGGAGCAATCCGAGTCCCACTCCTTGCCTAGATGCGCCTCGCCCTTTGCCTTCTTGTAATGCTTCTTCTTCTCCCTTTTGTTCCCCTTTTCCTGGTCACTTTCATTATCAGGACAGTTAGCAATAAAATGACCAATCTTACCGCATTTGAAGCATGATCGCTTCCCCTTGGTCTTAGTCTTGCTCGGCTGTCCATTGCGACCCTTTAGCACCGTCTTGAATCTCTTGATGATGAGGGCCATTTCTTCATCATTAAGACCGGCTGCCTCAATTTGCGCCACCTTGCTGGGTAGCGCCTCCTTGCTCCTTGTGGCTTTGAGAGCAAAAGGTTGCGGCTCGTTGATTGGTCCATTCAAGGCGTCGTCCACATACCTTGCCTCCTTGATCATCATTCGCCCGCTGACGAATTTTCCTAAGACTTCTTCGGGCGACATTTTGGTGTACCTGGGATTCTCACGAATATTATTCACCAAATGAGGATCAAGAACGGTAAAGGACCTGAGCATTAGTCGGACGACGTCGTGGTCCGTCCATCGCGTGCTTCCGTAGCTCCTTATTTTGTTGATAAGGGTCTTGAGCCGGTTGTATGTCTGAGTTGGCTCCTCGCCCCTTATCATCGCGAATCGTCCAAGCTCGCCTTCCACCAACTCCATTTTGGTGAGCAAGGTAACGTCATTCCCCTCATGAGAAATCTTGAGGGTGTCCCAGATCTGCTTGGCGTTATCCAAGCCGCTCACTTTGTTATATTCATCCCTGCACAATGAAGCTAGAAGAACAGTGGTAGCTTGTGCATTCTTATGGATTTGCTCATTAATGAATGAAGGGCTATCTGAGCTATCAAATTTCATTCCACTTTCCACAATCTCCCAAATGCTTGGATGGAGAGAAAATAGGTGAGTACGCATTTTGTGACTCCAAAATCCGTAGTCCTCTCCATCAAAGTGAGGAGGCTTGCCAAGTGGAATGGGGAGCAAATGAGCATTTGAGCTATATGGAATGCGCGAATAATCAAAAGAAAAGTTTGAGTTAACCGTCTTTTGTTTGTCGTGGTCGTCGTCCTTTTGGGAAGAAGAGGACTCATCGCTGTCGTAGTAGACGATCTCCTTGATGCGTCTTGTCTTCTTCTTCTTCCCATCTTTTCGCTTGTGGCCCGAGCCTGAGTCATTGGACTTGTCATCCCTTGGCTCGTTGACGAAGGACTCCTTCTCCTTGTCGTTGATCACAATTCCCTTCCCCTTAGGATCCATCTCTTCGGGCGGTTAGTCCCTTTCTTGAAGAGAACGGCTCTGATACCAATTGAGAGCACCTAGAGGGGGGGGTGAATAGGTGATCCTGTAAAACTTCAAAACTTAAGCCACAAAAACTTGTTAAGGGTTAGCACAAGTATGGCCAAGTGGCTAGAGAGGAGTCAAAACACAATAACCACAAGAAAGCAATCACAGAGTTGACACAGTGGTTATCCCGTGGTTCGGCCAAGTACAAAACTTGCCTACTCCACGTTGTGGCGTCCCAACGGACGAGAGTTGCACTCAACTCCTCTCAAGTGATCCAATGATCAACTTGAATACCACGGTGTTTTTCTTTCCTTTGATCTTTTCCCGTTTGCGAGGAATCTCCACAACTTGGAGTCTCTCGCCCTTACAATTGAGTTCACAAAGAAATACAGAGTAAGGTGGGAATGAGCAACGCACACAAGACTCGAAAATCAGAGCAACAACACGCACACAAGTCGCAACAAGAGCTCGCAACGCAACACAAAGAGTTCACAACTCCACAAGAGCTCTATATGCTATCACAATGAAACGAATGCGTGAGATTGATGTCTTGGTGCTTAGAAGAGTTGTAGGAATGCTTGGTGTTCTCCTCCATGCGCCAAGGGGTCCCTTTTATAGCCCCAAGGCAGCTAGGAGCCGTTGGGAACAAATCTGGAAGGCCATCTTTGCCTTCTGTCTCGTGGCGCACCGGACAGTCCGGTGCACACCGGACACTGTCCGGTGCCCGATTTGTTTCCTTAAACAGCGCATCCGACCGTTGCTGTCTGAGTCAGATCTGCGCACCGTTGGCGCACCGGACATGTCCGGTGCACACCGGACAGTCCGGTGCCCCTTCTCGACCGTTGGCTCGGCCACGTGTCGCGCGCCGATCGCGCGGCCGACCGTTGGCCCGGCCGACCGTTGGCTCACCGGACAGTCCGGTGCACACCGGACAGTCCGGTGAATTTTAGCCGAAGTCGCCGGAGAAAAACCCGAGAGCGGCTGGTTTGCTCCGCGCTGGTCTGGCGCACCGGACACTGTCCGGTGCACACCAGACAGTCCGGTGCCCCAGCCCGAAACAGCCTTTGGCAGTACACAGCCACTCTCCACTTCTTTTCTTTTCTTCTTTCTCCTGTTTCTAACACTTAGACAAGATGTTAGTACACAAAACGAATGTACTAAGGCTTAGAAACATACCTTTACTTGTGATTTGCACTTTGTTCATCCATGAGCATATTTTCACATTTAAGCCCTTGTGTTTGCACTCAATCACCAAAATACTTAGAAATGGCCCAAGGGCACATTTCCCTTTCAGTACTCGACAGCGATGAAGGCGAACTTAAGGTTCCCCTGAGCGGTGGGCAGGGGCCCGACAATGTCCAGGCCCCAGCGCTGGAGGGGCCATGTATGGGCGATCAGTTTTGTATACTGCGAGGGGCTGCCTGACCGAGGAGAAAACTTCTGGCAGGCTTCGCAGGACCGTGTGACCCGATTTGCGGCGCAGATCATTGCGGGCCAGTAAAAGCCCTGGCGGATCACCTTAGCAGCTAGGGCCCTTGGCCTTGCGTGTGAGCCGCACGTGCCACTGTGAACTTCTCGTAGGATCTGCATGCCTTCGGCTTCGGTGACGCACTTGAGCATTGGCTGACTGACCCCTTTTTTGTAGAGTTGGCCTTCAATCAGTGCGAAGTCTCGACTTCGATGTCTGAGGCGCTTGGCCTCACTGATGTCGGCTGGATGATAATACCCCTGTAGGAACAGGGTTATTGGTGCCCGCCAGTCTTCGATCATGATAAGGGTGACTATGCGGTGGCCCTCGCTGTCATTGGTTATTTGGAGCCCTTCGGGGCTCCGGACGGCTGGCGTGCCGATGACATGAAAGAATACGTCGGAGGGCAGAGTTTTGCCCCTGGCGGCAGCCTTGGCCAATGCGTCGGCCTCTTCATTCTTGGCCCGATCCACATGCTGCAAGGTGAACCCTTTGAATTGCCTCTCGAGACTTCGGATGGCCGAGAGGTATTGCATGAGTGCGGGGTCCTTTGCTGCGTAGTCTTTCTCGACCTGGCCAGAAATTATCTTGGAGTCTGTTTTGATGATACAGGTGGTGACTCCGAGGGCCCTCAGCTTGCGGAGGCCGAGGATGACTGCTTCATATTCTGCTATATTGTTTGTGCATCTGTCGGATTCCAGAGCGAAGCTGAGGCGCGCTGCATATCTGTGCTTGACCCCGGCTGATGAGGTAATGACTGCAGCGGCGCCTGCCCCCGCATGGCACCATGCACCGTCGCAATGGATCGTCCAAACCTTCTCTGTGGACGGGTCTGGTTGTGTTATTGGCCCAGTCCAGTCGACGATGAAGTCTGCCAAGACTTGTGACTTGATGGCTGTCCTGGGCTCGAAGCTGATGTGGTAGCCGGAGAGTTCGGCTGCCCACTTGGCAATCCTCACCGATGCCTCCGGGTTTCTGAATAATTCGCCGAGTCCCCTGTCAGAGGTGACTCGGACCTTGAATGCTTCAAAGTAGTGGCGCAGTTTGCGCGAAGACATAACGACTGCGTAGGCAATCTTCTCCAGCTCTGTCATGTTGCACTTGGACGGTGTCAGTACCTCGGAGACATAGTACACGGGGCACTGCCGGACCGTGCCCTCGACAATCTGCTCCTGCACTAGTGCCGCGCTGACCGCATGTGGCAAAGCCGCGACGTAGAGCAGCAGGGGGAGCGAGGGGTCGGGGCTGGTAAGGACGGCCAACTCTGTCAGGTACTGTTTTAATGAGGCGAAGGCCGCCGCCTGCTCTGGTCCCCAGGCGAAGTCTTTTGCACCACGGAGTGTCTTGAGGAAGGGGAGACTTCGCTCGGCGGACCTGGAGATGAATCTGTTGAGAGCGGCCAATCTGCCTGTCAGGCGCTGGACGTCCCTGACGGACTGCGGAGGCGTCATGTCTATGATGGCCTGAATCTTGGTTGGGTTGGCCTCGATGCCGCGGTGTGATACCAGGTAGCCCAATATTTTGCCTTGGCGAACGCCGAAGACGCACTTTTCCGGGTTTAGGCGGAGTTGTGCGTCTCGCATGTTCGCGAATGTTTCGGCGAGGTCGGCGAGGTGGTCCTTCTTGCTCTTGCTGGCGACAACAATGTCGTCCACATATGTGAATATGTTTCTGCCAACTTGCCCTTTGAGCACTGTTTTGGTAAGCCTGGAGAAGGTGGACCCGGCGTTCTTGAGTCCCTCCGGCATTCTGATGAAGCAATATGTGCTGAAGGGTGTTATAAAGCTGGTGCTAGCCTTGTCTTCTTCCTTCATGTATATCTGGTGGTAACCGGAGAAGCAGTCGAGGAGGGACATGACTTCGCATCCGGCCACGCTATCGACTATTTTGTCGATCCGCGGCAACGGGAAATTGTCCTTTGGGCAGGCTTTATTGAGACTGGTGAAGTCGATGCACATTCGCCACTTCCCGCTCTTTTTCTGCACCATCACGACATTGGAGAGCCATGTGGGGTAAGCCACCGGCTCGATGAATTTGGCTTCCAGGAGGCGGTGCACTTCTGCCTTGGCGGCCTCCGTCTTCTCGTCGGACATCTTGCGAAGCCACTGCTTTTTCGGCCTTACCGAAGGGTCGATTCCCAGACTGTGCTCAATTATTGAACGGCTAACCCCGACCAGATCGAGGGCCGACCAGGCGAAGACATCTTTGTTCTTGGACAGGCAGCAGAGGAGCTTCTCTTCTTCATGCGAAGTAAGGTCTTCGCTGATAATGACTGTCTGCCTGGGCGTGGCCTGGTCGAGGGGGACAGTCTTGGTCCCGTCATTGCTCTGCAGCTGTGCCTTGTCGTGCTGCTTATTGGTTGGGCTGGCGGGCGCGGGGACCTCGCGTTGGGCCGTGAGGCAGTGCACGTTTCTTTGACCGGGCACGAAGTCCCGCTCTATGTTGCGCGCAGTCTGTTGATTGCCGAAGACTGTGATGACGCCTAGCGGACCTGGTATCTTCATACATAGGTACAGTCCGTGAATGGCTGCTTTGAACTTATTGATGGAGCCCCGGCCCATGATGGCATTGTAAGGATATACCATGTCCACAATGTCAAAGGTTATTTGCTCACTTCGGGCATTGGGTGCTACACCGAAGGAGAGAGGTAGCTCTATTTTGCCGACGGGGAAGGTGCCCTTGCCGCCAAAGCCATACAACGGGTTGTCCGAAGGCTTAAGCAGGCTGTGGCTTATGCCCATGCGATCGAAGGCGTGGAGGAAGATGATGTCCGCCTGACTGCCGTTGTCAACTAGGACTTTGTGCATGTCCCAGCCTGCCACGCTGCAATTGATAACCATGGCGTCGCAGTGGGGGGCGCTGCGCAGGTCGATGTCTCGTGCGTCGAAGGTTAGCGGTATGTGGGACCACCTTGTCTGCACGACTGGGCCAGTGACGGCGACATGGTTGATGCTGCGGTAGTGGTCCCGCTTCTGCCGCTTGGTGTCGAAGTCGGTGCTGGACCCCCTAGTTATCATGTGGATGACTCCGCGATATGGTTGATCGGCGAAGTCTTCCTGCTTTGGAGCATGGGGGATGTTTTGATGTTGCTGGTGTGGTGGTGGGGGTGGAGGAGGTACGATTTGTACTTCCTGATGGTGTTGGTAAGCGTGGTGCGGTGGATGCGGGGCGGGAGCGTGGATGTATGGTGGAGGGGGTTGCTGGTAATTGTGCGCGACAATTCTGGGGTTGTCAGCTGGCTGCGCCCGTGCCATTCTGTCTCTGGTGGCCTTCGTTTCGGGGCAGTCTTTGGTCTGGTGGGCGCAATCTTCGCCATGGAAGAGGCAGTAGAATCGGCGCGGCGGCTGCGCATGCCCTCGGCCCCTACCACGAGTTCCATTTCCGCGGCCCTGGGGGGGATATTCCTGGTGACGAGGGGGTCAGCAGCGGGATGCTGGTTGGCGATGTTGTGCACTTGCTGCTGATTGCGGCCGTCTCGACCGGAGTCTGGCTGCGGAGTCCTCATCCACGTGCGGCTGGACTGTGGGGCATCTTTGGGTTTCCGCTGTGACTCAACCTTGCGCTGGTGGAGCTCCTCAGATTTGGCATATTTTTCAAAGAGTTGATATAGCTCCTGGAGGTTCTTGGGCGGATCTCTGATACAGTGGCTGTAGAGGACGCCGGCACAAAGGCCACTGATGGCGTAGTGGATAGCTATCTGATCATCAACGGAGGGCAGCTGTGACTTGAGTGTTAAAAATTTGCGGTAATACTCCCGCAGAGTCTCCTTTTCCAGCTGCTTGCAAAGCGAGAGCTCGGCCAAGGCGTCGGTGTCTGGGCGGTACCCTTGGAAGTTGAGCAGGAACTTGTCCCTGAGACTTCTCCAGGAATCAATGGACAGCGGAGGCAATCTGGTGAACCAGGTGAGAGCTGGGCCCTCTAGGGCGATGATGAAAGACTTCGCCATTGTGGCGTCGTCCCCTCCGGCGGATGCAACGGCGACCTGATAACTCATTATGTATTGCGGCGGGTCGGTGCTGCCGTTGTACTTGGGATAGGTCCCTGCTCGGAAGTTAGCTGGCCAAGGCGTCACTTGCAGGTGTGGCGCCAGGGGACTTCGCTCATCGAGATAGTTGACCCCTTGGAAAGGCGCGGCGTGCGGGAAGGTGTGGTCGCGCTGGGGGAAACGCGGGTCCTCCGGTTGCGCGCGGTGTTGCAGGGGTGGCCCATGCTGCAGGCCGAGGTGGCCTTCGCGCGTGTCTTCGAGTTGTGCGCGCTGCTGGAGGGGTGGCTCGTGCTGCAGGCCGAGGTGGCCTTCGCGCTGCATCAGCGCAATCTCCCGCTCGAGTTCCTGGGCCTTCTGCTCTTCGTCGCGTATCATTTGCCACACTTTGGCTAGTGCGGACACACGCTGGCGCTTGGCCTCCAGTATCTCCTTCTGCCTCTGGAGATTGCGGTTCTTGAGGCGCAGGGCGCGCAACTGTAGCTGTTCTTCTGCTGAGACGCCGAGGACTTCACCGTCCTCGGTGAGGTCCGCGCCCTCCGGTGGTGCGAAGCCTGAGGGTGGCTGCGGTTGTCCCTCAGGGCCGCAGGTGCGGAGAGTGTCGTCTTCGCAGGTGCGAGGAACATCGTCTTCAGTGGCCTCTTGGTGGGTGGATTGGGTGAGGGCGAGGGCCTTGCCCTTTCTTGCGGCGAGCAGTGCTGCCTTCACAGCCTCGTCAGCCTTCGGGTTAGCTCTCTTGGGTGCCATCGCGGGTGGTTTTCTCGTAGCACGAACGGTGGGCGCCAAATGTTGGAACTTGCTCTCAGCTACAAGGGGATCCAACAAGGGTGAACAGTGACATTAACAGGGTGCTCGTGCTAGATGGCGATAGCTCCATTATTCTGGCCTCTCACGGGCACTGTGCAGGGGTATTTATAGGTACCTGAGCGCGCAGCGCCTTGAGCTAAGGACGCATGTGCCCTCAGCTACCTAGGTTATCCCCAGAATATTCCCATAAAGCGGGGTTACAGACCGTAATTACAGGGATGCCTTTACAAATTAGGCCCGTAACGCACGGCGGCCACGCGGGGCCCGTTACGATGGGCCGGATCGCACGTGGGCCTCTGAGCTGGACGAGGCCGCACTGTGGGATGCCCTTCGTCGCCGGTCTTCGTCTGGTGCGGAACAAGCGAAGGGTGTCCCTGCCTGTTTTGTTTCTGTTAGCTCAGCTGCTGCAGCGAAGGCTTCGAGCGAAGGGTGGCGCCTTTGCCTTCGCCCCAACAATAGCCACACTCCGCCTGATGGCAGGAGGGGGCACCAGAAGCTGAGCCAGAGCCAGCTGAGCCAGCGAGCCCAACACGCTGAAGCTGACGACGCTCGCGGCCGACCAGCCCCGTGTTGTTGAAGTCCGCCCCCTCTGCTAGGCCAGTGGGCACCCTCTCCCCTGAATGCTGAAGGAGAAGGTGGCCCACTGACCCGTGCGGGAGGTAGAGCTCCGGCTCAGCTCGCCCTCCGCCCAGCAAGGATGATGAAGATTCTTGAAGCTGAGGGCGGGGTAGAGGCTGTAGCCCGGCTTGCTTCTCTCCACCATCGAACTGGTGGTCACCGTCTTGGGTGACCATTAGTGAGGAGATGCAGCCGGGCTGCCTGATGAAAATCCTTGAAGCCGAGCGATGGCTGAAAGGTGCCAACTTCCGCGAAGTTGCGCTCCTCCAACGGCAGCAAGACGAAGGCAACGCGGGCGCTCCCCATTTGGGGGCTCGGAAGGTGGAAGGGCACAATGCATGAAGAGAGTGCGAAGGCGTGGCTGCCACCCAGGGAGCCATTCCCTTTTTAAAGGCAACTCACCCCACTCGCGTCCTCAGGCGTCGCGGGCTAAGTCTTCACCAACACGCTCAAAGGTCCTCCCCCTACGACACGGGGGCTGGGTCCCACACGACATGCAAGCTGGCCTAGGACAGAAGAAGCCAAACCGCCGCGCGCGGAGCGTGTAACCGCCCAGCGGTTACAAGCACTCCTCCGTCTTCGCCTAAACCAGTGGGTGAAAGGGCGGACCGCCAAGCAGGCAGCATGCAATCGTGCCACGGGGATGCACCCTTTCGACTTCGACGCGTCCAGCATGGAGTCCCAGGCCCACATGTCATGTAACCGGCGCGCTGGTTACTATGTGCGAAAACTGCACCGCCACTTGCGCCAGTGTCGCGCCTTCTCGACTGAGGAACTGGTGCCGCGATTCGAGGCAACCCTGCGCATGGACCAACAGTGCCAGCCAAGCACGTCGGTCACGGGTCAGTCAGCCGCGGGAGAAGGCGCGACGGTCGATATGGCCAGAAGTGGGCCGATAGTAATGGCAGCAGCAGGCGAGCGGAAGCGGCGGCCAAATCGTCTGCAGGCTCACGTCCCCTCCTGGAGCAGCAGGAGAGCCCTCTCCCACGACATGAAGACGACGCGCCCGTGTTCCGTTCCTCGAACGGCTCGCGCATGCACAATGGCTGCCCCACGAACCACTCATCCCGTTGCATTAACTCCACGGCAGGGCAGGCGACACCTTTGGCAGGTGAAGCGGGCGACGCTTCACCTCTGCCATAATGACCGCGTCAAAAAAAGGTGTGCCACGTCGTTCAATTTCGTATCCTTTTCCTCTTCCCCTTTCTCTCTCTTGCTACAGGGACCGGGAAAGGGGATACTTCGAAAGGGATCCTTCTCTGCGAAGGAAGCGGGCCCCGAGCCCTCCTACTGATCAGAGGTTCGAAGGCTAGCCCCTCGGAAGGGTTCGACAGCCGCCTCAGAGCATTCGGGCTCCGCGCCCACTACTGGTCAGAGGTTCGAAGGCTGGCCCCTCGGAAGGGTTCGACAGCCGCCTCAGGCCACTCGGGCTCCGTGCCCACTATTGATCAGGGGTTCATAGGCTGGCCCCCCGAAGGGTTCGACAGCCGCCTCAGAACATGCAGAGCGAGGGATGACTCTGGGTACGTCCGATACATGGCCGAGGCTCGGGCTATGCTCCCGAGGTACCCTAGGACATTTCCGAGACCAGCAGGAGCGATTCTGTAACGGAATCCCATTAGAGGGAGGCATCGTGCCCTCGGACCCTATCAAACGGAACCGGGTCCGGCAAATCACCTGCAGGTACTTTTGGAGCGCGCCTTTGGGCCACTAGCCGACCCTTATCGAACGGGGCACGAGCGTCCACTCGGATCACCCGTTAGCAACTCACTGGAGACACCATGTTCGGCACCCTCTGAGGGCAACATGGCGCTTTCCCTCCCTCCTCCTTGCGGAAAGGCGACGAAGGCGCGTATGAAAAAAGCAGAGTCAGTCCTTGACCGTCCCCTCGCCCTGTGCAGAGGCTCGGGGGCTGCTCTCGCGAACCCGGCTCCGGCCAAACCGTTGACAGCGTCAACATACCAGCCCGAGAACTCGGAACCTGACCATGCACCCGGACTACGATCAGATCGCATGAGGGAACAACCAGACTGGCTGAGGCATCACGAAAGGCACTAAGACCTCGGAGGAGTCAAACCACTCCTCTGAGGCCTTGGGGCTACACCCGGCGGGTGCGCTCACGCGCACCCACCGGAACGAAGTGTAACCGAGAAAGGCCGGTCCCCTTGCAAAAAAGTGCGACAAAGCCTCCAAGCGAGTACCAACACTCCCTTTGAGGCTCGGGGGCTACTATCGGGGACCATAATTAGGGGTACCCCCAAGACTCCTAAACTCGGCTGGTAACCACCATCAGCACAAAGCTGCAAAGGCCTGATGGGCGCAATTCAGGTCAAGGCTCCGTCCACTCAAGGGACACGATCTCGCCTCGCCCGAGTCCAGCCTCGGGCAGGAACAGTAGACCAAGGCAGATTCACACCTCGCCCGAGGGCATCCTCAAGTAACGGGCGCACCTTCGACTCGCCCGAGGCCCAGTTCGGGCATGCTTCACAGTGAAGCAACCTTGGCCAGATCGTCGCGCCAACCGACCACATCGCAGGAGCATTCAATGCAAGGATCGCCTGACACCTTATCCTGACGCGGGCTCCTCAGTCGACAAGGCCGAAGTGACCGCAGTCACTTCGCCCCTCCATTGACTGACCTGATAGGAAAACAGCGTCCCCTGCACTGCTCCGACTGCTGTGCCACCCACCAGGGTGAGGCTGACAGCAGCCAAGTCCAGCCTCGGGCGCCATAGGAAGCTCCGCCTCGCTCGACCCCAGGGCTCAGACTCAACCTCGACCTCGGACGACGGTCTCCGCCTCGTCCGACCCCAGGGCTCGGACTCAACCTTGACCTCAAACGACGGTCTCCGCCTCGCCCGACCCCAGGGCTTGGACTCAACCTCGACCTCGGACGACGGTCTCCGCCTCGCCCGACCCCAGAGCTCGGACTTAGCCTCGACCTCGGAGGAGCCTCCGCCTCGCCTGACCTTAGGCTCGGACCGACCACGTCGCAGGGGGTACATCATTACCCTACCCCTAGCTAGCTCAGGCTACGGGGAACAAGACCGGCATCCCATCTGGCTCACCTCGGTAAAACAAGTAAATGATGACACCCCGCGTGCTCCATGACGACGGCGGTTCTCAGCCCCCTACGGAAGCAAGGAGACGTCAGCAAGGTCCCGACAGCCCCGACAGCTGTGCTTCTACAGGGTTCAAGCGCTCCTCCGACGGCCACGACATCACATGAACAGGGCACCAACACCTCTCCGACAGCCACGTTGGCATGTACATAGGACTCTGGCTCCTCTCTGCCGGACACGTTAGCACACTGCTACACCCCCCATTGTACACCTGGGCCCTCTCCTTACGTCTATAAAAGGAAGGTCCAGGGCCCTCGTACGAGAAGGTGGCCGCGCGGGAGGACGGGCTGACGAGCAGGCTCTCTCTCTCCCTTGCGAACGCTTGTAACCCCCTACTGCAAGCGCATCCGCCCTGGGCGCAGGACAACACGAGCTGTGGTTCCCCTTATTGTTTTCCCCCTTGTGTTCCATCTCGCGCCGACCCATCTGGGCTGGGACACGCAGCGACAATTTACTCGTCGGTCCAGGGACCCCCCGGGGTCGAAACGCCGACACCAGTGTAGCACCAGACTATCCGGTGTGCCATGCGGAGCAATGGCTAACAGCGCCAACGATCGTCTACAAAAGGTGAACAGTGAGCTACAGTGCATGGACAGTTCGCGTAGAAGTCAGAGCAGCGCCAGAAGGCGCACCGGACAGTGAACAGGACCTTTCCGGTGCACCACCGGACTGTCCGGTGGCCCCACATGTCAGAGCTCCAACGGTCGAACCCTAACGGTTGAGTGACGTGGCTGGCGCACCGGACAGTGTCCAGTGGCGCACCAGACTGTCCGGTGCGACCTTCGACAGCAGCCTTCCCTAATGGCCACTTTGGTGGTTGGGGCTATAAATACCCCCCCAACCACCACACTTCAAGGCATCCAAGTTTTTAGCCAACACATTCAATACAAGAGCTAGTGCATTCAATACAAGACACAAATAAAGTGAATCAAAATCTCTCTAAGTCCCAATTCCACTCAAAGCAATAGTGACTAGAAGAGAGAATTTTGTCGTGTTCTTTTGAGCTCTTGCGCTTGGATCGCTTTTCTTCTTCCCCATTTCTTGTTCCCAAGTCATTTGTAATCAAAGCAAGAGACACCAATTGTGTGGTGGTACTTGTGAGGACTAAGTGTCCCAATTGATTGAGAAGAGAAGCTCACTCGTTCTAGGTGACCGTTTGAGAGAGGGAAAGGGTTGAAAGAGACCCGGTCTTTGTGACCACCTCAACGGGGAGTAGGTTTGCAAGAACCGAACCTCGGTAAAACAAATCACCGTGTCATCCGCCTTATTTGCTTGTGATTTGTTTTTCGCCCACTCTTTCGGACTCGACTTTATTTCTAACGCTAACCCCGGCTTGTAGTTGTGCTTAAACTTTATAAATTTCAGATTTGCCTATTCACCCCCCCTCTAGGCGACTTTCAATTGGTATCAGAGCCCGGTACTTCATTAGAGCCTAACCGCTCAAAGTGATGTCGGGAGCTCATGCCAAGAAGGAGATGGTGACCGGCGAGAAGCCCGCCACAAGCCATGGGAAAGCTCCATCGGGAGAGTCCGGCAACAAGAAAAGGGAGGAATCACCTCCCCGCGTCAAGTCGCACCGGTGTGGCGACAAGAAGAAGAAAATGAAGAAAGTGGTCTACTACGAAACCGATTCTTCGTCGCCTTCCACCTCCGGCTCCGACACGTCGTCCGTCACTTCTAAGCGCCATGAGCGCAAGAAGTTTAGTAAGATCCCCTTACGCTATCCTCGCATTTCCAAACTGAGAGCACCTAGAGGGGGGGTGAATAGGTGATCCTGTGAAACTTGAAAACTTAAGCCACAAAACTTGGTTAATCGTTAGCACAATAATTGCCAAGTGGCTAGAGAGGAGTCAAAACACAATAACCACAAGAAATCAATCACAGAGATGACACGGTGGTTATCCCGTGGTTCGGCCAAGACCAACGCTTGCCTACTCCACGTTGTGGCGTCCCAACAGACGAGGGTTGCAATCAACCCCTCTCAAGCGGTCCAAAGACCCACTTGAATACCACGGTGTTTTGCTTGCTTTTTCTCAATCCCGTTTGCGAGGAATCTCCACAACTTGGAGCCTCTCGCCCTTACACTTTAAGATCACAAAGAAACACGGAGCAAGGGAGGGATTAGCAACGCACTCAAGAAATCACAGCAACACCACGCACACAAGTCACAACGAGAGCTCACAATACAACTCAATGAGTTCACCACTCAACTAGAGCTCTAATTGCTATCGCAAAGAATCAAAGGCGCGGAATCGATGTCTTGGTGCTTAGGAATGTTGTAGGAATGCTTGGTATCCTCCTCCATGCGCCTAGGGGTCCCTTTTATAGCCCCAAGGCAGCTAGGAGCCATTGAGAGCAATCTAGGAAGGCTGATCTTGCCTTCTATCGACTGGCGCACCGGACAGTCCGGTGCACACCGGACATGTCCGGTGCCCGATTTCTTTCCATAAATGGCACAGTCGACCGTTGGCAGCCAGAGAGCCGTTGGCGCACCGGACATGTTCGGTGCACACCGGACAGTCCGGTGCCCCCTTCTAGCCGTTGGCTTGGCCACGTGTCCCGCGCAGATCGCGCGGCCGACCGTTGGCCCGGCCGACCGTTGGCTCACCGGACAGTCCGGTGCACACCGGACAGTCCGGTGAATTATAGCCGTACGTCGCCGGTGAATTCCCGAGAGCGGCCACTTCGCTCGAGCCAGCCTGGCGCACCGAACACTGTCCGGTGCTCCCAGACTCAGCAGAGTCTTGGCTGCTCGAGCCAAGACATTTACAATTGGATTTTTCCTGTTTCCAGCACTTAGACACAATACATTAGTCCATAAAACAATGTACTAAGTCTGAGAAACATACCTTTATCCTTGATTTGTACTTTGTCCACCTTTTTACACTTAGGCACTTGTGTTGGACACTAAATCACCAAAATACTTAGAAATGGCCCAAGGGCACATTTCCCTTTCAATCTCCCCCTTTTTGGTGATTTATGCCAACACAACATAAAGCAAGTAGAACAAGTACAAAATCAATTCAACTAAGAACTCAAAATTGTTTTGATTCAAATTTGACATATATGGATCACTCTATGCCACCACTTGGTTTGTTTTTGTAAATCAAACTCAAATTTCTATCTCTAAGTCAACCACACATGTTAAGACATAAAGAGAGTCATTCCAAGAGAAATTGATTCAAGATTTCAAAAACTCCCCTTTTTCCCATAATCAATACTTCTCCCCACAAGAAGCCAACTTTTGACAAGAGAGACACTAAAAGAGTTGTGATAAACCAAAAGCTTTATTCTACTATTTTCAAAATCTCTCAAGTGGTAGCTGATCCATTTATCGCTTTGGCCTTTATTTTCTCCCCCTTTGGCATCAAGCACCAAAACGGGATCAATCTTGGCCCTTTAACCCCATTGCCTCACCAAAATCTTCAGATAAGAACACAAAGGCAATAAGAGTACATGAGATGAACTTGGAATAAGTTACCCTCTCATCGGAGTGCAGTGGAAGTCTTTCATGGTCCAAGTCCACCGTTTCCCTTTCAAACCTCCTTTGAGACTAAAACAAGTAAACTAAAGCATATGATTAGTCTCAAAGGGTCAAGTTGTAGCACAGCTCCCCCTAAATATGTGCATCACTTGCAAAAAGGACTTGTGAGGTCCAGGGAGTGTTTGTACAACTTGAGCACCACAAGTAATCAACAAAATGCATAAGGAACATGATCAAAGGCATAAATACATGTATGCTATAAATCAATCCAAGTTCCGTGAATCTAGGACATTTAGCTCACTACGCAGCCTGCAAAAGGTCTTTTCATCTAAAGGCTTAGTGAAGATATCGACTAGCTGGTTCTCGGTGCTAACATGAAACACTTCGATATCTCCCTTTTGCTGGTGGTCTCTCAAAAAGTGATGCCGGATGTCAATGTGCTTTGTGCGGCTGTGCTCAACAGGATTTTTCGCTATTCAGATAGCACTCTCATTATCACATAGGAGTGGGACTTTGCTCAGATTGTAGCCAAAGTCCCGGAGGGTTTGCCTCATCCAAAGTAGTTGCGCGCAACACTGTCCTGCGGCAACATACTCGGCCTCAGCGGTGGATAGGGCAACGGAAGTTTGTTTCTTAGAGTTCCACGACACCAGGGACCTTCCTAAGAATTGGCACGTCCCCGATGTACTCTTCCTATCGACCTTACATCCAGCATAGTCGGAATCTGAGTACCCAATCAAGTCAAAGTTAGACCCCTTTGGATACCAGATCCCGAAGCAAGGCGTAGCGACTAAATATCGAAGAATTCGCTTCACAGCCACTAAGTGACACTCCTTAGGATCGGATTGAAATCTAGCACACATGCATACGCTAAGCATAATATCCGGTCTACTAGCACATAAATAAAGCAAAGAACCTATCATGGACCGGTATGCTTTTTGATCAACGGACTTACCTCCTTTGTTGAGGTCGGTGTGTCCATTAGTTCCCATCGGCGTCTTTGCGGGCTTGGCGTCCTTCATCCCAAACCGCTTTAGCAAGTCTTGCGTGTACTTCGTTTGGGAGATGAAAGTGCCGTCCTTGAGTTGCTTCACTTGGAACCCAAGGAAGTAGTTCAACTCGCCCATCATCGACATCTCGAATTTCTGCGTCATAACCCTGCTAAACTCTTCACAAGACTTTTGATTAGTAGAACCAAATATTATGTCATCGACATAAATTTGGCACACAAAAAGATCACCATCGCAAGTCTTAGTAAAAAGAGTTGGATCGGCTTTCCCAACCTTGAAAGCATTAGCAATTAAAAAGTCTCTAAGGCATTCATACCATGCTCTTGGGGCTTGCTTAAGTCCATAGAGCGCCTTAGAGAGCTTACACACGTGGTCGGGGTACCGTTCATCCTCGAAGCCAGGGGGTTGCTCCACGTACACCTCCTCCTTGATCGGCCCGTTGAGGAAAGCGCTCTTCACATCCATTTGGTACAACCTGAAAGAATGGTGAGCGGCATATGCTAGCAAGATACGAATTGATTCTAGCCTAGCCACAGGAGCAAAAGTCTCCTCAAAGTCCAAACCTGCGACTTGGGCATAACCTTTTGCCACAAGTCGAGCCTTGTTTCTCGTCACCACCCCGTGCTCGTCCTGTTTGTTGCGGAACACCCACTTGGTTCCCACAACATTTTGCTTGGGACGAGGCACCAGTGTCCAAACTTCATTGCGCTTGAAATTGTTGAGTTCCTCCTGCATGGCCAACACCCAGTCCGGATCTAGCAAGGCCTCTTCTACCCTGAAAGGCTCAATAGAAGAGGCCCGTGTTTTGCTTGCTTTTTCTCAATCCCGTTTGCGAGGAATCTCCACAACTTGGAGCCTCTCGCCCTTACACTTTAAGATCACAAAGAAACACGGAGCAAGGGAGGGATTAGCAACGCACTCAAGAAATCACAGCAACACCACGCACACAAGTCACAACGAGAGCTAACAATACAACTCAATGAGTTCACCACTCAACTAGAGCTCTAATTGCTATCGCAAAGAATCAAAGGCGAGGAATCGATGTCTTGGTGCTTAGGAATGTTGTAGGAATGCTTGGTATCCTCCTCCATGCGCCTAGGGGTCCCTTTTATAGCCCCAAGGCAGCTAGGAGCCGTTGAGAGCAACCTAGGAAGGCTGATCTTGCCTTCAATCGACTGGCGCACCGGACAGTCCGGTGCACACCGGACATGTCCGGTGCCCGATTTCTTTCCATAAATGGCACAGTCGACCGTTGACAGCCAGAGAGCCGTTGGCGCACCGGACATGTCCGGTGCCCCCTTCTAGCCGTTGGCTTGGCCACGTGTCCCGCGCAGATCGTGCGGCCGACCGTTGGCTCGGCCGACCGTTGGCTCACCGGACAGTCCGGTGCACACCGGACAGTCCGGTGAATTATAGCCGTACGTCGCCGGTGAATTCCCGAGAGCGGCCACTTCGCTCGAGCCAGCCTGGCGCACCGGACACTGTCCGGTGCACCACCAGACAGTCCGGTGCACCAAGACTCAGCAGAGTCTTGGCTGCTCGAGCCAAGACATTTACAATTGGATTTTTCCTGTTTCTAGCACTTAGACACAATACATTAGTCCATAAAACAATGTACTAAGTCTGAGAAACATACCTTTATCCTTGATTTGTACTTTGTCCACCTTTTTACACTTAGGCACTTGTGTTGGACACTAAATCACCAAAATACTTAGAAATGGCCCAAGGGCACATTTCCCTTTCACAAACGCACTCCTTTACTTTCCGTCCCACTAGGCAAACCACCAGTTTTTAACGGTGAGGATTATTGTATGTGGAGTGATAAAATGAGGCACCATCTAACCTCACTCCACACTAGCATTTGGGACATTGTTGAATTTGGAGCGCAGGAACCATCCGTGGGGGATGAAGGCTATGACTCGAATGAGGTAGCCCAAATTCGGCACTTCAACTCCCAAGCCACTACTATACTCCTGAGAGCACCTAGAGGGGGGGGGGGTGAATAGGTGATCCTGTAAAAACTTGAAACTTAATGCCACAAAACTTGATTAGGAGTTAGCACAATAAAGCCAAGTGGCTAGAAAGGAGTTCTTGCAAAACACAATAACCACAAAGATATCAACACAGAGAGGCACAGTGGTTTATCCCGTGGTTCGGCCAAGTCAACACTTGCCTACTCCACGTTGTGGCGTCCCAACGGACGAGGGTTGCAATCAACCCCTCTCAAGTGATCCAATGATCCACTTGAATACCATGGTGTTTCTTTTCCTTTCACTATATCCCGTTTGCGAGGAATCTCCACAACTTGGAGTCTCTCGCCCTTACAAAAGATGATCACAAATGAACATGGAAGTAAGGATGGGATGAGCAACACACACAAGTCCACAGCAAATACGCACACACATGGTCAAGACTTGAGCTCTAATGAATATCACAAAGTTCTCACTAGAACGGAGCTCAAATCACTAAGAAAGTCAAACGAGTGCGTAAATACGAAGTGTGAGTGATCAAGAATGGTCAAAGTGTGCTTGGTGTACTCCTCCATGCGCCTAGGGGTCCCTTTTATAGCCCCAAGGCAGCTAGGAGCCGTTGAGAGCATTCCAGGAAGGCAATTCTTGCCTTCTGTCGACTGGCGCATCGGACAGTCCGGTGCACCACCGGACACTGTCCGGTGCGGATTTCTTTCCTATTTTGGCACAGCCGACCGTTGGCGATTTGGAGCCGTTGGCGCACCGGACAGTCCGATGCCCCCTTCAGACCGTTGGCCCGGCCACGCGTCACGCGCGGATTGCGCGGCCGACCGTTGGCTTGGCCGACCGTTGGCTCACCGGACAGTCCGGTGCACACCGGACAGTCCGGTGAATTTTAGCCGTACGCCGCCGACGAATTCTCGAGAGCGGCCTTTTCACCAGAGCCAGCCTGGCGCACCGGACACTGTCTGGTGCACCACCGGACAGTCCGGTGCACCTAGACTGAGCAGAGTCTTGGCTGCTCGAGCCAAGTCTTTTCCAATTGTCTTTTCTCTGATTCTAGCACTTAGACAAATATGTTAGTACACAAAAACCAATGTACTAAGTCTAGAATCATACCTTTGTATTGATTTGCACTTTGTCCACCCTTTGGCATATACTCATTCCCTTAATGTGTGTTGGGCACTTAATCACCAAAATCTTATAGAAATGGCCCAAGGGCACATTTCCCTTTCAATCTCCCCCTTTTTGGTGATTTATGCCAACACAACAAAAAGCAACTAAAAGAAGTGCAACATCAATGCACATAAGAACACAAATTTGTTTTGATTCAAATTTGGCATATTTGGATCATTCTTTGCCACCACTTGATTTGTTTTTGCAAATCAAACTCAATTTCCTATCTCTAAGTCAAATTCACTTGTTGAGTCATAGAGAAAGATATTCCAAGAGAAATTGATCACTAATTCAAAAACTCCCCCCTATTTCCCATAATCAAACATTCCCATAATCAAACATTCTCCCCACAAGAGACCAACTCTTGACAAAAAAGAGATAATAAGAATTTTGACAAATCAACAAGTTCTAACTCTACTATTTTCAGAATTCTCAAGTGGTAGCTGATCCATTTGTTGCTTTGGCCCTTAATTTCTCCCCCTTTGGCATCAAGCACCAAAACGGGATCATTTTTTGGCCTTTTAACCCCATTGCCTCATCAAAATCTTCAACTAAGAGTAAAAAGGCAATAAGAGTATGAAGATGAAATTGGAGTTAGTTACTTTTTCATCGGCGTGCAGTGGAAGTCTTTCATGGTCCAAGTCCAACATTCCCTTTCAATCCACCTTTGAGACTAAATCAAGCAAACTCAAGCACACAGTTAGTCTCAAAGGGTCAAGTTGTAGCACATCTCCCCCTAAATATGTGCATCACTTGCAAATGGACTTGTGAGGTCCGGGGAGTGTTTGTACAACTTGAGCACCATAAATAAACAACAAAATGCATAAGGATCATGATCAAGGCATAAAACACATGTATGCTATAAATCAATCCAGGTTCCGCGAATCTAAGACATTTAGCTCACTACGCAGCCTGCAAAAGGTCTTCTCATCTAGAGGCTTGGTAAAGATATCGGCTAGCTAGTTCTCGATGCTAACATAAAACACTTCGATATCTCCCTTTTGCTGGTGGTCTCTCAAAAAGTGATGTCGGATGTCTATGTGTTTTGTGCGGCTGTGTTCAACAGGATTGTCCGCCATGCGGATAGCACTCTCATTATCACATAGGAGTGGGACTTCGCTCAGATTGTAGCCAAAGTCCCGGAGGGTTTGCCTCATCCAAAGTAGTTGCGCGCAACACTGTCCTGCGGCAACATACTCGGCCTCAGCGGTGGATAGGGCAACAGAAGTTTGTTTCTTAGAGCTCCACGACACCAGGGACCTTCCTAAGAATTGGCACGTCCCCAATGTACTCTTCCTATCGACCTTACATCCAGCATAGTCGGAGTCTGAATATCCAATCAAGTCAAAGGTAGACCCCTTTGGATACCAGATCCCGAAGCAGGGCGTAGCGACTAAATATCTAAGAATTCGCTTCACGGCCACTAAGTGACACTCCCTTGGATCGGATTGAAATCTAGCACACATGCATACGCTAAGCATAATATCCGGTCTACTAGCACATAAATAAAGTAAAGACCCTATCATAGACCGGTATGCTTTTTGATCAACGGACTTACCTCCTTTGTTGAGGTCGACGTGTCCGTCAGTTCCCATTGGAGTCTTTGTGGGCTTGGCGTCCTTCATCCCAAACCGCCTTAGCAAGTCTTGTGTGTACTTCGTTTGGGAGATGAAGGTGTCGTCCTTGAGTTGCTTCACTTGGAACCCAAGGAAGTAGTTCAACTCGCCCATCATCGACATCTCGAATTTCTGCGTCATCACCCTGCTAAACTCTTCACAAGACTTTTGGTTAGTAGAACCAAATATTATGTCATCGACATAAATTTGGCACATAAATAAGTCACCATCACAAGTCTTAGTGAATAAAGTTGGATCGGCTTTCCCAACCTTGAAAGCATTAGCAATTAAAAAGTCTCTAAGGCATTCATACCATGCTCTTGGGGCTTGCTTAAGTCCATAGAGCGCCTTAGAGAGCTTACACACATGGTCGGGGTACCGTTCATCCTCAAAGCTAGGGGGTTGCTCCACGTACACCTCCTCCTTGATTGGCCCGTTGAGGAAAGCGCTCTTCACATCCATTTGGAACAACCTGAAAGAATGGTGAGCGGCATAGCTAACAAAATGCGAATGGACTCTAGCCTAGCCACAGGAGCAAAAGTCTCCTCAAAGTCCAAACCTGCGACTTGGGCATAACCTTTTGCCACAAGTCATGCCTTGTTCCTTGTCACCACCCCGTGCTCGTCTTGTTTGTTGCAAAACACCCACTTGGTTCCCACAACGTTTTGCTTGGGACGAGGCACCAGTGTCCAAACTTCATTTCGCTTGAAGTTGTTGAGCTCTTCCTGCATGGCCAACACCCAGTCCGGATCTAGCAAGGCCTCTTCTACCCTGAAAGGCTCAATAGAAGAGACAAAAGAGTAATGCTCACAAAAATTAACTAATCTAGAGCGAGTAGTTACTCCCTTGCTAATGTCACCCAAAATTTGGTCGACGGGATGATTCCTTTGAATCGTTGCTCGAACTTGAGTTGGAGGTGCCGGTTGTGCTTCTTCCTCCATAACATGATCATCTTGTGCTCCCCCTTGATCACGCGCCTCTTCTTGATGAACCTGTTCATCGTCTTGAGTTGGGGGATGCACCATTATTGAGGAAGAAGGTTGATCTTGCTCCTTTTGTTCCTGTGGTCACACATCGCCAATCGCCATGGTACGTATTGCGGCCGTTGGAACGTCTTCTTCATCTACATCATCAAGATCAACAACTTGCTCTCTTGGAGAGCCATTAGTCTCATCAAATACAACGTCACTAGAGACTTCAACCAAACCCGATGATTTGTTGAAGACCCTATACGCCTTTGTATTTGAGTCATAACCTAACAAAAACCCTTCTACAGCTTTGGGAGCAAATTTTGAATTTCTACCTTTCTTCACCAGAATGTAGCATTTACTCCCAAAAACTCGAAAATATGAAACGTTGGGTTTGTTATCGGTTAGAAGCTCGTATGATGTCTTCTTGAGGAGGCGATGAAGGTAGACCCGGTTTATGGCGTGGCAAGCCGTGTTCACGGCTTCCGACCAAAACCGCTCGGGGGTCTTGAACTCTCCAAGCATCGTCCTTGCCATATCGATGAGCGTCCTGTTCTTCCTCTCTACCACACCATTTTGCTGTGGTGTCTAGGGAGCGGAGAACTCGTGCTTGATTCCTTCCTCCTCAAGGTACTCTTCTACTTGAAGATTCTTGAACTCTGACCCGTTGTCGCTCCTTATCTTCTTCACCTTGAGCTCAAACTCATTTTGAGCTCTCCTTAGGAAGCGCTTGAGGGTCCCTTGGGTTTCAGATTTGTCCTGCAAAAAGAATACCCAAGTGAAGCAGGAAAAATCATCAACAATTACTAAACCATACTTACTTCCCCTAATGCTGAGGTAGGCGACGGGTCCGAAGAGGTCCATATGCAGCAGCTCCAGGGGTCTTGATGTGGTCATCACATTCTTGCTGTGATGCATACTTCCCACTTGTTTACCTGCTTGACAAGCTGCACAAGGTCTATCTTTTTCGAAATGCACATTTGTTAGACCTATCACATGTTCTCCCTTTAGAAGTTTGTGAAGGTTCTTCATCCCCACATGTGCTAGACGACGATGCCATAACCAGCCCATGCTAGTCTTAGCAATTAAGCATGCATCTAGACCGGCCTCCTCTTTTGCAAAATCAACTAAATAAAGTTTGTTGTCTAATACACCCTTAAAAGCTAATGAACCATCACTTCTTCTAAAGACAAACACATCTACATTTGTGAATAAGCAATTATATCCCATATTACATAATTGACTAACGGACAACAAATTATACCCGAGCGATTCAACTAAAAACACATTAGAGATAGAATGCTCGGAAGAAATAGCTATTTTTCCTAGTCCTTTAACCTTGCCTTGATTCCCGTCACCGAATATGATTGAGTCTTGGGAATCTTTGTTCTTGACGTAGGAGGTGAACATCTTCTTCTCCCCCGTCATGTGGTTTGTGCATCCGCTGTCGATAATCCAGCTTGATCCCCCGGATGCATAAACCTGCAAGGCAAATTAGGCTTGGGTCTTAGGTACGCAACTCTTGTTGGGTCCTACAAGGTTAGTAACAATAGCCTTAGGGACCCAAATGCAAGTCTTGTCTCCCTTGCATTTGGCCCCCACCTTCTTAGCAATCACCTTTTTATTTTTGCATGAAAGAACAAATCTAGTATTGCATGCAAGAAATACAGTGGTAGATTCATTACAAACTTTCCTAGGAGCATGAACAATATTTTTCCTAGGCATATTTCTACCATACACATTAGCGGAACCTGAAGCAATCATGGCATGTGAAACAAAAGCATTATAACTTCTATTATAATGAACATCCCTAGAATGTCTCCTATCATGGTACATGAAAGCATGGTTCTTTTGAACACTATTTGCCATAGGGGCCTTCCCTTTCTCCTTGGCGGAGATGGGAGCCTTATGACTTGTCAAGTTCTTGGCTTCCCTCTTGAAGCCAAGCCCATCCTTAATTGAGGGGTGTCTACCAATCGTTAGGCATCCCTTGCAAATTTTAGTTTATCAAATTCATTTTTGCTAGTCTTAAGTTGAGCATTAAGACTAGCCACTTCATCATTTAATTTAGAAATTGAAACTAGGTGTTCACTACAAGCATCAATATTGGAATCTTTACACCTATTGCAAATCATAACATGTTCTATACAGGAGGTTGATTTACTAGCTATTTCTAACTTAGCATTCAAGTCATCATTGATACTCTTTAAGCTAGAAATAGATTCATGGCATGTAGACAATTCATATGAAAGCATTTCATTTCTTTTAACTTCTAAAGCAAGAGAATTTTGTGCACTTACAAATTTATCATGCTCTTCATATAAAAGATCTTCTTGATTTTCTAAAAGTCTATTTTTCTCATTCAATGCATCAATTAATTCATTGATTTTATCAATTTTAGTTCTATCTAACCCTTTGAATAAACTAGCATAGTCTACTTCATCATCGCTAGATTCGTCATCACTTGAAGAGGCATATGTAGTAGCATTTCGAGTACTTATCTTCTTCTCCTTTGCCATGAGGCAGGTGTGATGCTCGTTGGGGAAGAGAGACGATTTGTTGAAGGCGGTGGCGGCGAGTCCTTCGTTGTCGGAGTCGGACGAAGAGCAATCCTAATCCCACTCCTTTCCAAGGTGTGCCTCGCCTTTAGCCTTCTTGTAGACCTTCTTGTTCTCTCTTTTCCCATTCTTTCCTTGTTCCTGGTCACTATCATTATCGGGACAGTTAGCTATAAAGTGACCAATCTTACCACACTTGAAGCAGGAGCGCTTTCCCTTCATCTTGCTCTTTTTGGGATGCTCCTTGCGACCCTTTAGTGCCGTCTTGAAGCGCTTGATGATGAGGGCCATTTCTTCCTCATTGAGCCCCACCGCCTCAACTTGTGCCACCTTGCTAGGTAGCGCCTCCTTGCTATTTGTTGCCTTGAGAGCAATGGCTTGAGGCTCATGAATTGGACCATTCAATGCCTCATCGACGTATCTTGCCTCCTTGATCATCATCCGCCCGCTTACGAACTTTCCAAGTATTTCTTCGGGTGACATCTTGGTGTACCTAGGATTTTCACAAATATTGTTTACAAGATGTGGATCAAGGACAGTGAAAGACCTTAGCATTAGGCGGACGACGTCGTGGTCCGTCCATCGCGTGCTTCCATAGCTCCTTATTTTGTTGACGAGGGTCTTGAGCTTGTTGTATGTTTGGGTTAGCTCCTCCCCCTGATCATTGCGAACCTTCCTAGTTCGCCTTCCACCAATTCCATCTCGGTGAGCATGGTGACGTCATTCCCCTCATGCGAGATCTTGAGGGTGTCCCAAATCTGCTTGGCGTTATCCAAGCCGCTCACCTTATGGTATTCATCCCTGCACAATGATGCTAAAAGAATAGTAGTAGCTTGTGCATTTTTGTGAATTTGCTCATTGATAAATATGGGACTATCCGTACTATCAAATTGCATTCCATTCTCTACTATCTCACATATACTTGGATGGAGAGAGAACAAGTGACTACACATTTTGTGACTCCAAAATCTGTAGTCCTCTCCATCAAAGTGAGGAGGTTTGCCAAGTGGAATGGAAAGCAAGTGAGCATTTGAACTTTGCGGAATACGAGAATAATCGAAAGAAAAGTTCGAGTTAACCGTTTTCTTTTTCTCCTCGTATTCGTCGTCCTTTTGGGA
The DNA here is from genome assembly GCF_902167145.1 of Zea mays. Classification (NCBI taxonomy): domain Eukaryota; kingdom Viridiplantae; phylum Streptophyta; class Magnoliopsida; order Poales; family Poaceae; genus Zea; species Zea mays. The sequence continues at coordinate 99,869,412 of NC_050101.1, forward strand.
AGAGGAAGACTCGTCGCTGTCATAGTAGACTATCTTCTTGATCCGCCTCTTCTTCTTCACGTCCTTCTTCTTTTGACTCAAGCCAGAGTCATTGGCTTTGTCATCCCTCGGCTCGTTGAAGATGGACTCCTTCTCCTTATCGTTGACCACCATCCCCTTTCCCTTAGGATCCATCTCTTCGGGCGATTAGTCCCTTTGTGAAGAGAATGGCTCCGATACCAATTGAGAGCACCTAGAGGGGGGGTGAATAGGTGATCCTATAAAAACTTGAAACTTAATGCCACAAAACTTGATTAGGAGTTAGCACAATAAAGCCAAGTGGCTAGAAAGGAGTTCTTGCAAAACACAATAATCACAAAGATATCAACACAGAGAGGCACAGTGGTTTATCCCGTGGTTCGGCCAAGTCAACACTTGCCTACTCCACGTTGTGGCGTCCCAATGGACGAGGGTTGCAATCAACCCCTCTCAAGTGATCCAACGATCCACTTGAATACCATGGTGTTTCTTTTCCTTTCACTATATCCTGTTTGCGAGGAATCTCCACAACTTGGAGTCTCTCGCCCTTACAAAAGATGATCACAAATGAACACGGAAGTAAGGATGGGATGAGCAACACACACAAGTCCACAGCAAATACGCACACACACGGTCAAGACTTGAGCTCTAATGAATATCACAAAGTTCTCACTAGAACGGAGCTCAAATCACTAAGAAAGTCAAACGAGTGCGTAAAGACGAAGTGTGAGTGATCAAGAATGCTCAAAGTGTGCTTGGTGTACTCCTCCATGCGCCTAGGGGTCCCTTTTATAGCCCCAAGGCAGCTAGGAGCCGTTGAGAGCATTCCAGGAAGGCAATTCTTGCCTTCTGTCGACTGGCGCACCGGACTGTCCGGTGCACCACCGGACACTGTCCGGTGCGGATTTCTTTCCTATTTTGGCGCAACCGACCGTTGGCGATTTGGAGCCGTTGGCGCACTGGACACTGTCCGGTGCACACCGGACAGTCCGGTGCCCCCTTCAGACCGTTGGCCCAGCCACACGTCACACGCGGATTGCGCGGCCGACCGTTGGCTTGGCCGACCGTTGGCTCACCGGACAGTCCGGTGAATTTTAGCCATACGCCGCCGACGAATTCCCGAGAGCGGCCTTTTCACCAGAGCCAGCCTGGCGCACTGGACACTGTCCGGTGCACCTAGACTGAGCAGAGTCTTGGCTGCTCGAGTCAAGTCTTTTCCAATTGTCTTTTCTCTGATTCTAGCACTTAGACAAATATTTTAGTACACAAAAACCAATGTACTAAGTCTAGAATCATATCTTTGTATTGATTTGCACTTTGTCCACCCTTTGGCATATACTCATTCCCTTAATGTGTGTTGGGCACTTAATCACCAAAATCTTATAGAAATGGCCTAAGGGCACATTTCCCTTTCAACTCCTCGCCTCTCTAAGTCGAGAGGAGTATAATAAGGTGCAAGGGTTGAAGAGTGCCAAAGAGATTTGGGACGTGCTCAAGACCGCGCACGAAGGAGATGAGGTTACCAAGATCACCAAGCAGGAAACGATCGAGGGGGAGCTCAGTCGATTTATGCTCAACCAAGGAGAGGAGCCACAAGCCATGTACAACTGACTCAAGACCTTGGTGAACCAAGTGCGCAACCTCGGGAGACCAAATGGGATGATCATGAAATGGTCAAGGTTATTCTTAGATCACTCGTTTTTCTTAACCCTACTCAAGTTCAATTAATTTGTGGTGATCCTAGATATAAACTAATGTCTCCCGAGGAAGTGATAGGAAAGTTTGTGATCTTTGAATTGATGATCAAAGGCTCCAAACAAATCATCGAGCGAGGCGCCACCTCCACATCCGAGGTGCAACCCGTTGCCTTCAAAGCAACGGAGGAGAAGAAAGAAGAGTCTACATCAAGTAGGCTCCCCATCGACACCTCCAAGCTCGATAATGAGGAGATGGCGCTCATCATCAAGAGCTTCCGCCAAATCCTCAAGCAAAGGAGGGGGAAGGATTACAAGTCCCGCTCCAAGAAAGGTTGCTACAAGTGTGGTAAGCCCGGTCATTTCATTGCTAAATGTCCATTATCAAGTGATAGTGACAAGGGCGACGATAAGAAGGGAAGAAGGAAGGAGAAGAAGTACTATAAGAAGAAGGGCGGCGATGCCCATGTTTGCCGGGAGTGGGACTCCGATGAGAGCTCCACCGACTCTTCCTCCGATGAGGACACCACAAACATCGCCGTCAACAAGGGTCTCCTCTTCCCCAACGTCGGCCACAAATGCCTCATGGCAAAAGACGGCAAAAAGAAGGTAAAATCTAGAGCCTCCACTAAATATGCAACATCCAGTGATGAGGATAACTCTAGTGATGATGAGGATAATTTACTTGCCCTTTTTGCCAACCTAAACATGCAACAAAACGAAAAATTAAATGAGTTGATAGGTTCTATTCATGAGAAGGATGAACTCTTGGATAGCCAAGAGGACTTCCTAATTAAAGAAAATAAGAAGCATGTTAAGATTAAGAATGCTTATGCTCAAGAGATAGAAAAATGTGAAAACTTGACTAGTGAGCTAAGCACTTGCCATGATATTATCTCAAACCTTAAAAATTAAAATGCAAAATTAATTGCTAAGGTTGAGAAGTTAGATATTTGTGATGATTCAATTGTTAGTCTTAGAAATGATAATGCTAGTTTGATTACTAAGATTGACAAGTTGAATGCATCACTCTCTAGCCTTAAAATTGAGAATGAAAAATTAATTGCTAAGGCTAAAGATTTAAATGTTTGAAATATTTCTATTTCCAATCTTAGAGATGAGATTGCTATTTTACATGCTAATATTGATGAATTAAATGCTTGCAAACCCTCTACATCTACCATTGAGCATGTTACTATTTGTACCAGATGTAGAGACATTAATGTTGATGCTATTCATGATGACCTAGCCTTAATTAAACAACAAAATGTTTTATTCTTGTTAAAAGAGGTAGAAAATCTAAATTTGCTCCTAAGGTTGTAGAAGGTTTTTTACTTGGTTATGACTCAAACACAAGGGCATATAGAGTCTTTAACAAGTCCACTGGACTAGTTGAAATTTCTTGTGACATTGTGTTTGATGAGACTAATGGCTCTCAAGTAGAGCAAGTTGATCTTGATGAGCTAGATGATAAAGAGGCTCCGTGCGTCGGGCTAAGGAACATGTCCATTGGGGATGTGTGCCCTAAGGAATCCGAAGAGCCTCCACATGCACAAGATCAACCATCATCTTCAAATCAAGCATCTCCACCAACCCAAGATGAGGATCAAGCTCAAGATGATGAAAATGAAGATCAAGAAGAGCCACCTCAAGAGGAAGACAATGATCAAGGGGGAGATGCTAATGATCAAGACAAGGAAGATGATGAGGGTCCAAGACTGCCACACCCAAGAGTCCACCAAGCGATACAACGATATCACCCCGTGAACTCCATCCTCAGCGATATTCATAAGGGGGTAACCACTCGATCTCGTGTTGCTCATTTTTGTGAACATTACTCCTTTGTGTCTTCTATTGAGCCATACAGGGTGGAAGACGCATTAAGGGATTCGGATTGGGTGTTGGCAATGCAAGAGGAACTCAACAACTTCACGAGGAATGAGGTATGGCATCTTGTTCCACGTCCTAACCAAAATGTTGTAGGAACCAAATGGGTTTTCCGCAACAAGAAAGATGAGCATGGTGTGGTGACAAGGAACAAAGCCCGACTTATGGCCAAGGGATATTCACAAGTCGAAGATTTGGATTTCGGTGAAACCTATGCACCCGTAGCTAGGCTTGAGTCAATTCGTATATTACTTGCCTATGCTACTTACCATGGCTTTAAGCTTTATCAAATGGACGTGAAAAGTGCCTTCCTCAATGGACCAATCAAGGAAGACGTCTATATTGAGCAACCTCCCAGCTTTGAAGATAGTGAGTACCCTAACCATGTGTATAAACTCTCTAAGGCGCTTTATAGGCTCAAGCAAGCCCCAAGAGCATGGTATGAATGCCTAAGAGATTTTCTTATCGCTAATGGCTTCAAAGTCAGAAAAGCCGATCCTACTCTCTTTACTAAAACAATTGCAAATGATTTGTTTGTATGCCAAATTTATGTTGATGATATCATATTTGGGTCTACTAACAAATCTACATGTGAAGAGTTTAGTAGGATCATGGTTCAAAAATTCGAGATGTCTATGATGGGGGAGTTGAAGTATTTTCTAGGATTTCAAGTGAAGCAACTCCAAGAGGGCACCTTCATCAGCCAAACGAAGTACATTCAAGACATACTCACCAAGTTTGGGATGAAGGATGCCAAGCCCATCAAGACACCCATGGGAACCAATGGGCATCTCGACCTCGACACGGGAGGTAAATCTGTAGATCAAAAGGTATACCGGTCGATGATAGGATCTCTACTCTATTTATGTGCATCTCGACCGGACATTATGCTTTCCGTATGCATGTGTGCAAGATTCCAAGTCGATCCTAAGGAAGGTCACCTTAGGGCCGTAAAACGAATCTTGAGATATTTAGTTCATACTCCTAAGTTTGGTCTTTGGTACCCTAAGGGATCCACTTTTGATTTAATAGGGTATTCAGATGCTGATTGGGCAGGGTGTAAACATGATAGAAAGAGCACATCAGGGACTTGTCAGTTCTTGGGAAGATCCCTGGTGTCTTGGGCTCCAAAGAAACAAAATTCTGTAGCTCTTTCTACCGCCGAAGCCGAGTACATTGTCGTAGGTCATTGTTGCGCGCAATTGCTTTGGATGAGGCAAACCCTTAGGGAATATGGTTACAAATTAACCAAAGTTCCTCTCCTATGTGATAATGAGAGTGCATCCGCATGGCGGATAATCCCGTTGAGCACAGTCGCACTAAGCACATAGCCATTCGGTATCACTTTTTGAGAGATCACCAACAAAGGGGGATATCGAGATTGCATATGTTAGCACCAAAGAACAATTAGCCGATATATTTACCAAGCCATTAGATGAGAAAACTTTTACCAAACTTAGACATGAGCTAAACATTCTTGATTCTAGGAATTTTGATTGATATTTTGCACACATAGCTCATTTATATACCTTTGATCATATCTCTTTCATGTGCTATGACTAATGTGTTTTTCAAGTGTATTTCATGCTAAGTCATAGATTGAAAGGGAAATGGAGTCTTCGGCGAAGACAAGGCTTCCACTCCACTCCATCGTATTATTCATCCTTCGTCGTCACTCCACACCGCTCTCCAATTTGGTATAATCTTCACTCATATATTGTTTGCCAAAGGGAGAGAAAGTAATGAGGGGCTTATATTTCACCCAAAGTATCCGTTTTTGGCGATTCATGCCAAAGGGGGAGAAAGTATTCGCCCAAAGCAAAAGGACCACACCACCACCAATTTCAAAAATGTAGTCTTTCAAGTTGTATTAAAGAATTCAAGTTGTATTAAAGAAGTTTTTCAATTGGTATCTTATTTTTGATATAATTTCAAATTGGTATGACCTCTTTCAAAATTAATATCTAAAACCCTCTTGAACACTAAGAGGAGAATTTCATTAAGGGGGAGTTTTGTTTAGGAAAAACATTTGAAACAGTGGGAGAAAATTTCAAATCTTAAAATGCTTCTCGAAATCTTATTTATATACCTTTGACTATTTGCAAAAAGACTTTGAAAAGAATTTCCAAAAGATTTTGCAAAAACAAAACAAGTGGTGCAAGCATGGTCCAAAATGTTAAAATGAAGAAAGCAATCCATGCATATCTTATGAAATGTAAATTGGTTTAATTCCAAGCAACCTTTGCACTTACATTATGCAAACTAGTATAATTCTGCACTTATATATTTGCTTTGGTTTGTGTTGGCATCAATCACCAAAAAGGGGGAGATTGAAAGGGAAATATGGTCAAACCTTTTCCTAAATGATTTTGGTGGTTGAATTGCCCAACACAAATAATTGGACTAACTAGTTTGCTCTAGATTATAAGTTCTACAGGTGCCAAAGGTTCAACACAAACCAATAAAAAGTCCAAGAAAGGGTTCAAAAAAAAGAGCAAAAGACAACCGAAGGCTGCCATGGTTTGGCGCACCGGACAGTGTCCGGTGCACTAGGGTGGATCAACTCCAACTTGCTAGCTTTGGGTTTTCGGGGAGCCTCTCCTCTATAATTCACCGGACTGTCCGGTGTGCCATGCGGAGCAACGGCTAACAGCACCAACAGTCATCTGTAAAAGGTGAAGAGTGAGCTACAGTGTGTGAACAGTTCACGCAGAAGTCAGAGCAGCGCCAGAAGGCGCACCGGACAGTGAACAGGACCGGTCCGGTGCACCACCGGACTGTCCGGTGGCCCCACATGTCAGAGCTCCAACGGTCGAACCCTAACGGTTGGGTGATGTGGCTGGCGCACCGGACCCTTCGACAGCAGCCTTCCCTAACGGCCACTTTGGTGGTTGGGGCTATAAATACCCCCAACCACCACACTTCAAGGCATCCAAGTTTTCAGCCAACACATTCAATACAAGATCTAGTGCATTCAATACAAGACACAAATAGAGTGAATAAAAATCTCTCTAAGTCCCAATTCCACTCAAAGCAATAGTGACTAGAAGAGAGAATTTTGTCGTGTTCTTTTGAGCTCTTGCGCTTGGATCGCTTTTCTTCTTCCCCATTTCTTGTTCCCAAGTCATTTGTAATCAAAGCAAGAGACACCAATTGTGTGGTGGTCCTTGTGAGGACTAAGTGTCCCAATTAATTGAGAAGAGAAGCTCACTCGGTCTAGGTGACCGTTTGACAGAGGGAAAGGGTTGAAAGAGACCCGGTCTTTGTGACCACCTCAACGGGGAGTAGGTTTGCAAGAACCGAACCTCGTTAAAACAAATCACCGTGTCATCCACCTTATTTGCTTGTGATTTGTTTTTTGCCCTCTCTTTCGGACTCGACTTTATTTCTAACGCTAACCCTGGCTTGTAGTTGTGCTTAAACTTTATAAATTTCAGATTTGCCTATTCACCCCCCCTCTAGGCGACTTTCAGGTGGCACATCTGTACCCATGAGTCACGATTCCCTTCTAGCCCGGGTTAGCTAGACCCGTATTCACTTCCGAGGTGAATGGCTAGGGTCTCACTACGAGGCTTTTCCCTAGAGTTCTCATTATGCAAATGCTGGAAATGGTCAACTGCATAAGGTACACCTAACGTAACCAATTTATAGTCTAGACTACAGGGTAAAGCTTTGGGAACTATGCCCGTATCCAATCTGCCTGAGCCGAAACTATAAGCGCTTGCAAGATGCCCCCGTTCCGGTCGACCATGACTGTAACGCCCCGAATTTTGCAGTTGAATTTTTTCTTTTCTTTACTCGCCAAAATTCGGGCGTTACCTTTTCTTTTTCTTTTTCCCTTCGCTAAACCTTGACCTTTTCCAAAGTTCTAGCGGGATTCGGTTTGGAATTCCCGTGTAAGAAAAACCCTAAATACTTTATGTTGTTTGATGCACCATGCCGAACCTTGCATTTCTTTTGATTGCTTTGAAAGCGCAATTGCATTCATGTAGAAAGATCGGATTTCGAAAATGAGGAGAAGATCTTTTCTTTCTTTTTTCTCTCTCTCTTTCTCTCTCCTCTTTTTCTCTCTCTCCCGCGCCGTGGGCCGACCCCGGCCGGCCCAGCCGCCCCTGGCGCCCCCTCTTGGGCCCAAAAAGGCCCAGCCGCCCCCCCCCCCTCATCCCCCCTTTTTTCCCCAAACCCTCTCCCTCTCCCTCTCATTTTCTCTCATTTTCTCTCCCCCACCCTAAGCCGCCGCCGCCTCTACCCCCTGCCCTAAGCCGCCGCCGCCCCCTGCTCGGCCGCCGCTCCCCGCCGTCGGCCAACCCCGCCGGTGAGCCCCCCCCCCTCCTCCCTCTCTCCCTCCTCCCTCCCTCTCCCCTCTCCCCTCCTCCCTCCCCTTGGCAGCCCAGCCGCCCGGCCCCCTGGCCGCGCGCCCTGGCCGGCCGCTGCCGCCCCCTGGCCGCGCGCCCTGGCCGGCCGCTGCCGCGCCCTGGCCGCGCCCAGCCGGCCGCTGCCGCGCCCTGGCCGGTCCCGGCCGCCCCCAGCCCGCCCTGGCCGCGCCCCCTGCGCAGGGCCGGTTCAACCGCCCCTAGGGCCGGTTCAACCGCCCCTAGGGCCGGTTCAACCGCCCCCCCCTCTGTTTTTTTTATTTTTTTATTTTATTTTATTTACTTTCTGTGATCATAGCTATTTTATTTTAGGTAAGCTAATCATTGTTCATGCCATTGAAATAGGAAGTTTAATTTAAAATTCCGTTATGCTAGTTGATTCATGTAGTTAATTGTTTACCTCGTGCAATGTTGATCAACTTAAAATGATTAGGTTTCCATTAGTGTATATGTAACAGAATTCTTTTGTTAAGAACCAATTGTAATTGATCGTTAGTGCATAAGATTTAACCCCCTGCGAGACCCTTTCCTGTTTCTTTCTAACCATAACAAATGCGATATCGAATGTCATACTTGATGCATACTCACTTTATTTGTTCCCTTGTATGGTGTACTGTTCTTTTGTATTAAATGTGGATGGATGTATGTATGTTTGCAATCGCATAGAGAACGATCCGGTCGAAGAGCCCGAGGAATTCGCAGGAGAAGCCCCTGAGCAGCAGTCAGGTGGTGGAGGCAAGTGTCCTTTGACCTATCTCTGTCCTATTCATTATTTAATTCACCTCCCGCATTACACCTTTATACCTAAGGATTGACTAGCTTTTGTTATCCATGTCCTTGTTTACCTATTTGGGTTGGATTATTACTGTTTAGCCTTATGCTATTGCTCAACTCTAATCAATGAACATGATGAGATTATCTATGATACGCTGTTTTCCCTTCTCTTATTATGATGTTGTACTTGTGGTATTCAAGGGGGCTCGAGCGGTTTCTCGAGTGCCTCTCCGTAAGGACCTGTTCTATGGATGACCGCCCGGGAAAACAGTGCAACCATGAGGGTGGAATGGGATGCCCTTAGCTGAATAATTAGAGGATCCGGGGTGTAGTTCACTTAGCTGTCGTGCCGTCAATGGGGCTCGGTGTATGCGGCTCGCTCTGCCAAGTTTGGGTTCGCCCCTTGGGGAGGAGTGCGGTGCATTTAGGAAACCTAACGGGTGGCTACAGCCCCGGGGAATCTTTGTAAAGGCTACGTAGTGAAACCCTGCCTATTCACCTTGGTAGTGTTTAAGGGTTTGATCGGCCCGAGGCAAGAGGGAATCACGGCTTGTGGGTAAAGTGCACAACCTCTGCAGAGTGTTATGAAACTGATATATCAGCCGTGCTCGCGGTTATGAGCGGCCAAGGGAGCTCCAGTGATTAGTGGTACTTGATAAGAGACCTTTTGGTTTACAGGTGGCAATGAGATTGATGGTTTTGGTTATGACTATGGTGCTGGTAAGTGGTATTCTTTCCGTTTGGAAAGGGTACATCGGGTTAATAACTTGGGTTAATGCTAAAACTTGGCTTTCTACTAGTAAATAATAATCTGACCAACTAAAAGCAACTGCTTGACTTATCCCCACATAAAGCTAGTCCACTACAGCCAAACAGGATACTTGCTGAGTATGTTGATGTGTACTCACCCTTGCTCTACACACCAAACCCCCCCCCCCAGGTTGTCAGCATTGCAACCACTGCTCAGGCGAAGATGAAGCTGTGGAAGGAGACTTCCAGGAGTTCCAAGACTACGACGAGTTCTAGGTGTGGGTTAGCGGCAACCCCCAGTCGGCTGCCTGTGAAGGCCGCGTTATCTACGTTTCTTTTCCGCACTTTGATTTATTGTAAGAACTATATGGACGTCTCAGACGTATGATGTAATCGACTATTTCCCTTATTAATACTATTTTGAGCACTGTGTGATGATGTCCATATTATGTAACTGCTGTGTACGTGAATAACTGATCCTGGCACGTACATGGTTCGCATTCGGTTTGCCTTCTAAAACCGGGTGTGACATAAGTGGTATCAAAGTCGTGCTGATTGTAGGACCGCTAACCTAGAGTAGAATGGCCGTTCTAAGGACTATAGACCTCTGTCTCTGCCTTGACTTTGATATCCCTTCAAAAGTTGGTCATATCGACCAAACCTATGTTCTACTATATATTATACCTTGCTGAAAACCATGTTTTATTCTAATCCTTCATCTATTTATGATTCATTACTTGCTGGTCATATTAATTCTGTTCTCACCCTTTTGCTTGCGATGTCTTTTGTAGATGGCTCGACTTAGACACACTGCACGAAAGTCAGTCATCCCCTTCTTACCCTCCCGCCTTGCTGAGCGTCCGCTTCGCCGTCCCGTGGCCGGACAGTCCAGCCACTTGGAGAGACTACACCACCGCCTGCATGAGGAGCAGGAGCGTCGACGACAGGAGCAGCAGAGCTCTTCCTTCTCGCTCCACCAGGAGATAGAGTCTGTGAGGAGCTGCTCCCCTGTGCTTCCTCTGGAGCCGCCCCCTGCACCACCACTGGGCACCCCAGCTTCTGGAGTAGCTGCTGGAGGAGACCCAGACGACGGAGATGGCGACGACAGCTCGAGCCACGACACCGACTTCTCTACTAACCTTGAGCCGGAAGGATGGGTTGCTTGACCCATCACTCGCGACGCTGCTCGCGGGTGTCACTTCCACGATGCGCTCGACACCCTGCTACGTCGGGCATTTGACCGGCATACTTGGTCCGTCGAGTATCGCTGTGTGGTCTACCAGCATAGTCGCGGGGTCTACCCGGACCGCTGGGAGGCGACTTGCTTGGTGCGCTGCCCGGAGAACAGTCTCCAGGGTGCAGAGGCCTGTTCAGAGCACTATTCTATTTCTGAGCGGGACTCAGCTGAGGCAGCCATGCAAGATGCTGCACGGCGTGCTCTTTCGCACTACTGCTCGGTTTTCGATGGGGCAGCTGACGGTCTTGACCTGAAGTATTACCCCCGCCGTCCATCTGGCAGCACAGGAGGCGTGATTGTCTCACCTGTCGGTGAGGGCAATCCTAGGTTGAGCAGCACAGTCAACCTAGCCGCCGTGCTAAACACGGAGCTGGACCATGCATTAGACGAGCTGAGTAGGGCTCGTGCTGAGATCGCCCTGCTGCGGGCTGAGCGCGCGGAACGTCGTCACTTGGATGGTGGTTCCCCCGCTCCCGTTGGGACTCAGCACCCGTACCGCTCACCTCAGCGTGGACACCAGTCTTATGGCAATCCCGACTGCAAGACCAAGATAACTCTAGAACCATAGATCGTTAGAGTTGGATCTTGTAATTAATACGAAAAATATACGTAGAAGCTTCAGTCTTAGCGTTAGTCTCAGTCTTAGTTAGTCTTAGTTAGACAGGGTAGTTTGCTATATCCTGTGCATTTATGTTTGTCATGATGAACTATGATTGGTTTGGATCTTTGTAATGATTGCCACCAGAGTGTGGGTATCCCCTGCATTTTGGTTTACCTATTATGTTAATAAAGTTAGTTATATAGTTGGGAAACCTTTTATTCCACTTTCCTTTCTATCTGAGAAGTTGTGTGGTCTGTGTTGGAGATCAGTGAAGATGCTCATCTGTTCAGTGCTGTTGAAGAATTCTATACTCTTCTCTTATGCTGCAAGATTTGCCAGATCAGTTCTGATGTGTGGTTGCATTCTGCAGATGTCAGAGAATAGGCGCAGAGGAGGAAGGCGTGCTCAGCAGGAGCGAGCCGCTCAACAGGAGGAGGCGCCCCAGCAGCAGCAGCTGCCACCCCCGCCCCCGATGTCCATCGAGCAGATGTTTCTGATGCAGACTCAGGCAGTTCAAGCCATCGGTCAGACTTTGGCCGCCATTCAGCAGCAGCAGCAGCAACAGCAGCAAGCACCACCTCAGCCTCAGATGCCTCAGATGCCCAGAGACAAGCGTGCTGAATTCATGAGAGGTCATCCACCAACGTTCGCTCACTCTTCTGACCCTATGGATGCTGAAGATTGGCTGCGCACTGTGGAGCGGGAGTTGCATACCGCTCAGTGCGATGACAGGGAGAAAGTTCTGTATGGTCCCCGTCTGTTGAGAGGAGCAGCCCAGTCATGGTGGGAGTCTTACCTCGCCACCCATGCCCACCCTGACACCATCACCTGGGAAGAATTCAGAGGTAGCTTTCGTCAGTACCATGTTCCTGCAGGTCTGATGACAGTGAAGAAAGAGGAGTTCCTGGCTCTCAAGCAAGGGCCATTGTCGGTCAGTGAGTACCGAGACAGGTTTCTGCAACTGTCTCGTTATGCTCCTGAAGATGTCAATACCGACGCCAAGCGACAGTACCGTTTTCTGAGAGGCTTGGTTGACCCTCTGCAGTATCAGCTGATGAACCACACCTTCCCGACATTCCAGCACCTGATTGATAGAGCAATCATGACGGAGAGAAAGCGCAAGGAGATGGAAGATCGTAAGCGCAAGATCAGTGGACCGCAGTCTGGAAGCAGCAGTCGTCCTCGTTTCTCAGGCAATCAACCTCAGCAGTTCAGGCAGAACCAGCGTCCACCTCAGCAGCATCAGCAGTTTCAAAGGCAGTATCCTCAGAATCAGTACCAGAACCGTCAGAGCAATCAGTCAGGAGGTCAGTTTCAAAGGCAGAATCAGCAGGCCCCTCGTCTTCCTGCCCCAGCAAACCAGCAGAACAGTCAGGCAGCACCAGCTCAGGTTGGAAACAGGGCATGTTTCCACTGTGGAGAGCAAGGCCACTGGGTGATGCAATGTCCGAAGAAGGCAGCCCAGCAGCAGTCAGGCCCCAATGCCCCAGCAAAGCAGAATGTGTCTCAGCCTGGAGCAGGCAATCGCTCTCAGCCGCGTTACAATCATGGGAGACTGAACCACTTGGAGGCGGAAGCAGTTCAGGAGACCCCCGACATGATAGTAGGTATGTTCCCAGTCGACTCCCATATTGCAGAAGTGTTATTTGATACTGGAGCAACGCATTCTTTCATTACTGCATCATGGGTAGAAGCACATAATCTTCCAACTACTACCATGTCAACCCCCATTCAAATTGACTCAGCCGGTGGTAGAATTCGAGCCGATAGCATTTGTTTGAATATAAGTGTGAAAATAAGGGGGATAGCATTTCCCGCCAACCTTATAGTAATGGGTACTCAGGGAATAGATGTCATCCTGGGGATGAATTGGTTAGATAAGTATCAGGCAGTTATCAGTTGTGATAAAAGGACAATCAAGTTGGTGTCCCCAGTAGGAAAGGAAGTGGTGACCGAACTAGTCCCGCCTGAGCCAAAGAAAGGAGGTTGTTATCAGATGGTTGTCGATAGCAGTGAAGCAGATCCAATTGAGAGTATCAAGGTTGTGTCTGAATTCCCAGATGTGTTTCCAAAGGACTTACCGGGTATGCCACCAGAGCGGAAAGTTGAGTTTGCTATAGAGCTTCTTCCTGGAACCGCCCCTATCTTCAAGAGAGCTTACAGAATATCTGGACCAGAGTTGGTTGAGCTTAAGAAGCAAATTGATGAGCTGTCAGAGAAAGGTTACATTCGGCCAAGCACCTCGCCTTGGGCCGCCCCTGTCCTATTTGTGGAGAAGAAAGATGGCACCAAGAGGATGTGTATTGATTATCGAGCTTTGAATGAGGTCACGATCAAGAACAAGTATCCCTTGCCCAGAATAGAAGATCTGTTCGACCAGTTGAGAGGAGCCAGTGTGTTCTCCAAGATTGATCTGAGGTCAGGTTATCATCAGCTCAGGATCCGACCTTCGGACATTCCGGAGACGGCATTCATTTCCAAGTATGGGTTGTATGAGTTCACAGTGATGTCTTTTGGTTTGACCAATGCGCCAGCATTCTTCATGAACTTGATGAACAGTGTATTCATGGATTACCTTGATAAGTTTGTGGTGGTATTCATTGATGACATTCTGGTTTATTCTCAAAGCGAAGAAGAGCACGCAGATCATTTGAGGATGGTGTTGCAGAGATTGCGAGAGCACCAGTTGTACGCAAAGTTGAGCAAATGTGAGTTCTGGATCAGTGAAGTCCTGTTCTTGGGTCACGTAATCAACAAAGAAGGATTGGCTGTGGATCCGAAGAAAGTGGCGGACATTTTGAACTGGAAAGCGCCAACAGATGCTAGAGGAATCAAGAGCTTCATTGGAATGGCCGGATATTATCGGCGATTCATTGAAGGGTTTTCGAAGATTGCGAAACCAATGACAGCGTTGCTAGGCAACAAAGTTGAGTTCAAGTGGACCCAGAAATGTCAAGAGGCCTTTGAAGCGCTGAAAGAGAAGTTGACTACAGCGCCTGTCCTAGTCTTGCCCGATGTGCACAAGCCCTTTTCGGTGTATTGTGATGCTTGTTACACAGGTTTGGGATGTGTGTTGATGCAAGAGGGAAGAGTTGTGGCTTACTCGTCCCGACAGCTGAAGGTTCATGAGAAGAACTACCCAATCCATGACCTAGAGTTGGCAGCAGTGGTTCACGCACTGAAGACATGGAGGCACTATCTGTATGGACAGAAATGCGATGTTTACACAGACCACAAGAGTCTGAAGTACATATTCACTCAGTCAGAGTTGAACATGAGGCAACGAAGATGGTTAGAGCTGATCAAAGACTATGAGTTGGAGATTCATTACCATCCAGGCAAAGCAAACGTAGTGGCAGATGCTTTAAGCAGAAAAAGTCAAGTCAATCTGATGGTTGCTCGTCCGATGCCTTATGAGTTGGCCAAGGAGTTCGACAGGTTGAGTCTCGGATTTCTGAACAATTCGCGAGGAGTCACAGTTGAGTTGGAACCTACCTTGGAGCGTGAAATCAAAGGAGCGCAAAAGAATGATGAGAAAATCAGTGAGATCCGGCGACTGATTCTAGAAGGCAAAGGCAAAGATTTTCGAGAAGATGCAGAAGGCGTGATATGGTTCAAAGACCGCTTATGTGTTCCCAATGTCCAGTCCATTCGGGAGTTGATTCTTAAGGAAGCTCATGAGACAGCTTATTCGATTCACCCTGGCAGTGAGAAGATGTATCAGGATCTGAAGAGGAAATTCTGGTGGTACGGAATGAAGAGGGAAATCGCAGAGCATGTGGCTATGTGTGATAGTTGTCGAAGAATTAAGGCAGAACACCAGAGACCTGCTGGATTGTTGCAACCGTTGCAGATCCCTCAGTGGAAATGGGATGAAATTGGTATGGATTTCATAGTCGGATTGCCTCGCACTCGAGCCGGCTACGATTCTATTTGGGTAGTGGTGGACCGTTTGACCAAGTCAGCCCACTTCATACCTGTCAAGACCAGCTACAACAGTGCAGTATTGGCAGAGTTGTACATGTCTCGGATCGTTTGTCTTCATGGTGTGCCAAAGAAGATAGTGTCAGACAGAGGAACACAGTTCACCTCTCATTTCTGGCAGCAGTTGCATGAAGCCTTGGGCACACATCTGAATTTCAGTTCAGCTTATCACCCGTAGACAGATGGTCAGACTGAAAGAACCAATCAAATTCTTGAAGACATGTTGAGAGCCTGTGCGTTGCAAGATCAGTCCGGATGGGACAAGCGATTGCCTTATGCAGAGTTTTCCTATAACAACAGTTACCAGGCCAGTTTGAAGATGTCACCATTTCAGGCGCTCTATGGAAGGAGTTGCAGAACTCCGTTGCAATGGGATCAGCCTGGAGAGAAGCAAGTGTTTGGGCCAGACATTTTGCTTGAAGCCGAAGAGAACATCAAGATGGTTCGAGAGAATCTGAAGATAGCGCAATCGAGGCAGCGAAGCTATGCAGACACAAGAAGAAGAGAGCTGAGTTTTGAAGTCGGAGATTTTGTCTATCTGAAAGTGTCACCGATCAGAGGAGTCAGAAGATTCGGAGTGAAAGGCAAGCTAGCACCCCGCTACATTGGTCCGTATCAGATTCTTGCAAGACGTGGAGAAGTGGCCTATCAGCTCAGTTTGCCCGAGAATTTGTCTGCTGTGCATGATGTCTTTCATGTGTCTCAGTTGAAGAAGTGCTTGCGTGTGCCAGAAGAGCAGTTGCCAGTGGAAGGTCTTGAAGTCCAGGAGGACTTGACCTATGTTGAGAAGCCAGCTCAGATCCTTGAGATTGCAGACAGAGTCACCCGAAGGAAGACCATCAGAATGTGCAAAGTCAGATGGAATCACCACTCTGAGGAAGAAGCAACCTGGGAGCGTGAAGATGATCTGATGGCCAAGTACCCAGAGCTCTTTGCTAGCCAGCCCTGAATCTCGAGGGCGAGATTCTTTTAAGGGGGATAGGTTTGTAACGCCCCGAATTTTGCAGTTGAATTTTTTCTTTTCTTTACTCGCCAAAATTCGGGCGTTACCTTTTCTTTTTCTTTTTCCCTTCGCTAAACCTTGACCTTTTCCAAAGTTCTAGCGGGATTCGGTTTGGAATTCCCGTGTAAGAAAAACCCTAAATACTTTATGTTGTTTGATGCACCATGCCGAACCTTGCATTTCTTTTGATTGCTTTGAAAGCGCAATTGCATTCATGTAGAAAGATCGGATTTCGAAAATGAGGAGAAGATCTTTTCTTTCTTTTTTCTCTCTCTCTTTCTCTCTCCTCTTTTTCTCTCTCTCCCGCGCCGTGGGCCGACCCCGGCCGGCCCAGCCGCCCCTGGCGCCCCCTCTTGGGCTCAAAAAGGCCCAGCCGCCCCCCCCCCCCCCTCATCCCCCCTTTTTTCCCCAAACCCTCTCCCTCTCCCTCTCATTTTCTCTCATTTTCTCTCCCCCACCCTAAGCCGCCGCCGCCTCTACCCCCTGCCCTAAGCCGCCACCGCCCCCTGCTCGGCCGCCGCTCCCCGCCGTCGGCCAACCCCGCCGGTGAGCCCCCCCCCCCCCCCCCCTCCTCCCTCTCTCCCTCCTCCCTCCCTCTCCCCTCTCCCCTCTCCCCTCCTCCCTCCCCTTGGCAGCCCAGCCGCCCGGCCCCCTGGCCGCGCGCCCTGGCCGGCCGCTGCCGCCCCCTGGCCGCGCGCCCTGGCCGGCCGCTGCCGCGCCCTGGCCGGTCCCGGCCGCCCCCAGCCCGCCCTGGCCGCGCCCCCTGCGCAGGGCCGGTTCAACCGCCCCTAGGGCCGGTTCAACCGCCCCCCCTCTGTTTTTTTTATTTTTTTTATTTTATTTTATTTACTTTCTGTGATCATAGCTATTTTATTTTAGGTAAGCTAATCATTGTTTATGCCATTGAAATAGGAAGTTTAATTTAAAATTCCGTTATGCTAGTTGATTCATGTAGTTAATTGTTTACCTCGTGCAATGTTGATCAACTTAAAATGATTAGGTTTCCATTAGTGTATATGTAACAGAATTCTTTTGTTAAGAACCAATTGTAATTGATCGTTAGTGCATAAGATTTAACCCCCTGCGAGACCCTTTCCCGTTTCTTTCTAACCATAACAAATGCGATATCGAATGTCATACTTGATGCATACTCACTTTATTTGTTCCCTTGTATGGTGTACTGTTCTTTTGTATTAAATGTGGATGGATGTATGTATGTTTGCAATCGCATAGAGAACGATCCGGTCGAAGAGCCCGAGGAATTCGCAGGAGAAGCCCCTGAGCAGCAGTCGGGTGGTGGAGGCAAGTGTCCTTTGACCTATCTCTGTCCTATTCATTATTTAATTCACCTCCCGCATTACACCTTTATACCTAAGGATTGACTAGCTTTTGTTATCCATGTCCTTGTTTACCTATTTGGGTTGGATTATTACTGTTTAGCCTTATGCTATTGCTCAACTCTAATCAATGAACATGATGAGATTATCTATGATACGCTGTTTTCCCTTCTCTTATTATGATGTTGTACTTGTGGTATTCAAGGGGGCTCGAGCGGTTTCTCGAGTGCCTCTCCGTAAGGACCTGTTCTATGGATGACCGCCCGGGAAAACAGTGCAACCATGAGGGTGGAATGGGATGCCCTTAGCTGAATAATTAGAGGATCCGGGGTGTAGTTCACTTAGCTGTCGTGCCGTCAATGGGGCTCGGTGTATGCGGCTCGCTCTGCCAAGTTTGGGTTCGCCCCTTGGGGAGGAGTGCGGTGCATTTAGGAAACCTAACGGGTGGCTACAGCCCCGGGGAATCTTTGTAAAGGCTACGTAGTGAAACCCTGCCTATTCACCTTGGTAGTGTTTAAGGGTTTGATCGGCCCGAGGCAAGAGGGAATCACGGCTTGTGGGTAAAGTGCACAACCTCTGCAGAGTGTTATGAAACTGATATATCAGCCGTGCTCGCGGTTATGAGCGGCCAAGGGAGCTCCAGTGATTAGTGGTACTTGATAAGAGACCTTTTGGTTTACAGGTGGCAATGAGATTGATGGTTTTGGTTATGACTATGGTGCTGGTAAGTGGTATTCTTTCCGTTTGGAAAGGGTACATCGGGTTAATAACTTGGGTTAATGCTAAAACTTGGCTTTCTACTAGTAAATAATAATCTGACCAACTAAAAGCAACTGCTTGACTTATCCCCACATAAAGCTAGTCCACTACAGCCAAACAGGATACTTGCTGAGTATGTTGATGTGTACTCACCCTTGCTCTACACACCAAACCCCCCCCCAGGTTGTCAGCATTGCAACCACTGCTCAGGCGAAGATGAAGCTGTGGAAGGAGACTTCCAGGAGTTCCAAGACTACGACGAGTTCTAGGTGTGGGTTAGCGGCAACCCCCAATCGGCTGCCTGTGAAGGCCGCGTTATCTACGTTTCTTTTCCGCACTTTGATTTATTGTAAGAACTATATGGACGTCTCAGACGTATGATGTAATCGACTATTTCCCTTATTAATACTATTTTGAGCACTGTGTGATGATGTCCATATTATGTAACTGCTGTGTACGTGAATAACTGATCCTGGCACGTACATGGTTCGCATTCGGTTTGCCTTCTAAAACCGGGTGTGACAATGACCAACACCCAACATAAGACTTCCCTAGTTATTTAGCCAAGGGCGTTCCATACCACCCTCATGGTAGCACTGTTTTCCCGGGTGGTCACTCCATGTTCCAGTTAATATGCAATAATCTTGTTTAACCATCGGGTTAACAACAATAATGTAAACTTACCATTTGGAACATTAGTATCATACAGGAGTGACTGCATAAATTTAAAGTTGTAGCAATAGCATAGCTACTTGATTAGATCATAATCCCGGTTTAAACAAGGAGTAAGGTTGGAAATGTTAGGTGTATCTAAATAGGTAACCCATCAAATTATACATATATATCCAAGAATAAACTTTATTAAATGTATTGTTTGGGATCAAATAGAGTATGCAGAGGGAGAAGTCCACTTGCCTTGCTTATAGAAAACTTGAGGTTCTTCCACGGATAGGAATAGATCTTGATTCTTAACTACTAGATCAACCACTGAATATCACACAAACAAACAAGAAGAAACAAACACCACTCAATAACATACAACATTCACTATACGCCAAGCTAAAAGAAAGCTTAACGAAAAGAGCATTCGTTTTTCAAAAACGTCGCAAGTAATGGTTATAATAAGGGGGTATTCTTTTCAAAAATGTGTGATCTATACTTTATAAAACAAGACATGAGCTTAAAAATATCTTAATTAAAATATACAAGTATTAGGTTCACCAAATTAATCTTTTATAAAATGTTATATGTGATATGTCTAAGATTAAGGGTTTATAAGATGATAAAACACGTTATAACAATATTAAACCTTTTTAACCTTTTAGAAAAGATATAAGTTATATATCTAAGGTTAATGGGCTACGAAACACGTTATTAATTTTGGAATCATTATGTAACATCTTATAAATCATTGTTAAACATTCACTTATGATAAACTAAGATATAAGTCTAAATAGGTTTTATGTGAAAAGATCATTATTATTAAACACCTATTTTATGAAAAACTAGGTTATAGGCCCTTAAGTGGATTGTCGTGTAAAAGATAATGAACAAATAACTATCTTTTAATTTCATTAGAAAACACATAGCCTATATTATTATATTTGAAGTCAATATATAAAGTAACATTTTAAGTTATAAAAGTGTCGGGGACCATAATTAGGGGTACCCCCAAGACTCCTAATCTCAGCTGGTAACCCCCATCAGCACAAAGCTACAAAGGCCTGATGGGTGCGATTAAGTCAAGGCTCGGTCCACTCAAGGGACACGACCTCGCCTCGCCCGAGCCCAGTCTCGGGCAAGGGCAGCCGACCCTGGAGGATTCATGTCTCGCCCGAAGACCCCCTCAAGCGACAAACACACCTTCGGCTCGCCCGAGGCCCAATCTTTGCCAAGAAGCAACCTTGGCCAGATCGCCACGCCAACCGACCGTATCGCAGGAGCATTTAATGCAAAGGTGGCCTGACACCTTATCTTGACACGCGCCCCTCAGTCGACAGAGCCGAAGTGACCGCAGTCACTTCGTCGCTCCACTGACCGACCTGACAAGAGGACAGCGCCGCCTGCGTCGCTCTGACTGCTGTGCCGCTCGATAGAGTGAGGCGAACAGCAGCCAAGTCCGGCCTCGGGCGCCATAGGAAGCTCCGCCTCGCCCGACCCCAGGGCTCGGACCCGGCCTCGGCCCCGGAAGACGATGAACTCTGCCTCGCCCGACCCCAGGGCTCGGACTCGGCCTTGGCTCCGGAAGACGACGAACTCCGCCTCGCCCGACCCTAGGGCTCGGACTCAGCCCTAGCCTCAGCCGACGGTCTCCTCCTCGCCCGACCTGGGGCTCGGACTTGACCTCGACCTCGGAAGACAGACTCGACCTCGACCTCGGAGGAGCCTCCGCCTCGCCCGACCTAGGGCTCAGACTGACCACGTCACAAGGGGGGCCATCATTACCCTACCCCTAGCTAGCTCAGGCTACGGGGAACAAGACCGGCGTCCCATCTGGCTCGCCCCGGTAAACAAATAATGATGGCGCCCTGCGTGCTCCATGACGACGGCGGCTCTCAGCCCCTTACGGAAGCAAGGAGACGTCAGCAAGGACTCGACAGCCCCAACTGCTGTCCTTCCGCAAGGCTCCAACGCTCCTCCGACGGCCACGACATCACATGAACAGGGTGCCAAAACCTCTCTAGCTGCCACGACGGCATGTACTTAGGGCGCTAGCTCCTCTATGCTAGACATGTTAGCACATTGCTACACTCCCCATTGTACACCTGGACCCTCTCCTTACGCCTATAAAAGGAAGGTCCAGGGCTCCCTTACGAGGAGGTTGGCCGCGCGGAGAGGACGGGACGGCGCGCGCAGGCCTCTCGCTCCCTCCCGCGCGGACGCTTGTAACCCCCTACTGCAAGCGCACCCGACCTGGGCGCGGGACAAACACGAAGGTCGCGGGTTTCCCCTTTACGCATGTCTCCTTGTTTCCCCCCTTCGCGCTCCATCTCGCGCCGACCCATCTGGGCTGGGGCACGCGGCGATAGTTTACTCGTCGGTCCAGGGACCCCCCAGGGTCGGAACGCCGACAGTTGGCGTGCCAGGTAGGGGCCTGCTGCGTGTTGACGAACAGCTTCCCGTCAAGCTCCAGATGGGCAGTCTCCAGCAACCTCTCCAGCCCGGGATGGTGCTCCGTTTCAGGAGTCTTGAGTTCATGTCCCTCGACGGCAGCTACGACATGATACTCCTTCCTCCGCCGCACGACAGCGACAATGGCGGTCGATAACCCGCCCGCCGGCGGCGGAATCGACGACGTCTTCCCCACGTGGCAGAAGAACAACATTCGGGTTTGTCCCGTCGCCTCCCCCGCCGACGGAGGAGGAGGCGGGGCAACCAAGGCCAAGCAGGAGGCGGCACCTCATCGGCTGTCGAGCGAATCGACGGCGCCGGCGCCCCAACGGGGGACACGTCGGGCGTCGACCTCGCGTCTGAGACGAAGACGAGTGTCGTTTCCCCGCAACACGCCAACTCCAAGTGGACGGACGATGCCAGCACACTCGCAAAGGGCTTGCTGGGCGTCACCCTCGTACCCGAGATGATGGTGCAGTCTGCCCCTGACGCGACTTCGTCACCGCCCGTCGACCAGGAGGTACCGACCGATTCCCATCTCGTGCCTTTTAGATTCAGCCTCGACCCACCAAACGACTTCGCTTCGGTGGAAGCCTTCATAGAGGCATGTCCAAACCCTCCAGGGTACGGTATGCGGTCACCCCGGGACCGGCTGACAGCCGTCTCGACCTGTGGGCCCTCGGGTTCCGAGGAAGATGACGAGCCTGACTTTTGTTGGGATTTCTTTGGACTTGGTAACCCCAGTGCCATGCGGGACTTCATGACCGCATGCGACTACTGCCTTTCTGACTGTTCCGACGGTAGCCGCAGCCTCGGCGACGAGGACTACGGCCCAAGTCGTGAATGTTTCCACGTCGATCTAGGGGGTCCCGGCGAAGGCAACCATCTTGGTATACCAGAAAACGGTGATGCCCCTAGGCCTGCGCCTCGCGTTGACATCCTTCGGGAGCTAGCTGTGGTCCCAGTCCCTACGGGGGGTCAGGACGCACAGCTCGAGCAAATCCACGAGATGCAGGCCAGGCTCAACGAGGGAGCAGGAACACTTGAGCCGTTCCGCCGGGACATCGGGCAGGAATGGGCAGGCCAAGCCCCGGTCGGAGAAGCATGTCATCTACCCTAGGGCATCCAGCACCGCATCGCTGACGATGTCAGGGCAAGGCCACCACCGGCTTCCAGTGGGGTCGGCCAGAACCTGGCTGCAGCAGCGATACTTCTCCGCGCGATGCCGGAGCCATCAACCACCGAAGGGCGGCGTATCCAGGGAGAGCTCAAGAATCTTCTGGAGGATGCCGCGGTCCGACGGGCCGAAAGCTCTGCCTCCCGAAGGCAGGGATACCCCTCGGAGCATCGCACCGCGACTTCCCGATTCATGTGGGAAGCCTCGGTCCACACCGGGCGCACGCGCAACACAGCGCCTGTGGCCCCGGGTCGCCTCGGCAACGAGCACCATCACCGCAACCGTCAAGCCCACCTCGACGAGAAGGTGCGCCGAGGCTACCACCCCAGGCGTGGGGGACGCTACGACAGCGGGGAGGATCGGAGTCCCTCGCCCGAACCACCCGGTCCACAGGCTTTCAGCCGGGCCATACGACGGGCGCCGTTCTCGACCCGGTTCTGAACCCCGACTACTATCACGAAGTACTCGGGGGAGACGAGGCCGGAACTGTGGCTCGCGGACTACCGGCTGGCCTGCCACCTGGGTGGAACGGACGATGACAACCTCATCATCCGCAACCTCCCCCTGTTCCTCTCCGACACCGCTCGAGCCTGGCTGGAGCACCTGCCTCCCGGGCAGATCTCCAACTGGGACGACCTGGTCCAAGCCTTCGCCGGTAAATTCCAGGGCATGTACGTGCGCTCTGGGAACTCCTGGGATCTCTGAAGCTGTCGCCAGCAGCCGGGAGAGTCTCTCCGGGACTACATCCGGCGATTCTCGAAGCAGCGCACCGAGCTGCCCAACGTCACCGACTCGGATGTCATCGGCGCGTTCCTCGCCGGCACCACCTGCCGCGACCTGGTGAGCAAGCTAGGTCGCAAGACCCCCACCAGGGCAAGCGAGCTGATGGACATCGCCACCAAGTTCGCCTCTGGCCAGGAGGCGGTTGAGGCCATCTTCCGGAAGGACAAGCAGCCCTAGGGCCGCCCGCCGGAAGATGTCCCCGAGGCGTCTACTCAGCGCGGCACCAAGAAGAAGGGCAAGAAGAAGTCGCAAGCGAAACGCGACGCCGCCGACGCGGACCTTATCGCCGCTGCTGAGTACAAGAACCCTCAGAAACCTCCCGGAGGCGCCAACCTCTTCGACAAAATGCTCAAGGAACCGTGCCCTATCATCAGGGGCCCGTCAAGCACACCCTTGAGGAGTGCGTCATGCTTCGGCGCCACTTTCACAAGGCCAGGCCACCTGCGGAAGGTGGCAGGGCCCACAACAACGGCAAGAGGGAGGATCACAAGGCAGAGGAGTTCCCCGAGGTCCACGACTGCTTCATGATCTACGGTGGGCAAGTGGCGAACGCCTCGGCTCGGCACCGCAAGCAAGAGCGTCGGGAGGTCTGTTCGGTAAAGGTGGCGGCGCCAGTCTACCTAGACTGGTCCGACAAGCCCATCACCTTCGA
The DNA here is from genome assembly GCF_902167145.1 of Zea mays. Lineage (NCBI taxonomy): Eukaryota > Viridiplantae > Streptophyta > Magnoliopsida > Poales > Poaceae > Zea > Zea mays. Next base: position 99,893,552 of record NC_050101.1, read on the forward strand.
CCAGGGCGACCACCCCAACCGCGTGCCGAGCCCGGGGAAATACCCGCTCGTTGTCGACCCCGTCATCGGCAACGTCAGGCTCACCAAGGTCCTCATGGACGGAGGTAGCAGCCTCAACATCATCTACGCTGAGACCCTCGGGCTCCTGCGGATCGATCTATCCTCGGTCCGGGCAGGCGCGGCGCCTTTCCACGGGATCATCCCCGGGAAACGCGTCCAGCCCCTCGGACAACTCGATCTACCCATCTGCTTTGGGACTCCCTCCAACTTCCGAAGGGAAACCCTCACGTTCGAGGTGGTCAGGTTCCGAGCAACCTACCATGCATTGCTGGGGAGGCCATGCTACGCCAAGTTCATGGCCGTCCCCAACTACACCTACCTCAAGCTCAAGATGTCGGGCCCCAACGGGGTCATCACCATCGGCCCCACGTACCGACACACGTACGAATGCGACGTGGAGTGCGTGGAGTACGCCGAGGCCCTCGCCGAATCCGAATCCCTCATCGCCGACCTGGAGAGCCTCTCCAAGGAGGCGCCAGACGTGAAGAGCCATGCCGGCAACTTCGAGCTAGCGGAGAAGGTTAAGTCTGTCCCTCTCGATCCCAGCAACGACGCCTCCAAGCAGATCCGGATCGGCTCCGAGCTCGACCCCAAATAGGAAGCAGTGCTCGTCGACTTTCTCCGCGCAAACGCCGACGTTTTCGCGTGGAGTCCCTCAGACATGCCCAGGATACTGAGGGATGTCGCCGAGCACTCGCTGGATATCCGAGCTAGAGCCCGACCCATGAAGCAGCCTCTGCGCCGATTCAACGAAGAAAAGTGCAGAGCCATAGGCGAGGAGATCCACAAGCTGATGGCTGCAGGGTTCATCAAAGAGGTATTCCATCCCAAATGGCTTGCCAACCCTGTGCTTGTGAGAAAGAAAGGAGGGAAATGGCGGATGTGTGTAGACTACACTGGTCTAAACAAAGCATGTCCGAAGGTTCCCTACCCTCTGCCTCGCATCGATCAAATCGTGGATTCCACTGCTGGGTGCGAAACCTTGTCTTTCCTCGATGCCTACTCAGGGTATCACCAAATCAGGATGAAAGAGTCCGACCAGCTCGCGACTTCTTTCATAACACCTTTTGGCATGTACTGCTATGTTACTATGCCATTTGGTCTGAGGAATGCGGGTGCAACGTACCAAAGGTGTATGAACCACGTGTTCGGCGAACACATTGGTCGAACGGTCGAGGCTTACGTCGATGACATCGTAGTCAAGACGGGGAAAGCCTCCGACCTCCTTTCCGACCTTGAAACGACATTCCGGTGTCTCAAGGCGAAAGGCGTAAAACTCAACCCCGAGAAGTGTGTCTTCGGAGTACCCCGAGGCATGCTCTTGGGGTTCATCGTCTCCGAGTGGGGCATCGAGGCCAACCCGGAGAAAATCGTGGCCATCGCCAGCATGGGGCCCATCAAGGACTTGAAAGGCGTACAGAGGGTCATGGGATGCCTTGCGGCTCTGAGTCGCTTCATCTCGCGCCTCGGCGAAAGAGGCCTACCTCTGTACCGCCTCTTAAGGAAGGCCGAGTGCTTCACTTGGACCCCTGAGGCTGAGGAAGCCCTCAAGAACCTGAAGGCGCTCCTCACGAACGCGCCCATCTTGGTGCCCCCCGCTGCCGGAGAAGCCCTCTTGATCTACGTCGCCGCTACCACTCAGGTGGTCAGCGCCGCGATCGTGGTTGAGAGACGAGAAGAGGGGCATGCATTGCCCGTCCAGAGGCCAGTCTACTTCATCAGTGAGGTACTGTCCGAGACCAAGATCCGCTACCCACAAATTCAGAAGCTGTTGTACGCGGTGATCCTGACGCGGCGGAAGTTGCGACACTACTTCGAGTCTCATCCGGTGACTGTGGTGTCATCCTTCCCCTGGGGGAGATCATCCAGTGCCGAGAGGCCTCGGGTAGGATTGCAAAGTGGGCGGTGGAAATCATGGGAGAGACAGTCTCGTTCGCCCCTCGGAAGGCCATCAAGTCCCAAGTCTTGGCGGACTTTGTGGCTGAATGGGTCGACACCCAGCTTCCAGCAGCTCCGATCCAACTAGAACTCTGGACCATGTTTTTCGACGGGTCGCTGATGAAAACAGGGGCAGGCGCGGGCCTGCTCTTCATCTCGCCCCTCGGGAAGCACCTACGCTACGTGCTACGCCTCCACTTCCCGGCGTCCAACAATGTGGCCGAGTACGAGGCTCTAGTCAACGGGTTGCGCATCGCCATCGAGCTAGGGGTCTGACGCCTCGACGCTCGCGGTGACTCGCAGCTCATCATTGATCAAGTCATGAAGAACTCCCACTGCCGCGACCCGAAGATGGAAGCCTACTGCGATGAGGTTCGGCACCTGGAGGACAAGTTCTACGGGCTCGAGCTCAACCACATCGCCCGACGACACCACGAGACTGCGGATGAGCTGGCTAAGATAGCCTTGGGGCAAACAACGGTTCCCCGGACGTCTTCTCCCGAGACCTACATCAACCCTCAGTCAAGACCGACGACACGCCCGAGCCCGAGAAGGCCTCGGCCCAGCCCGAGGCACCCTCGGCCCCCGAGGGTGAGGCACTGCGCGTCGAGGAAGAGCGGAGCGGGGTCACGCCTAATCGAAACTGGCAGACCCCATACCTACAATATCTCCACCGAGGAGAGCTACCCCTCGACAGAACCAAGGCTCGGCGATTGGCGCGGCGCGCCAAATCGTTCGTCTTGCTGGGGGACGGGAAGGAGCTCTACCACTGCAGCCCCTCAGGCATCCTCCAGCGATGCATATCCATCGCCGAAGGCCAGCAGCTCTTACAAGAAATACACTCGAGGGCTTGCGGTCATCACGCAGCGCCTCGAGCCCTTGTCGGAAACGCCTTCCGACAAGGTTTCTACTGGTCGACCGTGGTGGCCGACGCCACTAGAATTGTCCGCACCTGCCAAGCGTGTCAATTCTATGCAAGGCAGACCCACCTGCCCGCTCAGGCTCTGCAGATAATACCCATCACCTGGTCGTTTGCTGTGTGGGGCCTGGACCTCGTCGGTCCCTTGCAGAAGGCACTCGTGGGCTACACGCACCTACTGGTCGCCATCGACAAATTCTCCAAGTGGATCGAGGTCCGGCCCCTAAACAGCATCAGGTCCAAACAGGCGGTGGCGTTCTTCACCAACATCATACATCGCTTTGGGGTCCCGAACTCCATCATCATCGACAACGGCACCCAGTTCACCGGCAAAAAGTTCCTGGACTTCTGCGAGGATCATCACATCCGGGTGGACTGGGCCGCCGTGGCTCACCCCATGACGAATGGGCAAGTAGAGCGTGCCAACGGCATGATTCTGCAAGGACTCAAGCCACGGATCTACAACGACCTCAACAAGTTCGGCAAGCGATGGATGAAGGAGCTCCCCTCGGTGGTCTGGAGTCTGAGGACAACGTCGAGCCGAGCCACGAGCTTCACACCGTTCTTTCTAGTCTATGGGGCCGCCATCTTGCCCACAGACTTAGAATACGGTTCCCCGAGGGCGAGGGCCTACGACGACCAAAGCAATCGAGCTAACCGAGAAGACTCACTGGACCAGCTGGAAGAGGCTCGGGACATGGCCTTACTACACTCGGCGCGGTATCAGCAGTCCCTGCGACGCTGCCACGCCCGAGGGGTTCGGTCCCCAGACCTCCAGGTGGGCGACTTGGTGCTTCGGCTGCAACAAGACGCCCGAGGGTGGCACAAGCTCACGCCTCCCTGGGAAGGGCCGTTCGTCATCGCTAAGGTTCTGAAGCCCGGGACATACAAGCTGGCCAACAGTCAAGGCGAGGTCTACAGCAACGCTTGGAACATCCGACAGCTACGTCGCTTCTACCCTTAAGATGCTTTCAAGTTGTTCATACACCTCGTTCACACACAAAGTCTAACCATCAAGGAAGGGTCAGCCTTGCCTCGGCAAAGCCCGACCCTCCCTCGGGGGCTAGAAGGGGGGAACCCCCTCTGCGTCAAAATTTCCCTCGGAAAAAGTCTTTTCTGCAAGAACGTCTTTCGTGCTTTCTGACTACTTCGAAAGTGGGATCCTGAAAACGATGGAGTACACATAAGCAGCCAAGGCCTACCGAGCCGAGGGACTCCTACGCCTCCGGGATACGGATACCTCACTCGTCACCTTCTGCGATAAGTAACTCACGCTCGGATAAGCGTTTCCGCTGACCGAACAAGTCTTAATGCTCGGAAACCCTTCTGCCAAAGCGATTTTTTGGGCCTTCTCGACTACATCGTTAGCAGAATCCTACGGACGAGTAAGAGTACACGTAAGTGGCAAGGCTGACCGAACCGAGGGACTCCTACGCCTCCGGGATACGGATACCTCACTCATCACCTTCCGTGAAAAGTAACTCTCGCTCGGACAAACAATTCTGTTACCGACAAATAAGTCCTGATACTTGAAACAAGGGGGAAAAGAAATACAGCTTTACAACACAACGACAGTATGTTTGGGCCTCGGCGGCCGCAGAAAACATACGGGCACTACAAGATAAACCTGCAGGCTCGGACCTTGGCGGAGGGGGAGCAGCAGCACCCTCGGCGTCAACCACACCTTCGGCGAAGTCCGACCGAGCCTCGGACGGCAACGCGGTCGGAGGATCTCTGCTCCGAAGGATGACATCAGCACCTCGTCCGGGCCATCACCGCCAGGGTCTCCTCCAGGAATCCGGCCCGAGCAGACGGCTCGGCCGGCCCGAAGCCTCAGCCAGCCGTGCCCCGAGGATATCAGCCCGGCTCATGGCCTTGGCAACTCAACTCCGGCGCCGGTCCCACCGGTGGACGGTCCGGTCAGGCTCCGGCCGATGAAGCCCTCTTTTCGAGCCAACTCTGCCTCTGTCCACACTGACACCGCTGCCTCCGGCTTCGGCTCATCGAAGAGCGGCCGAGGGTTCCTTTAACCAAGCAAGAGAAGCCTCGGGCAGCAAGGCCGACCAAGCCGAGGGACTCCTACGCCTCCGGGATACGGATACCTCACTCGTCACCTTCGCACGAGGCAACTCACGCTTGGTGAAGCGGTTCAGATAGCCGACAGGCGAGTCCTAGTGCTCGAAATGAGGAAAAAACACGACTCCGTGCCGAAAATACATACATGTTCAGGCCTCGACAGCCATAATGAACAGACACCGGCATTCAAGGTGCCATTACAAACGGAACTCCGGTTCCACCTCCGCAGGTACGAACAACCCCCCACGATTGGAGGGCCTGTGGAGCAACAGAAGGCCGATGGATGGCTCGCCGTCGCCCGCTCCAGCAGCAGCGACAACGACTTCTGCTCCGAGCGGCCGAATAGCAGCAGCGATGACCTCAGGGCGGATGCTGCTGCCATAAGGCCCTCACCCACGTCCCCACTCGAGGGGCAAGGACGAGTAGAAGGCCGTAGAGTTGGAGGTCAGTCCGCGGGCGGCACCGACTATCTCGTCGGCGAAGAAACCTCTTCCGACTGTCGCGGCGGAAGGTGGCACCGGAAGCAGCGCCGAAGCCACTCGGACCGAAGAGCCGGACACGCAGCAGCTGCCAGCGCCACGAACGGCAAACGCCTTTCCCCCCAATCGCTAAGGGAAGGAGCGGGCCGCTGCCCGCGTGGAGACCGACCCCAACTCGGCGCACTCCCCTCCCCAGCACTGATGATGAACATCCTTGAAGCTGAGGGAGGGGCAGAGGCCGCAGCCCGGCTTGCTTCTCCCCACCCAGGAGCTGGTGGTCACCGTCTTGGGTGACCACCGGCGAGGGGATGCAGCGGGGCTGGCTGATGAAAATCCTTGAAGCCAAACGATGGCTGAAAGGTACCAACTTCCGCAAAGTTGCGTTCCTCCAACGACGACGAGGCGGAAGAACCGCGGGCGCCCCCCATCCGGGGGCTCGGAAGGTGGAAAGACGTGATGCATAAGGGGAGCGTGAAGACATGGTTGCCTTTCAAGGGGGTCACCCTCCTTTTAAAGGCAACTCTCCCCACTTGCGTCCTCAGCCGTCGCGGGCTGAGTCTTCTCCAACACGCTCCAAGGTCCTCCCCCTACGACACAGGGGCTGGGTCCCACGCGTCGCGCAAGCCGGCCCAAGACAGAAGGAGCCAAAACCGCCGCGCGTGGTGCGCGTAACTGCCCGGTGGTTACGAGCATTCCTCCACTTTCGCCTAGACCAGCGGGTGAAAGGGCGGACCGCCATGCAGGCAGCATGCAACCGCACCAAGGGGGTGCACCCTTTCGACTTCGACGCGTCCAGCATGGAAGCCCAGGCCCACACGTCATGTAACCGGCGCGCCGGTTACTACGTGCAAGAAACCGCACCGCCACTTGCGCCACTACCGTGCCTCCTCGACTGTGGAACCAGTACCGCGACTCGAGGCAACCCTGCGCATGACCCAACGGTGCCAACAAGCACATCGGCCACGGGTCAGTCAGCCGCGGGAGAAGGCGTGACGGCCGATACGGCCAGAAATGGGCCGGCAGTAATGGTGGTGGCAGGCGGGCGGAAGCAGCGGTCAAGTCGTTAGCAAGCTCACGTCCCCTCCTGGGACAGCGAGAGAACCCTCTCCCACGGCGTGAAGACGACGCGCCCGTGTTCCGTCCCTCGAACGGCTCGCGCACACGCAACGGCTGCCCCACGAACCACTCGTCCCGTCGCATTAACTCCGCGGCAGGGCAGGCGGCACCTTTGGCAGGCGAAGCAGGCGACACTTCGCCTCCGCTATAATGACCGCATCAAAAAAGGTGTGCCACGTCGTTCGATTTCGTATCCTTTTTCTCTTTCTCTCTCTTACAACAGGGACCGGGAAAGGGGATATTCCGAAAGGGATCCTTCTCCGTGAAGGAAGCGGGCCCCAAGCCCCCCTACTGATCAGAGGTTCAAAGGCTGGCCCCTCAGAAGGGTTCAACAGCCGCCTCAGAGCACTCGGGCTCCGCGCCCACTACTAGTCAGAGGTTCGAAGGTCGGCCCCTCGAAAGGGTTCAACGGCCGCCTCAGGCCACTCGGGCTCCGCGCCCACTACTGATCAGGGGTTCGTAGGCTGGCCCCCAAAGGGTTCGACAGTCGCCTCAGACGCAGAGCGAAGGATGACCCTGGGTACGTTCGATACATAACCAAGGCTCGGGCTATGCTCCCAAGGTACCCCAGGACATTTCCGAGACCAACGGGAACGATCTTGTAATGGAATCCCACCAGAGGGAGGCCTCGAGCCCTCAGACCCCGTCAAAAGGGGATCGGGTCCGGCAAATCACCCGCAGGTACTTTTGGAGCGCGCCTCCGGGCCACTAGCCGACCCCTAACGAATGGGGCACGGGCGTCCACTCGGATTACCCGTTAGCAGCTCACTGGAGACACCATGTTCGGCGCCCTCCAAGGGCAACATGGCGCTCTCCCCCCCCCCCTCCTCCTTGCGGAAAGGCGACGCAGGGGCGTATGTAAAAAAGTCGAGTCTGTCCTTGACAGTTCTCTCACTCTGTGCGGAGGCTCGGGGGCTGCTCTCGCAAACCCGGCTCCGGCCAAACCGTTGACAGCGTCAACATACCAGCCCGAGAACTTGAGACTCGACTGTGCACCCGGGCTACGGCCAGTTCGCATGAGGGAACAACCAGACCGGCCGAAGCATCACGAAACGCATTAAGACCTCGAAGGAGTCACACCACTCCTCCGAGGCCTCGGGGGCTACACCTGGCGGGTGCGCTCGCGCGCACCCACCGGAACAAAACGCAACCGAGAAAGGTTGGTCCCCTTGCAAAAAAGTGTGACAAAAGCCTCCAAGCGAGTATTAACACTCCCTTCGAGGCTCGGGGGCTACTGTCGGGGACCATAATTAGGGGTACCCCCAAGACTCCTAATCTCAGCTGGTAACCCCCATCAGCACAAAGCTGCAAAGGCCTGATGGGTGCGATTAAGTCAAGGCTCGGTCCACTCAAGGGACACGACCTCGCCTCGCCCGAGCCCAGTCTCGGGCAAGGGCAGCCGACCCCGGAGGATTCATGTCTCGCCCGAAGACCCCCCTCAAGCGACAGACACACCTTCGGCTCGCCCGAGGCCCAGTCTTCGCCAAGAAGCAACCTTGGCCAGATCGTCATGCCAACCGACCGTATCGCAGGAGCATTTAATGCAAAGGTGGCCTGACACCTTATCCTGACACGCGCCCCTCAGTCGACAGAGCCGAAGTGACCGCAGTCACTTCGCCGCTCCACTGACCGGCCTGACAAGAGGACAGCGCCGTCTGCATCGCTCCGACTGCTGTGCCGCTCGACAGAGTGAGGCGGACAGCAGCCAAGTCCGGCCTCGGGCGGCATAGGAAGCTCCGCCTCGCCCGACCCCAGGGCTCGGACCCGGCCTTGGCCCCGGAAGACGACGAACTCCGCCTCGCCCGACCCCAGGGCTCGGACTTGGCTCCGGAAGACGACGAACTCCGCCTCGTCCGACCCCAGGGCTCGGACTCAGCCCTGGCCTCAGCCGACGGTCTCCGCCTCGCCCGACCCGGGGCTCGGACTCGACCTCGACCTCGGAGGAGCCTCCGCCCCGCCCGACCCAGGGCTCGGACCAACCACGTCACAGGGGGGCCATCATTACCCTATCCCTAGCTAGCTCAGGCTACGGGGAACAAGACCGGCGTCCCATCTGGCTCGCCCCGATAAACAAATAATGATGGCGCCCCGCGTGCTCCATGACGACGGCGGCTCTCAGCCCCTTACGGAAGCAAGGAGATGTCAGCAAGGACTCGACAGCCCCAACAGTTGTCCTTCCGCAAGGCTCCAACGCTCCTCCGACGGCCACGACATCACATGAATAGGGTGCCAAAACCTCTCTAGCTGCCACGACGGCATGTACTTAGGGCGCTAGCTCCTCTCTGCTAGACACGTTAGCACATTGCTACACTCCCCATTGTACACCTGGACCCTCTCCTTACGCCTATAAAAGGAAGGTCCAGGGCTCCCTTACGAGGAGGTTGGCCGCGCGGAGAGGACGGGACGGTGCGCGCAGGCCTCTCGCTCCCTCCCGCACGGACGCTTGTAACCCCCTACTGCAAGCGCACCCGACCTGGGTGTGGGACAAACACGAAGGCCGCGGGTTTCCCCTTTACGCCTGTCTCCTTGTTTCCCCCCTTCGCGCTTCGTCTCGCGCCGACCCATCTGGGCTGGGGCACGCGACGACAGTTTACTCGTCGGTCCAGGGACCCCCGGGGTCGGAACGCCGACAAAAAGAACTTAAACTCTTATTACTTTATTTTATCCTTTAGAAAAAGCTAAGTGATTCGTATATAAGGTGGACTAAATTCTATGAAATCATTAATCATGCCATAAATCTAGTTAAGAACAAATTGACTATAGGTTTGATTAATAAATTATGATAAAAGATTATTAATAAATTATGATAAAGGATAATTAATCTATTAATTATCTTTAATTCTATTGTAGGAACAAATGATCTAATTCATTAGAAAGGAAATTATGTATAAACTATCATTTTAGTTTATAAAAGCAATGACCCTTGTTATCTTTTAATTAGGAAAATATAAATAATCTATTAATTGGACATATATTTATCTTCTATTTTTATTAAGAAACATATGGTCTACACATTCTTTTAAGTTTCTATTTAATATGGCTATACTTAAACATCTATAACGAACCTTGTTAAATATGATATCTATCAAAAGGTCATTTTAAACTAGAAACAAGTTATCTAATTCTTTAGTAAGAAACCTATGTTTACCGATATAACTATCAATTTCTTTATTAGAAAAGTTATATGACATGTTTTTATTGTAAAGCATGTAATTATGGATACTTAATATGAGACTAAATGAGTTTTATGTGAAGGGATAAAAAATGATTATCATTCTATTAGGAAAACACTAAATCTATATTTGTTGAGAAAACTACATTCAAATCGATAGGTCCTCATTTTAAAGATATGTACACAAATTCTATTATTTTAGTATCTTTAGAAAACTCTATTCTTCCTGTTTTCTCCTTTCTTTTCTAAATAGAATTTATACGTATAACTAAAAATTGTTTATTTATAATTCTTTTGATATTAATATACTAAGAATTAATTGTAAATTACCAAATGGGACTTTTAATAACATATTTATGGTTATTATGACATAGATAAATATCTTACTAATTCTAAGTAATTAAGTGTTATACTTATGAATACATTTATCATAAATAGTAAAATCTATATTTCCATTTGATTGAAATTACGTGCCTTAGTATTTATTCTATTTCTTCATGCAAATAAATTTACACTTAAAATACTACTAACAATTATCGTTCCACACACTAAAGCGAAATCAAATTTGTAAACGTTTTCTAGTATGAAAATCATCGTGGTAGTGAATAGTGACGGTATTCATTTTTAAAATTATAAAATCATACATATTCAAATTATTGTCGCGGGGTTCGATTTTGGCTACACGTATACATCGAAATCTCTAAAATCATACACGTGAATCGCCAAATTGCATCATCTCAATATTACAACGATAATTCACAAGATTCGTAAATTAATTCAAACATGATTTCAAAAATGAATTCAAATTGTTTTGGATTGTCTTCAACCTTGGGTGAACGGACGACGACGAACGGGCTCGAGCGCGCGACTAGGCGATGGCTTGGCATGGCGGGATCAACGAGGCTTGGACGGGGTTTGGGCACGTCTCCGGCGAGGCACGACGGCGAGCTCCGGCGGCGAGCAGGGTGCTGCTCCGGCTTCGGTCCACAACGGCGACGGCAGTGAGCTCCGGCGGCGAGGGAGAGAACGAGGAGTGTGATAGAGAGAGAGCTCGGGCAGGGAGAGGGAGAGGGCTCGGGCGTCGGTTTTTATAGGGAGGGAGAGGCGCCGAGGGGGAGGTGGCCGGCCATGGCACCATTGATGGCCATCAATGGGGGGTCGCCATAATGGGGTGGAAATGGAGGGAGAGGGAGAGGGAGAGGGAGAAACGGTTGTCTTGAAGCTCCATTAACTCAAAGACGAACGGTCGCGGGACTTGGGGGAGTTAGGTTTTTTTCTTTTTTCTATTTTCTTTTCTAATTTCAAAAACATATTTTAAATAACCCTAAAATTTATAATAATTAAATCAAAATTATTTTTAAATAAATTATTTATTTTTGTACTAATTATTATATTATTTATTTGGATTTTTATTTAAAAAGAAATGTTATTCAATAACCAAAATCACTTATGAGCAATAAAAAATCATTCCAAATGCAAATAATGACAAACACATAAAAGAAAATTCATTACCATAAATATCATTAATAACGAAATGTAATATTTTTATTTGATGATTTTTATGGTGTTATATAAATCAACCAGTTTTTGGAATGATTGTTGGTGTGGGAATATTCCTCTCTCGGTAAGATTTAAAATACTGCATGATTTATCTCTTGACAAAGAGATAAGCATAGAAAAGGTGCTGAGTACGAACTCTGAATCCTTAATCTTTAGGAGGCTAGTGGGAACTGGTGCTGACAATCTTAAGGATATGATATCCTCATATGAGGACATGTGCCTTAATGATTCAAGAGATAATGTTATTTGGTTACTGGATAAAAAGGATATTCTGTCAAATCCCTTTACTTCTACTGTCGAAGTAATTTGGGTCGGGTGCCTTATATGTTCATCTGGAAAGCTAAAATCCCCCAAAGGATAAAGGTTTTCCTTTGTCTTCTTGTGAGAGACAGGATTCTATCCAAGGCAAATCTTAGCAAAAAGAATTGGCAAGGAAATATTAATTGCACTTGGTGTGATTGCCTAGAAACTACGGAACACTTCTTTGACTATCAGATAGCGAAATTCACTAGGAGAGTGGTGCAGGCGGTACTACATCTCATCTATATTCCCAAGAACCCTAGTGAGATGTTTAGCCGCTGGCTCCATCTCTTCAATAAGCGAGACAGGAATTTGTTAAAAATGGGATGTAGTGAAGTTCTTTGGACTCTTTGGAAAATAAGAAATGAAGCTTGCGTTGAAGATAAAAGAGTAGTCAATACGTTAGATATCTTTATATTGTGTTGTTTTTGGATGAACTCATGGATTTTATTACAGAAAAAACGGCAAGAAAGATGTTGGAGGAAAGAAACAACCATATCAGAAAAACGGCTAGTGATTTCTTCATTCAAGCTCGAGGGTGGTCTCGAGGAGGCTGGAGGAAAGAAACAACCATATCAGAAAAAAGGTGGTCTCGAGGAGGTTGGCGCACTGATTGAATGCCTGAGGATCCTTTTTGGCGAAGATGCTTCTTTCTAATCTTGAACCTAGACTCTTATGGTTCTTATATCAAGATGTTGGTCTGTAATAATGTCTTTATTAAACCACTTTTCCTATCTTAATCGTCTTTTAATGGCAACAGTTTTTTTGAGTCAGGTCTGATGCAAGCTATAGCTAGATTAGATGTTGGGCTTTTGTTGCCAGTGGCATGCTGCGACTAAGACAATATTAATGTGTGTCGGTGGTAGAACATCATGTTTCCTGTTTCTTAATGAAATAGGGGGATTTTCCTTTTCGTCAAAAAAAAGAGTGAAAATGCATATAGAAATATGACGAGCCAATTCCTCAGCCAAAAAACATTATCCATGCAACATCATACAGGTTCGACTAACGGTAAACAGTCATCCACATAGAGCAAAATTAAAGCTCGTCTTGACAAACACAGAAAACAGCAACACCACCCAGAGAGGACTAGCTTCATGATGGCCACCCGACAAGAGCCAGCAAATGGCACGCAGAAGAGACGCCTACAGCCTCCTTCCCCTCCTACCGCCCTTTCTGCGAGTGCTGTCCGTGGGGACCGGGGTAACGTCCTCTGCACATAGCACAAACGCTGCATCAGTATACAGAACCAAAGCATTATGAAACAAAGCAGGGCTAACTAGCACAGGCAAGCCAGCCCTTGAAAGATCCAGGATCTCCTTACCAATGCGTCCGATTTTCATCCCGGAACGAGCAAGCGCCCTGAGGGCAGACTGGGCACCAGGTCCAGGGGTCTTGGTCTTGTTGCCTCCGGTGGCACGAAGCTTAATGTGCAGTGCAGTAATGCCAAGCTCCTGAAGACAAAATACCGGCCACAGATCACTTATCCGGATATACAGCAACACTAAAGCAGAGCTACGTAATCCTAGGCTTCAATGTAATTATTAAGACAACGTCTTCTTTGGATACACAGACGGACAAATGAGTGAGTACCTTGCAGCGCTGTGCGACATCTTGAGCAGCAAGCATAGCAGCGTAAGGTGACGACTCGTCACGGTCAGCCTTCACCTTCATGCCACCTACAGGGTTCAGGTTTAGCACATCTCAGTTAAAACCATATACAGCTGCCACCTAGGTCGTGCACAGCCAAGGTTTTAGGATGGTACCGGTGATCCGAACCAGAGTTTCCCTCCCAGACAAATCAGTGATATGCTGCAGATATTACAACAAGACACAGTTCAGTTAAACTTGAAGTGAATGAAAAGGTCTAACCACAGATGGCGCATATGATACTTACAATGAAGGTGTCATTGAAGGATGCAAAGATGTGAGCAACACCAAAGACATACTCTCCTTCACGGACAGTGGGTCCAAGGGTGACGTTCTCCTCCTTGGGCTCCCTGGTCTTCCTCCTCGACTGCAAACACATACAACTATAAGATGACACTGGGACAAGTTAGCCTGGATTGCTATGTTGTCGTGCTAACAACCTCCAGAAACTATTCCACAGTACAAGTTAGCCTGAATTGATATGTTGTCCCTGTAAGAGCCTAAGAGCTTCAAAAGGATAGTAATAGTAATTAAGCACGATACAGAGAGCTACAAATCAAGCCAACCACTTCAGGACCTCAAACAAGACTTGCATTGCATGAAAACTGATAGTTGATTTGCTCTAATAAAAAGCTAATAAAAAATGTACTGCATGAAAACTGATAGATGACATTCAGCAGCAAACCAGCTCGGTCCACTAATCAAGCCAACCATTTCAGGACCTCAAACAAGACTTGCATCACGATGTATATGAAATAATTGAAATTTTGCCACTTGAAACGTTGCCTCCTTGTTATAATTACCCATGTGTCTAAGAATTGTGGGCTTCATCTATGTCTATCAATTGTAGGGTCCATCTGTGTCTATGAAATATAGAATCTGATATTTGCCATCACCACAAAACGTGTTTGTAAAATTGCCATCAGACCCACACATTTCATAGACACAGATGGACACACAATTTATAGACACAGTGGTAATTATAACAAGCAGGCAACGTTTTAAGTGGCAAAATTCCAATTATTTCGTCTATGAAATGTGGGGTCTGGTGGTAGCAGAACGTGTTTTGTTGTAATGGCAAATATCAGATTCTCTCGGTGTATATAGCGAACAGTTATCCTAACAAAACATATACTTTCCAGCTCCATGTGCAAATCAACCCAAGCCAAAGGGCGAAGGCCCACATAACCAGCATTTCTCACTCTTAGTTTGTAATAGTAGATTCTAATCATATCTATGCTTCCACCAATTTAACAGCACATCTCAAATATTTTGGCAGATGAAAAATGTTCAACAAGAACTCATAAATCGTGATCAGATTAGAAAAGATGTTGTCACAGCATCACTTCAATCTTCAACTCCGGAGTAGGAGTAGGAGTAGCAGTCAACAAATGTAACCAAGCACAGATGTCAAATTGCAATTTATCAGATACAATCCACCACGGGCAACCAGCCAAAACAACAGTAGCCCTAGTCAACAGCCAAACCTACGCTCTTAAACCATCTATAAACAAAAACAATCGAATCCAGCGCTACCGTGCTTGCAGCCGGATCCGAATCCACCGCTACCGTGCTTGCACCTACGTCCGCTTGCGAGCCATAACCATACGAGAAGAGGCTCGCTTACCATGGTTGCGTGGAGCGACGGGTGACCGGAGCGGAGGCACGACTTGGGTTGAGATCACAAGCACGCCGGCGCCGCCGAGACTTCCGTGGGGCGACGGATGAGTGGTGCTGGTTTATATACGAGGCCGCAGCCCCTTAGGGTTTATTAGACCAAGCCCAAAGAAATTTCCTCTTTTGCCCTCTCTCTCTCTTCTGTCAATGCGGCTGGGCCCATCTCTTACACGAGGACTGTGCTATTAAACAGCTAAGGGCATGTACAGTGGTGTTTAATGTGGGGGCTCTTAAGGTGTTTTAGGGGGTTATTTGCAAAAAAATCTTAGAGCCGTCTCTCCGTGAAGAGACGTCTCTGGCTCGTAAACCAAGTAACAACAGACGCCTCACTTCCCACTGTACGAATTTGTCGTCTGTTCTATCGATCTGATGCTATACAAATACATTTAATTCTGTATTTATTAACAGACTACGTTTAGAGACACTCCATTGTACAATAGAGTCTCTTAGTTGTCTCCTGTGCTTGGAGAACCGTTTTGGTGTCTCTCCACTGTACATGCCCTAATAGTCGGTTGTCCGTGCGTTGCGACGGCTCATAACAATACCCACGTAAACTATCCACCAAGATTTTTTATTGATTGTCTCTGCTTCCGCATTTTTTTTGATTTGACTAAGCGAGTCAACATCGTGGTAAAGGAAAGACCATCGAATAGGTACCATAGGTAGTAAATCAGGGAACCTATCCTCGCCTCTCCACTTCCAAGGTTTCGTAGAACAGGAAGGGAAGGGAAGGGAAGAGACAGTCATACATGTTCGTTGCGGAAGAAGGACACGACGAAGATATGGACATCTGGAGGCGACATAGGTAGTATACCGCTAGATACATACAGGGGGAGCACACAAGCAGAGAAAGAAGCCCAATCAGGGCAGCTCCAAACTGAGAGGCACCCGCACCAGGCGTCAGTCCGAAAAGGGCGAGAGATTGCGAGTGCCTTCCAGCCCTAGACCCGCCGAGACGACACAACACCACCACCAACTCTTTAGCATATGTCGATTGCTGCCGCGCTACAAGCTTTGGTTGTCCAATATCTCAGATCTAGACTCGTCATCGCCAAGATAACCTAAGCGTGGCAGACACCATTGTGTCCTCCTCGGCAACACGCACGAAAAAAAGCCAGGAGCAAGGCCGACTCGCCCGTACCCGCGTCGACGAGCATCGGTCGGCTCGCGGCTGTGACCGTAGGCAGGGGCAGCAGGTTGGGGAGGAAGAATAGGGCGAAGGCCGAGAAGACGAACTGGACATCCGACGATGGCAAAAACGATGGTGCGTGCATGCTGTGAAACACCCTCGTGGACGTGCAATAGCCACTGCGCGGGTCGGTGTCGGGGCTGGTGTCGGACGAATATGGGGAGGAGGCGCCTGCTCCCACGCCCTCTGCCGAGAATGTGTGGCGCGGAGGCGGAGGCATGAGGGGAGAGAGAAAATAAACAGGATGACGAACGAGGTGGCGGCAACTGAGACGAGGACCATCATTATCGTGTGAAGGTATAGATAGCCAAATGGGTCGTGTCTGGCGAGCTGGTCTAGGGTACGGCCCATTTAATAGTGTCTGGGTCAGCCCGACACGATCGTCGTGTCGTGTTTGGGACGTAGCCTCGGCCCGTAGTGCTGATCCGACCCGACACGATTATATTTTTATTTATTTTACAAAACTCGTATATATGTACAATTTATATTCAATATTAAAAACAATTGACCATGATGTTCTACTGGTTAGATGACTTCACTTAGTGTCTCCCGCCCTTCTTCCATTAGGGCTTAGTGAAAGTCGCCTAGAGGGGGGTGAATAGGGCGAAACTGAAATTTACAAAGTTAATCACAACTACAAGCCGGGTTAGCGTTAGAAATATAATCAAGTCCGCGAGAGAGGGTGCAAAACAAATCGCAAGCGAATAAAGAGTATGACACGTGGATTTGTTTTACCGAGGTTCGGTTTTAGCAAACCTACTCCCCGTTGAGGTGGTCACAAAGACCGGGTCTCTTTCAACCCTTTCCCTCTCTCAAACGGTCCCTCGGACCGAGTGAGCTTTCTCTTCTCAAATCAACCGGGAACAAAAGAACAAAACTTCCCCGCAAGGACCACCACACAACTGGTGTCTCTTGCCTTGGTTACAAGTGAGTATTGATCACAAGAAAGAATGAGAAAGAAGAAAGCAATCCAAGCGCAAGAGCTCAAAAGAACACGACAAATCACTCTCACTTGACACTAAAGCTTTTGTGGAATTGGGAGAGTATTTGATCACTTGGGTGTGTCTTGTATTGAATGCCTAGCTCTTGTAAGTGGTTGGAAGTTGGAAAACTTGGATAACTTGAATGTGGGGTGGTTGGGGGTATTTATAACCCCAACCACCAAACTAGCCGTTTGGTGAAGGCTGCTGTCGCATGGCGCACCGGATAGTCCGGTGCGCCACTCGCCAGCCACGTCACCAGGCTGTTGGGTTCCGACCGTTGGAGCTCTGACTGCTGGGCCTGCCTGGATGTCCGGTGGCACACCGGACATGCACTGTAGAGTGTCTGGTGCACCACTTCGCGCGTGCCTGACTTCTGCGCGCTCTGGTGCGCATTAAATAACTCTGCAGGTGACCGTTGGCGCGAAGTAGTCGTTGCTCCGCTGGCTCACCGGACAGTCCGGTGCACACCGGACACGTCCGGTGAATTATAGCGGAGCGAATTCCCGAAGCTGGCGAGTTCCAGAGACGCTTCATTCCTGGAGCACCGGACACTGTCCGGTGTACACCGGACAGTCCGGTGAATTATAGCGGAGCGCCTCCGGATTTTCCCGAAGGTGAAGAGTTTGGCTTGAAGTCCCCTGGTGCACCGGACACTGTCCGGTGCGCCAGACCAGGGCTGCCTTCGGTTAACCCTTGCTCTCTTTATTGAACCCAATTCTTGGTCTTTTTATTGGCTAAGTGTGAACCTTTGGCACCTGTATAACTTATACACTAGAGCAAACTAGTTAGTCCAATTATTTGTGTTGGGCAATTCAACCACCAAAATCAATTAGGAAATAGGTGTAAACCTAATTCCCTTTCAATCTCCCCCTTTTTGGTGATTGATGCCAACACAAACCAAAGCAAGTATAGAAGTGCATAATTGAACTAGTTTGCATAATGTAAGTGCAAAGGTTACTTGGAATTGAGCTAATAAAACTACTCATAAGATATGCATGGATTGTTTCTTCATTTTTATTATTTTGGACCACGCTTGCACCACATGTTTTGTTTTTGCAAATTCTTTTGTAAATCCTTTTCAAAGTTCTTTTGCAAATAGTCAAAGGTAAATGAATAAGATTTTGCGAAGCATTTTCAAGATTTGAAATTTTCTCCCCCTGTTTCAAGTGCTTTTCCTTTGACTAAAACAAAAACTCCCTCTTGATAAATTCCTCCTCTTAGTGTTCAAGAGGGTTTTAAGATATTGATTTTGAGAATACCATTCTCTCCCTCTTTTGAACACAATGAGATACCAATTTGAAAAATCATATCAATTAAAAACTCTCTCTAAAATTAGTACCAATTGAAAACCAAAAAAAATTTAAATGGGTGGTGGTGCGGTCCTTTTGCTTTGGGCTAATACTCTCTCCCCTTTGGCATGAATCGCCAAAAACGGAGTCATTAGAGCCCTTTCTATAACTATTTTCTCCCCCTTTGGTAAAAGACATAAGAGTGAAGATTATACCAAAGACGGAGTCCTTTTGTACTTAGGCTCTCTCCCCCAAAGATGGAGAGTTGCCCGGAGCGACGGCGAAGGATGAGTTACGGAGTGGAAGCCTTTGTCTTCGCCGAAGACTCCTATTTCCTTTCAATACACCTATGACTTGGTTTGAAATAGACTTGAAAACACATTAGTCATAGCATATGAAAGAGACATGATCAAAGGTATATGAATGAGCTATGTGTGCAAATCAACAAAAGAAGTTCCTAGAATCAAGAATATTTAGTTCATGCCTAAGTTTGTTAAAAGTTTGTTCATCTAGTGGCTTGGTAAAGATATTGGCTAATTGATCTTTAGTGTTAATATATGAAATCTCGATATCTCCCTTTTGTTGGTGATCCCTTAAAAAGTGATACCGAATGGCTATGTGTTTAGTGCGGCTATGCTCAACGGGATTATCCACCATGCGGATTGCACTCTCATTATCACATAGAAGAGGAACTTTGGTTAATTTGTAACCATAATCCCTAAGGGTTTGCCTCATCCAAAGTAGTTGCGCGCAACAATGTCCTGCGGCAATGTACTCGGCTTCGGCGGTAGAAAGAGCTACGGAATTTTGCTTCTTTGAAGCCCAAGACACCAAGGATCTTCCCAAGAACTGGCAAGTCCCCGATGTGCTCTTTCTATTAATCTTACACCCTGCCCAATCAGCATCCGAATAACCAATCAAATCGAAAGTGGATCCCCTAGGATACCAAAGCCCAAACTTAGGAGTATAAACTAAATATCTCAAGATTCGTTTTACGGCCGTAAGGTGAGCTTCCTTAGGGTCGGCTTGGAATCTTGCACACATGCATACAGAAAGCATGATATCTGGTCGAGATGCACATAAATAGAGTAGAGAGCCAATCATCGACCGGTATACCTTTTGATCCACGGACTTACCTTCTGTGTCGAGGTCGAGATGCCCATTGGTTCCCATGGGTGTCTTGATGGGTTTGGCATCCTTCATCCCAAACTTGCTTAGAATATCTTGAGTATACTTTGTTTGGCTTAGGAAGGTGCCCTCTTGGAGTTGCTTTACTTGAAATCCTAAGAAATACTTCAACTCCCCCATCATAGACATCTCAAATTTCTGTGTCATAATCCTACTAAATTCTTCACATGTAGACTCGTTAGTAGACCCAAATATAATATCATCAACATAAATTTGGCATACAAACAAGTCATTTTCAAGAGTTTTAGTGAATAAAGTAGGATCGGCCTTTCCGACTTTGAATCCATTAGTGATAAGGAAATCTCTAAGACATTCATACCATGCTCTTGGGGCTTGCTTGAGCCCATAAAGCGCCTTAGAGAGTTTATAAACATGGTTAGGGTACTCACTATCTTCAAAGCCGGGAGGTTGCTCAACATAGACTTCTTCCTTGATTGGTCCATTGAGGAAGGCACTCTTCACGTCCATTTGGTAAAGCTTGAAGCCATGGTAAGTAGCATAGGCCAATAATATACGAATTGACTCAAGCCTAGCTACGGGTGCATAGGTTTCACCGAAATCCAAACCTTCGACTTGGGAGTATCCCTTGGCCACAAGTCGGGCTTTGTTCCTTGTCACCACACCATGCTCATCTTGCTTGTTGCGAAACACCCATTTGGTTCCTACAACATTTTGGTTAGGACGTGGAACTAAATGCCATACCTCATTCCTCGTGAAATTGTTGAGCTCTTCTTGCATCGCCACCACCCAATCCGAATCTTGAAGTGCTTCCTCTACCCTGTGTGGCTCAATAGAGGAAACAAAAGAGTAATGCTCACAAAAATGTGCAACACGAGATCTAGTGGTTACCCCCTTATGAATGTTGCTGAGGATGGTGTCGACGGGGTGATCTCGTTGGATTGCTTGGTGGACTCTTGGGTGTGGCGGCCTTGGTTCTTCATCCTCCTTGTCTTGATCATTTGCATCTCCCCCTTGATCATTGTCGTCATCTTGATGTGACTCATTTGCTTGATCTTCTCCTTCATCAACTTGAGCCTCATCCTCATTTTGAGTTGGTGGAGATGCTTGCGTGGAGGAGGATGGTTGATCTTGTGCATTTGGAGGCTCTTCGGATTCCTTAAGACACACATCCCCAATGGACATGTTCCTTAGCGCGATGCACGGAGCCTCTTCATCACCTATCTCATCAAGATCAACTTGCTCTACTTGAGAGCCGTTAGTCTCATCAAACACAACGTCACAAGAAACTTCAACTTGTCCAGAGGACTTGTTAAAGACTCTATATGCCCTTGTGTTTGAATCATATCCTAGTAAAAAGCCTTCTACAGTCTTAGGAGCAAATTTAGATTTTCTACCTCTTTTGACAAGAATAAGGCATTTGCTACCAAAGACTCTAAAATATGAAATGTTGGGCTTTTTACTGGTTAGGAGTTCGTATGATGTCTTCTTGAGGATTCGGTGTAGATATAACCGGTTGATGGCGTAGCAAGCAGTGTTGACCGCCTCGGCCCAAAACCGATCCGAAGTCTTGTACTCATCAAGCATGGTTCTTGCCATATCCAATAGAGTTCGATTCTTCCTCTCCACTACACCATTTTGTTGTGGCGTGTAGGGAGAAGAGAACTCATGCTTGATGCCCTCCTCCTCAAGGAAGCCTTCAATTTGTGAGTTCTTGAACTCCGTCCCGTTTTCGCTTCTAATTTTCTTGATCCTCAAGCCGAACTCATTTTGAGCCCGTCTCAAGAATCCCTTTAAGGTTTCTTGGGTATGAGATTTTTCCTGCAAAAAGAACACCCAAGTGAAGCGAGAATAATCATCCACAATAACTAGACAGTACTTACTCCCGCCGATGCTTACATAAGCTATCGGGCCGAATAGATCCATGTGTAGGAGCTCGAGTGGCCTGTCAGTAGTCATGATGTTCTTGTGTGGATGATGGGCACCAACTTGCTTCCCTGCTTGGCATGCGCTACAAATCTTGTCTTTCTCAAAATGAACATTTGTTAATCCTAAAATGTGTTCTCCCTTTAGAAGCTTATGAAGATTCTTCATCCCAACATGGGCTAGTCGGCGGTGCCAGAGCCAACCCATGTTAGTCTTAGCAATTAAGCAAGTGTCGAGTTCAGCTCTATCAAAATCTACCAAGTACAGCTGACCCTCCAACACTCCCTTAAATGCTATTGAATCATCACTTCTTCTAAATACAGTGACACCTACATCAATGAATAGACAGTTGTAGCCCATTTGACATAATTGAGAAACGGAAAGTAAATTGTAATCTAATGAATCTACAAGAAAAACATTGGAAATAGAATGGTCAGGAGATATAGCAATTTTACCCAATCCTTTGACCAAACCTTGATTTCCATCCCCGAATGTGATAGCTCGTTGGGGATCTTGGTTTTTCTCATAGGAAGAGAACATCTTCTTCTCCCCTGTCATGTGGTTTATGCACCCGCTATCGATGATCCAACTTGAGCCCCCGGATGCATAAACCTACAAAACATGTTTAGTTCTTGACTTTAGGTACCCAAATGGTTTTGGGTCCTTTGGCATTAGACACAAGAACTTTGGGTACCCAAACACAAGTCTTTGATCCCTTGTGCTTGCCCCCAATATACTTGGCAACTACCTTGCCGGATTTGTTGGTTAAGACATAAGATGCATCAAAGGTTTTAAATGAAATGTCATGATCATTTGATGCATCAGGAGTTTTCTTCTTAGGCAACTTAGCACGGGTTGGTTGCCTTGAACTAGATGTCTCACCCTTATACAAAAATGCATGGTTAGGGCCAGAGTGAGACTTCCTAGAATGAATTCTCCTAATTTTGCTCTCGGGATAACCGGCAGGGTATAAAATGTAACCCTCGTTATCCTGAGGCATGGGAGCCTTGCCCTTAACAAAGTTGGACAATTTCTTAGGAGGGGCATTAATTTTGACATTGTCCCCCTTTTGGAAGTCAATGCCATCCTTAATGCCAGGGCGTCTCCCACTATAGAGCATGCTTCTAGCAAATTTAAATTTTTCATTTTCGAGTTCATGCTCGGCAATTTTAGCATCTAATTTTGCTATATGATCATTTTGTTGTTTAATTAAAGCCATGTGATCATGAATAGCATTACTATCAACATCTCTACATCTAGTGCAAATAGAAGTATGTTCAACGGTAGATGTAGAGGGTTTGCAAGATTTTAATTCTACAGCCTTAGCATGCAATATGTCATTTTTACTTCTAAGGTCGGAAATGGTTGCATTGCAAACATCAAAATCTTTAGCCTTAGCAAGCAATTTTTCATTTTCATTTCTAAGGCTAGCAAGAGAAATGTTCAATTCTTCAATCTTAGCAAGCAAATCATCATTATCATTTCTAAGATTGGGAATTGAAACATTACAAGCAATGGAATCAACCTTAGCTAACAAATTAGCATTCTCATTTCTAAGGTTGTCTACAGTCTCATGGCAAGTGCTTAGTTCACTAGATAATTTTTCACATTTTTCAACTTCTAGAGCATAAGAATTTTTAACTTTAACATGCCTTTTGTTTTCCTTGATTAGGAAGTCCTCTTGGGAGTCCAAGAGATCATCCTTCTCATGGATGGCACTAATTAATTCATTTAATTTCTCTTTTTGTTGCATGTTTAAGTTGGCAAAAAGAGTACGCAAATTATCTTCCTCATCACTAGCATTATCATCGCTAGAAGACTCATATCTAGTGGAGGATTTGGATTTAACCTTCTTCTTTTTGCCGTCCTTTGCCATGAGGCACTTATGGCCGACGTTGGGGAAGAGAAGTCCCTTGGTGACGGCGATGTTGGCGGCGTCCTCGTCGTCGGAGGAGTCGCTAGAGCTTTCGTCGGAGTCCCACTCGCGACAAACATGGGCATCGCCGCCCTTCTTCTTGTAGTACCTCTTCTTCTCCTTTCTTCTCCCCTTCTTGTCGTCACCCCTGTCACTGTCACTAGATATAGGACATTTTGTAATAAAATGACCAGGCTTACCACATTTGTAGCAAACCTTCTTGGAGCGGGGCTTGTAATCTTTCCTCCCTCCTTTGCTTGAGGATTTGGCGGAAGCTTTTGATGACAAGCGCCATTTCCTCGTTGTCGAGCTTGGAGGCGTCGATGGGTGTTCTACTTGGTGTAGACTCCTCCTTCTTCTCCTCCGTCGCCTTGAATGCGACCGGTTGTGCTTCGGACGTGGAGGGACCGTCAAGCTCGTTGATCTTTCGTGAGCCCTTGATCATAAACTCAAAGCTCACAAAATTCCTGATTACTTCCTCGGGAGTCATTAGTGTGTATCTAGGATTGCCACGAATTAATTGAACTTGAGTAGGGTTAAGGAAAATAAGTGATCTTAAAATAACCTTAACCACCTCGTGGTCATCCCATTTCTTGCTCCCGAGGTTGCGCACTTGATTCACCAAGGTTTTGAGCCGGTTGTACATATCTTGAGGCTCCTCCCCTTGGCGAAGACGGAAGCCACCGAGCTCCCCCTCGATCGTTTCCCGCTTGGTGATCTTGGTTAGCTCATCACCCTCGTGCACGGTCTTGAGCACGTCCCAAACTTCCTTGGCGCTCTTTAATCCTTGCACCTTGTTGTACTCCTCCCTACTTAGAGAAGCGAGGAGTATGGTTGTGGCTTGGGAGTTGAAGTGCTCGATTTGGGCCACCTCGTCCTCATCATAATCCTCATCGCCGATGGATGGTACCTGTGCTCCAAACTCAACAACATTCCATATACTTTTGTGGAGTGAGGTTAGATGAAATTTCATTAAATCACTCCACCTAGCATAATCTTCACCGTCAAAGGTTGGCGGTTTGCCTAATGGAACGGAAAGCAATGGAGTATGTCTAGAGGTGCGAGGGTAATGTAAGGGAATCTTACTAAACTTCTTGCGCTCATGGCGCTTAGAAGTTACGGAGGGCGTGTCGGAGCCGGAGGTGGAAGGTGATGACGTATCGGTCTCGTAGTAGACCACCTTCCTCATCTTCTTTTTCTTGTCGCGACTCTGATGCGACTTGTGGGAAGAGGCTTTCTTCTCCTTCCCTTTCCCCTTTTTGCGGGACTCTTCCGATGAAGCCTTCCCGTGGCTTGTAGTGGGCTTTTCGCCGGTCTCCATCTCCTTCTTGGCGTGTTCTCCCGACATCACTTCGAGCGGTTAGGCTCTAATGAAGCACCGGGCTCTGATACCAATTGAAAGTCGCCTAGAGGGGGTGAATAGGGCGAAACTGAAATTTACAAAGTTAATCACAACTACAAGCCGGGTTAGCGTTAGAAATATAATCAAGTCCGCGAGAGAGGGTGCAAAACAAATCGCAAGCGAATAAAGAGTATGACACGTGGATTTGTTTTACCGAGGTTCAGTTTTAGCAAACCTACTCCCCGTTGAGGTGGTCACAAAGATCGGGTCTCTTTCAACCCTTTCCCTCTCTCAAACGGTCCCTCGGACCGAGTGAGCTTTCTCTTCTCAAATCAACCGGGAACAAAACTTCCCCGCAAGGACCACCACACAATTGGTGTCTCTTGCCTTGGTTACAAGTGAGTATTGATCACAAGAAAGAATGAGAAAGAAGAAAGCAATCCAAGCGCAAGAGCTCAAAAGAACACGACAAATCACTCTCACTTGACACTAAAGCTTTTGTGGAATTGGGAGAGTATTTGATCACTTGGGTGTGTCTTGTATTGAATGCCTAGCTCTTGTAAGTGGTTGGAAGTTGGAAAACTTGGATAACTTGAATGTGGGGTGGTTGGGGGTATTTATAACCCCAACCACCAAACTAGCCGTTTGGTGAAGGCTGCTGTCGCATGGCGCACCGGATAGTCCGGTGCGCCACTCGCCAGCCACGTCACCAGGCTGTTGGGTTCCGACCGTTGGAGCTCTGACTGCTAGGCCCGCCTGGATGTCCGGTGGCACACTGGACATGCACTGTAGAGTGTTCGGTGCACCACTTCGCGCGTGCCTGACTTCTGCGCGCTCTGGTGCGCATTAAATAACTCTGCAGGTGACCGTTGGCGCGAAGTAGCCGTTGCTCCGCTGGCTCACCGGACAGTCCGGTGCACACCGGACATGTCCGGTGAATTATAGCGGAGCGAATTCCCGAAGCTGGCGAGTTCCAGAGACGCTTCATTCCTGGAGCACCGGACACTGTCCGGTGTACACCGGACAGTCCGGTGAATTATAGCGGAGCGCCTCCGGATTTTCCCGAAGGTGAAGAGTTTGGCTTGAAGTCCCCTGGTGCACCGGACACTGTCCGGTGGCACACCGGACAGTCTGGTGCGCCAGACCAGGGCTGCCTTCGGTTAACCCTTGCTCTCTTTATTGAACCCAATTCTTGGTCTTTTTATTGGCTAAGTGTGAACCTTTGGCACCTGTATAACTTATACACTAGAGCAAACTAGTTAGTCCAATTATTTGTGTTGGGCAATTCAACCACCAAAATCAATTAGGAAATAGGTGTAAGCCTAATTCCCTTTCACTTAGGTTCAAACACCACCTCCTACCCCATATTTTTTTAATATTTTACGCTAATTTTAACCACCCGACTGGTAACGGGCCGGACGTGAAAGTTGTGTGGATGGAAGGATGCAAGGTTAATTTTAGATGTGAGGGGTTGTTTGTAAAAATATGACGTAAGACGACCGTTAAAACTGGTGCTTTAAGTATAGTAGAGATATGGTGTGGACAAAAAATACAGCAAATTTTAGTGTCGTCCTCTTCATAGACTCACTCGACCAGTGCAAGTAGCCAGTAGAGGAACATAAGGTCCGAAGCAGTCGTCGTCTCTCGTCTCTTCTCGGAATCGCATGTTGCGCACAGGGGTTGGAGGCGAGGACGCTTTTGTGATCATGTTCGGCCTCTCCTGCGTTGTTGTGACCCGAGGATTTGTGGGTTGCTTCTTGCTTTTGAATCTGACTCATTTTTATGATCTTTTAATTCAGGTGGGAAGAGGGGGTAGGGAAGAAGAGAAGAGGTGGTGGTGGGTGGAAGAAGTCGTAGAGAATGAGCGAGGAGAGGTCGGTGTTGTGGCGAGAGAGTCGGTGGGGTATGCCCGAAGGTGACACGCGACAGCCGAAGGCGCACCGCCGCAACTAGGACGGATATCACCGAAACCATACATACATACGTACGTACATACATACATACATACATACATACATACATACATACATACATACATACATACATACATACATACATACATACATACATACATACATACATACATACATACATACATACATACATACATACATACATACACACACACACACACACACACACACACACACACACACACACACATACATACATACATACATACATACATACATACATACATACATACATACATACATACATACATACATACATACATACATACATACATACATACATACATACATACATACATACATACATACATACATACATACATACATACATACATACATACATACATACATACATACATACATACATACATACATACATACATACATACATACATACATTTATTTGGATTTGGATTCGAACGGATAGCTTCGAATACGAATAAAAATACAGATGTTCTTGGATACAAATACAAATAATCGTGTGTCGAATACAGAACTAGTCGAATACGAATAGAATAACGTCGGTAAAGAATATTTTTGTCGAGTATGGTGTTAGACACCATTCCACACGTATCATAGTTCTTGTAATAATTTAGCCCCTCTTGAGTACAAACATTAGATGCAATTAAATTCATAAAATAGTTTAGGTGTTGACCGAAAATTGTAAATAAGTGAGTATGTCACATGGATTTGTTTTTACCGAGGTTCGGTTTTAGCAAACCTACTCCCCGTTGAGGTGGTCACAAAGACCGGGTCTCTTTCAACCCTTTCCCTCTCTCAAACGGTCCCTCGGACCGAGTGAGCTTTCTCTTCTCAAATCAACCGGGAACAAAACTTCCCCGCAAGGACCACCACACAATTGGTGTCTCTTGCCTTGGTTACAAGTGAGTATTGATCACAAGAAAGAATGAGAAAGAAGAAAGCAATCCAAGCGCAAGAGCTCAAAAGAATACGACAAATCACTCTCACTTGACACTAAAGATTTTGTGGAATTGGTAGAGTATTTGATCACTTGGGTGTGTCTTGTATTGAATGCCTAGCTCTTGTAAGTGGTTGGAAGTTGGAAAACTTGGATAACTTGAATGTGGGGTGGTTGGGGGTATTTATAACCCCAACCACCAAACTAGCCGTTTGGTGAAGGCTGCTGTCGCATGGCGCACCGGACAGTCCGGTGCGCCACCTGCCAGCCACGTCACCAGGCTGTTGGGTTCCGACCGTTGGACCTCTGACTGCTGGGCCCGCCTGGATGTCCGGTGGCACACCGGACATGCACTGTAGAGTGTCCGGTGCACCACTTCGCGCGTGCCTGACTTCTGCGCGCTCTGGTGCGCATTAAATAACTCTGCAGGTGACCGTTGGCGCGAAGTAGCTATTGCTCCGCTGGCTCACCGGACAGTCCGGTGCACACCGGACATGTCCGGTGAATTATAGCGGAGCGAATTCCCGAAGCTGGCGAGTTCTAGAGACGCTTCATTCCTGGAGCACCGGACACTGTCCGGTGTACACCGGACAGTCCGGTGAATTATAGCGGAGCGCCTCCGAATTTTCCCGAAGGTGAAGAGTTTGGCTTGAAGTCCCCTGGTGCACCGGACACAGTCCGGTGGCACACCGGACAGTCCGGTGCGCCAGACTAGGGCTACCTTCGGTTAACCCTTGCTCTCTTTATTGCCAATTCTTGGTCTTTTTATTGGCTAAGTGTGAACCTTTGGCACCTGTATAACTTATACACTAGAGCAAACTAGTTAGTCCAATTATTTGTGTTGGGCAATTCAACCACCAAAATCAATTAGGAAATAGGTGTAAGCCTAATTCCCTTTCAATCTCCCCCTTTTTGGTGATTGATGCCAACACAAACCAAAGCAAGTATAGAAGTGCATAATTGAACTAGTTTGCATAATGTAAGTGCAAAGGTTACTTGGAATTGAGCTAATAAAACTACTCATAAGATATGCATGGATTGTTTCTTCATTTTTATTATTTTGGACCACGCTTGCACCACATGTTTTGTTTTTGCAAATTCTTTTGTAAATCCTTTTCAAAGTTCTTTTGCAAATAGTCAAAGGTAAATGAATTAGATTTTGCGAAGCATTTTCAAGATTTGAAATTTTCTCCCCTTGTTTCAAGTGCTTTTCCTTTGACTAAAATAAACCCCCCCTTGATAAATTCCTCCTCTTAGTGTTCAAGAGGGTTTTAAGATATTGATTTTGAGAATACCATTCTCTCCCTCTTTTGAACACAATGAGATACCAATTTGAAAAATCATATCAATTAAAAACTCTCTCTAAAATTAGTACCAATTGAAAACCAAAAAAAATTTAAATGGGTGGTGGTGCGATCCTTTTGCTTTGGGCTAATTCTCTCTCCCCCTTTGGCATGAATCGCCAAAAACGGAGTCATTAGAGCCCTTTCAATAACTATTTTCTCCCCCTTTGGTAAAAGACATAAGAGTGAAGATTATACCAAAGACGGAGTCCTTTTGTACTTAGGCTCTCTCCCCCAAAGATGGAGAGTTGCCCAGAGCGACGGCGAAGGATGAGTTACGGAGTGGAAGCCTTTGTCTTCGCTGAAAACTCCTATTTCCTTTCAATACACCTATGACTTGGTTTGAAATAGACTTGAAAACACATTAGTCATAGCATATGAAAGAGACATGATCAAAGGTATATGAATGAGCTATGTGTGCAAATCAACAAAAGAAGTTCCTAAAATCAAGAATATTTAGTTCATGCCTGTTGGGGACTTGTTCTCAAATGCTATGAATTAAGAACAAGGCAACATAAAATGTTAAATATCAAAGTCCTTCGTCCGCTGAAACATTATTTCCTCAAGGATTTAATGAACTTCGAACGAAGGTTATAATGACACGATTACGAAGATTATATCTTCGTAATTGAACTCTCAAAGATAATATAAAACAACACGAGACATAAAGCATTAAAGATAAGTAAATTAGAAATGAACAACATCATTTATATATTATGTAAACTTAAAATATTCAAATATAATATTTAGGTGCATTTATACCTCTGCCTTGGCAAAGAATAATTTCTGAGTGATGCGATTGCAATTACAGGAATCCGTGAACAGTAAAGGAATACTGTTCACTATTTATAGGCACAGGACACAGCCTATGAGCAATTACAATCATACCCCTCATAAAAGATTACAACAACGACTCAAACTCTTACGGACTAAAAGGTCATTCTATCTTTAAGTCGGTTTGTAATTCCGAAGCTTCATGAACGGCACCCTTCGGCATCACGTACAAACAGCTTCAGCCGAAGCTGTTTCTTCCTGCAGGACCTTCGGTGACGAAGCATGGTCCCAACAGTAGCCCCTTCGTGGTGCTAGATCGTTTTTCGTAACGAGCTTGATCCGTGAAAAAAGTCTCTTAGGCTTCAGGAAGCCGAAGGTCCGAAAAACACCTTCCCTGAGCTCGTTGTCGAGAAACGATACAGGTTCACTATTTTGGTCTTTGCGGCCCACCGCGCAGCGGGTGCGAGCAGCTGTTTGCCTGGTGTAAAGATCCTGACGATTCACCTTCTTACCTGCAGCACTATATAAACAGACAGGTAGGTGTGAAGTTACCACAGCATTCATTGCTATTGCACTGTTTTGCTGCCAAAAATTTTAACCATAACCGAAGCTTAACTCTCGCATTCAGACGAAACTCCAGTTTGGTGCCTACTTCGTCAGAAAAAGCTTTGGGAAAAAAGGTTATTTAATTCCCAAGAAATCTTTCAAGAAATTCAAAATTAAATGGCCAGAGTGCGCTCTACTGCTAGAGTTGAGCGCGAGGGTGGCGAAGCCGAAGGAGCGGAGACTGTTCCTATCTCCGAAGCAATGCAGCGATCCGGATTGGTGACTTCGGAAAGAATCCCTACTGCCGAGACAAAACAAGCTGCTGCCGAAGCGGAACAAGGAGATATTGAGGAAGCTGATTCTGACGGTGATTACCATATCGCAGTACCGAGCAAGCCTAGCCATTTGGACTTCGGAAAATCGACTATCTCCAAGGCTGATTTTTCCAAAATGGTGAAGTCGGGCTATTTCAGTGAAGATGAGAAGAAGCTGATTCGCTTCGAGGGAGAAGAAACTACCCCGAAGCTAGAAAAGGATGAAATAGTTATTTTCAAGAGTTTTCTAAAAGCTGGGTTGAGATTTCCTTTAAATAAGATGATTTCTGATGTGCTGCAAAAGTTTGGGATCTATTTTCACCAACTGACTCCTAACGCCATTGTCAGACTTAGCGTTTATATCTGGCCTCTCTGAAGCCAGGCTGTGGAGCCGTTTGCCGACAGCTTCTGTCGAGTACATGAGCTGCATTACCAGACTAAGGCCAGGAAGGATGGGTTGCATGAAAATTTTGGTTGTTATAATTTTGCCTATCGGAAAACCACAAAAATTCCTGTGATTAGCTACCGAAGCAAATGGCCGGCAGGCTGGAAGTCAGAATGGTTTTATGTCAAAGTTGACGATGACAAAGAGAAGCTGGTTCAGAGCCCTCTTGAATTGATCTTCGGAGAAACCAGACCCCGATGCAATATGGCAGCAGAAGGTCCAACTTGGACCGCACTGGCTGAATTCAAAATTATTGCAGAACATATTGGCACTAGAGATTTAGTGCAGGAGTTTCTGGCCTTCAGAGTATTTCCAACTATGAAGGAGTGGACTATGCCGAAGCTTAAAGGAGAAAAGAAAGAGGGGGAGCTTGTCCGACTAGCCTATTATTATAAGTTTAAGAAATATTTTAAAGCACCCTGCCAAGAATGGCTCGATACAATCGAAGTAATGAGTAATGAAATTCTTGGAAATTACTCCAAAAAAGAAGACCAGCTGATGACAGCAGCCTTCGGCACTCGGCCGAAGCGAAGGCTGAACAGGGTGCTTGATGCTATAGGATTTGAATATGCTGATTATGGTCGACTGAGCGGAGATGCTGGAGGCCCGAAGCGAAAAAGAATTGCCAGCGTTGCTGACGAAGAGGTTGCCAAGGTAGTTAAAAAGAAAAGGGGAGATTCTGAAAAACTTAGCCCTGAAGAGTTGAACCCTGAGCCGAAGGTGGCCACTGCAAGAAAGAGGAAAACTGCATCTCCAGAACCAAAAACGTTGGTTCAAGAAGAAGATACTCCTGCAACGCCTTCTGCTGTTGAAGTAGAAGAGATTATGAAGGTAATGACTGAACCCTTGCCTGTCAAGCTAAGTCCGCTGGCGCGGGAACTGACGAAGTTTTTTCAGAAGGACAAGGCAGCTTCGGCAGAAGAAGGTCCTGCACTGCCGAAAAAATGAAGGATTATTCAAATAGCAGATGTAATTCATGGGACACCGTCACCGACACCAGCATCAAGAATTGCTATTGACCAGACTGTCGAAACCGCCGAAGCTAAAGGCGCCGCAACCGAAGCCACCAGAGCGGAAACCTTCGAAGCTGAAACTGGCGCAGCCGAAGCTGCTGGGGTTGAAACCGGGGCCACAGAAGATCCGAACCTGGAAGAGACACTTGAAGTTATTGATAACATACTCCTAAAAATGACTGAGGAAGAATCTGTTGTGGCCGCGGCGAGCACAGCTACTGAAAAGGGAAAAAAACAAGCTGAAGACATTTTGGAGGAAGAAGATTTTGAATTTCAAGATTTACTTGGGCAAGAACTGACAGACGTTGAAAAAGCGGAGCTTAAAAAATGTGCCATAGCCTGCGGATATAAGCCAGAGGCTACACTGTTCGGTGGGGTTAACGAAGGAAAGCTGAGGTGCCTTCGAAACCGCAGCGAAGCTAAAATTGTTAGAACTCTCTGCAAAAACATTGGCTTGCCGAAGCTGTAAGCGGACCTCTGCCGTTACCAACGGCACCATATCGCCGGAAGCTTGCTTTATGCTAACTTCAAGGTAACAAATATTTTTGTTATTTTATTATTATTATTATTATTATTATTATTATTATTATTATTATTATTATCTTTTAGGCCGTTTTCTAACGAAGATCATTTTGACA
This sequence comes from Zea mays, assembly GCF_902167145.1. NCBI lineage: Eukaryota > Viridiplantae > Streptophyta > Magnoliopsida > Poales > Poaceae > Zea > Zea mays. Next base: position 99,926,254 of record NC_050101.1, read on the forward strand.
GAGCATATTATTAAGTAAGGTTCTAAAAATGCAACAAGATCTCGAAGAAGAGAAGAACAAAGCCGTCATCCAAAATTTGGCTGAAAAAGTTGAAAATTACGAAGCTGATCTGAAAAAGAAGGATTTCACCATCCAAGATCTTGAAATGATGGTCAAAGAGCACGAAGGTGCATTAGAAAAGAAAGATTTTGTTATTCAGACTATGGAGGGTTCTTTGGCTGAAGTCCAAACTGAGAATAACAGCTTGAAGAATGAATTGCTCCAACAGTCAGAAAAATTTGAGCAAGAAAAGAAATATCTTGAAGCAAGCCTGAAAACTGAGGTGGATAAAAATTTAAATTTGCAGAAATCCTTTAAAGAACTTCAAGAGAAATGCCTAAGCTTCGGCAGCCGATGCGTCCAACGGCTGAAGGATGTGTTTCATTCTGTCGGAGCCAGCTCTGCAAAATTTACACCTTCGGCTGAAAATCTGCCCAGCACGCTAGAATATATTGAAGGCGAGGTTGATGCCCTTGACGAAGTTATTGGTGGGCATGCCGACTCCTGCGCCCTGGTAGCTTCTCGGGGCACAGCCACCGCTTTTCTGAAGGCTGGCTGCACACATGGAAATATTGTGAACAGACCAAACTTCAGCTTGTCAGCATCAGATCTGATAGATATCCCAAGCCTAGCCCGAAGCATTGGAAATATATTCATGACCCAGATCTGGGTAAGTGGCGGGCGAAAAATGGCGGGTGACGAAGCTCGAAGTCATCTTAACCCGGTAAGAAACTTATGTTTGTTACTTTTACCTTCTCCTTGAAATTTGCACCTTTCTTATTCTGCTGTTTGATATACGCAGGATGACGAAGCTGAAGAATGACGAAGCTGAAGTTTGACGAAGTCTAGCCTGAAGCTTGATAATTGTTTACAATATACTTTCCTATAAAAATTCTGGAGAAACTTTTGTGATATAGTTATGGAACAAGTCCCCAACATTGGCGCCCACCTCCGGTGAACTCATTTCCACTTTCCTGAGACAATGGCTTCGTTCAAGAACCAAGCTGGAGCTGCTTCGGCTCCGAAGCTGATTCTCCCGATAACAGGCGGTTCATGCTCAGAGCCGGCTAACAAGAAACAGAAGAAGGAGGCACAGAGAAGAGTACAGCATGTTGGAGTGCAGGGACCCTTCATCAAGTCAAGATGGTCCCACATTCCAATCACCTTCTCCCAAGAGGATCTTCAGCTCAAGGATTTTCCTCATAACGATGCTATGGTTATTTCTTGCGTTATCAAAGGGTTTCTGGTCCACAATGTCTTGGTTGATACAGGCAGTGCAGCTGATATTATATTTGCTAAGGCCTTCAGACAAATGCAAGAGCCAGAAGATAAGATTCATGATGCTACGCACCCTCTCTGTGGCTTCGGAGGAAGACAGATTGTAGCACTGGGCAAAATCACCATGCCAGTGACCTTCGGGTTCATCAACAACACCAGAACTGAACAAGTTGTGTTTGACATTGTTGACATGGAATACCCTTACAATGCAATTATTGGTCGTGGCACCCTCAATGCTTTTGAAGCAATTCTTCATCCTGCTTACCTTTGCATGAAGATACCTTCGGATCAAGGACCCATTGCTATTCATGGAAGTCAGGAAGCTGCCAGAAGGGTCGAGGGAAACTGGACTGACTCAAAAGCAATCCATAATATAGATGGAGCTGAAGCCTGTGAACAGTACAAATTCAGAAGGGAGAAAGCAGCTTCGGCAGATCAGCTGAAGCCCATGCTCTTATGTGAGGACATAGCAGAGCAGAAGGTGCTGTTGGGCTCCCAATTATCCGAAGAACAGGAGAAAACCTTGATAAGGTTTTTGTTCAACAACAAAGATGTTTTTGCATGGTCAGCCAATGATCTTTGCGGAGTTAACAGGGATGTTATTGAACACTCGCTCAATGTTGACCCATCCTTTAGACCCAGAAAGCAGAGGCTTCGGAAAATGTCTGAAGACAAGGCCGAAGGAGCTCGGAACGAAGTCAAAAGACTCCTCAGTGCAGGAGTTATCAGAGAAGTAAAGTACCCAGAATGGCTAGCTAACACTGTTATGGTAAAAAAGGCCAATGGCAAATGGCGGATGTGTATCGACTTTACGGATCTCAACAAGGCCTGTCCGAAGGACGAATTCCCATTGCCAAGGATAGACTCCTTAGTTGATGCAGCAGCTTCGTCAGAGCTTATGAGTCTTCTAGATTGTTATTCAGGCTATCATCAAATTTGGATGAAGAAGGAGGATGAGCCGAAGACCAGTTTCATAACTCCCAGTGGAACATATTGTTACCTTCGGATGCCCGAGGGGCTCAAGAACGCTAGAGGAAGTTTCAGCCGAATGACTGTGAAGGTTCTTCAGTCTCAGATAGGCAGAAATGTGCTAACTTATGTTGATGATATCATTGTAAAAAGCACGAAACAAGAAAATCACATTGCTGATTTGCAGGAGACCTTCGCCAGTTTTAAACAAGCTGGTCTGAAGCTGAATCCAGAAAAATGTGTCTTTGGAGTAAAGAAGGGGAAATTTCTTGGATGTTTGGTTTCAACAAAGGGAATTGAAGCTAATCCAAGTAAAATTGAAGCTATACTTCGAATGGAGCCACCAAATACAAAAAAGGGGGCCCAAAGACTGACGGGGAGGCTGGCATCTCTCAATAGATTCATATCCACATCAGCAGAGAGAAATTTACCATTCTTCGAAGTGCTGAAATCAGCCGAAGTCTTTCAATGGGGACCAAGCCAACAAAAAGCCTTCGAGGAACTGAAGCAATATTTGATAGATTTAACAGCATTAACTCCACCAACACCAGGGGCTCCTTTGTTATTATATGTGGCAGCTTCGCACTCAGCGGTAAGTGTAGCACTTGTCCAGGAGAAGCTTGATGGCCAAGTCAAGAAGCAGGTCCCAGTATATTTTGTATCTGAGGTTCTTAGTTTATCGAAGAAAAACTATACAGAATTGGAGAAGGTGTTATATGCTGTTTTGATGGCATCCAGGAAGCTTCGGCATTACTTTCAAGCATACAATATTGTTGTTCCTTCTTCGCAACCGTTGAAGGATATTATGAGAAATAGAGAAGCTACTGGACGGATTGGAAAATGGGCTACAGAGCTCAATGAATTTTGCATAGATTATGTGCATAGATCTTCGATCCAGTCTCAAGCGTTGGCAGATTTCATTGCTGACTGGACGCCAGGGGCTCAGGATGAAGAAACAAATAAAGATGCCGAAGTATGGACAGTGTTTTGCGATGGGTCTTGGGGAACCTTCGGAGCAGGAGCAGCCGCTGTGTTGGTCTCACCATCCAAAGTTAAAACTTGTTATGCGGCAAGACTCGATTTTAGTTGTACAAACAATATTACTGAGTACGAAGCCCTGCTTTTGGGCCTTCGGAAGTTAAAAGCAATGGGAATCAGAAGGGCCATTCTTAAAACTGATTCCCAGGTTGTTTCGGGTCATATCGACAAGAGTTGTAAGGCTAAAGATCCGAAGCTTGAAAAGTATCTAGACACGGTCCGAAGGATTGAAGCTTCCTTCAAAGGATTTTCTGTCAAAAATATCTCTCGAGGACAAAATGAGCATGCTGATTTGCTAGCTAAGTCAGCAGCACAGGGGCTGCCCTTACCTTCGGATGTGTTCTTCGAAACAATAAAAGCACCTTCAGTGGAACTTCTTGAAAGAGCAGTCCTCAATATATCTCCTGTTTATAGTGAAGACTGGAGAACTGAGATCATCTCTTATCTTCAGGGTAACTTCCTTTCAGATGACGAAACTTATAACAGGAGGATAGAGGCAAGAGCTCGTCCATATGTCATGATAGAAGGGGAGTTGTACAAGCATGGAGTTTGTGCTCCATTACTCAAGTGTTTATCTAGAGCCGAAGGCATAGAATTGATGAAAGAAATACATGCAGGCCTGTGTGGATCTCACATTGGGTCTAGGTCGTTACTTGGAAAAGTTTTCCGTCAAGGGTTTTATTGGCCGAAGGCAGCTTCGGATGCAGCGGAATTAGTTCAAAAGTGCGAAGGTTGTCAGAAATGTGCAGGAGATCAAAAACAACCTTCGTCTCTAACTCAACTGATACAACCCATCTGGCCGTTGCAAAGGTGGGGCCTTGACTTGTTAGGTCTGTTACCACCGGCCTAAGGAAACTTAAGATATGTTGTAGTGGCTGTGGAATATTTTTCTAAATGGATTGAGGCAAAGCCTTTAGCCACAATAACTTCGGCCACCATTCAAAAGTTTTTCTGGCAGAATATTGTTTGTCGTTTCGGAGTACCAAAGGCCATCACTGTAGATAATGGAACACAATTTGACTCCGAAGCTTTCAGAGAATTCTGTGATCAAATTGGCACGAAGATCCATTTTGCATCAGTCAGGCATCCGGAGTCAAATGGACTTGTTGAAAGAGCCAATGGCATCATAATGACAGGAATAATGAAGTTAATCTTCAATCAACCCAGGGAAAAGTGGCCAGATCAATTAATCAAAGTGGTATGGAGCCACAACACAACAACATCAAGGTCAACAGGCTTTACTCCATTCAAATTATTGTTTGGTGACAAAGCAATAACTCCAGAGGAAGCTAAAACTGGATCAATAAGAGTAGTAGCTTCGGCAGAATCAGATTCTGAAGCTGATCATTCTGTGGAAAAAGATGCTATAGAAGGGATCAGGCTTCAAGCTGTGGAGAACATCAATAAATATCAAGCCGAAACAATCAAATGGCGTGATAGAAAGGTTCGGCTAAAGAATATTGAGCCAGGACATTTGGTGCTTCGGAGAGTGGCTAACCCAGATACAGTGGGCAAGTTGCAGTTGAAATGGGAGGGACCTTTTTTGGTAGTATCTTCGTCAAGACCCGGTTCATACAGATTGAAGGATATGGACGGCAACGACATTCCTAGATCTTGGAATGCGGATGAGCTTCAGCGATATTATGTATAACTCGATGTAATTTTTTATATTTTTTATTTTTCTTTCATGGCACCCTTTTCCTTTCTAAAGGGGGAGAAAGGTTTTTAATGGGGCCATCACATGTAATTTCCTTTTTTAGCTCTATAAGAGCAAAATCCCCCAAAGATGTAAATGTAAAAACTGAGAACGCACCATCGAGTGCCGAAAAGAAACAGGGAAGAAGCTCGAAAGCCGTCCCTAAGGGGATGCGGAGCACGACGAAGCTACTAAAAAAGTCGCTCCAAAGGGAGCGCAGTGTAAGTTTTCTGCTCAAAAGTCGTTCCAAAGGGAATGCGGAGCTTACAGCGAAAAGTCAACGCTGATACCGCCGAAAGTAAAAGGCGAAGAAGCTCCTAAGGGAGGCTTACAGCGAAAAGTCAACGCTGATACCGCCGAAAGTAAAAGGCGAAGAAGCTCCTAAGGGAGGCTTACAGCGAAAAGTCAGCGCTGATATCTAATTGTTTCTAAGGAAATAACGGTTGTGATTATGGCTTCGGATATGTGTTTGGACATTCATTTGCACACCACATTACATCATAACATTTGCATTCATAAACATTCATCCAGGCATATGTAGGATAACCATCGTCATAGCATAAGTGGTTGCTTCGGCAAAAAGGAAAAAAACTGTCTTTTGTACTTCGTTGTGTACGAAAAGAGGAGCTTCGGCAAAAAGAAAAGGCTATTTTTTATGCTTCGCTGTGTACGAAAAGAAGGGAAGGTGTTTTTTCGCCTTCGTCTCAAAAAGATAATTCCGTCCACATCAAAGCACCTCATACATTAATGGAAGGGTAAGAGCATATTACAAGGTATGAACAAAGTTCATTAAGAACTGTTTAGCCATATTTACAAAAGTTATTTCAAAAGTTTCTTGAGTTTTTCTATAGACTACTCCTACTGATCTTCATGGGGCCTCAGATTTGGCGTCGTACTCTAAGCATCGGTCTCGGCTTCGTCATCCTACATGAATTAAGTTGTTGAGAGTCAAAACCAAGTTTGAAGGAAAAGGTAAGCACAAGGTATGATTTCTTACTGGTTCAAGATGACTCCGAGCTTCGTCTCCAGCCTTTTCTCGCCCGCCTTTTGTCCATATCATCTTTACAAATCTATTAGAAATGCTTCGGGCGAGGTCAGGAATATCATCTAAAATTGATGGTGATAGAGTGAAATTGGGCCTATTAACAATTTTTCCATGGTCGCAGCCAGCTTTCAGAAAAGCTGCAGCAGTGCCCCGAGAAGCTACCCAGGCACAGAAGTCACCGTGCCCGGCTATAACTTCGTCAAGCTCATCAATTTCACCCTCAATATGTTCGAAGGTTTTTGGTAAATCTTCAGTTGATGGGGTGAATTTCCCACTGCTAGCCCCGACTGAGTGGAAGATTTTTCTCAGTCATTGAATACATTTATTGCTAAACTCCAAACATTTGTCTTGAAGGTTTGCCAATAATTTTTTCAAATCTGAATTTTGTTGGACTTCGGCTTCAAGTTTCGCATTAAGGTCTTGCTTTTCTTGTTCAAACTGTTCAGATTGGCAGAGAAGCTTCGTATTCAATTCTGCTATTTTAGCTTCGGCTTCTGCCAATAAGCCTTCAGTTGTCTGAAGCTCGAAGTTTTTCTTTTCAATAGTAGCTGATTGCTCTTTTAATTTGCTCTCTAAATTTTCAATTATAACCTCGTGTTTTTTGTCTTCCAGATCCTGCTGCATTTTCAAAGCTTTACTCAACAGCATACTCTGCACATAAACAACCTTCGTTAGAAATGTCTTCGTTATTAAAAACAATAAAAGTCAAGGAAAAAATAGTTCACCTTGAAATTGGAATAAAATAAACTACCAACGATATGTTGTCGTCGGTAGCGGCTAATATCCGTTTCTAGCTTCGGAAAACCGATACTCTTTGATAGAGTACCGATAATCTTAGCTCCAGTTTGATCCCGGATACAGTCTAATTTTTCATCGTCAATACCCCCGAAGAGGAGTGCTCCTGGTTTATATCCGCAAGATTTGGCATATTCTTTAAGCTCTTCTATTTCGGTTTTTGACAGATCTTGTCCAACTAAATTTTGAAACATGAAGGCTTCGTCCTCTGAAGTTTCGTAAGAGATTTCCATTTCTTTCCCAGACACTGCGGCCATGGTCTCCTCGGCGGCAGTCGTAGCTTCTTCTGTGGCCATGTTTAGCAGTATTTTGTCGATATGTTCGATTGTGGTTTCCAAGTTCAAATCTTCGGTTGAGGTAGCTTCGGTAGCCGCGATCTCCGAAGGTGCGACTTCAATATTTGTTATTTCCTCAGCCGCTGGTATCTTCCGAGCTGAGGCTCTCGGTGGTGTCTTGTCAATGACTTCTGTCACTGCGATGATTCTTTGTCTCTTTGTTTTAGTTGTTTCCTTCGTTTTTCCGGGCTCCTTTTCCTTCTGAAAAAACTTCGTCAGTTGAGGCCCTAATGGACTTAGCTTCACAGGCAGGGATTCAGTCATTACCTTCAAAATCTCTTCCACGTCAGTGGTAGAGCGTGATGCGGGAGTCTCTTCTTCATCGGATACTTTTCGCTTCGGAGATGATACTTTTCTCTTCTTCGGAATTTTCTTCTCTTTTGGTGGTTCTTTCTCATCTTCATTTAAAGCTTCGGCTACCCTTTTCCTTTTCCGTCCTTCGACACCTTTATTCAGTTGTTCGTAATCAGGGTATTCAAAACCCAAGGCGTCCAGCACTCGATTCAGTCTTCGCTTCGGACGGGTACCAAAGGCCGCAGTCATCAACTGATCTTCTTTTTTGGAGTAATTACCGAGTATTTCATTGCACATTATTTCAATTGTGTCCAGCCACTCTTGGCAAGGTGTTTTAAAGTATTTCTTAAACTTGTAATAGTAAGGTAACCGCACAAGTTCCCCTTCTTTCTTCTCCCCCTCTAGCTTCGGCATTTCCCATTCTTTTAAAGTAGGAAAAACCCTGAAGGCCAGGAACTCTTGAACCAGGTCTCTTGTGCCAATATGCTCTGAAATAATTTTAAACTCAGCCAGTGCAGCCCAAGTGGGACCTTCTAATGACATTTGGCATCGCGGTCTTGTTTCTCCGAAGATCAATTCAAGAGGGCTTTGTACCAGCTTCTCTTTGTCTTCGTCAACTTTCACATAAAACCATTCCGACTTCCAGCCTGCCGGCCATTTGCTTCGGTAGCTGATTACAGGAAATTTTGTGGTTTTCCGATAAGCAAAATTATAGCAACCAAAGTTATCATGCAATCCATCTTTTCTAGCCTTCGTCTGGTAGTGCAGCTCATGAACTCGACAAAAGCTGTCGGCAAACGGCTCCATCGCTTAGCTTCGGAGGGCCCAGATATAAACACTAAGCCTAACGATAGCGTTAGGAGTCAGCTGATGAAAGTAGATCCCAAACTTCTTCAATACATCTGCAATAATCCCATGGAGGGGGAATCTCAACCCAGCCTTTAGAAAGCTCTTGAAAATGACTATTTCATCCTTCTCCGGCTTCGGTGTAGTTTCTTCCCCCCTGAAGCGAAGTAGCTTCTTCTGACTCTCACTGAAATAACCCGACTTCACCATCTTGGAGAGATCAGCCTTAGAGACAGTCGACTTTCCGAAGTCCAAGTGGCTGGGCTTACTGGGCATGGCAATATGATAATCATCTTCGGAATCAGTTTCCTCAATGTCTCCTTCTTCCGCTTCGGCAGTTGCCTGTTCTGTTTCAGGAGTGGGGATTTCTTCCGAGATTACCAGTCCGGATCGTTGCATCGCTTCGGAGATGGGAACAGTCTCCGATCCTTCAGCTTCGCCTCCCTCACGCTCAACCCTAGCGGTAGAGCGCACTCTAGCCATTTAATTCTGGATTTTTTTGGGAATTAAATACTTTTCTTCCGAAGTTTTTCTTCTTCTGATGAAGTAGGCTTCAAGCTGGAGCTTCGTTTGGTTTCGAGAGTCAAGCTTCGGCTATGGTTAAAAATTTTGGCAGCAAAACAGTGCAAATAACAATGAATGCTGTGGTAACTTCACACCTACCCGTCTGTTTATATAGTGATGCAGGTAAGAAGGTGAATCACCAGGATTTTTACACCAGGCGAACAGCTGCTTGCACCCGCTGCGCGGTGGACCACAGAGACCAAATAGTAACTCTGCAAGGTGGGACCGCTACGCGCTCGGAAACTGAATCGTTTCTCGACAACGAGCTCAGGGAAGGTGTTTTTTGGACCTTCGGCTTCCCGAAGCCTAAGATACTTTTTTCACGGATCAAGCTCGTTACGAAAAACGATCTAGCACCGCGAAGGGGCTACTGTTGGGACTATGCTTCATCGCCGAAGGTCTGGTAGGAAGAAACAGCTTCGGCTGAAGCTGTCCGCATGTGATGACCGAAGGTTCCTCTTCATGAAGCTTCGGAATTACAAACCGACATAAAAGTAGAATGACCTTTTAGTCCATAAATGTTTGAGTCGCTGTTGTAATCCCTTTTGAGGGGCGTAATTGTAATTCCTCACAGGCTGTGTCCCGTGTCTATAAATAGTGAACAATATTCCTTTACTGTTCACGGATTCCTGTAATAGTAATCGCACCATTCGGGAATCAATCTTTTGCCAAGGCAAAGGTATAATTGTACCCAATGTTTGAATGTGTTAAATTGATATAATATGAAAGTAATGTTGTTCGTTTATAATTTATTCACTTTTGACGCTTCGTATTTTATATTACTTTAAGATTCAATTACGAAGACTTAACCTTCGTAATTCATATTGTCTTTAACCTTCGTCCATGGCTCATTAATCCTTAAGGGAATAATGCTTCGTTGGACGAAGGACATTAACATTTAACATTTTTTGTGTTGCCTTGTTCTTAATTCATAGCATTTGAGAACAAGTCCCCAACAACAACTTATGTAAATTTGTACATACCTTGTAATATATTTTGTTTCTGCTATCTGTGTACAATCTGCTTTGCTGTGGACGAAACTTCTCTTTTGAGCTGAAGGCGAAAAACACCTTCCCTTCTTTTCGTACACAACGAAGCATAAAAATTTTCCTTCGAGTTTTTCCTCATTGTCGAAGCATCTGTGTTTTTTGTGTGGTATAATGATGATTCTATATATGTCTAAATGCATGTTTATGAATGCAAATGACATGATGAGATGTATTGTGCAAATGAATATCAGAACACATATTCAAAAAACCATAATCATAGCCTTTCAGCGTTGACTTTTCGCTGCAAGCCTCCCTTAGGAGCTTCTTCGCCTTTTACTTTCAGCGGAATCAGCGCTTATTTTTCGCTGTAAGCCTCCCTTAGGAGCTTCTTCGCCTTTTACTTTCGGCGGAATCAACGCTTATTTTTCGCTGTAAGCCTCCCTTAGGAGCTTCTTCGCCTTTTACTTTTGGCGGAATCAGCGCTTATTTTTCGATGTAAGCTCTGCATTCCCTTAGGAACGACTTTTGAGCTTCTCCCTGTTTCTTTTTCTTTTTTACTTTGCATTTACATTTACATTTTTTGGGGGATATCACTCTCATAGAATTGAAATAAGGAAAATTACATATTGTGGCCCCATTAAAAACCTTTCTCCCCCTTTGGGAAGGAAAAGGGTGCCGCAAAAAAGAATATAAAAAATTACATCAAGCTAAACATAGTATCGCCGAAGCTCATCCGCATTCCATGATCTAGGAATGTCGTTGTCGTCCATATCCTTCAATCTGTAGGAGCCGGGTTTTGACGAAGATACTACCAAAAAGGGGCCTTCCCACTTCAGCTGTAATTTGCCTACTGTCTCAGGGTTGGCTACTCTTCGAAGTACCAAGTGTCCTGGTTCAATGTTCTTCAGCTTGACCTTTCTGTCACGCCATTTTATTGTTTCAGCTTGGTATTTATTGATGTTTTCCACAGCTTGAAGTCTGATCGCTTCAATAGCATCTTTTTCTATAGAGCAATCAGCTTCGTTTTCGCCTTCTGCCGAAGCTACTGTTCTTATTGATCCTGCTTTGGCCTCTTCTGGGGTTATTGCTTCATCACCGAACAATAATTTGAAGGGCGTAAAGCCTGTTGGCCTTGACATGGTTGTATTATGGCTCCACACCACTTTGATTAACTCGTTTGGCCACTTTCCCCTGGGCTGATTGAAGATTGACTTCATTATTCCTGTCATTATGATCCCATTAGCTCTTTCGACAAGTCCATTTGACTCTGGGTGTCAGACTGACGCAAAATGGATCTTCGTGCCAATTTGTTCACAAAATTCTCTGAAGGCTTCAGAATCAAACTGTGTCCCATTGTCCACAGTAATAGCCTTCGGCACTCCGAAGCGACAAACAATGTTTTGCCAGAAAAACTTTTGAATAGTAAATGAAGTTATTGTGGCTAAGGGCTTTGCCTCAATCCACTTGGAAAAATATTCCACTGCCACTACTACATATCTTAGGTTCCCCTGTGCTGGTGGTAATGGGCCTAGTAAATCGAGGCCCCACCTTTGCAACGGCCAAGTGGGTTGTATTAATTGAGTTAAAGACGAAGGTTGTTTTTGATCTCTTGCACATTTCTGACAACCTTCGCACTTTTGGACTAAATCCGCTGCATCCGAAGCTGCCTTCGGCCAATAAAATCCTTGACGAAATACTTTCCCAAACAAAGGCCTAGATCCAATGTGAGATCCACACAGACCTGCGTGTATTTCCTTCATCAATTCTATGCCTTCGGATCTGGATAAACATTTGAGCAACGGGGAACAGACCCCTCGCTTGTATAATTCCCCTTCTATTATGACATATGGTCGAGCTCTTGCTTCTATCCTCCTGTTATAAGCTTCGTCATCTGAAAGAAAATTACCCTGAAGGAAAGAGATGATTTCAGTTCTCCAATCTTCACTATAGACAGGGGATATGTTAAGAACCGCTCTTTCGAGAAGCTCGACCGAAGGTGCTTTTATTGTTTCAAAAAATACTTCCGAAGGTAAAGGCAGCCCCTGTGCTGCTGACTTGGCCAATAGATCAGCGTATTCATTCTCTCCACGAGGAATATTTTTTACAGAGAATCCTTCGAAAGAAGCCTCAATCCTTCGGACTGTATCTAAATATTTTTCAAGCTTCGGGTCTCTTGCTTTATAGCTCTTGTCAATATGACCAGAAATAACTTGGGAGTCAGTTTTAAGAATGGCCCTTCTGATTCCCATTGCCTTTAACTTCCGAAGACCCAAGAGCAGAGCTTCATACTCAGCGATATTATTTGTGCAACTAAAATCAAGTCTTGCCGCATAACAAGTTTTAACTTTGGAAGGTGAAACCAACACAGCAGCCGCTCCTGCTCCGAAGGTTCCCCAAGACCCATCGCAAAATACTGTCCATGCTTCGGCATCTTTATTTGTTTCTTCCTCCTGAGCCCCTGGCGTCCAGTCAGCAATGAAGTCTGCCAACGCTTAGGACTGAATCGAAGATCTATGGACATAATCAATACAAAATTCATTGAGCTCTGCAGCCCATTTTCCAATCCTTCCAGTAGCTTCTCGGTTTCTCATAATATCCTTTAGAGGTTGTGAAGAAGGAACAATTATGTTGTAAGCTTGAAAATAATGCCGAAGCTTCCTGGAGGCCATCAAAACAGCATACAGTACCTTCTCCAATTCTGTATAATTTTTCTTTGATAAACTAAGAACCTCGGATACGAAATATATTGGGGCCTGCCTCTTAACTTGGCCTTCAAGCTTCTCCTAGACAAGTGCTGCACTTACCGCTGAGTGCGAAGCTACCACATATAATAACAAAGGAGCCCCTGGCGTTGGTGGAGTTAATGTTGTTAAATCTATCAAATATTGCTTCAGTTCTTCGAAGGCTCTCTGCTGGACTGGTCCCCATTGAAAAACTTCGGCTGACTTCAGTACTTCGAAAAATGGTAAATTTCTCTCTGCTGATCTAGATATGAATCTGTTGAGAGATGCCAGCCTTCCTGTCAATCTTTGGGCCCCCTTCTTTGTACTTGGTGGTTCCATTCGAAGTATAGCTTCGATTTTGCTTGGATTAGCCTCAATTCCCTTTGTTGAAACTAAGCAACCAAGAAATTTCCCCTTCTTTACTCTGAAGACACATTTTTCTGGATTCAGTTTTAAGCCAGCCTGCCTAAAATTAGCGAAGGTCTCCTGCAGATCAGCAATGTGGTTGTCTTGCTTCGTGCTTTTTACAATGATATCATCAACATAAGTTAACACATTCCTGCCTATCTGAGAATGAAGAACCTTCGCTGTCATTCTGCTGAAGCTCCCTCCAGCATTTTTAAGCCCCTCAGGCATCCAAAGTAACAATATGTCCCACTAGGGGTTATAAAGCTGGTTTTTGGTTCATCCTCCTTCATCCAGATTTGATGATAGCCTGAATAGCAATCCAGCAGACTCATAAGCTCTGATGAAGCTGCTGCATCAACTAAGGAATCTATCCTTGGCAATGGAAATTCGTCCTTCGGACAGGCCTTATTGAGATCAGTAAAATCGATACACATTCTCCATTTACCATTGGCCTTCTTCACCATAACAGTGTTAGCCAACCATTCTGGGTATTTTACCTCTCTAATAACTCCGGCACTGAGGAATCTTTTCACTTCATTCCAAGCACCTTCGGCCTTGTCATCAGACATCTTCCGAAGCCTCTGCTTTATGGGTCTGAAGGATGGATCAACATTGAGCGAGTGCTCAATGACATCCCTGTTAACTCCACAAAGATTATTGGCTGACCAAGCAAAAACATCTTTATTGTTGAACAAAAACCTTATCAAGGTTTTCTCCTGTTCTTCGGACAATTGAGATCCCAATAGCACCTTCTGCTCTGCTATATCCTCACATAAGAGCATGGGCTTCGGCTGATCAGCCGAAGCAGCCTTTTCCCTTCTGAACTTGTATTGCTCACAAGCTTCAGTTCCATCTATATTATGGATTGCTTTTGAGTCTGTCCAATTTCCTTCAGCCATTCTGGCAGCTTCCTGACTTCCATGAATAGCAATGGGCCCTTGGTCCGAAGGTATCTTCATGCAAAGATAAGCTGGATGAAGAATTGCTTCGAAGGCATTGAGAGTACCACGACCAATGATTGCATTATAAGGGTATTCCATGTCAACAATATCAAACACAACTTGTTCAGTCCTTGTGTTGTTGATAAATCCGAAGGTCACTGGCATTGAGATTTTGGCGAGTGCTACAATCTGCCTTCCTCCGAAGCCGCAAAGGGGATGTGTGGCATCGAGAATTTTATCTTCGGGCTCTTGCATCTGTCTGAAGGCCTTAGCAAATATGATATCAGCTGCACTGCCTGTATCAACCAAAACATTGTGGACCAGAAATCCTTTGATAACACAAGAGATAACCATAGCATCGTTGTGTGGGTAATCCTTGAGTTGAAGATCCTCTTGGGAGAAGGTAATAGGAATGTGAGACCATCTTGATTTGATGAAGGGTCCTTGCACCCCGACGTGCTGTACCCTTCTTTGTGCCTCTTTCTTCTGCTTCTTGTTGGCTGGCTCTGAGCATGAACCGCCTGTTATCGGGAGTACCAGCTTCGGACGAAGCAGCTCCAGCTTGAATGTTGAACGAAGCCATCAGCTCAAAAAAGTGGAAGTAAGTTCACCGGAGGTGGGCGCCAATGTTGGGGATTTGTTCTCAAATGCTATGAATTAAGAACAAGGCAACATAAAATGTTAAATATCAAAGTCCTTCGTCCACTGAAACATTATTTCCTCAAGGATTTAATGAACTTCGGACGAAGGTTATAATGACACGATTACGAAGATTATATCTTCGTAATTGAACTCTCAAAGATAATATAAAACAACACGAGACATAAAGCATTAAAGACAAGTAAATTAGAAATGAACAACATCATTTATATATTATGTAAACTTAAAATATTCAAATATAATGTTTAGGTGCATTTATACCTCTGCCTTGGCAAAGAATAATTTCCGAGTGATGCGATTGCAATTACAGGAATCCGTGAACAGTAAAGGAATATTGTTCACTATTTATAGGCACAGGACACAACCTATGAGCAATTACAATCATACCCCTCATAAAAGATTTCAACAACGACTCAAACTCTTACGGACTAAAAGGTCATTCTATCTTTAAGTCGGTTTGTAATTCCGAAGCTTCATGAATGGCACCCTTCGGCATCACGTACAAACAGCTTCAGCCGAAGCTGTTTCTTCCTGCAGGACCTTTGGCGACGAAGCATGGTCCCAACAATGCCTAAGTTTGTTAAAAGTTTGTTCATCTAGTGGCTTGGTAAAGATATCGGCTAATTGATCTTTAGTGTTAATATATGAAATCTCGATATCTCCCTTTTGTTGGTGATCCCTTAAAAAGTGATAGCGAATGGCTATGTGTTTAGTGCGGCTATGCTCAACGGGATTATCCGCCATGCGGATTGCACTCTCATTATCACATAGAAGAGGAACTTTGGTTAATTTGTAACCATAGTCCCTAAGGGTTTGCCTCATCCAAAGTACTTGCGCGCAACAATGTCCTGCAGCAATGTACTCGGCTTCGGTGGTAGAAAGAGCTACGGAATTTTGCTTCTTTGAAGCCCAAGACACCAAGGATCTTCCCAAGAACTGGCAAGTCCCCGATGTGCTCTTTCTATTAATCTTACACCCTACCCAATCGGCATCCGAATAACCAATCAAATCGAAAGTGGATCCCCTAGGATACTGTCGGGGACCATAATTAGGGGTACCCTCAAGGCTCCTAATTCTCAACTGGTAACCCCCATTAGCACAAAGCTGAAAGGCCTGATGGGTGCGACTAAGTCAGGGATCGGTCCATTCGAGGGACTCGATCACGCCTCGCCCGAGCCCAGCCTCGGGCAAGGGCAGCCAACCCCGGAGGATCTCCGTCTCGCCCGAGGCCCCCTCCAGCGACGAACATACTTCCGGCTCGCCTGAGGCCCAGTCTTCGCCAAGAAGCAACCCTGGCCAAATCGCCACGCCTACCGACCAAATCGCAGGGGCGTTTAATGCAAAGGTGGCCTGATACCTTTATCCTGACGCGCGTCCTCCAGTCGACAGAGCCGAAGTGACCGCAGTCACTTCACCGCTCCACTAACTGGCCTGACAGAAGGACAGCGCCGCCTGCGCCGCTCCGACTGCTATGCCACTCGACAGAGTGAGGCTGACAGGCAGTCAGGCCCGGCCTCAGGCACCATAGGAAACTCTGCTCCGCCCGACCCAGGGCTCGGACTCGGGCTCAGCCCCGGAAGACGGCGAACTCCGCTCCGCCCGACTCAGGGCTCGGACTCGGGCTCAGCCCCGGAAGACGGCGAACTCCGCTCCGCCCGACCCAGGGCTCGGACTCGGGCTCAGCCCCAGAAGACGACGAACTCCGCTCCGCCCGACCCAGGGCTCGGACTCGGGCTCAGCCCCGGAAGACGACGAACTCCGATCCGCCCAACCCCAGGGCTCGGACTCGGGCTCAGCCCCGGAAGATGACGAACTCTGATCCGCCCAACCCCAGGGCTCGGACTCGGGCTCAGCCCCGGAAGACGACGAACTCCGCTTCGCCCGACCCCAGGGCTCGGACTCAGCCCTGGCTTCAGCCGACAGTCTCCGCCTCGCCCGACCCAGGGGCTCAGACTCGACCTCGGCCTCGGAAGACAGACTTGACCTCGACCTCGGAGGAGCCTCCACATCGCCCAACCTAGGGCGTGGACCGACCACGTCAACAGGAGGCGCCATCATTACCCTACCCCAAGCTGACTCAGGCTACGGGGAACAAGACCGGTGTCCCATCTGGCTCGCTCCGCCAGACAAGTAATGATGGCGCCCCGCACGCTCTATGACGACGGCGGCTCTCAGCCCCCTTACGGAAGCGAGAGGACGTCAGCAAGGACTCAACAGCCCCGACAGCTGTCCTTCTGCCAGGCTCCAGCGCTCCTCCGACGGCCACAACACCACATGAACCGGGTGCCAAAACCTCTCCGGCTGCCACGATGGCATGTACTTAGGGCGCTAGCTCTCCTCCGCTAGACACGTTAGCACTCTGCTACACCCCCATTGTACACCTGGATCCTCTCCTTGCGCCTATAAAAGGAAGGACCAGGGCCCTCATACAGAAGGTTGGCCGCGCGGGGAAGAGGACGGGACAGGCGCTCGCGTGAGGCCGCTCGCTCCCCCTCCCGCGTGGACGCTTGTAACCCCCTACTGCAAGCGCACCCGACCTGGGCGCGGGACGAACACGAAGGCCGCGGGATTTCCACCTCTCTCATGCCTTCTTCCCCCCTTCGCGCTCGGCCTCGCGCCGACCCATCTGGGCTGGGGCACGCGGCGACATTTTACTCGTCGGCCCAGGGACCCCCCCGGTCTCGAAACGCCGACAGTTGGCGCGCCAGGTAGGGGCCTACTGCGTGTTGACAAACAGCTTCCCGTCAAGCTCCAGATGGGCAGTCTCCAACAACCTTTCCGGCCCGGGTCGGTGTTCCGTTTCGGGAGTCTTGAGTTCATGTCCCTCGACGGCAGCTACAACATGATACTCCTTCCCCCGTCGTGCGACAGCGACAATGGCGGCCGACAGCCCGCCCGCCGGCGGCGGAATCGACGACGTCTTCCCCGCGTGGTGGAAGAACAACATTCGAGCTCACCCCGCCCTCTCCCCCGCCGACGGAGGAGGAGGCGGGGCAACCAAGGCCAAGCAGGAGGCGGCACCTCGTCGGCTGTCAAGCGAGTCGACGGCGCCGGCGCCCCAACGGGGGGCTCGTCGAGCATCGACCTCGCGTTTGAGACGAAGACGAGCGCCGTCTCCCCGCAACACGCCAATTCCAAGCAAACGGACGACGCCAGCACGCTCGCGAAAGGCTTGCTGGGCGTCACCCTCGTACCTGAGACGACGGTGCAGTCAGCCCGTCGACCAAGAGGTATCCACCGGTTCCCATCTCACGCCTCTTGGATTCAGCCTCGACCCGCCGAGCGGCTTCGCTTTGGCGGACGCTCTCGTGGAGGCGAGTCCGAACCCTCTAGGGTATCGTATGCGGTCACCCTGGGACCGGCTGACGGACGTCTCGACCTACGGGCCCTCGGGGTCCGAGGAAGATGACGAGCCCGACTTCTGTTGGGACTTCTCCGGACTTGGTAACCCCAGTGCCGTGCGGGACTTCATGACCGCATGCGACTACTGCCTTTCCGACTGTTCCGACGGTAGCCGCAGCCTCGGCGACGAGGACTGCGGCCCAAGTCGTGAATGTTTCCACGTCGATCTAGGGGGTCCCTCCGAAGGCAACCATCTTGGTATGCCGGAGAACGGTGATCCCCCTAGGCCTGTGCCTCGCGTTGACATCCTACGGGAGCTAGCTGTGGTCCCCGTTCCGGCGGGGGGTCATGACCCACAGCTCGAGCAAATCCGCGGGGTGCCGGCCAGGCTCGACGAGGGAGCAGGAGCACTTGAGCCGATCCGCCGGGACGTCGGGCAGGAATGGGCGGGCCAACCTCCGGCCGGAGAAGTGCGCCATCTACCCTGTAAGGAAAATGGACCCCAGGCCTTTTGGCTAATTGAGTTTTGGTGTTTGATGATTAACACAACCTGTGGACTAATATGTTTGCTAGTGTTTATAATTATAGTTCACAGGATGCGAAGAGAATTGGACCAAGGCAATGAGGATGCAACACCTCAAAAGAAGACATAAAAAGATGCATAGGAGTCCAATACTCAAGAACAAAAGAAGCCTGAAGAAATCAGCAAAGGAATCCAAGAAACGGGCTGTCAGCCAGCGCCTGGTGGCGCACCGGACATTGATGTCCGGTGTGCACCGGACTGTCCGGTGAGGCACCGGACAGTCTGCGCAGAGAGGCCACGGACAGGCGCTCTCTGGCTGTAGCACCGGACTGTCCGGTGTGCACCGGACTGTCCGGTGTGCCACGGGCAGACGGCAACGGTTAGATCCAACGGTCGACTGCTACAGGCGCCAACGGTCGGCTGACGTGGCGTGCACCGGACACTGCACAGTAGATGTCCGGTGGTGCACCGGACTGTCCGGTGCACCCGACGACAGAAAGCTGCTGCTTTCTGTCCAACGGCTAGTTTGGGGTGTGGAGGCTATAAATACCACCCCAACCGGCCATTCTCAAGTGTGAGAGCCCAAGCAACATACCAAGACACATAGTGCATATTTCCAAGAGCTCAAACACCCAAGTGCTTAATAGAATCACTCGGTGATTAGCGTAGGTGCTTTGCGAAGTGCTTAGGTTAGTTAGACCGCTTTAGCGCTTGCTCTAGGTGAACCCTAGTTAGTTGAGTGAGTTTTGTAAAACCACACAACCCCTCGGCTCTTGTGTGAGTCGTTGTAATTGTACCGAGTGGGGCGAGAGTCTTGCGAGACCGTGACAACCGCGTTTGTGTCACGGCCGCCACCGTGTACCGGAGGGAACGAGGCCCGCGGCGTTTCGGCCGGAAGCTCGATAATGGAGACGGCGGGGAGCGTCCGAGAGGAGCCGGAAGCGGAGCACCACTTGCGCGTGGAGAAGGCCCGTGGCTCTCTACGGAGTTACTCGACCGTGGTGCTTGGCCCTCGCGTGGGCTTCCCTTTGCGTAGGGGCACCAACGAGGATTAGTTGGGACCTTGCGTGGTTCCGGATACCTCGGTAAAAATACCGGCGTCATCCACGAGAGTTTGCTTCTCTACTTAGCTCTTTACATTCCGCATTTATATTAAGCATTTAAGTTTCAATCTTGTAGTCATACTTATTTAGTGTAGATTGAAACTTAGCCTTTGCGGTAGAGATAGCAACACTTAGACAAAACCTAGTTTGCACATTCTAGTTTTGATTATTTGCATAGGTTTTGCTCTAGTGATTTAATTGTGGCCTAGTTTAGTAAAAGTTTTAGAAGTCCTAATTCACCCCCCTCTTAGGCGTCACCCGTTTCCTACAAGTGGTATCGGAGCCCGGTTTGGCTCATTTGAAACGCTTTAGCTTCACCGCTAAAAGAGCCGACGCTTTTTAGAGGAAGGGATGGATACCCATAGGCCACCACACTTCGACGGCACTAACTTCCCATATTATAGTGCTAGAATGGCTTGTTACCTAGAGGCCGTTGATCTAGGTGTTTGGAGAGTCACTCGTGACGGGATGAAACCCCTCAAGAATCCCGAGAAACCCACCACGAGTGAGGAAAAAGAAATCCATTTAAATGCTAGAGCCAAAAATTGCTTGTATGAATCTCTTAGCTTGGATATTTTTAACCAAGTATTTACCTTGAAACTGCTAATGAGATTTGGCTAAAAATGCATGAGCTCCATGACGGCACATCCAATGTCCGTGAGCAAAAACATTGCCTAGTCTTAAATGAGTATAATTCTTTTGCTATGAAAGATGATGAGCTTGTTAGAGACATGTATTCTCGTTTGAATCTAATAATCAATGAGCTCAACTCTATTGGCATTAATAAGCTAGGCGATGCGGACATTGTGAGGAAGATTATCTCCCTGCTACCACAACAAAGATATGGGAGCATCATCACCATCCTTCACAACATGGAGGACTTGAGCAACATGACCCCGACCATTGTGATTGGGAAAATCGCGGCCTTCGAGATGTCACGAAAAATGAGTCGGGGAGAGGAGCCAACTTCCTCAAGACCATATGCTTTTGCATGTGATGAAAGGAAGGGCAAAAAGAAGGCTCCCACTCCAAGTTCCTCAAGTGAAGAAGAGGAAGAAGAAGAAAGTGATGATGATGAAGATAATCAACCATGCACATCATCCTCCAAGGACGAAGAAACAATCCAACGCGTCGGAAAGGTAATGAGGATGATCCGCAAGATTAATCTAATGGGTGTGCCCCTGCAGGTCGAGGATCTTCTCTTTAACATTGACAGGAAAAAGCAAAGAAAGAGAGGATGCTTCGCATGTGGGGAGAAGGGCCACTTCAGGGACAGCTGTCCAACTTTGGCTGAACCCAAAAAGGAGAGGAGCAAAGGCAAGGCGCTAACAAGTGTTAGAACTTGGGATGATTCTTCAAGTGAAGATGAACCTCCAAGGACGCGCAACCACCGATCCTCATCACGCTCATCACGGTCATCACACAAATGCCTTATGGCAAGAGGTAACAAAAGCATTCCATCCTCTAGTGATGAAAGTAGTAGCGATGATGAAGGTGAGGGAAAGCCCTCTGTAGATGAGCTTGCGGAAGCCGTAGAATTTTTCCAGGATGTTTGCACTAAGCAAAAAGCTCAACTTAAAACTTTGAAAAATAAGTTGGTTAGCTCTCAAAATGATTACAAAGGTTTGCTAGAAAAATTTGAATCTTTTGCAAACTTAAATAGTGAGCTATCAACTAAAATTGAGCTATTAGAATCTAGTGCTCCATCCACTGCTACCGATGATAGCCTTATTAAAAAGAATGAAAAACTGAAAGCTAAGTTAGCTAGCTCCCAAGAAGCTATTGAAAATTTGCTAGAGAAAATGGAAAT
This sequence comes from Zea mays, assembly GCF_902167145.1. NCBI lineage: Eukaryota > Viridiplantae > Streptophyta > Magnoliopsida > Poales > Poaceae > Zea > Zea mays. The sequence goes on from NC_050101.1 coordinate 99,947,652, forward strand.
TCTCAGTATTCACAATAATGAGCTAACTACTAAGCTAGAAAACATTGGTAGCACCCCAGCAGCATCTTTAGTTGAAATACCTGAAATAATTAAGAAAGATGCTTCTACTTCCTGCTTTGATTTAATTGATGATTCTAACCCCTGCAACCAAGTCGTTGTTGAGAATATTGTTGTAGAGACATGCTCGGATGAGGTTGCAAAGGAAAATGAACAATTAAAGCAAGAAGTGGCTCGCCTTGGCAAGGCTTTGTATGACAAGAAAGGCAAAGCCAAACAAATCCAACCTCCACAGGATAACACCACTGCGGGAGTGAACAAGCCTATGGAGGGAGAAACTGTGATTTGTAGGCTATGCCACAAGGAAGGCCACAAGTCTTTCCAATGCAAGGCGATGACCGGGGATAAACAAAGGCAAAAGCTCAAGCAAAAGCCATAAAGCAAAATCTCCAACACCTACATCAAAAAGGTGGATAAAAAGACTGCTACACCATACTTAATCAAAAAGAAGAAGAATGGAAAGGTGATAGCAATCAAGGCCAACAAGCAAGCCAACAAAGGAAAGGGGGCCAAACGCATCTGGGTGCCAAAGGAAATAATTTCAACCATGAAGAGCACCAAGAAGGTTTGGATTCTGAAAGGGAAGTGAGTGGACCGAAGGTCCTCGGGAAATTTGGAGACTTGGCAAAATTGGGATGTATATCATGGGATACATCATATTGGATCAAGTTTATTGCCAAGTGGGTTAGTGAAAACTTTGGACCCAAATTTCCCACCCATAACTAAGGTAACTAGTTTTATTGTATTCCTCGTTTTTGGATATGCGTATCTATTTATCTTTTATCTAGTTTACCTTTCTTGCCTAGTATTACATTTGTTATGTACTTTTGTTTAAAATCATGCATACTAGGTAAATCATATGGTAGGATTGCTTGCTTTTAATTCATATACCTAAGCAAACCTACATGGCTTAAAATGTTTATTTAAGCACGACACATAGCTTTTATATCTCTCTGTAGTAAATGATGCAATAATTGAAAATTTTGATTTCTACAAGTTGTATCATTTAACTTATATGTGCCAATGTTAGGATTGTAGATAATTTGCCCCTCTTGATATCAAATCAAAATGCATGTCTCCTACAAGTATTCAAAACTTGTATGCACACCTTTAGGGGGAGATTACTCTATAATCTAACACTTTGAGACTAACACCTTTTCAAGTCTATTTTATGTGATAGTCCCATTGTAAGGAATATGAGGTCCCCGGAGAAAGACAACAATCTTCCACTGCAAAATCTCCAAGAACTCTCATGTCTCTCAAGCTCACCATTGACTTTCAATTGGTATCTTTTGAGACTATATCCAGTATCATTTACATGTCTTCTCCAAAATTTGATTAGACTATATTTCATATCATATGCTTCCATGTTGCTAAAAATGCATAAGTAGTTAACTCATATTCTGTTACCTATGCATAAGGGAAGTTAGTCTTTTCAAATCTTGTCTTGCACCTCTAATTTTCACATGCTTTTTCCTAAGTAGAGGATCTCTGTCAGGGGGAGTATTTCCTCATCTCTAAAAAGGGGGGAGAAACTCCTTCTAAAGAAAACACTCATTTAGGGGGAGTAATCATTTCAACTGGTATCATTCATGTGGTTTAATTTAATATCCTTCTAGTGGTATCATTTGATAAAATTCTTGATGAGAGCAAGCTGTTATTTACTTCCTTCATGCTCTTAATGTCTTCCTTTTCGGTGGTTGATGCCAAAGGGGGAGAAGTTTAGGGACCAAAGTAATGAAAACTATATCAAACACCAAACACCACCAATTTAAAATTTTATATCTACAAATGGTTTTTCCAATGGTTTTGGTTATTTGGTCCAAAAATAGGAAGTAAGTGAATTATGGAGTTAGGGGGAGGCTTAAGTCCATAATTTCACATTGTGGGGATAATCATGCATCTTAACAAGTAGATTGCATATTTTAAATACCTGTATTATTTGCTTGCTTTGGTTGTGTTGTCATCAAGCACCAAAAAGTGGGAGATTGTAAGGAAAATGGACCCCAGGCCTTTTGGCTAATTGAGTTTTGGTGTTTGATGATTAAAACAACCTGTGGACTAATATGTTTGCTAGTGTTTATAATTATAGTTCACAGGATGCGAAGATAATTGGACCAAGGCAATGAGGATGCAACACCTCAAAAGAAGACATAAAAAGATGCATAGGAGTCCAATACTCAAGAACAAAAGAAGCCCAAAGAAATCAGCAAAGGAATCCAAGAAACGGGCTGTCAGCCAGCGCCTGGTGGCGCACCGGACATTGATGTCTGGTGTGCACCAGACTGTCCGGTGAGGCACCGGACTGTCCGGTGAGGCACCGGACAGTCTGCGCAGAGAGGCCACGGACAGGCGCTCTCTGGCTGTAGCACCGGACTGTCCGGTGTGCACCGGACTGTCCGGTGTGCCACGGGCAGACGGCAACGGTCGGATCCAACGGTCGACTGCTACAGGCGCCAACGGTCGGCTGACGTGGCGTGCACCGGACACTGCACAGTAGATGTCCGGTGGTGCACCGGACTGTCCGGTGCACCCGACGACAGAAAGCTGCTGCTTTCTGTCCAACGGCTAGTTTGGGGTGTGGAGGCTATAAATACCACCCCAACCGGCCATTCTTAAGTGTGAGAGACCAAGCAACATACCAAGACACATAGTGCATATTTCCAAGAGCTCAAACACCCAAGTGCTTAATAGAATCACTCGGTGATTAGCGTAGGTGCTCAAACACCCAAGTGCTCAAACACCCAACTTGCGTGGTTCCGGATACCTCGGTAAAAATACCGGCGTCATCCACGAGAGTTTGCTTCTCTACTTAGCTCTTTACATTCCGCATTTATATTAAGCATTTAAGTTTCAATCTTGTAGTCATACTTATTTAGTGTAGATTGAAACTTAGCCTTTGCGGTAGAGATAGCAACACTTAGACAAAACCTAGTTTGCACATTCTAGTTTTGATTATTTGCATAGTTTTTGCTCTAGTGATTTAATTGTGGCCTAGTTTAGTAAAAGTTTTAGAAGTCCTAATTCACCCCCCTTTTAGGCGTCACCCGTTTCCTACACACCCCAGGGTATCCAGCACCGCATCGCCGACGACGTCAGGGTAAGGCTGTCGCCCGCTTCTAGTGGAGTCGGCCAGAACCTGGCTGCAGCAACAATGCTTCTCCGCGCGATGCCAGAGCCATCAACCACCGAGGGGCGGCGAATCCAGGGAGAGCTCAAGAATCTCCTGGAGGGCGCCGCGGTCCGACGGGCCGAAAGCTCCGCCTCCCAAAGGCAGGGGTGCCCCTCGGAACATCGCGCTGCGACTTCCCGATTCATGCGGGAAGCCTCGGTCCACACCGGGCGCACGCGCAACACAGCGCCTGCGGCCCCGGGTCGCCTCGGCAACAAGCACCATCACCGCGACCGTCGGGCCCACCTCGATGAGAGGGTGCGCCGAGGCTACCACCCCAGGCGTGGGGGACGCTACGACAGCGGGGAGGATCAGAGTCCCTCGCCCGAACCACCCGGTCCACAGGCTTTCAGCCGCGCCATACGACGGGCGCCGTTCCCGACCCGGTTCCGAACCCTGACTACTATCACAAAGTACTCGGGGGAGACGAGACCGGAACTGTGGCTCGCGGACTACCGGCTGGCCTGCCAACTGGGTGGAACGGACGATGACAACCTCATCATCCGCAACCTCCCCCTGTTCCTCTCCGACACCGCTCGCGCCTGGTTGGAGCACCTGCCTCCGGGGCAGATCTCCAACTGGGACGACCTGGTCCAAGCCTTCGCCGGCAATTTCCAGGGCACGTACGTGCGCCCTGGGAACTCCTGGGACCTCCGAAGCTGCCGGCAGCAGCCGGGAGAGTCTCTCCGGGACTACATCCGGCGATTCTCGAAGTAGCGCACCGAGCTGCCCAACATCACCGATTCGGATGTCATCGGCGCGTTCCTCGCCGGCACCACCTGCCACGACCTGGTGAGCAAGCTGGGTCGCAAGACCCCCACCAGGGCGAGCGAGCTGATAGACATCACCACCAAGTTCGCCTCTGGCCAGGAGGCGGTTGAGGCTATCTTCCGGAAGGACAAGCAGCCCCAGGGCCGCTCACCGGAAGACGCCCCCGAGGCGTCAACTCAGCGCGGCGCCAAGAAGAAGGGCAAGAAGAAGTCGCAAGCGAAACGCGACGCCACCGACGCGGACCTTGTCGCCGCCGCCGAGTACAAGAACCCTCGGAAACCCCCCGGAGGTGCCAACCTCTTCGACAAAATGCTCAAGGAGCCGTGCCCCTATCATCAGGGGCCCGTCAAGCACACCCTTGAGGAGTGCGCTATGCTTCGGCGCCACTTCCACAGGGCCGGGCCACCCGCGGAGGGTGGCAGGGCTCGCGACGACGACAAGAAGGAAGATCACCAGGCAGGAGAGTTCCCCGAGGTCCGCGACTGCTTCATGATCTACGGTGGGCAAGCGGCAAACGCCTCGGCTCGGCACCGCAAGCAAGAGCGTCAGGAGGTCTATTCGGTGAAGGTGGCGGCGCCAGTCTATCTAGACTGGTCCGACAAGCCCATCACCTTCGACCAAGCCGACCACCCTGACCACGTGCCGAGCTCGGGGAAATACCCGCTCGTTGTCGACCCCATCATCGGCAACGTCAGACTCACCAAGGTCCTCATGGACGGAGGCAGCAGCCTCAACATCATCTACGCCGAGACCCTTGGGCTCCTGCGTGTTGATCTGTCCTCGGTCCGAGCAGGCGCTGCGCCTTTCCACGGGATCATCCCCGAGAAGCGCATCCAGCCCCTCGGACAACTCGACCTTCCCGTCTGCTTCGGAACACCCTCCAACTTCCGAAGGGAGACCCTCACGTTCGAGGTGGTCGGGTTCCGAGGAACCTACCACGCAGTATTGGGGAGGCCATGCTACGCGAAGTTCATGGCCGTCCCTAACTACACCTACCTCAAGCTCAAGATGCCGGGCCCCAACGGGGTCATCACCGTCGGCCCCACGTACAAACACGCGTTCGAATGCGACGTGGAGTGCGTGGAGTACGCCGAGGCCCTCGCCGAGTCCGAGGCCCTCATCGCCGACCTATAGAACCTCTCTAAGGAGGTGCCAGACGTGAAGCGTCACCCCGACAACTTCGAGCCAGCAGAGACGGTTAAGTCCGTCCCCCTCGACCCCAGCGGCGACGCCTCCAAGCAGATCCGGATCGGCTCCGAGCTTGATCCCAAATAGGAAGCAGTGCTCATCAACTTTCTCCGCGCAAACGCCGACGTTTTCGCGTGGAGTCCCTCGGACATGCCCGGCATACCGAGGGATGTCGCCGAGCACTCGCTGGATATCCGAGCTGGAGCCCGAACCGTCAAGCAGCCTCTGCGCCGATTCGACGAAGAAAAGCGCAGAGCCATTAGCGAGGAGATCCACAAGCTAATGGCGACAGGGTTTATCAAAGAGGTATTCCATCCCGAATGGCTTGCCAACCCTGTGCTTGTGAGAAAGAAAGGAGGGAAATGGCGGATGTGTGTAGACTACACTGGTCTAAACAAAGCATGTCCGAAGGTTCCCTACCCTCTGCCTCGCATCGATCAAATCGTGGATTCCACTGCTGGGTGCGAAACCCTGTCTTTCCTTGATGCCTACTCAGGGTATCACCAAATCAGGATGAGAGAGTCCGACCAGCTCGCGACTTCTTTCATCACACCCTTCGGCATGTACTGCTATGTCACCATGTCGTTCGGCTTGAGGAATGCGGGTGCGACGTACCAGCGGTGCATGAACCATGTGTTCGACGAACACATTGGCCGGAGGGTCGAGGCCTACGTCGATGACATCGTAGTCAAGACGAGGAAAGCCTCCGACCTCCTTTCCGACCTTGAAGTGACATTCCGATGTCTCAAGGCGAAAGGAGTGAAGCTTAATCCCGAGAAGTGTGTCTTTGGGGTTCCCCGAGGCATGCTCTTGGGGCTCATCGTCTCCGAGCGGGGCATCGAAGCCAACCCGGAGAAGATCGCAGCCATCACCAGCATGGGCCCATCAAGGACTTGAAAGGCATACAAAGAGTCATGGGATGTCTTGCGGCTCTGAACCGCTTCATCTCACACCTCGGCGAAAGAGGTCTGCCTCTATACCGCCTCTTAAGGAAGGCCGAGTGCTTCACTTGGACCCCTAAGGCCGAGGAAGCCCTCGGGAACCTGAAGGCGCTCCTCACGAACGCGCCCATCTTGGTGCCCCCCGCTGCCGGAGGAGCTGGCTAAAATAGCCTCGGGGCGAACAACGGTTCCCCCGGACGTCTTCTCCCGAGACCTGCATCAACCCTCCGTCAAGATCGATGACACGCCCGAGCCCGAGGCACCCTCGGCCCAGCCCGAGGTACCCTCGGCTCAGTCCGAGGCACCCTCGGCTCGGCCCGAGGCACCCTCAGCTCGGCCCGAGGCACCCTCAGCTCGGCCCGAGGCACCCTCGGTTCAGCCCGAGGTACCCTCAGCCCCCAAGGGTGAGGCACTGCGCGTCAAGAAGGAGCGAAGCGGGGTCACGCCTAATCGAAACTGGCAGACCCCGTACCTGCAGTATCTCCACCAAGGAGAGCTACCCCTCGACCGAGCCAAAGCTCGGTGGTTGGCGCGGCGCGCCAAGTCGTTCGTCTTGCTGGGAGATGGGAAGGAGCTCTACCACCGTAGCCCCTCAGGCATCCTCCAGCGATGCATTTCCATCGCCGAAGGCCAGGAGCTCCTACAAGAGATACACTCGAGGGCTTACGGCCATCACGCAGCACCTCGAGCCCTTGTTGGAAACGCCTTCCGACAAGGTTTCTACTTGCCGATGCGGTTGCTGACGCCACTAGAATTGTCCGCACCTGCGAAGGGTGTCAGTTCTACGCGAGGCAGACCCACCTGCCCGCTCAGGCTCTGCAGACGATACCCATCACCTGACCTTTTGCTATGTGGGGTCTGGACCTCGTCGGCCCCTTGCAGAAGGCACCCGGGGGCTACACGCACCTGTTGGTCGCCATCGACAAATTCTCCAAGTGGATCGAGGTCCGACCCCTAAACAGCATCAGGTCCGAACAGGCGGTGGCGTTCTTCACCAACATCATCCATCGTTTTGGGGTCCCGAACTCCATCATCACCGACAACGGCACCCAGTTCACCGGCAGAAAGTTCCTGGACTTCTGCGAGGATCACCGCATCCGGGTGGACTGGGCAGCCGTGGCACACCCCATGACGAATGGGCAAGTAGAGCGTGCCAATGGCATGATTCTACAAGGACTCAAGCCTCGGATCTACAATGACCTCAACAAGTTCGGCAAGCGATGGATGAAGGAACTCCCCTCGGTGGTCTGGAGCCTGAGGACAACGCCGAGCCGAGCCACAGGCTTCACGCCGTTCTTTCTAGTCTATGGGGCCGAGGCCATCTTGCCCACAGACTCAGAATACGGTTCCCCGAGGACGAGGGCCTATGCCGACCAAAGCAACCAAGCTAGTCGAGAAGACTCGCTGGACCAGCTGGAAGAGGCTCGGGACATGACCTTACTACACTCGGCGCGGTACCAACAGTCCCTGCGACGCTACCACGCCCGAGGGGTCCGGTCCCGAGACCTCCAGGTGGGCGACCTGGTGCTTCGGCTGCGACAGGACGCCCGAGGGCGGCACAAGCTCACGCCTCCCTGGGAAGGGTCGTTCGTCATCGCCAAAGTTCTGAAGCCCGGAACGTACAAGCTTGTCACACCCGGTTTTGGAAGGTAAACCGAATGCGAACTATGTACGTGCCAGGATCAGAACTCACGTACACAGCGATTACATAAATGAACATCATCACACAGTGCTCGAATAACAACATAAAGGGGTATTAACTTATTACATCACAGAGTCATAGACATCCACATAATCATCAACTTAACTGCTAAATCAAAGTGCTAGCGAAACGCAGTAAAGGTAAGGCCTTCACAGGCAGCTGACTGGGGGTTGCCGCCAACCCACACCTAGAACTCGTCATAATCTTGGAATTCCTGGAAGTCTCCTTCCACAGCTTCATCTTCTCCTGAGCAGTGGTTGCAACGGGGACAACCTAGTGTTTTGTGGTAAAGCAAGGATGAGTACACATCAACGTACTCAGCAAATGCCCCGTTTGGCTGAAGTGGACTAGCTTTATGTGGAGTTAGGCTCAAGCAGTTGCTTTTAGTTGGTCAGGTATTTATTGTTAGTAGAAGCCAGATTTTATCATCAAGCCCAAGTTATAGACCCAAACGTACTTCCTCCGAGAGGAAATACCAAAATGCATAATTAAAGTCACCATCATTAACCATCAACATTAAAGTCATCATCCAAAGTGTATCCGGAGTATCTCTAATCAAAGAGGATCCCAAGGCTGCTCTTAACCGTGAGCACGGCTGATATATCAGTTTCACTACCCTCTGCAGAGGTCGCACACTTTACCCATGAGTCGTGATTCCCGTTCTGCCCGGAGAGAGCTACTCTCCATTGACCACTACCTAGGTGGCCTGGCAGGGTATCACTACATAGCCTTTACAAAGATTCCCTAGAGGTCATAGCCGCCCATTAGGTTTCTCCAGTTTGATAAACACAGTACCCCTCCCCACAGGAGAGTGACTAACAAAAAAGCAAAACGAAAGAACCTCGGCACTCAGCCTCGGCAGAGCAAGCACTGTGCCTGGACCCCATTGACGGCACGACGGCGAAGCAACTACACCTCTAGTTCCTCTAATTAATTAGCTAAGGGCGTCCCATTTCACCCTCATGGTTGCACTGTTATCCCGGGTGGTCTCTCAACGAACAGGTCCTTACGGAGAGGTACTCAGGAAACAGCCTGAGCCCCCTAGAGTATCACAAGATCATCAATATCATCAGGATAACAGTATCGTATCATAAATAGTCACATCATGTTCATTGATTAGGTTGAGGCAATAGCAAAATGCTAACCATAATAACCCAAAAGGTCATCAAGGATAAGGTAAAGTATAAAGCTAGTCAATCCTTAGGTTTCAATTAAGTAATGCGGGAAAGTGAATTATAAGTGAATAGGACATAATGGGTCAGAGGACACTTGCCTTCACCAAACTGCTGATCAGGGACTTCTTCTGCCACTTCCTCGGGAAACACAGACTGCCCGTTGTCTACGTAAAGTAATCATTCACACTATGCACTTGGGAAATAACAAACAAAAACAGTAAACCAAGCATATGCAGCAGAGAGATCACAAGTTCACAGTAGAAAAGGATTGGCAATCTGGTGTTCCCTAGGTCTGGGGTAGATGACTATACAAAATGATTCATTATCCACTAATCAGGTCTAAGTCAGTGGGGGGGGGGGGGTTAAATCATTACATGGTGTTAAGTCCATAAACTTAGGTGCTCCAACTTTTATTAAAATCTTCTATCTTTTATTTATCTCAAATAGGGGTTCCAATAACATTAGTTTTACCCTAATGATCAACTATTAATTGGGACATAAAAACAGCAGGGAAACATTGTTTAAATAGATAGATAAAAATATTGTGAGCATTTTGCAATTTGAAGCACCTAATTTGGAGTTCATATGACAAAGTTATGAATTTTACAAGATTAGGGATTAAAAATATGCCTTGAATACTTATTTTGGATTAAATAAAAGGTCCGAGGACCTAACTGCTAAGATCCACGGACGGCGGGTTAATTTGCTGAAAGCCGGGGGTCTCTTTAAGAAAAAGCGCAGGCGAAAGGGTATCGGGCTTCTACGGCCGTTGGATCTCGGATCAACGCCCGAGATTAGATCCGCGGGCAGGCGCGCGAGCGCGCGGCGGCCTGAGCGGCTGACAGGCGGGGCCAGGCGGGCAGCGCGGGCGCGGACGGCTGACAGGCGGGGCCAGGCGGGCAGCGCGGGCACGGACAGCTGACAGGCGGGGCCCAAATGGCAGAAAGGCAGGGTGAGGGGGGGGGGGGGGAAACAGCCCTGGGCCGTTGGATCTTAGGCGAACGGCTAGGGTTGGGCTCGGCCTAATTGAAACAGGGCCGTTCGATCTGGAATGGACGGCGGGGATTGGGTGGCCGGCTTCTGTCTTCTCCTACGGCTAGCAGAGGCGGCGGCGCCCGCTCCCGCGGCGGAGGACTCGCCGGAGACGAGGGGCGCGGGGGCTCTGCGGGTCCTTGGGGCGACCTGGGTGGCCGAGGAGGTCGGGGAGAGCGTGGGGAACCTTCCGGTGGGGACTGGGTCAGGGCAGGGGCACCGGAGGGGGCGGCCCACGACGAAGCGGCTCGGCGGTGGCGCTAAAGGACTCCGGCGAGCAATTAAACGCGACGGGGGGCAATAAAAAGGTCGGAAGGGGGCGGGAGAGGTTCCTTACCTCAAGGCGAACTCCGGGGACCCCTCGATGGCGACGGAGACGCGGCGGCAGCCCGAGTCGACGGTGGCGGACCTCGGTGGCTGCGCAGAGAACGGCGGTGAGCGTAGGCAGAGGGATTCGGAGAGGGAGAGGGGAAATTGGGGCGCGTCCCGGGTTGCGGACGTCGGGGCGGAGCTCACCGTGGCAGAAGGCACAGCGGGGCTCCAACGGCGGCGGAGAAACGAGCTCGGGCGGCGATGGTTTAATGGCGGCGGCGCTCTGGCATGTGCGCAGCGTGGGGGAGGTGGAAGAGGGGTCTGCAGGTGCGCAAATGAGGGAGGGGGAGAGGGCGAGCGAGGTTCTAGGCTCAAGTGGCCGAGGCAAGGTGGTTGCGAGCTCCACGCGCGACGTGGGCGCGGAGTCTGCGGCACGCACGGCTCGGGGCGGCGGTTACGCGGAGACGGAGGAGCTGACAGCCGGGGCCCGCGGGCAGAGAGAGCGGGGGAAGCGGGCGCGGACGCGGGGAAAGCGGCTGCGCTGACGGGCGGGCCCGCCAGGGCAGAGAGAGGAGAGGGGGGAAGGAAGGCGCGCGCGCGCGGGATGGGCCTGATGGGCCGAAAGGCCGAGGGGGCGGGGGAAGTGGGCTTCTTTCCTTTTTCTTTTATTCTGGCATTTGTTTTCCCTTTTCCTTTTATTTATTCTATTTGATTCAAATCCAAATAGGCCACAAATTCAAATTAGCATTTCCAAGTATTATGCACCAAACAAAAATGAAATCTAGGGTTCAACATGATGCAACATTTCATACTCCCTTGGAGTTTAGCCTACTAGTTTATAATTACAAATAAAAATAACCACTCTTCTTCTATAGAAAAGAGAAAGAGGAGGTTGGGGAAAGGTGTGAGAAGAGAAATAACACCTGAATTTGTGAATATGAGCAAAGAAATTTTATACCCCCAAATTCAGGGTGTTACAAACCTATCCCCTTAAGAGAATCTCGCCCCGAGATTCAAGGTTGGTCAGCAAAGAGTTCAGGGTATTTGGCCTTCAGATCATCTTCTCGTTCCCAGGTTGCTTCTTCCTCAGAGTGGTGGCCCCATCTGACTTTGCACATTCTGATGGTGTTTCTTCGGGTGACTCTGTCTGCAAACTCCAGAATCTGCGTTGGCTTCTCTACGTAGGTCAGATCCTCTTGGACTTCCAAGTCCTCCACGGGCAACTGTTCTTCTGGTACTCGCAGACACTTCTTCAATTGCGACACGTGGAACACATTGTGCACTGCTGACAAACTTTCTGGTAGGTTGAGTTGATAGGCCACTTCTCACGCTTTGCTTGAATCTGATATGGTCCAACATACCGGGGTGCTAACTTGCCTTTAACTCCGAACCTTCTGACTCCTCTGATAGGTGACACCTTCAGATAGACGTAATCTCCCACTTCGAAACTCAATTCCCTTCTCCTTCTGTCAGCATAGCTTCGCTGTCTTGATTGTGCTATCTTCAGATTCTCCCGAACCATTTTGATATTCTCTTCGGCTTCAAGCAAGATGTCGGGGCCAAACACCTGTCTCTCTCCAGGCTGGTCCCAATGCAGCGGAGTCCTACAACTCCGTCCATAGAGTGCCTGAAACGGTGACATCTTCAAGCTGGCTTGGTAACTATTGTTGTAGGAGAATTCTGCATAAGGTAACCTTTTGTCCCATCCTGACTTGTCTTGCAACGCACAGGCTCTCAGCATATCTTCTAGGATCTGATTTGTCCTCTCAGTCTGACCGTCTGTCTGTGGGTGATAAGTCGAGCTGAAGTTCAAGTGTGTACCCAAAGCTTCTTGTAGCTACTGCCAAAAATGAGAGGTGAACTGTGTTCCTCGATCTGACACTATCTTCTTCAGCATACCATGAAGGCAGACTATCCGTGACATGTATAACTCAGCTAACGTTGCTCCAGTGTATGTTGTCTTCACGGGTATGAAATGGGCCACCTTTGTTAAGCGGTCCACAACCACCCAGATGGAATCATAGCCGGCCCGGGTACGAGGTAAGCCAACTATAAAATCCATCCCGATCTCATCCCACTGCCACTGAGGAATCCGCAATGGCTGCAACAATCCGGCGGGCCTCTGATGCTCTGCTTTGGTTCTTTGACAGCTATCACAGATGGCGACATATTCTGCGATCTCTCTTTTCATGCCATACCACCAAAACCTCCTTTTTAAATCCTGATACATCTTCTCACTTCCAGGGTGTATGGAGTAGGCTGTCTCATGAGCTTCCTTGAGGATCAGCTCCCGAATAGGTTTGAGGTCGGGAACACACAATCGGTCCTTGAACCATATCGCTCCCTTATCATCCTCTCGAAAGTCTCTGCCTCTTCCTTCTAAGATCAGCTGCCGGATCTTGTTGATGTCTTCATCATCCTTCTGCCCTTCTTTGATCTCCCTCTCTAGGGTGGGCTCTAATTCCACTATTACTCCTTGGGTACTGTTCAGAAAACCAAGACTCGGTCTATCGAACTCCTTGGCCAACTCATACGGCATTGGGTACGTGGCCATCATATTAACTTGACTCTTCCTGCTTAGAGCATCTGCAACAACATTGGCTTTGCTTGGATGGTAATGTATCTCCAACTCATAGTCTTTGATCAATTCCAACCATCTTCGCTGTCTCATGTTTAACTCTGACTGGGTGAATATATACTTCAGACTTTTATGACCTGTGTAGATGTCGCACTTCTGCCCATACAGGTAATGTCTCCATGTCTTTAACGCATGAACCACTGCTGCCAACTCCAGGTCGTGCGTGGGGTAATTTTTCTCATGGATCTTCAGCTGTCGACATGAGTATGCTACAACTCTTCCTTCTTGCATTAGCACACATCCCAATCCGGTGTAAGAAGCATCGCAGTACACCGAGAATGGCTTGTGAACATCAGGCAGAACTAACACAGGTGCTGTAGTCAATCTATTCTTCAGTTCTTCAAATGCTTCTTGACACTTTTGGGTCCACTTAAACTCAACTTTCTTCGCTAGTAATGCTGTCATTGGTCTAGCAATCTTTGAAAAGCCTTCAATGAAACGCCTGTAGTATCCGGCCATTCCAATGAAGCTCTTGATCCCACGAACATCCTTCGGTGCTTTCCAGTTCATGATATCTGCTACTTTCTTTGGATCCACTGCTAACCCATCTTGGTTTATGATGTGACCCAGAAACAGGACTTCATGAATCCAGAACTCGCATTTACTCAGCTTGGCATACAACTGATGCTCTCGAAGCCTTTGCAATACCATCTTCAAATGCTCCACATGATCTTCCTCACTTTGAGAGTATATGAGAATATCATCGATGAACACTACCACAAACTTGTCTAGATAGTCCATGAACACGCTGCTCATCAGATACATAAAGAAGGCTGGCACATTTGTCAAACCAAAGGACATAACTGTGAACTCATACAACCCATACTTGGTGATGAATGTTGTCTTCGGTATGTTCGAGGGTCGGATTCTGAGTTGATGGTAACCTGATCTCAGATCTATCTTCGAGAATACGCTGGCACCTCTGAGCTGGTCAAACAGATCTTCTATTCTTGGCAGGGGGTACTTGTTCTTAACAGTGACTTCATTCAGGGCTCTGTAATCTATGCACATCCTTTTGGTACCATCTTTCTTCTCTACAAACAATACTGGAGCGGCCCAGGGCGAGGTGCTTGGTCTGATGTAACCCTTCTCTAACATCTCATCTATCTGCTTCTTGAGTTCCACCAATTCTGGTCCAGACACTCGATAGGCCCTTTTAGAAATGGGGGTGGTACCAGAGATAAGCTCTATGGCAAATTCGACTTTTCTCTCGGGTGGCATGCCCGTTAGCTCCTCGGGAAACACATCCGGAAAGTCCGACACAACCTTGATAGCCTCGAGCGGGTTGGTCTCCTTACTATCAACTGAAATCTGGTGACAAATTCCCTCCGCTGATTTAGGCATCTTTAGCTCAGCCACTACCTCCTCTCCGGACGGGGACTTCAATGTTACGGTCCTCTTGTCACAGCTGACATTCGCTTCATACTTCATTAACCAATTCATCCCTAGGATGACATCTACCCCAGGGGTGTCTATTACTATTAGGTCGCTAGGGAACCCCATCCCCTTTATTTCCACCCTTATATTTGAGCATATTTTATCTGTTTGCACCTTGCCACCAACCGAATTAATCCTCATGGGCGGCATCATTGCCTCTACTAAGATGTTATGCATTTCTACCCATATTGCAGTGACAAATGAATGAGTTGCACCAGTATCAAATAGCACTTTTGAGGGATAAGATTCGACTGAGAACATACCTACTGCCACATCTGGTGCATCCTGGATCACTTCGGCCTCCAAGTGGTTCACCTTTCCACGGTTGTACGCTTGGCCACGATTGCCTGCTGCCTGCTGCAGTACACCTTGCCTTGTTGGAGCATTGGGGTTGGTCTGCTGCTGCGCCATCTTCTTTGGGCACTGCATCGCCCAGTGGCCTTGTTCTCCATAGTGGAAACATCCTCTGCCTCCTCCTTGTGTTGGGGCTGCTTGGTTGCTCTGATTTGCTGCGGGGCAGGAAGGCGAGGTGTCTGGTTGTTCTACTTCTGATACTGATTCCCTCCTTGCTGGCTGTTCTGACGATACTGCTGCTGTTGTGGGTACTGCCTCTGAAACTGCTGCTGATGCGGACGCTGATTCTGATTCTGATATCCCTGTGGGTGACCAGGCCTGCCTTGCTGAGATGAACTGCCTGAGAAGCGGGGACGGCTGATGCTCCTGGGCTGGGGCCCACTCATCTTGCGCTTCCGATCTTCCATATCCTTACGCTTCTTCTCAGTCATAACTGCCCTATCGATCAGATGCTGGAAGGTGGGGAAGGTGTGGTTCATCAGCTGGTAGTGCAGGGGATCCACCAAACCCCTCATGAACCTGTACTGCCTTTTAGCATCAGTGTTGACATCTTCAGGTGCATAACGAGACAGCTGCAGAAACTTGTCTCTGTATTCACTAACAGATAGGGGTCCCTGCTTCAGAGCCAGAAACTCCTCCTTCTTCACGATCATCAGTCCCTCTGGCACATGGTACCTGCGGAAACTCTCGCTGAACTCTTCCCAGGTGATGGCTTTGGGGTCAACATGGGTAGCGAGGTAGGACTCCCACCAGGACTGGGCTGCTCCCCTTAGCTGGCGGGGACCATACAGAACCTTCTCCCTATCATCACATTGGGCGGTGCGCAGTTCCCTTTCCACTGCGCGCAGCCAGTCTTCTGCATCCATGGGATCAGCAGAATGGGCGAAGGTAGGAGGGTGCCCTCTCATGAACTCGCCACGCTTATCCCGTGGCATCTGGGGCATCTGCACTTGCAACTGGGGTTGGGGTTGCTGTTGAGCCTGCTGCATGGCGGCGGGTCTGCCCAATGGCCTGCACTGCCTGAGTCTACATCAAGAACATCTGCTCCACAGTCATCGGGGGTGGTGGGGGAGGCTGCCTCTGGTGTTCCTCCTGCTGGGCATGCTGCTCTTGCTGAGCACGCCTGTTGCATCGGCGCCTGTTGTCAGACATCTGTGGAAGACATTCATACATCAGCATTGATCTTACAATCCTTCAGCATAAGAAAAGGGAATACAGAATTCTTCATGACACTGAGTGAACAAAGAGCTTCACTGATCCTCATTATGATTCAACACAACTTCTCAGATAGAAAGGAAAGTAGAAGTAAATGGTTTCCCAACTAAATAACTGATTTCATTAATATCACTAGCTAAGCCAAACTGCAGGGGAAACCCACAGGTTGGCAACAGTCATTACAAAGATTCGAATCTAGTACAAGTTCATCATAACAAGCATGTAAGCAACTGATAAGCAAACTAAACTGAATGGAAGCAACTGGTAAGCAAACTAAACTGAAGGGAAGCAACTGATAAGCAAACTAAACTAACTATCTAAGACTGAGACATCTGACTTAAGGATTATCACAAACTTCGACGCTACCGATCTAAGGATCCAGATCTATCCCGGTCTTACAGGCAGGGGAACCATAAGTGTGGTGACCACGTGGCGGCGAGCGGTAAGGGTGCTGAGTCCCAACAGGAGCGGGGGAACCACCCTCCTGGTGGCGGCGCTCTGCAAGCTCAGCATGCAACTCAGCAATCTCCATTCGAGCCCTGCTTAGCTCGTCCAGAGAGTGATCCAGCTCGGTGTTAAGCACTGCGACTAGGTTGACTGTGCTGCTCAACCTAGGGTTATCCTCACCAACAGGTGAGACAACCACACTCTCTGTGCTACCAGTAGAACGACGGGGGTAGTACCGAAGGTTAAGACCGTCGGCCACCCCACCGAACAAGGAACAGTACTGGGAGAGTGCACGTCGTGCTGCATCCTGCATAGCGCCTCTGCAGTGTCCCTCTTGGAGATGGAGTAGTGCTCCGAAACGGCCTCCGCACCCCGGAGGTCATCCTCCGGACGGCGAACTAGGCAGGTAGCCTCCCAGCGGTCCGGGTACCTCCCGCGACTGTGCTGGTAGACTACACAACGATACTCGATCGACCAGGTGTGCCTGTCGAAAGCCTGGCGCAGCAAGGTGTCGAGTGCGTCGTGGAAGTGACAACCGCGAGCGGCGTCACGGGTGATGGGTCGGGCGACCCAACCTTCCGCCTCCTGCGGCTCAGAGGACTCCGTGCTGTGGTCTGAGTCGTCGTCGTCGGGGTCTCCTCCAGGACCTCCTCCAGTAGCTCCTCCAACAGCCGGGGCGTCCCGCGGTGGTGCAGGGGGTGCCTCCAGCTGGGCAACAGAGGAACGGCGCCTCACGGACTCCACCTCCTGCTGAGGTGGGGAGGAAGAGCCCTGCTGTCTCTGTGCTGACGCCGGCGTTCCTGCTCCTCACGCAGGCGGTGGTGCAGTCTCTCCAGGTGACTCGACTGACCGGACACGGTGCGGCGCAGAGGACGCTCCACAAGTCGAGACGGCAGGAAAGGAATCACCGACTTACGTGCAGTGTGTCTAAGACGAGCCATCTACAAAAGACACCGTAAGCACAAGAGTAAGAACAGAACTAATATGACAAGTGCATAAACCATAGACAGAACAAGATAAAAATTTTAACAAGGTATAATATAGTATATATATGTAGTAAAACATAGGGTTGGTCGAGGTGACCGATTTTTGAAGTAACATCAGAGGTCAAGGTGAGAGGGAAGGTCAATAGTCCTTAGTTCGACCAGTGCTACTCTAGGTTAGCGGTCCTACAGTCAGCACGGCTTTGATACCACTTATGTCACACCCGGTTTTGGAAGGTAAACCGAATGCGAACTATGTACGTGCCAGGATCAGAACTCACGTACACAGCGATTACATAAATGAACATCATCACACAGTGCTCGAATAACAACATAAAGGGGTATTAACTTATTACATCACAGAGTCATAGACATCCACATAATCATCAACTTAACTGCTAAATCAAAGTGCTAGCGAAACGCAGTAAAGGTAAGGCCTTCACAGGCAGCTGACTGGGGGTTGCCGCCAACCCACACCTAGAACTCGTCATAATCTTGGAATTCCTGGAAGTCTCCTTCCACAGCTTCATCTTCTCCTAAGCAGTGGTTGCAACAGGGACAACCTGGTGTTTTGTGGTAAAGCAAGGATGAGTACACATCAACGTACTCAGCAAATGCCCCGTTTGGCTGAAGTGGACTAGCTTTATGTGGAGTTAAGCTCAAGCAGTTGATTTTAGTTGGTCAGGTATTTATTGTTAGTAGAAGCCAGATTTTATCATCAAGCCCAAGTTATAGACCCAAACGTACTTCCTCCGAGAGGAAATACCAAAATGCATAATTAAAGTCACCATCATTAACCATCAACATTAAAGTAATCATCCAAAGTGTATCCGGGGTATCTCTAATCAAAGAGGATCCCAAGGCTGCTCTTAACCGTGAGCACGGCTGATATATCAATTTCACTACCCTCTGCAGAGGTCGCACACTTTACCCATGAGTCGTGATTCCCGTTCTGCCCGGAGAGAGCTACTCTCCATTGACCACTACCTAGGTGGCCTGGCAGGGTATCACTACGTAGCCTTTACAAAGATTCCCTAGAGGTCATAGCCGCCCGTTAGGTTTCTCCAGTTTGATAAACACAGTACCCCTCCCCACAGGAGAGTGACTAACAAAAAAGCAAAACGAAAGAACCTCGGCACTCAGCCTCGGTAGAGCAAGCACTGTGCCTGGACCCCATTGACGGCACGACGGCGAAGCAACTACACCTCTAGTTCCTCTAATTAATTAGCTAAGGGCTTCTCATTTCACCCTCATGGTTGCACTGTTATCCCGGGTGGTCTCTCAACGAATAGGTCCTTACGGAGAGGTACTCAGGAAACAGCCTGAGCCCCCTAGAGTATCACAAGATCATCAATATCATCAGGATAACAGTATCGTATCATAAATAGTCACATCATGTTCATTGATTAGGTTGAGGCAATAGCAAAATGCTAACCATAATAACCCAAAAGGTCATCAAGGATAAGGTAAAGTATAAAGCTAGTCAATCCTTAGGTTTCAATTAAGTAATGCGGGAAAGTGAATTATAAGTGAATAGGACATAATGGGTCAGAGGACACTTGCCTTCACCAAACTGCTGATCAGGGACTTCTTCTGCCACTTCCTCGGGAAACACAGACTGCCCGTTGTCTACGTAAAGTAATCATTCACACTATGCACTTGGGAAATAACAAACAAAAACAGTAAACCAAGCATATGCAGCAGAGAGATCACAAGTTCACAGTAGAAAAGGATTGGCAATCTGGTGTTCCCTAGGTCTGGGGTAGATGACTATACAAAATGATTCATTATCCACTAATCAGGTCTAAGTCAGTGGTGGGGTTAAATCATTACATGGTGTTAAGTCCATAAACTTAGGTGCTCCAACTTTTATTAAAATCTTCTATCTTTTATTTATCTCAAATAGGGGTTCCAATAACATTAGTTTTACCCTAATGATCAACTATTAATTGGGACATAAAAACAGCAGGGAAACATTGTTTAAATAGATAGATAAAAATATTGTGAGCATTTTGCAATTTGAAGCACCTAATTTGGAGTTCATATGACAAAGTTATGAATTTTACAAGATTAGGGATTAAAAATATGCCTTGAATACTTATTTTGGATTAAATAAAAGGTCCGAGGACCTAACTGCTAAGATCCAGGGACGGCGGGTTAATTTGCAGAAAGCCGGGTGTCTCTTTAAGAAAAAGCGCAGGCGAAGGGGTATCGGGCTTCTACGGTCGTTGGATCTCGGATCAACGCTCGAGATTAGATCCGCGGGCGAGCGCGCGAGCGCGCGGCGGCCTGAGCGGCTGACAGGCGGGGCCCAAATGGCAGAAAGGCGGGGTGCGGGGGGGGGGGGGGGGGGGAAACGGCCCTGGGCCGTTGGATCTCAAGCGAACGGCTAGGGTTGGGCTCGGCCTAATTGAAACAGGGTCGTTCGATCTGGAATGGACGGCGGGGATTGGGTGGCCGGCTTCTGTCTTCTCCTACGGCTAGCAGAGGCGGCAGCGCCCGCTCCCGCGGCGGAGGACTCGCCGGAGACGAGGGGCGCGGGGGCTCTGTGGGTCCTTGGGGCGACCTGGGTGGCCGGGGAGGTCGGGGAGAGCGTGGGGAACCTTCCGGTGGGGACTGGGTCGGGGCAGGGGCACCGGAGGGGGGCGGCCCACGGCGAAGCGGCTCGGCGGTGGCGCTAAAGGACTCCGGCGAGCAATTAAACGCGACGGGGGGCAATAAAAAGGTCGGAAGGGGGCGGGAGAGGTTCCTTACCTCAAGGCGAACTCCGGGGACCCCTCGATGGCGACGGAGACGCGGCGGCAGCCCGAGTCGACGGTGGCGGACCTCGGCGGCTGCGCAGAGAACGGCGGTGAGCGTGGGCAGAGGGATTCGGAGAGGGAGAGGGGAAATTGGGGCGCGTCCCGGGTTGCGGACGTCGGGGCGGAGCTCACCGTGGTAGAAGGCACGGCGGGGCTCCAACGGCGGCGGAGAAACGAGCTCGGGCGGCGGTGGTTTAATGGCAGCGGCGCTCTGGCGTGTGCGCAGCGTGGGGGAGGTGGAAGAGGGGTCTGCAGGTGCGCAAATGAGGGAGGGGGAGAGGGCGAGCGAGGTTCTGGGCTCAAGTGGCCGAGGCGAGGTGGTTGCGAGCTCCACGCGCGACGTGGGCGCGGAGTCCGCGGCACGCACGGCTCGGGGCGGCGGTTACACGGAGACGGAGGAGCTGACAGCCGGGGCCCGCGGGCAAAGAGAGTGGGGGAAGCGGACGCGGACGTGGGGAAAGCGGCTGCGCTGACGGGCGGGCCCGCCAGGGCAGAGAGAGGAGAGGGGGGAAGGAAGGCGCGCGCGCGGGATGGGCCTGATGGGCCGAAAGGCCGAGGGGGCGGGGGAAGTGGGCTTCTTTCCTTTTTCTTTTATTCTGGCATTTGTTTTCCCTTTTCCTTTTATTTATTCTATTTGATTCAAATCCAAATAGGCCACAAATTCAAATTAGCATTTCCAAGTATTATGCACCAAACAAAAATGAAATCTAGGGTTCAACATGATGCAACATTTCATACTCCCTTGGAGTTTAGCCTACTAGTTTATAATTACAAATAAAAATAACCACTCTTCTTCTATAGAAAAGAGAAAGAGGAGGTTGGGGAAAGGTGTGAGAAGAGAAATAACACCTGAATTTGTGAATATGAGCAAAGAAATTTTATACCCCCAAATTCAGGGTGTTACAAAGCTGGCCAACAGTCAAGGCGAGGTCTACAGCAACGCTTGGAACATCCAATAGCTACGTCGCTTCTACCCTTAAGATGCTTTCAAGTTATTCATATACCTCGCTCCCACGCAAAGTTTAGTCATCAAGGAAGGGTCAGCTTTGCCTCGGCAAAGCTCGACCCTCCCTCGGGGGCTAAAAGGGGGAACCCCCTCTGCGTCGAATTTTTTCCTCGAAAAAAATCCTTTCTGCCAGAATGTCTTTCGTGCTTTTCGACTACTTCGAAAGTGGATCCCGAAAACGACGGAGTACACGTAAGCAGCCAAGGCTGACCGAGCCGAGGGACTCCTACGCCTCCGGGATACAGATACCTCACTCATCACCTTCTGCGATAAGTAACTCGCGTTTGGATAAGCGATTCCACGGACCGAACAAGTCTTCACGCTCGAAAGCTCCTCTGCCGAAGTGATTCTTCGGGCCTTCTCGACTGCGTCGGTGGCAGAACCCTATGGACGGGCAAGGGTGCGCGTAAGCGGCAAGGCCGACCGAGCTGAGGGATTCCTACGCCTCCGGGATACGGATACCTCACTCATCACCTTCCGTGAAAAGCAACTCTCGCTCGCACAAGACAATTCTGTTACCGACGAAAAAGTCCAGATACTCGAAACAAGAGGAAAAGAAGTGCAGCTTTACAACACGGCGAGGGTGTGTTTGGGCCTCGGCGGCCGCAGAAAACACACGCTACAAGATAATCCGATCCTGCAGGCTCGGATCTTGACGGTTGAAGGGAGCAGCAGCACCCTCGGCGTCAACTACACCTTCGGCGAGGTCCGGCCTAGCCTCGGACGGTGAGCCGGTCCGAGGATCTCCACCCTGAAGGACGACTTCATCATCACGCCCGGGCCATCGCCACCAGGGTCTCCTCCAAGAATCCGGCTCGAGCAGGCGGCTCGGCTGGTCACCCCGAGGCCTCGGCCAGTTGTCCCCCGAAGACATCAGCCCGGCCCGAGGCCTCGGCAGATCAACTCCGGCGCCGGTCCCGCTAACGGACGACCCGGCCAGGCTCCGGCCGACCAAGTCTTCTTTTCGAGCCAACTCTGCCTCTATCCGTGCTGACACCGCTACCCCTGGCTTCGGCTCATCGAAGAGCGGCCGAGGGGTTCCTTTAACTAAGCAAGAGAAGCCTCGGACAGAAAGGCCGACCGAGCCGAGAGACTCCTACGCCTCCGGGATACGGATACCTCACTCGTCACCTTTGTACGGGGCGACTCACGCTTGGTGAAGCGGTTCAGACAACCAACAGGCGAGTCTTAGTGCTCGAAAATGAGGAAAAAACACGGCTCCACGCCAAAAATACATACACGTTCAAGCCCCGACAGCCACAATGAACAAAAACACTGGCATTCAAGGTGCCATTACAAACGGAACTCCGGTTCCGTCCCCGCGGGTATGAACGACCTCCACACCGAGGAGCCTGCGGGGCGACAAGTTCCGGGCGACTCGCCAGCGACCTCTGCAGCAGCAGCTATGGTCCCAGGACGGGCGTGGCGACCGGAAGGCTCTCGTTCGCGTCCCCGCTCAAGGGGCACGAACCAGACATCAAAGCCAAAGAGCAGGCTGCTCCAAAGCGCACCGGTAGGCCCTCGCTCCCGTCCTCGCCGCAAAAACGAGGAAGAGGGCGGAATGTTGCATCCTAGCTGGGCAGCAACAGTTCGCCTTCCCCGGCATGGCTGGAGGATGCCTCCTCCGCAGAGCTGGGGGATGGTTTCCACCACCAGAAGCTGGAAGAGGAGGTGGCCAGCCGACCCGTGCGGGAGGTAGAGCCCTGGCTCGCCTCGCTCTCCGCCCCAGCAAGGATGGTAAGCATCCTTGAAGCTGAGGGAGAGGCGGGGGCCGCCGCCCGGCTTGCTTCTCCCCATCTAGGGGCTGGTGGTCACCGTCTTGGGTGACCACCGACGGAGGGGTGCAGCCGGGTCGCGTGATGAAAAACCTTGAAGCCGAACGATGGCTGAAAGGTACCAACTCCCATGGAGTTGCATTCCTCCAACGACAAGGTGGAAGGACCGCGGGTGTCCCCCATCCGGGGGCTCGGAAGGCGGAAAGACACGATGCATAAGGGAGCGCGAAGACATGGTCGCCTTTCAAGGGGGTCACCCTCCTTTTAAAGGCGACTCTCCCTACCTGCGTCCCCAGCCGTCGTGGGCTGAGTCTTCTCCAACACGCTCCAAGGTCCTCCCCCTACGGTGCGGGGGCTGGGTCCCACACGTCATGCAAACTGGCCCAGAGTAGAAGAAGCAAAACCGCCGCGCGCGGTGCATGCAACCGCCCAGCGGTTACAAGCACCCCTCCACTTTCGCCCAGACCAGCGGATGAAAGGGCGGGCAGCCATGCAGGCGGCATGCAACCGCGCCAAGTGGGCGCACCTCTCCGACTTCCAACACGCCAACGCGTCATGCAATCGGCGCGCCGGTCGCTACGTGCAAGCAACTGCACCGCCACTCGCACCACTACCGCGCCTCCTCGATTGCGGAACCAGTACCGTGACTCGAGGCGACCCAGCGCACGACCTAGCAGCGCCAGCCTGGCACGACGATCAATACGACCAAAAATGGGCCGGCAGTAATAGCGGTGGCAGGCGGGCAGGAGCAGCGGTCACGTCATCAGCCAAGCTTACGTCCCATCCGGGGACAGCAAGAGAACCCTCTCTCACGGCGTGAAGACAGCGCGCTCGTGTTCCGTTCCTCGAACGGCTCGCGCACGCGCAACGGCCACCTCGCGAACCGCCCGCTCCGTCGCATTAACTCCGCGGCGCGACAGGCGGCGCCTCTGGCGGGGGAAGCGAGCGACGCTTCGCCTTCGCCATAATGACCGCGTAAAAAAAGGTACGCCACATCATTCGATTTCGTATCCTTTTCCTTTTTCTCTTTCTCTCTCTTACAACAGGGACCGGGAAAGGGGGATACCCCGAAAAGGATCCTTCTCCGTGAAGGGAACAGGCTCCGAGCCTCCCTACTGATCAGAGGTTCGAAGGCTGGCCCCTCAGAGGGGTTCAACAGCCGCCTCAGAGCGCGTGGGCTCCACACCCACTACTGGTCAGAGGTTCGAAGGCCGGCCCCTCGGAAGGGTTCAACGGCTGCCTCAGGCCACTCGGGCTCCGCGCCCACTACTGATCAGGGGTTCAAAGGCTGGCCCTCGAAGGGTTCATAGCCGCCTCAGACATAGAGCGAGGGATGACCATGGGTACGTTCGATACATAACCAAGGCTCGGGCTACGCTCCCGAGGTACCCTAGGACATTTCCGAGACCAGCGGGAACGATCTTGTAACAGAATCCCATCAGAGGGAGGCATCGAGCCCTCGGACCCCGTCGACAGGGGACCGAGTCCGACAAATCACCCGCAGGTACTTTTGGGCGCGCCTCTAGGCCTCTAGCCGACCCCTAACAAATGGGGCACGAACGTCTGCTCGGATTACCCACCAGCAGCTCACCGGAGACACCATGTTCGGCGCCCTCCGAGGGCAACATGGCGCTTTCCCCCCCTCCTCCTTGCGGAAAGGCGACGTAGGGGCGTATGTAAAAAAAGTCGAGTCTGTCCCTGACCGTCCTCTCGCCCTGTGCAGAGGCTCGGGGGCTGCTCTCGCAAACCCGGCTCCGGCCAAACCGTTGACAGCGTCAACCTACCAGCCCGAGAACTTGGGACCCGACCGTGCACCCGGGCTACGGCCAGCTCGCATGAGGGAACGACTAGACCAGCCGGACCATTGCGCGAGGCATTAAGACCTCAGAGGAGTCAAACCACTCCTCCGAGGCCTCGGGGGCTACACCCGGCGGGTGCGCTCGCACGCACCCACCGGAAAAAAACGCAACCGAGAAAGGCTGGTCCCCTTGAAAAAAAGTGCGACAAAAGCCTCCAAGTGAGTATTAACACTCCCTTCGAGGCTCGGGGGCTACTGTCGGGGACCATAATTAGGGGTACCCTCAAGGCTCCTAATTCTCAGCTGGTAACCCCCATCAGCACAAAGCTGCAAAGGCCTGATGGGTGCGACTAAGTCAGGGATCGGTCCATTCGAGGGACTCGATCACGCCTCGCCCGAGCCCAGCCTCGGGCAAGGGCAGCCGACCCCGGAGGATCTCTGTCTCGCTCGAGGCCCCCTCCAGCGACGAACATACTTCCGGCTCGCCCGAGGCCCAGTCTTCGCCAAGAAGCAACCCTGGCCAAATCGCCACGCCAACCGACCAAATCGCAGGGGCGTTTAATGCAAAGGTGGCCTGACACCTTTATCCTGACGTGCGTCCTCCAGTCGACAGAGCCGAAGTGACCGCAGTCACTTCACCGCTCCACTGACCGGCCTGACAGAAGGACAGCGCCGCCTGCGCCGCTCCGACTGCTATGCCACTCGACAGAGTGAGGCTGACAGGCAGTCAGGCCCGGCCTCAGGCACCATAGGAAACTCCGCTCCGCCCGACCCAGGGCTCGGACTCGGGCTCAGCCCCGGAAGACGGCGAACTCCGCTCCGCCCGACCCAGGGCTCGGACTCGGGCTCAGCCCCGGAAGACGGCGAACTCTGCTCCGCCCGACCCAGGGCTCGGACTCGGGCTCAGCCCCGAAAGACGGCGAACTCCGCTTCGCCCAACCCAGGGCTCGGACTTGGGCTCAGCCCCGAAAGACGGCGAACTCCGATCCGCCCGACCCTAGGGCTCGGACTCGGGCTCAGCCCCGGAAGACGGCGAACTCCGATCCGCCCGACCCCAGGGCTCGGACTCGGGCTCAGCCCCGGAAGACGACGAACTCCACTTCGCCCGACCCTAGGGCCCAGACTCAGCCCTGGCTTCAGCCGACAGTCTCCGCCTCGCCCGACCCAGGGGCTCGGACTCGACCTCGGCCTCGGAAGACAGACTCAACCTCGACCTCGGAGGAGCCTCCACATCTCCCAACCTAGGGCGCGGACCGACCACGTCAACAGGAGGCGCCATCATTACCCTACCCCAAGCTGACTCAGGCTACGGGGAACAAGACCGGCGTCCCATCTGGCTCGCTCCGCCAGACAAGTAATGATGGCGCCCCGCACGCTCTATGACGACGGTGGCTCTCAGCCCCCTTACGGAAGCGAGAGGACGTCAGCAAGGACTCAACAGCCCCGACAGCTGTCCTTCCGCCAGGCTCCAGCACTCCTCCGATGGCCACGACACCACATGAACCGTGTGCCAAAACCTCTCCGGCTGCCACGATGGCATGTACTTAGGGCGCTAGCTCTCCTCCGCTAGACACGTTAGCACTCTGCTACACCCCCATTGTACACCTGGATCCTCTCCTTGCGCCTATAAAAGGAAGGACCAGGGCCCTCTTACAGAAGGTTGGCCGCGCGGGGAAGAGGACGGGACAGGCGCTCGCGTGAGGCCGCTCGCTCCCCCTCCCGCGTGGACGCTCGTAACCCCCTACTGCAAGCGCACCCGACCTGGGCGCGGGACGAACACGAAGGCCGCGGGATTTCCACCTCTCTCACGCCTTCTTCCCCCCTTCGCGCTCGGCCTCGCGCCGACCCATCTAGGCTGGGGCACGCGGCGACATTTCACTCGTCGGCCCAGGGACCCCCCCGGTCTCGAAACGCCGACAGATACCAAAGCCCAAACTTAGGAGTATAAACTAAATATCTCAAGATTCGTTTTACGGCCGTAAGGTGAGCTTCCTTAGTGTCGGCTTGGAATCTTGCACACATGCATACGGAAAGCATGATATCTGGTCGAGATGCACATAAATAGAGTAGAGAGCCAATCATCGACCGGTATACCTTTTGATCCACGGACTTACCTTCCGTGTCGAGGTTGAGATGCCCATTGGTTCCCATGGGTGTCTTGATGGGTTTGGCATCCTTCATCCCAAACTTGCTTAGAATATCTTGAGTATACTTTGTTTGGCTTAGGAAGGTGCCCTCTTGGAGTTGCTTTACTTGAAATCCTAAGAAATACTTCAACTCCCCCATCATAGACATCTCGAATTTCTGTGTCATAATCCTACTAAATTATTCACATGTAGACTCGTTAGTAGACCCAAATATAATATCATCAACATAAATTTGGTATACAAACAAGTCATTTTCAAGAGTTTTAGTGAATAAAGTAGGATCGGCCTTTCCGACTTTGAATCCATTAGTGATAAGGAAATCTCTAAGACATTCATACCATGCTCTTGGGGCTTGCTTGAGCCCATAAAGCGCCTTAGAGAGTTTATAAACATGGTTAGGGTACTCACTATCTTCAAAGCCGGGAGGTTGCTCAACATAAACTTCTTCCTTGATTGGTCCATTGAGGAAGGCACTCTTCACGTCCATTTGGTAAAGCTTGAAGCCATGGTAAGTAGCATAGGCCAATAATATACGAATTGACTCAAGCCTAGCTACGGGTGCATAGGTTTCACCGAAATCCAAACCTTCGACTTGGGAGTATCCCTTGGCCACAAGTCGGGCTTTGTTCCTTGTCACCACACCATGCTCATCTTGCTTGTTGCGGAACACCCATTTGGTTCCTACAACATTTTGGTTAGGACGTGGAACTAAATGCCATACCTCATTCCTCGTGAAATTGTTGAGCTCTTCTTGCATCGCCACCACCCAATCTGAATCTTGAAGTGCTTCCTCTACCCTGTGTGGCTCAATAGAGGAAACAAAAGAGTAATGCTCACAAAAATGTGCAACACGAGATCTAGTGGTTACCCCCTTATGAATGTCGCCGAGGATGGTGTCGACGGGGTGATCTCGTTGGATTGCTTGGTGGACTCTTGGGTGTGGCGGCCTTGGTTCTTCATCCTCCTTGTCTTGATCATTTGCATCTCCCCCTTGATCATTGTCGTCATCTTGAGGTGACTCATTTGCTTGATCTTCTCCTTCATCAACTTGAGCCTCATCCTCATTTTGAGTTGGTGGAGATGCTTGCGTGGAGGAGGATGGTTGATCTTGTGCATTTGGAGGCTCTTCGGATTCCTTAAGACACACATCCCCAATGGACATGTTCCTTAGCGCGATGCACGGAGCCTCTTTATCACCTATCTCATCAAGATCAACTTGCTCTACTTGAGAGCCATTAGTCTCATCAAACACAACGTCACAAGAAACTTCAACTTGTCCAGAGGACTTGTTAAAGACTCTATATGCCCTTGTGTTTGAATCATATCCTAGTAAAAAGCCTTCTACAGTCTTAGGAGCAAATTTAGATTTTCTACCTCTTTTGACAAGAATAAGGCATTTGCTACCAAAGACTCTAAAATATGAAATGTTGGGCTTTTTACTGGTTAGGAGTTCATATGATGTCTTCTTGAGGATTCGGTGTAGATATAACCGGTTGATGGCGTAGCAAGCGGTGTTGACCGCCTCGGCCCAAAACCGATCCGAAGTCTTGTACTCATCAAGCATGGTTCTTGCCATGTCCAATAGAGTTCGATTGTTCCTCTCCACTACACCATTTTGTTGTGGCGTGTAGGGAGAAGAGAACTCATGCTTGATGCCCTCCTCCTCAAGGAAGCCTTCAATTTGTGAGTTCTTGAACTCCGTCCCGTTGTCGCTTCTAATTTTCTTGATCCTCAAGCCGAACTCATTTTGAGCCCGTCTCAAGAATCCCTTTAAGGTTTCTTGGGTATGAGATTTTTCCTGCAAAAAGAACACCCAAGTGAAGCGAGAATAATCATCCACAATAACTAGACATTACTTACTCCCGCCGATGCTTACATAAGCTATCGGGCCGAATAGATCCATGTGTAGGAGCTCCAGTGGCCTGTCAGTAGTCATGATGTTCTTGTGTGGATGATGGGCACCAACTTGCTTCCCTGCTTGGTATGCGCTACAAATCCTGTCTTTCTCAAAATGAACATTTGTTAATCCTAAAATGTGTTCTCCCTTTAGAAGCTTATGAAGATTCTTCATCCCAACATGGGCTAGTCGGCGGTGCCAGAGCCAACCCATGTTAGTCTTAGCAATTAAGCAAGTGTCGAGTTCAGCTCTATCAAAATCTACCAAGTACAGCTGACCCTCCAACACTCCCTTAAATGCTATTGAATCATCACTTCTTCTAAAGACAGTGACACCTACATTAGTGAATAGACAGTTGTAGCCCATTTGACATAATTGAGAAACGGAAAGTAAATTGTAATCTAATGAATCTACAAGAAAAACATTGGAAATAGAATGGTCAGGAGATATAGCAATTTTACCCAATCCTTTGACCAAACCTTGATTTCCATCCCCGAATGTGATAGCTCGTTGGGGATCTTGGCTTTTCTCATAGGAAGAGAACATCTTCTTCTCCCCTGTCATGTGGTTTATGCACCCGCTATAGATGATCCAACTTGAGCCCCCGGATGCATAAAACTACAAAACATGTTTAGTTCTTGACTTTAGGTACCCAAATGGTTTTGGGTCCTTTGGCATTAGACACAAGAACTTTGGGTACCCAAACACAAGTCTTTGATCCCTTGTGCTTGCCCCCAACATACTTGGCAACTACCTTGCCGGATTTGTTGGTTAAGACATAAGATGCATCAAAGGTTTTAAATGAAATGTCATGATCATTTGATGCATCAGGAGTTTTCTTCTTAGGCAACTTAGCACGGGTTGGTTGCCTTGAACTAGATGTCTCACCCTTATACAAAAATGCATGGTTAGGGCCAGAGTGAGACTTCCTAGAATGAATTCTCCTAATTTTGCTCTCGGGATAACCGATAGGGTATAAAATGTAACCCTCGTTATCCTGAGGCATGGGAGCCTTGCCCTTAATAAAGTTGGACAATTTCTTAGGAGGGGCATTAATTTTGACATTGTCCCCCTTTTAGAAGTTAATGCCATCCTTAATGCCAGGGCGTCTCCCACTATAGAGCATGCTTCTAGCAAATTTAAAATTTTCATTTTCGAGTTCATGCTCGGCAATTTTAGCATCTAATTTTGCTATATGATCATTTTATTGTTTAATTAAAGTCATGTGATCATGAATAGCATTAATATCAACCTTAATTACAAGAATATAACCTTAATTACACACACAAAATAATAAAAGTGAATTATTGTTTTAAGCTGTGGTGAGCTTTTTCTTTGACACAAGCTTGGCAAAAGAAGTGTGGGAACACCAGGTGTTCCCGAAGGACGTACCGAATTAAGGTTCGTTGTATGTGGCTGCTTTTCAGGACCCAATTTGTCATGAGATGCTTTGGCTACCACCTGTTCTGCATGTGATGAGTGTTGTTTGACAGGACTGTTAATGGAGGTTCTGCTTCCAGAAGCGATCATATGCTCACTATAGTCCCGGCTCAAGCAAGCACATGCCCTCTCCAGCGCGTCTTGTTCTTCTGACATGATTTTGTCATGATAAAATTGCTCAATTTTGAAACAAGGGTTCTAGAGATTGATTTTGTCGTGATAAAATTGCTCGGCACATGTCCTCACCACCATGCTCAATTTTGCATGCCTCTATAAATCATTGACGCAGACTGAAACAAATCTTTTTATTGGGAGTGTTTTTAGACGAGAGGCAAACTTATCAGCCGTTCTTACAAGTCCTAACCATAGTAGTGTAAATAATGTTGATGGTCATTATCTTCAAATAAACAAACAAATAAATAAAAGTTATCTCCGAACGTAAAGAAGCACAAATAATGAACGAAAATAATGAAGGGCTAAAGCCTCCTTGTCGTCTAACAAAGTTTATGATGCCTCGACACGAAGAGATTCTGTAATTAGAGCCAGAACTGTCGTTTGGCCTCATTGATAAAAATGAAAAAAAGACATTACAGGCTCATGGTCAAAGAGTTGAAGTACAAAACACCACTAAATACTGAAACCTAATGCTACGAGAAAATTAATTAAGTCATGGAGGCATCAGCTTGACGTACTACGTGCTCCAGGTACCGGTGTAAATGAAGCAACTAATAAAGTGAACCCAAAATATCAACGTAGTATCTTCTCATGTACACTGTATTTATGTTTCTCCACTCCTCTTGTATGCTCCCCTCCTCCACCATTATATTTTGGGAAATTTGGATCCATACATTAAAAGATCACCACTTTGGATCCATACCATTACTATATCACTTACATGTGGGTCCATATGAGTCAATGACATGTGGGGTCCATGGTATATATCTAAAGTTTGGATCTTTTAATGATATAGATCCAATTGTTCCTTATATTTTAGTTACCGAGAACAAGAGGGAGCCAAGGAAGTGAGGGCATCATGCGTGCAGCATGGACCAACCTTTTTACCCCTTTCTTCTACTTCCTCCTGTTTTGGTTGGATCGGCGTGACCGCGTGAGAATGGGATGTATCAGGGCAAGGATGAATTCCGCTAGCGACACAAGGCCATACGGGGCGACTGACACCTATTAGCATTGATGCATTATTAAGGGTTCATTTGACAGGACTTTTGTTGTGCCTTTGCTTTTTTTCCATGAGACATACCAAACAACAATTTCACAAAATTCTTTCTTTTGTATTAAAGAGGTGATGCTAAGAAAAGTGGCTTTTGCAACTTTGGCTTATGGTATTTTTGAAAAAAAAAACTTCTACCAAATCAACCCAAATCTCAATAAAACGAACGGGGATGTGGAAGTTTTCCCTATAAAAATGTAAACGGGAAAAATTTCTCTCCCGAAGGGTAAACAAGGATGAAGACGGGGTAGCATTCTCATCCCCGTTCCCCGCGGAGACTCGTTAAACTCGCATATGATGATATTTTTGTGTAATAGTAAATAAATAAGTTGTTAAGAGTTCACTTATTACACAAATGTGTTTATGTATACATAATGATTTCTTAGATCTAATAATGTGTATATGTGACAATGTTTTATATTAATAATATACAAAATGCATCCTAGTTATAATTTAACGGGCCGGGGATCCCTGTTGGGGATTTTATCTCCGTGTGGAACAGAGACAGGGGAAAATGTCCTGCAAGTTTTCATGTGGATCCCTACGTGGAAAAATTTTCGTCGAGGGATGGGTATGGGGAGCTATTCCCCGGTAGAAAATATCCCATTGCCATCCCTAGCAATGACAACGTCGAGCGCGGGCACGCAAGCCAAGCCGATTACGCTGTGACGGATCACATGCAGATCACCGGAGATGTCCTCACGTGGTTAACAGCTGATCTGTTCCACTTGATACTGATCGATATGATTGGACCTGAACAAGTACGCATCTTCTAAATTTGTTTAGTGTTCCAGCAGCGCCACCAAGCATTTGCATTTGGTGCTGTAAATTGAGTCGTCATGGATGTAAAGATATAAAATATACTCAACATTTACCACAACTATTCAGACCGACACTCGATTTCAGTGATCTGGTTCTGGTAGAGTGCCCTTGCTGAGAGAACTTCCTGAGAATCATGAGCTCAGCGAAACCCATTTCGAAAACTTGGGCAAAAGAAAACGCCGTCTCTGAAAACTGGTCTTTGAAAAAGTTTTGGGTTAAACTAGTTAGTTGCATGTAGGTTGCTACGTTTTCTAACAATATTTCTTCTCTATAAAACATAAACAGGCATGAGTTGCAGTAGTAGAAGTCGAGTATTTTATACCAGCAAGCAAGGTTTAAATCCTCTACACCTTTTTTTGGATATTTGGTGCGCTTGCTAGAGAAGGTGACACAAGAAGAAACTCACAGTTAAATATAGTAGAGATGTGCAAAGGAGAAAAGCGTGCCCTTGAGACTTGGTACTTGGACTTCTTTAACAGTTTCACTTATGTGAGAGAGCGACTGTGCAACCGAGATGGTTTTCATCGGTGAAACAAAACCATCTTCATCTCCTTTTTCATAAAGATCATCGTGGAGAACAGCAGCAGTAGTACTCCGTAAGCCGTAGCTACTATTGCTGCTGCTAACGAGAAGGGATTACGACGGACAGTGACGTAATGAACTGGAGGCACGGAGCTGCAGGACTGCGAGCGTCGACGAGGCACCTGTTGTCAAGAAACAACTGGAGACGGTGGAAGGAAGAGGAAGCCCCACCAGATTTACGATTAGACCAACTTTATGTACGTACACAGGCCCGTCAATATATAAGGTTCAGATCTCCTTCCTCTCTCTTGCTTCCTTCTTTTCTCGACGTATTCTCGTCACCTTCTTCTTCATCGGCGACGCCGCCATTTGTGAACGAGGGTTTCAGTATGTCACTATGTCCAGCTCCTTCCCGGCCGGTTCTGAACCGCAATCAGCATTCATCCATACACCGATTCGTTGCCATTGCCTTGTTTTTTCCCAGAGGGATCGGAAGGCCCAGAGGGATCGGAAGGCCTCGCCCCAATGGCGATAGCGATGAAGGGGATATTCAGAGGCCTGAAGGTGATCGCACAGATATTCAGTAAGAGACGTCGTCTCTTGCATCTTCCGTTGCATTCCATGTCTGTAACTGGCTTCATATAAATATGACTCATCGAAACGGAAGGTTACTCTAGTACACGTTTATAGAGAGTGAAAATGCATATATAAATATGACGAGCCAATTCCTCAGCCAAAAAACATTATCCATGCAACATCATATAGGCTCGAGTAACTGTAAACGGTCATCCACATAGAGCAAAATTAAAGCTCGTCTTGACAAACACAGAAAACAGCAACACCACCCAGAGAGGACTAGCTTCATGCCGCCAAGAGCCGCCAGAGATGCCTACAGCCTCCTTCCCCTCCTACCGCCCTTTCTGCGAGTGCTGTCCGTGGGGACCGGGGTAACGTCCTCTGCACATAGCACAAACGCGGCATCAGTATAGAGAACCAAAGCATTATGAAACAAAGCAGGGCTAACCAGCACAGGCCAGCCAGCCCTTGAAAGATCCAGGATCTCCTTACCAATGCGTCCGATTTTCATCCCAGAACGAGCAAGCGCCCTGAGGGCAGACTGGGCACCAGGTCCGGGGGTCTTGGTCTTGTTGCCTCCGGTGGCACGAAGCTTAATGTGCAGTGCAGTAATGCCAAGCTCCTGAAGACAAAATACCGGCCACAGATCACTTATCCGGATATACAGCAACACTAAAGCAGAGCTACGTAATCCTAGGCTTCAATGTAATTATTAAGACAACGTCGTCTTTGGATACACAGACGGACAAATGAGTGAGTACCTTGCAGCGCTGTGCGACGTCTTGAGCAGCAAGCATAGCAGCGTAAGGTGACGACTCGTCACGGTCAGCCTTCACCTTCATGCCACCTACAGGGTTCAGGTTTAGCACATCTCGGTTAAAACCATATACAGCTGCCACCTAGGTCGTGCACGGCCCAAGGTTTTAGGATGGTACCGGTGATCCGAACCAGAGTTTCCCTCCCAGACAAATCAGTGATATGCTGCAGATATTACAAGACACAGTTCAGTTAAACTTGGAGAAGTGAATGAAAAGGTCTAACCACAGATGGCGCATATGATACTTACAATGAAGGTGTCATTGAAGGATGCAAAGATGTGAGCGACACCAAAGACATACTCTCCTTCACGGACAGTGGGTCCAAGGGTGACGTTCTCCTCCTTGGGCTCCCTGGTCTTCCTCCTCGACTGCAAACACATACAACTATAAGATGACACTGGGACAAGTTAGCCTGGATTGCTATGTTGTCGTGCTAACAACCTCCAGAAACTATTCCACAGTACAAGTTAGCCTGAATTGATATGTTGTCCCTGTAAGAGCCTAAGAGCTTCAAAAGGATAGTAATAGTAATTGAGCACGATACAGAGAGCTACTAATCATGCCAACCACTTCAGGACCTCAAACAAGACTTGCATTGCATGAAAACTGATAGTTGATTTGCTCTAATAAAAAGCTACTAAAAATTGTACTGCATGAAAACTGATAGATGACGTTCAGCAGCAAACCAGCTCAGTCCACTAATCAAGCCAACCATTTCAGGACTTCAAACAAGACTTGCATCACGATGTATATGAAATAATTGAAATTTTGCCACTTGAAATGTTGCCTCCTTGTTATAATTACCCATGTGTCTAAGAATTGTGGGCTCCATCTATGTCTATCAATTGTAGGGTCCATCTGTGTCTATGAAATATAGAATCTGATATTTGCCATCACCATGAAACACGTTTGTAAAATTGCCATCAGACCCACACATTTCATAGACACAGATGGACACACAATTTATAGACACAGTGGTAATTATAACAAGCAGGCATCGTTTTAAGTGGCAAAATTCCAATTATTTCGTCTATGAAATGTGGGGTCTGGTGGTAGCAGAACGTGTTTTGTTGTAATGGCAAATATCAGATTCTCTCGATGTAAATAGCCAACAGTTATCCTAACAAAACATATACTTTCCAGCTCCGTGTGCAAATCAACCCAAGCCAAAGGGCAAATGCCCACATAACCAGCCTGAATTGATATGTTGTCCCTGTAAGAGCCTAAGAGCTCAAAAAGGATAGTAATAATAGTAATTGAGCACGATACAGAGAGCTACTAATCAAGCCAACCACTTCAGGACCTCAAACAAGACTTGCATTGCATGAAAACTGATAGTTGATTTGCTCTAATAAAAAGCTACTAAAAATTGTACTGCATGAAAACTGATAGATGACATTCAGCAGCAAACCAGCTCGGTCCACTAATCAAGCCAACCATTTAAGGACCTCAAACAAGACTTGCATCACGATGTATATGAAATAATTGAAATTTTGCCACTTAAAATGTTGCCTCCTTGTTATAATTACACCTATGTCTATGAATTGTGGGGTCCATCTGCGTCTATCAATTGTGGGGTCCATCTGTGTCTATGAAATGTGGGGTCTGGTGGTAGCAGAACATGTTTTGTTGTAATGGCAAATATCAGATTCTCTCGATGTATATAGCCAACAGTTATCCTCACAAAACATATACTTTCCAGCTCCGTGGGCAAATCAACCCAAGCCAAAGGGCAAATGCCCACATAACCATCATTTCTCACTCTTAGTTTGTAATAGTAGATTCTAATCATATCTATGCTTCCACGAATTTAACAGCACATCTCAAATATAGTATTTGGCAGATAAAAAATGTTCACCAAGAACACTCATAAATCGTGATCAGATTAGAAAAGATGTTGCCACCGCATCACTTCAACTCAGGAGTAGGAGTAGCAGTCAACAAATGTAACCAAGCACAAATGTCAAATTGCGATTTATCAGATGCAATCCACCACGGGCAACCAGCCAAAACAACAGTAGCCCTAGACAACAGCCAAACCTACGCTCTTAACCCATCTCTAAACAAAAACAATCGAAACCAGCGCTACCGTGCTTGCAGCCGGATCCGAATCCACCGCTACCGTGCTTGCACCTACGTCCGCTTGCGAGCCATAACCAGACGAGAAGAGGCTCGCTTACCATGTTTGCGTGGAGTGACGGGTGACCGGAGCGGAGACACGCCTTGGTTGAGATCACGAGCACGCCGGCGCCGCCGAAACTTCCGTGGGGCGACGGATGAGTAGTGCTGGTTTATCTACGAGGCCGCAGCCCATTAGGGTTTATTAGACCCAGCCCAAAGAAATTTCCTCTTTTGCCCTCTCTCTTCTGTCACTGCGGCTGGCCCCATCTCTTTTACCAGACCGTTAGTCAACAGTTCTTAGGCTATATGGGATGGACAAAAATACAGCCCATTTTAGTGTCGTCCTCCACTCCTCCTCATAGACTCGCTCGATACTGCAAGTATCCAGTAGGGAAACAGGACGAGGTCTGGAGCAGTCATCGTCTCTTATCGGAATCGCACACTGCCTGGAGGGGTTGGAGGCGAGGACGTGCGTATGGTTGTTTACCCGTACCGTCTCGTTTTAGACCATCGTTTGTGTTAATTCTGTCTGAACTCCTATTTAGTTGCCTGCACACGGGAGACACGGGCTGTATGAGCGGATGCAAAACAATTTATTTTATAGTCATTTGGTTGCATCCACTCGTACGCAGGAAACTGCCGTATCCGGTCAGCCAGGACCACTGAAGCCTGCCCGTCCGGACACTAGCATCCAATCAGGCGATCTGTGGTCTTGTTCAGCCTCTCCTGCGTTGCTGTGATCCGAGGATTTGTGGGTGGGTGCTTCGTGCTGGTGAACCTAACTTATTTTTATGATCTTTGAATTTAGGTGGGAAGAGGGGGCAGGGAAGAAGAGGAAGTGGGGGTGGAAGAGTCGGGGAGAATGAGCGAGGAGAGGCCGGTACCGTGGCGAGAGAGTCCGTGGGGTATGCCCAAGGGCGACACGCGACAACCGAAGGCGCATAACTGTAACTAGGGGTGTAATCACTCGGATCGAATACGGACGAATACCAATGAAACCATATTTTTATATTTTTATTCGGATTCGAATACGGATAGCTTCGAATACGAATACAAACACTGAAACACCACTAAATAATTATGTGTCGAATGCGAAGCTAGTCGAACACGGATAGCGTCGGTAACAAATATTTTTGTGGAATATCGTGTTAGACACCATTACACACATATCATAGTTATTGTAATCATTTAGCCCTTCCTTAAGTCCAGGCATTAAAATGCAATTAGATTCATAAAGTAGTCTAGATGTTGATTGAAAATTGCAAATAAGTTATCAAGAGTAGTAAAGATTCTATAAGAATATAACCTTAATTACCCACACAAAATAATAAAAGTGAAGTATTGTTTTAAGCTGTGGTGAGCTTTTTCTTTGACACAACACAAGCTTGGCAAAAGAAGTGTGGGAACACCGGGTGTTCTCGAAGAACGTACCAAATTAAGGTTCATTGTACGTGGCTGCTTATCAGAGTTTGTGTAGGTTGATCTACAGTTTCTCCGACCCGATTTGTCATGAGATGCTTCACATGTTCTGCATGTGATGAGTGTTGTTTGACAGGACTGTTAATGGAGGTTCTGCTTCCAAGCGATCATATGCTTACTATAGTCGCGGCTAAGGCACATGCCCTCTCCAGCGTGTCTTGTTCTACTGACATGATTTTGTCGTGATAAAATTGCTCAATTTTGAAACAAGGGTTCTAGAGATTGATTTTGTCGTGATAAAATTGCTCGGGCACATGTCCTCACCACCATGCTCAATTTTACATGAATCTACAAATCATTGACGCGTACCGAAACAAAGCTTTTTATTGGGAGTGATTTTTAGATGAGGCAAAACTTAGCCGCCTCTACAGTGACTTATCAGACGTCCTTACAAGTCCTAACCATATAGTAGTGTAAACAATGTTGATGGTCATTATCTTCAAATAAACAAACGAATAAATAAAAGTTATCTCCGAACGTAAAGAAGCACAAATAATAAACAAAAACAATGAAGCGCTAAAGCCTCCTTGTCCTCTAACAATGTTTATGATGCCTCGACGTGAAGAGATTCTGTAATTAGAGCCAGAACTGTCGTTTGCATTTTTTCCATGAGACATACCAAACAACAATTTCACAAATGGCTTCACGTAAAAAGCAATTCTTTCTTTTGTATTAAAGAGGTGATGTCAAATTGCAATTTATCAGATGCAATCCAGCACGGGCAACCAGCCAAAACAACAGTAGCCCTAGTCAACAGCCAAACCTACGCTCTTAACCCATCTCTAAACAAAAAAACAATCGAATCCAGCGCTACCGTGCTTGCAGCCAGATCCGAATCCACCGCTACCGTGCTTGCACCTACGTCCGCTTGCGAGCCATAACCAGACGAGAAGAGGCTCGCTTACCATGGTTGCGTGGAGCGACGGGTGACCGGAGCGGAGGCACGCCTTGGTCGAGATCACGAGCACGCCGGCGCCGCCGAAACTTCCGTGGGGCGACGGATGAGTAGTGCTGGTTTATCTACGAGGCCGCAGCCCATTAGGGTTTATTAGACCCAGCCCAAAGAAATTTCCTCTTTTGCCCTCTCTCTTCTGTCACTGCGGCTGGCCCCATCTCTTACACCAGACCGTGCTTTTTTTAGGAAGAACACACGTTCTTTATTATTGGTTCAAAGTGAAATTAATCTCTGCTAGCTGCTTCCATAAGCCAATTAAAGAAGCAATCTAGTCAAAATAAAATAGGAGCCAACTCTATAGTCTTACTTGCACAAAGGTGAGCTACCTCATTTCCCTCTCTATTAACGAAAGATACATCAAAGGATCTGAAAACCACACTCCTCTATCTGATTTCTTGTCATAAACCTGCGATATCATTCCTTCTTCCCTCATCTGACCGGAGAAGAGCCACCAGGACAGAGTTGTCAATTTCTAAAATCACTTTTTCCATGCTAAGCATCTGGGCCAGCACCACGCCATCACGAGCATCCAAAGCTTCGCTGGTTAGCGCATCAGG
Source organism: Zea mays (assembly GCF_902167145.1). Lineage (NCBI taxonomy): Eukaryota > Viridiplantae > Streptophyta > Magnoliopsida > Poales > Poaceae > Zea > Zea mays. The sequence goes on from NC_050101.1 coordinate 99,987,018, forward strand.
GATGTGTTCATATAACTGTGCTGATGCCACCAAAACCTCTCCCTGCGAGTTCCTCATCACCACACCCACAGCCCCTTTGCCCGTCTCAGCAACAAAAGCAGCATCCGAGTTAATTTTCACCCAACCTTCCAATGGCGCTTTCCATTTAACCCGACAGCGCTGAGAGGCTTGCGACCCTGGCAATTTTAAACGAACCAGATCCTCTAGCATTTTCGCCACATGACTCATTGCAGCATATGGATTCCAACGGTCACGCCCAAACCTTCTAGCATTCCTTCCAGATCATAAGGACTAGGCACCACAAATAACCATCGTTTTAACTGAGTCAGTGAAGTGGTCGTTAGCCAATAAGTGCTTTGCCCAAGTGACCTAAAAAAATGGTAGTTTTATTCCCGTGATGTTTTTAACCACTCGCCAGAACTGCTTTGCAACTGGGCAATCAATAGCAATATGGAAAGATGATTCTCCTTCCTCCCCACACACTTTGCAGAAAATTTCATGAAGAATATGTCTTCTCTTCAATTCCTGTTTGGATGGCAAATAATTATGAAGGACTCTCCAACAGAAAATTCTTATTTTTGGAGGTATATTAAGCTTCCATAGTTTGCTCCACCAGCATTCTTCATTTGATGAACTTGCTGCATTTACAGCATGAGCCTTCCTGACACTTTGAGTCTGCTTCAACATTCGATAACATGACCGAACTGAAAACACACCATTTTTCTCATGCGCCCAACCCAGCACATCAGCATCCATCCGAGTGCCAGGCCTCAGCTTCAGAAATTCCTCAGCATCCATAGCAACGAAAGACTTCCTCACCAAATCAACATTCCAGCGTCTAAAGTTCGTCCACAGATTGCACTTGGACTCCTTCAAGATGGACAGTGGGCTTCAACTGCCGAAGACTTGGAATCCAGTTGTCCTCCCAAATACTTATTGAAGATCCAGGACCCACTCTTTTAATCAAGCCCTGCCATAAAGCTTCACGACCAAACAACACAGCCTTCCAGATTTCTGAGCTCTGCTTCCTTTTATTTGCTTTCAAAAAGTCACCATTGGGAAAATATTTCCCTTTAATGATCCTCGCACAAAGAGAATTAGGCCTTGTCATTAGTCTCCATCCTTGTTTTGCAAGCATCGCCTTGTTAAACAGAGGTAAGTCTCTAAAGCCCATGCCCCCACTCTTTTTAGGCATTGTCAACTTGGACCAACTTTGCCAATGAATTTTGTGACTGTCTACTGCACTTCCCCACCAAAAATTTGAAATATAAGTCTGCATCTTTTTACACACATGTGCTGACAATTTAAAACAACTCATGGGATAAGTAGGAACTGCCTGAAGATTAGCTTTGATGAGCACCTCTCTGCCCGCACAACTAAGCTTCTTTTCACTCCACCCATACACAAAGTTTCTAATACAATCAGCATAAGATTTGATCACGCCATTTCCAGCTGCTGTCGGTAGGCCCAAATATTTTTCTCCCAATACTTCGGATCTGATCCCAAGAGACTGCAGCACCTCCTGTTTCCCTTCCTGATCGCAGTTAGCACTGAACAAGACACCAGATTTCTGCTTATTAACCAACTGACCTGAGATCTTATTATAGAGATCCAGAATCGAAGCAATCCGGTCAGCGCTCCTCTTATTTGCCTGACCACAGACCACACAATCATCAGCAAACATCAAGTGGGATACCCAAGGTGTCCGCAGACTAATACGAATCCCCCTCGCAATATATTGTGGCCCAGTGTTCTTTAACATACACGTCAGACCTTCCGCACATAACAAGAATAAATAGGGTGAAATTGGATCACCCTGCCTTATGCCCCGAGATGGCTTGAAAACCTCAAACAAAAATACAAGTATACAGTAGGGGAACAGGACAAGGTCCGGAGCAGTCGTCGTCTCTCGTATCTTCTCGGAATTACACGTTGCGTGGAGGGGTTGGAGGCGAGGACGCTCTGCGTATGTTTGGTTACTCGCACCGTCTCGTTTTGGACCATCGTATGCGTTGACTCTATCTGAGCTCCTGTTTGGTTGCCTGCAAAGGGAGACGTGGGCTGTATGAGCGGATGCAAAACAATTCATTTTATAGACATTTGGTTGCATCCACTCGTACGCAGGAAACTGTCGTATCCGATCAGCCAGGACCACCGAAGCCTGCCCGTCCGTACACTAGCATCCAATCAGGCGATCTGTGATCCTATTCGGCCTCTCCTGCATTGCTGTGATCCGAGGATTTGTGGGTGGGTGCTTCGTGCTGGTGAACCTAACTTATTTTTATGATCTTTGAATTCAGGTGGGAAGAGAGGACAGGGAAGAAGAGGTAGTGGGGGTGGAATAAGTCAGAGAGAATGAGCGAAGAGAGGCCAGTACCGTGGCGAGAGAGTCCGTGGGGTAACCCAAGGGCGACACACGACACCCGAAGGCGCACCGCTGTAACTAGGGGTGTAATCACTCGGATCGAATACAAATGAGTACCAATGAAACCATATTTATTTTTATATTTTTATTCGGATTCGAATACGAATACAAACACTGAAACACCACTAAATAATTATGTGTCAAATCCAAAACTAGTCGAACACGGATAGCGTCGATAACAAATATTTTTGTGGAATATCGTGTTAGACACCATTACACACATATCATAGTTATTCTAATCATTTAGCCCTTCCTTTGAGTCCAAACATTAAAATGCAATTAAATTCATAAAGTAGTCTAGATGTTGATTGAAATTGCAAATAAGTTATCAAGATTAGTAAAGATTCTACAAGAATATAACCTTAATTATCCACACAAAATAATAAAAGTGAAGTATTGTTTTAAGATGTGGTGAGTTTTTTCTTTGACACAAGCTTGGCAAAAGAAGTGTGGGAACACCAGGTGTTCCCGAAGGACGTACCAAATTAAGGTTCATTGTACATGGCTTCTTATTAGAGTTTGTATAGGTTGATCTACAGTTTCTCCGACCCGATTTGTCATGAGATGCTTTCGCTACCACCTGTTCGGTTGTTCTGCATGTGATGAGTGTTGTTTGACAGGACTGTTAATGGAGGTTCTGCTTCCAGAAGCGATCATATGCTTACTATAGTTGCGGCTCAGGCACATGCCCTCTCCAGCGTGTCTTGTTCTTCTGACATGATTTTGTCGTGATAAAATTGCTCAATTTTGAAACAAGGGTTCTAGAGATTGATTTTGTCGTGATAAAATTGCTCGGGCACATGTCCTCACCACCATGCTCAATTTTGTATGCATCTACAAATCATTGACGCGTACCGAAACAAAGCTTTTTATTGGGAGTGATTTTTAGACGAGAGGCAAAACTTAGCCTCCTCTACAGTGACTTATCAGACGTCCTTACAAGTCCTAACCATATAGTAGTGTAAACAATGTTGATGGTCATTATCTTCAAATAAACAAACAAATAAATAAAAGTTATCTGTGAACGTAAAGAAGCACAAATAATGAACGAAAACATTGAAGCGCTAAAGCCTCCTTGTCCTCTAACAAAGTTTATGATGCCTCGACGTGAAGAGATTTTGTAATTAGAGCCAGAACTGTCGTTTGCGTTTTTTCCATGAGACATACCAAACAACAATTTCACAAATGGCTTAACGTAAAAAACAATTCTTTCTTTTGTATTAAAGAGGTGATGCTAAGAAAAGTGACTTTTGCAACTTTGGCTTATGGTATTTGTGATATCCTGGCCCCTGAGATGGTGATATCCTGGCCCAAGGATTAATAAAATTAATAGAGTAACCATACCAATAAGGTGCATCTTCTTTTTCGGAAGCCAATCTCGAAACAACCTCCAAGTTAAGCGTGCTTGGCTTGTAGCAATTTGAGATGTGTGATCGGTCGAGAAGTTTTCTCGGGTGCGCATGAGTGAGGACAAAGTGCGCACAAAAGACTCGTGTTGGTCTATGGGGACGATATATGATCCTAGAGAGTTGCCAGGAGTAAGTACCGCTGGTCCAGGGTTTGGACGGGGTGTTACAAGTGGTATCAGAGCCGACCCTCGCGGTTTCATGGGCGTGTGTGGGGTTAAGGGTTCGGGTATATGGCGCATGGCGCATGTGGGGCCAGAGTGGTCACATGATATGGCATATGACGACACTAGACACACAGACGTGGCTAAAAGGGGAGGTTCCTGGATTGGGGTTGACCGACGAGGACGTTAGTCTTCTAAGGGGGTGGATTGTGATATCCTAGTCCCTGGAATGGTGAAATCCTGGCCCAAGTCTTAATAGAATTAATAGAGTAACCATACCAACAAGGTGCATCTTCTTTTTCGGAAGCCTATCTCGAAAGAACCTCCAAGTTAAGTGTGCTTGGCTTGGAGCAATTTGGGATGAGTGACCGACCGAGAAGTTTTCTCGGGTGCGCATGAGTGAGGACAAAGAGCTCACAAAAGACTCGTGTTGGTCTGTGGGGACGATATATGATCCTAGAGAGCTGCCAGGAGTATGTACCGCTGGTCTAGGGATTGGACGGGATGTTACAGTACTTTTGCAAAAAAAAAACTTTCGCCAAATCAATCCAAATCTCAATAAAACGAACGGGGATGAGGAAGTTTCTCCCCACGAAGATATAAATGGGAAAAACCTCTCCCCCGAAGGGTAAACGAGGACGAGGATGAGGGAGCATTCTCATCCCCGTTCCCCACGGGGACTCATTAAATTCGCATATGACAATGTTTTCGTGTAATAGTAAATAAATAAGTTTTTAAGAGTTCACTTATTATACAAATGTGTTTATGTACACATAATGATTTCTTAGATCTAACAACGTGTATAAGTGACAATGTTTTGTATTAATAATACAGAAAATGCATCCTAGTTATAATTTAAGCGGGGGGCGGGGATCCTCGTTGGGGATTGTTGGGGCGAAGGCGAACACGCCCCCTCGCTTGAAGATTCCCACATCGACGTACCACAGATCGAAGGCCCCGCGAGCCAGGCCCGAGGACGATGCCCATGCGAAGGCTCAAGCTCTCCCTTTGCTCCGATGAGCCAAGGCGAAGGTCATCAAAGGCTTTGAGGCCCAGATGATCGAAATTGCGAAGACCCCACATCTTGGTCTCCCTCAGTGTAAAAAGGGGCCCGTGTACGATCCGACCCATCTTGTGGGGCCCCGCCCATAGGTCGCCGTGTGGATAGAGCGGGTTGGGCCTCGTGTGTAATAAAGCATGGTGTAATGACACTCTGTAACCTCCCGAGAGGGAATATTCCGGGGATAAACTAGGTAACTGAGGGTCTAATTGTCCTTGGCAGGGCTTGGCGGTCCCTCGGTTACCTATAAATACCCCCACAATGTGCCAATGCGGGGATAGAGAAAAAACACTGTAGCCCTAACACTTTGTGTTTAGTAGCATCAAACTGTTCTCCCCCTCCATTGGATTTTGCTGTCCCCGGATTAGCAAGTTAGTAGCATCAAACTATTCTCCCCCTCATTGGATTTTGATGTCCACGGATTAGCAACTTCCAACAATTGGCGCCCACCGTCTGTGCTACGATAAAGCATCCCTGCGATGCCCCCTAAGAGATCAAGTTCGAAGGCCGCCGCCTCCATCGACGAGCGGTGAAGGCAGCACTCCTGGCGGAGAAGAAAGGCAAGGCTCTTGCAGACAACACCCTTCAGGAGGCCTTCGAAGATGACGTCGTCAACAACAAGAGGCAATGCCAGGACCACCCTACGCCCAACGACACTGTGCGCACCTGCAGTTCCAAGGGGGCACCGCGAGCACCCCCACCTGGCTTCGCTCCTCCAGAAGGCGAAGACACCATAGAAGACGATGAGATCATAGGCATCTCGGCCGAAGACCGGTTAAAGCTGCGAGCCCTGTGCATCAAGAACAATCACCTTCAAAAGCAAAAAGAAATACTCGAAGCCAAACGCCAGCGCGTCACCATGCAAGCCAAAGTGCGACAGATGATACTAGATGAACAAAAAGCTCGGGAACTAGAGCAAGAAATCACAGACATACAAAGCGAAGGCCCTTACAACCTGCAGCGTGCCCCCTCGCGGCACCGGTTGCCTTCCAACAAAACATAAAAGATGAAGGCCCATACCACCCGCAGTGTGGCCCCCTCGCCCCTTCAACCGCCTTCCAGAGAATCAATTACCTCGATGAGCGAAGTCTGCTCGCTCCGCAGCTCCAAGCGCCACCTTGGCCCGCCAACTTCAGAGCCGGCACTTACCCCAAGTACAATGGCAGCACCGATCCGTCCCAGTACATCATGAGCTACCAGGTCGCCGTTGCATCATCTAGAGGGGACGACGCCACCATGGCCAAATCTGGTATACTAGGCTGTCGCCACTTTCAATCGAGTCATGGAAGGGACTTCGCGACAAGTTCCTATTGAATTTCCATGGATACAGACTAGACACAGATGCATTGTCCGAGCTATCACTCTGCAAGCAGCAAGAGAAGGAGACTCTTCGAGAATACTATAAGAAGTTCCTCACGCTCAAGTCGCAGCTGCCATCTGTTGACGACCACGTAGCAATCCATTATGCAATCAGCGGTCTTCACGTCGGCGTCTTGTACAACCACTGCATCAGAGACCCGCCCAAAAACTTGCAAGAGCTCTACCAATTGTTCGAAAATATGCCAGGTCCGAGGAACTGCACCAGCGCAAGATAGAATCTCAGAGGAAACTGAAAGGGAATTAGGCTTACACCTAGTTCCTAAATAATTTTGGTGGTTGAATTGCCCAACACAAATATTGGACTAACTAGTTTGCTCTAGTACTCAAGTTATACAGGTGCAAAAGGTTCACACTTAGCCAATATAAAGACCAAGTTTTGGATTCAACAAAGGAGCAAAGGGGCAACCGAAGGCACCCCTGGTCTGGCGCACCGGACTGTCCGGTGTGCCACCGGACAGTGAACAGTACCTGTCCGGTGCACCAGGGGACTCAGACTCAAACTCGCCACCTTCGGGAATTTCCAGGGCGACTCGGCTATAATTCACCGGACTGTCCGGTGTACACCGGACAGTGTCCGGTGCGCCAAGGGAGGTCGGCCTCAGGAACTCGCCAGCTTCGGGAAACGCCAACGGCTAGTCCGCTAAAAATCACCGGACTGTCCGGTGTGCACCGGACTGTCCGGTGCGCCTCCGAAGCAACGGTCATCTCCGCGCCAACGGCTCTCTGCCGCGCATTTAATGCGCCCTCTGCGCGCGCAGAAGTCAGAATCGCCCATGCTGGCACACCGGACATCAAACAGTACCTGTCCGGTGTGCACCGGACATCCAGGAGGGCCCACAAGTCAAAAGCTCCAACGGTCAGAATCCAACGGCAGTGATGACGTGGCAGGGGCACCGGACTGTCCGGTGTGCACCGGACTGTCCGGTGTGCACCGGACTGTCCGGTGCGCCATCGAGCAGACGCCTCCAGCCAACGGTCATGTTTGGTGGTTGGGGCTATAAATACCCCAACCACCCCACCATTCATTGCATCCAAGTTTTCCACTTCTCAACTACTACAAGAGCTCTAGCATTCAATTCTAGACACACTAAAGAGATCAAATCCTCTCCAATTCCACACAAAGCCCTAGTGACTAGTGAGAGTGATTTGCCGTGTTCATTTGAGCTCTTGCGCTTGGATTGCTTCTTTTCTTTCTCACTTGTTCTTGAGATCACGACTCCATTGTAATCAAGGCAAGAGGCACCAATTGTGTGGTGGCCCTTGCGGGGAAGTTTTGTTCCCGGCTTTGATTTGAGAAGAGAAGCTCACTCGGTCGGAGGGACCGTTTGAGAGAGGGAAGGGTTGAAAGAGACCCGGCCTTTGTGGCCTCCTCAACGGGGAGTAGGTTTGCGAGAACCGAACCTCGGTAAAACAAATCCGTGTGTCACACTTCATTATTTGCTTGCGATTTGTTTTGCACCCTCTCTCGCGGACTTGTTCATATTTCTAACGCTAACCCGGCTTGTAGTTGTGTTTATATTTGTAAATTTCAGCTTCACCCTATTCACCCCCCCTCTAGGCGACTATCAATTGGTATCAGAGCCCGGTGCTTCATTAGAGCCTAACCGCTCGAAGTGATGTCGGGAGATCACGCCAAGAAGGAGATGGAGACCGGCGAAAAGCCCACTACAAGCCATGGGATCACTTCATCGGAAGAGTCCCGTACCAAGAGGAAGGAGAAGAAGAAGGACTCCTCCAAACGGAAGGAGAAAAAGGCTTCCTCTTCTCATCACCAAGAGAAGAAGGAAAAATCTTCTTCCCACAAGCCGCATCGGAAAGGCGACAAGCATAAGAGGATGAGGAAGGTGGTCTACTACGAGACCGACACTTCATCAACTTCTACCTCCGACTCTGATGCGCCCTCCATCACTTCTAAGCGCCAAGAGCGCAAGAAGTATAGTAAGATCCCCCTACGCTACCCTCGCATTTCCAAACATACACCTTTACTTTCCGTCCCATTAGGCAAACCACCAACTTTTGATGGTGAAGATTACGCTAGGTGGAGCGATTTAATGCGATTTCATCTAACCTCGCTCCACAAAAGCATATGGGATGTTGTTGAGTTTGGTGCGCAGGTACCATCCGTAGGGGATGAGGACTATGATGAGGATGAGGTGGCCCAAATCAAGCACTTCAACTCTCAAGCTACAACAATACTCCTCGCCTCTCTAAGTAGAGAGGAGTATAACAAAGTACAAGGGTTGAAGAGCGCCAAGGAGATTTGGGATTTACTCAAGACCGCGCATGAAGGTGATGAGCTCACCAAGATCACCAAGCGGGAAACGATTGAGGGGGAGCTCGGTCGGTTCCGGCTTCGCAAAGGGGAGGAGCCACAACACATGTACAATCGGCTCAAGACCTTGGTGAACCAAGCGCACAACCTCGGGAGCGTGAAGTGGGATGACCACGAGGTGGTTAAGGTTATTCTAAGATCACTTATTTTCCTTAACCCTACTCAAGTTCAATTAATCCGTGGCAATCCTAGATATACCAAAATGACCCCCGAGGAAGTTATCGGGAACTTTGTAAGTTTTGAGTGCATGATCGAAGGCTCGAGGAAGATCAACGAGCTTGACGATGCCACCACATCCGAAGCCCAACCCGTTGCATTCAAGGCAACGAAGGAGAAAAAGGAGGAGGCTACACCAAGTCGACAACCAATAGACGCCTCCAAACTCGACAATGAGGAGATGGCACTCGTCATCAAGAGCTTCCGCCAAATCCTCAAGCAAAGGAGGGGGAAAGACTACAAGTCCCGCTCCAAGAAGGTTTGCTACAAATGTGGTAAGCCCGGTCATTTTATTGCTAAATGTCCCATATCTAGTGACAGTGACCGAGGCGACGACAAGAAGGGAAGAAGAAAGGAGAAGAAAAGATACTACAAGAAGAAGGGCGGCGATGCCCATGTTTGTCGGGAATGGGATTCCGACGAAAGCTCAAGCGACTCCTCCGACGACGAGGACGCCGCCAACATCGCCGTCACCAAGGGACTTCTCTTCCCCAACGTCGGCCACAAGTGTCTCATGGCAAAGGACGGCAAACGGAAGAAGGTTAAATCTAACTCCTCCACTAAATATGAGTCTTCTAGTGATGATAATAATAGTGATGAGGAGGATAATTTGCGTATTCTCTTTGCCAATCTTAACATGGAGCAAAAAGAAAAATTAAATGAATTAGTTAGTGCTATTCATGAAAAGGATGACCTTTTGGACTCCCAAGAGGATTGTCTAATTAAAGAAAACAAGAGACATGTTAAGGTTAAAAAGGCTTATGCTCTAGAAGTAGAAAAATGTGAAAAATTATCTAGTGAGCTAAGCACTTGCCGTGAGATGATTGACAACCTTAGAAATGAAAATGCTAGTTTAAATGCTAAGATTGATTCTCATATTTGTAATGTTTCAATTCCCAATCCTAGAAATAATAATGATGATTTGCTTGCTAGGATTGAAGAATTAAACATTTCTCTTGCTAGTCTTAGATTAGAGAATGAAAATTTGATTGCTAAGGCTAGAGATTTTGATGTTTGCAATACTACCATTTCCGACCTTAGAACTAAAAATGACATATTACAAGCTAAGGTTGTAGAATTAAAATCTTGCAAACCCTCTACATCTATTGTTGAGCATGTATCTATTTGTACTAGATGTAGAAATATTGATATTGATGCTATTCATGATCATATGGCTTTAATTAAACAACAAAATGATCATATAGCAAAACTAGATGCTAAAATTGCTGAGCACAACCTAGAGAATGAGAAATTTAAATTTGCTCGTAGTATGCTCTATAATGGGAGACGCCCTGGCATCAAGGATGGCATTGGCTTCCAAAGGGGAGACAATGTCAAACTTAATGCCCCTCCAAAGAACTTGTCTAACTTTGTTAAGGGCAAGGCTCCCATGCCTCAGGATAACGAGGGTTACATTTTGTACCCTGCCGGCTATCCTGAGAGCAAAATTAGAAAGATTCATTCTAGGAAGTCTCACTCTGGCCCTAATCATGCTTATATGTATAAGGGTGAGACATCTAGTTCTAGGCAACCAACCCGTGCCAAGTTGCCTAAGAAGAAAATTCCTAATGCATCAAATGATCATGCCATTTCTTTTAAAACTTTTGATGCTTCTTATGTGCTTACTAACAAATCCGGCAAGGTCGTTGCCAAGTTTGTTGGGGGCAAACACAAGGGCTCCAAGACTTGTGTTTGGGTGCCCAAAGTTCTTGTTTCTAATGCCAAAGGACCCAAAACAGTTTGGGTACCTAAAGTCAAGAACTAAATTTGTTTTGTAGGTTTATGCATCCGGGGGCTCAAGTTGGATACTCGACAGCGGGTGCACAAACCACATGACCGGGGAGAAAAGGATGTTCTCCTCATATGAGAAAAACCAAGATTCCCAACGAGCTATCACATTCGGGGATGGAAATCAAGGTTTGGTCAAAGGTCTTGGTAAAATTGCCATATCTCCTGACCATTCTATTTCCAATGTTTTTCTTGTAGATTCTTTAGATTACAACTTGCTTTCTGTTTCACAATTATGTCAAATGGGCTACAACTGTCTTTTTACTGATATAGGTGTCACTGTCTTTAGAAGAAGTGATGATTCAATAGCATTTAAGGGTGTGTTAGAGGGTCAGCTATACTTAGTAGATTTTGATAGAGCTGAGCTCGACACATGCTTAATTGCTAAGACTAACATGGGTTGGCTCTGGCACCGCCGACTAGCCCATGTTGGGATGAAGAATCTTCATAAGCTTCTAAAGGGAGAGCACATTTTAGGATTAACAAATGTTTATTTTGAGAAAGACAGGATTTGTAGCGCATGCCAGGCGGGGAAGCAAGTTGGAGTCCATCATTCGCACAAGAACATCATGACGACCGACAGGCCGCTTGAGCTACTCCACATGGATCTATTCGGCCCGATTGCTTACATAAGCATCGGCGGGAGTAAGTATTGTCTTGTGATAGTGGATGATTATTCTCGCTTCACTTGGGTATTCTTTTTACAGGAAAAATCTCAAACCCAAGAGACCTTAAAGGGATTCTTGAGACGGGCTCAAAATGAGTTCGGCTTAAGGATCAAGAAAATAAGAAGCGACAACGGGACGGAGTTCAAGAACTCTCAAATTGAAGGCTTCCTTGAGGAGGAGGGCATCAAGCATGAGTTCTCCTCTCCCTACACGCCACAACAAAATGGTGTAGTGGAGAGGAAGAATCGAACTCTATTGGACATGGCAAGAACTATGCTTAATGAGTACAAGACACCGGACCGGTTTTGGGCCGAAGCGGTCAACACCGCCTGCTACGCCATCAACCGGTTATATCTTCACCGAATCCTCAAGAAGACATCATATGAACTCCTAACCGGTAAAAAGCCCAATATTTCATATTTTAGAGTTTTTGGTAGCAAATGCTTTATTCTTGTTAAGAGAGGTAGAAAATCTAAATTTGCTCCTAAAACTGTAGAAGGCTTTTTACTAGGATATGACTCAAACACAAGGGCATATAGGGTCTTTAACAAGTCCACTGGACTAGTTGAAGTCTCATGTGACGTTGTGTTTGATGAAACTAATGGCTCTCAAGTAGAGCAAGTTGATCTTGATGAGATAGGTAATGAAGAGGCTCCATGCATCGCGCTAAGGAACATGTCCATTGGGGATGTGTGTCCTAAGGAATCCGAAGAGCCTCCAAATGCACAAGATCAACCGTCCTCCTCCATGCAAGCATCTCCACCAACTCAAAATGAGGATGAAGCTCAAGTTGATGAAGGGCAAAATCAAGAAGATGAGCCACCTCAAGATGATGGCAATGATCAAGGGGGAGATGCAATTGATCAAGAAAAGGAGGATGAGGAAGAACCAAGACCGCCACACCCAAGAGTCCACCAAGCAATCCAACGAGATCACCCCGTCGACACCATCCTCGGCGATATTCATAAGGGGGTAACCACTAGATCTCGGGTTGCTCATTTTTGTGAACATTACTCTTTTGTTTCCTCTATCGAGCCACACAGGGTAGAGGAAGCACTTCAAGATTCGGATTGGGTGATGGCGATGCAAGAGGAGCTCAACAACTTCACTAGGAATGAGGTATGGCATTTAGTTCCACGTCCTAACCAAAATGTTGTAGGAACCAAATGGGTCTTCCGCAACAAGCAAGACGAGCATGGTGTGGTGACAAGGAACAAAGCTCGACTTGTGGCCAAAGGATACTCCCAAGTCGAAGGTTTGGATTTCGGTGAAACCTATGCACCCGTAGCTAGGCTTGAGTCAATTCGCATATTATTAGCCTATGCTACTTACCATGGCTTTAAGCTTTATCAAATGGACGTGAAAAGTGCCTTCCTCAATGGACCGATCAAGGAAGAGGTCTATGTTGAGCAACCTCCCGGCTTTGAAGACAGTGAGTATCCTAACCATGTTTATAGGCTCTCTAAGGCGCTTTATGGGCTCAAGCAAGCCCCAAGAGCATGGTATGAATGCCTAAGAGATTTCTTTATTACTAATGGCTTCAAAGTCGGCAAGGCCGATCCTACACTCTTTACTAAAACTCTTGAAAATGACTTGTTTGTATGCCAAATTTATGTTGATGATATTATATTTGGGTCTACTAACGAGTCTACATGTGAAGAGTTTAGTAGGATCATGACACAGAAATTCGAGATGTCGATGATGGGGGAGTTGAAGTATTTTCTAGGATTCCAAGTCAAGCAACTCCAAGAGGGCACCTTCATTAGCCAAACGAAGTACACTCAAGACATTCTAACCAAGTTTGGGATGAAGGATGCCAAACCCATCAAGACACCCATGGGAACTAATGGGCATCTCGACCTCGACACGGGAGGTAAGTCCGTGGATCAAAAGGTATACCGGTCGATGATTGGTTCATTGCTTTATTTATGTGCATCTCGACCGGACATTATGCTTTCCGTTTGCATGTGTGCAAGATTCCAATCCGACCCTAAGGAATCACACCTTACGGCCGTAAAACGAATCTTGAGATATTTGGCTTACACACCTAAGTTTGGGCTTTGGTACCCTCGGGGATCCACGTTTGATTTGATTGGTTATTCGGATGCCGATTGGGCGGGGTGCAAAATTAATAGGAAGAGCACATCGGGGACTTGTCAGTTCTTGGGAAGATCCTTGGTGTCTTGGGCTTCAAAGAAGCAAAATTCGGTCGCTCTTTCCACCGCCGAAGCCGAGTACATTGCCGCAGGTCATTGTTGCGCGCAATTGCTTTGGATGAGGCAAACCCTGCGGGACTATGGTTACAAATTAACCAAAGTCCCTTTGCTATGTGATAATGAGAGTGCAATCAAAATGGCCGACAATCCCGTCGAGCATAGCCGCACTAAGCACATAGCCATTCGGTATCATTTTCTTAGGGATCACCAACAAAAGGGGGATATCGAGATTTCTTACATTAATACTAAAGATCAATTAGCCGATATCTTTACCAAGCCACTTGATGAACAATCTTTTACCAAACTTAGGCATGAGCTCAATATTCTTGATTCTAGAAATTTCTTTTGCTAGCTTGCACACATAGCTCATTTAAACACCTTTGATCATATCTCTTTTATATGCTATGACTAATGTGTTTTCAAGTCTATTTCAAACCAAGTCATAGGTATATTGAAAGGGAATTGGAGTCTTCGGCGAAGACAAAGGCTTCCACTATACTCTACTACTCATCCTTCGCCATCACTCCAAGCATCTCTCTATTCTTTGGGGGAGAAATGAGCATCAAAGAAAAGGACTTCGTCTTTGGTATAATCTTAACTCATTTACTTATGACCAAAGGGGAAGAAATTCCTTCGAGGGCTCTAATGATTCCGTTTTTGGCGATTCATGCCAAAAAGGGGGAGAAATGAGCCCAAAGCAAAAGGACCGCACCACCACCAATTTCAAAAACTTAGTGCTTTCCAAAAGTATTTATCATTTGGTATCCTATTGTGTTCAAAAAGGGGGAGAAAGTAGTATTTCAAAAATGGTATATCAAAACCCTCTTGAACACTAAGAGGTGGATCTCTTTTAGAGGGAGTTTTGTTAAGTCAAAAGAAAAGCATTTGAAACAGGGGGAGAAAATTTCAAATCTTGAAAATGCTTTACAAACTCTTATTCATTTACCTTTGACTATTTGCAAAAGATCTTTGAAATGGATTTACAAAAAGAATTTGCAAAAACAAAACTCGTGGTGCAAACGTGGTCCAAAATGTTATATAAGAAAGAAACATTCCATGCATATCTTGTAAAGTAGTTATATTGGCTCAATTCCAAGCAACCTTTACACTTACATTATGCAAACTAGTTCAATTATGCACATCTCTGTTTGCTTTGGTTTGTGTTGGCATCAATCACCAAAAAGGGGGAGATTGAAAGGGAATTAGGCTTACACCTAGTTCCTAAATAATTTTGGTGGTTGAATTGCCCAACACAAATATTGGACTAACTAGTTTGCTCTAGTACTCAAGTTATACAGGTGCAAAAGGTTCACACTTAGCCAATATAAAGACCAAGTTTTGGATTCAACAAAGGAGCAAAGGGGCAACCGAAGGCACCCCTGGTCTGGCGCACCGGACTGTCCGGTGTGCCACCGGACAGTGAACAGTACCTGTCCGGTGCACCAGGGGACTCAGACTCAAACTCGCCACCTTCGGGAATTTCCAGGGCGACTCGGCTATAATTCACCGGACTGTCCGGTGTACACCGGACAGTGTCCGGTGCGCCAAGGGAGGTCGGCCTCAGGAACTCGCCAGCTTCGGGAAACGCCAACGGCTAGTCCGCTAAAAATCACCGGACTGTCCGGTGTGCACCGGACTGTCCGGTGCGCCTCCGAAGCAACGGTCATCTCCGCGCCAACGGCTCTCTGCCGCGCATTTAATGCGCCCTCTGCGCGCGCAGAAGTCAGAATCGCCCATGCTGGCACACCGGACATCAAACAGTACCTGTCCGGTGTGCACCGGACATCCAGGAGGGCCCACAAGTCAAAAGCTCCAACGGTCAGAATCCAACGGCAGTGATGACGTGGCAGGGGCACCGGACTGTCCGGTGTGCACCGGACTGTCCGGTGCGCCATCGAGCAGACGCCTCCAGCCAACGGTCATGTTTGGTGGTTGGGGCTATAAATACCCCAACCACCCCACCATTCATTGCATCCAAGTTTTCCACTTCTCAACTACTACAAGAGCTCTAGCATTCAATTCTAGACACACTAAAGAGATCAAATCCTCTCCAATTCCACACAAAGCCCTAGTGACTAGTGAGAGTGATTTGCCGTGTTCATTTGAGCTCTTGCGCTTGGATTGCTTCTTTTCTTTCTCACTTGTTCTTGAGATCACGACTCCATTGTAATCAAGGCAAGAGGCACCAATTGTGTGGTGGCCCTTGCGGGGAAGTTTTGTTCCCGGCTTTGATTTGAGAAGAGAAGCTCACTCGGTCGGAGGGACCGTTTGAGAGAGGGAAGGGTTGAAAGAGACCCGGCCTTTGTGGCCTCCTCAACGGGGAGTAGGTTTGCGAGAACCGAACCTCGGTAAAACAAATCCGTGTGTCACACTTCATTATTTGCTTGCAATTTGTTTTGCACCCTCTCTCGCGGACTTGTTCATATTTCTAACGCTAACCCGGCTTGTAGTTGTGTTTATATTTGTAAATTTCAGCTTCGCCCTATTCACCCCCCCTCTAGGCGACTATCAGAAACCCAAGGCACTCCGTAGTCTAGCAGAACATGGGTCAGGCCAGAGTAGTCCGACTCCGGCAGGGAAAACCGCAACCAGCAACAGGTGCACACCATCGCCCATCAACAACCCATCGGAGACACAGTTCGCCGTCAGGAGTACCCCTCCCAACAAAACCGCGGCAACAACACGAGAGGAAGAGGCAGAGGCCGACCCTAGCAGCCACGAAGATTTTACTGCCTAGCGAAAACTGCGCACACCCCACCAGGGACTGCCCTGAGACCAAGGCCACCAAGGACAGAATGGCCAGAGCCCAGCCAGCCGACAACCAACGAGTCGTCGCGCACACCTATCACCCCCAGCAACACCACCAGCAACCATACCACAACGTGCGAATCCATCACCAACCCAACCACGCGTACCATCATCATCAAGAGGTCCAAGTCCTCCCCCCACCACCACCATATCATCCAAACCCTCCACATCAACCCCCCCACCAGCACCCAAGCAAGAAGACTTTGCCGAGCAACCTTACCGCAGGGTCATTCACATGATCACTGGGGGATCCAGCGTAGACTTCGACACCAAGCAGTAGAAAAAGGACCACTACCGCAGTGTCAACCACGTCACTCTCACCAGCCTAGTGGTACAAACAAAATGGTCCCACACCCCTGTAGGAAACGGGTGACGCCTAAGAGGGGGGGGGGGGGTGAATTAGGACTTCTAAAACTTTTACTAAACTAGGCCACAATTAAATCCCTAGAGCAAAACCTATGCAAATAATCAAACTGGAATGAGCAAACTAGGTTTTGTCTAAGTGTTGCTATCTCTACCGCAAAGGCTAAGTTTCAATCTACACTAAATAAGTATGAATACAATATTGAAACTTAAATGCTTAATATAAATGTGGAAACTTAAAGAGCAAAGTAGAGAAGCAAACTCTCGTGGATGACGCCGGTATTTTTACCGAGGTATCCGGAACCACGCAAGGTCCCGACTAATCCTCGTTGGTGCCCCTATGCAAAGGGAAGCCCACGCGAGGGCCAAGCACCACGACCGAGTAACTACGTAGAGAGCCGCGGGCCTTCTCCACGCGCAAGTGGTGCTCAGCTTCCGGCTCCTCTCGGACGCTCCCCGCCGTCTCCACTATCGAGCTTCCGGCCGAAACGGGGCCTCGTTCCCTCCGGTACATGGTGGCGGTCGTGACACAAACGTGGTTGTCACGGTCTCGCAAGACTCTCGCCCCACTCGGTACAATTACAACGGCTCACGCAAGAGCCGAGGGGTTGTGTGGTTTTACAAAACTCACTCAACTAACTAGGGTTCACCTAGAGCAAGCGCTAAAGCGGTCTAACTAACCTAAGCACTTCGCAAAGCACCTATGCTAATCACCGAGTGATTCTATTAAGCACTTGGGTGTTTGAGCTCTTGGAAATGTGCACTATATGCCTTGGTATGTTGCTTGGGCTCCCACCCTTGAGAATGGCCGGTTGGGGTGGTATTTATAGCCTCCACACCCCAAACTAGCCGTTGGACAGAAAGCAACAGCTTTCTGTCGTCGGGTGCACCGGACAGTCCGGTGCACCACCGGACACTGCACAGTAGATGTCCGGTGCACGCCACGTCAGCCGACCGTTGGCGCCTGTAGCAGTCGACCGTTGGATCCGACCGTTGCCGTCTGCCCGTTGGCACACCGGACAGTCCGGTGCACACCAGACAGTCCGGTGCTACAGCCAGAGAGCGCCTGTCTGCGGCCTCTCTGCGCAGACAGTCCGGTGCCACACCGGACAGTCCGGTGCACACCGGACAGTCCGGTGCACACCGGACACCAATGTCCGGTGCGCCACCAGGCGCTGGCTGACAGCCCTCATCTTGGATTTCTTCGCTGATTTCTTCGGGCTTCTTTGTTCTTGAGTATTGGACTCCTATGTATCTTTTTATGTCTTCCTTTGAGGTGTTGCATCCTCATTGCCTTGGTCCAATTCTCTTCGCATCCTGTGAACTACAAACACAAACACTAGAAAACTTATTAGTTCACGGATTGTGTTGTTCATCAAACACCAAAACTCAATTAGCCAAATGGCCCGGGGTCCATTTTCCTTACAATCTCCCCCTTTTTGGTGATTGATGACAACACAACTAAAGCAAGCAAATAATACAAGTATTTGAATGAAAATATGCAATCTACTTGCTAAGATGCATGGTTGTCCCCACAATGTGATATTATGGACTTAAGCCTCCCCCTAACTCCATAATTCACTTACTTCCTATTTTTGGACCAAATAACCAAAACCACTTGAAAAGCCATTTGTAGATATAAAATTTTAAATTGGTGGTGTTTGGTGTTTGATATAGTTTTCATTGCTTTGGTCCCTAAACTTCTCCCCCTTTGGCATCAACCACCGAAAAGGAAGACATTAAAAGCATGTAGGAAGTAAATAAAAGCTTGCCCTCAACAAGAATTATATCAAATGATATCACTAGAAGGATATTAAGATAAACCATATGAATGATACCAGTTGAAAGGAACTCCCCCTAAATGAGTGTTCTCTTTAGAAGGAAGTTTCTCCCCCCTTTTTAGAGATGGAGAAATACTCCCCCTGACAGAGATCCTCTACTTAGGAAAAAAAACATGTGAAAATTAGAGGTGCAAGACATGATTTGAAAAGACTAACTTCCCTTATGCATAGGTAACAGAATATGAATTAACCGCTTATGCATTTTTAGCAACATGGAAGCATATGATATGAATTATAGTCTAATCAAATTTTGGAGAAGACATGTAAATGATACTGAAAGTAGTCTCAAAAGATACCAATTGAAAGTCAATGGTGAGCTTGAGAGACATGAGAGTTCTTGGAGATTTTGCAGTGGAAGATTGTTGTCTTTCTCCGGGGACTTCATTTTCCTTACAATGAGACTATCACATGAAATAGACTTGAAAAGGTGTTAGTCTCAAAGTGTTAGATTATAGAGTAACCTTCCCCTAAAGGTGTGCATACAAGTTTTGAATACTTGTAGGAGAGATGCACTTTGATTTGATATCAAGAGGGGCAAATTATCCATAATCCAAACTTTGGCACATATAAGTTAAATGATACACTTTGTAGAAATCAAAATTTTCAATTGATGCATCATTTATTATGTAGTGATATAAAAGCTATGTGTCGTGCTTTAACTAAACATTTTAAACCATGTAGGTTTGCTTAAGTATATGAATTGAAAGCAAACAATCCTACCATATGATTTACCTAGTATGCATGATTTTAAAAAGTACATAACAAATGTAATACTAGGTAAGAAAGGTAAACTAGATAAAAGGTAAGTAGATACGCATATCTAAAAATGAGAAATACAATAAAACTAGTTACCTTAGTCATGGGTGGGAAATTTGGGTCCAAAATTTTCACTAACCCACTTGGCAATAAACTTGATCCAATATGATGTATCCCATGATATACATCCCAATTTAGCCAAGTCTCCAAATTTCCCGAGGACCTTCGGTCCACTCACTTCCCTTTCGGGATCCAAACCTTCTTGGTGCTTTTCATGGTTGAAATTATCTCCTTTGGCACCCAGATGCGTTTGGCCCCCTTTCCTTTGTTGGCTTGCTTGTTGGCCTTGATTGCTATCACCTTTCCGTTCTTTTTCTTCTTGATCAAATATGGTGTAGCATCCTTTTTGTTCACCTTTTTGATGTAGGTGTTTGAGATTTTGCTTGATGGCTTTTGCTTGAGCTTTTGTCTTTGTTTATCCCCGGTCATCGCCTTGCATTGGAAAGACTTGTGGCCTTCCTTGTGGCATAGCCTACAAATCACAGTTTCTCCCTCCATAGGCTTGTTCACTCCCGCAGTGGTGTTATCCTGTGGAGGTTGGATTTGTTTGGCTTTGCCTTTCCTGTCATACAAAGCCTTGCCAAGGCGAGCCACTTCTTGCTTTAATTGTTCATTTTCCTTTGCAACCTCATCCGAACATGTTTCTACAATATTCTCAACAACGACTTGGTTGCAGGGGTTAGAATCATCAATTAAATCAAAGCAGGAAGTAGAAGCATCTTTCTTAATTATTTTAGGTATTTCAACTAAAGATGCTGCTGGGGTGCTACCAATGTTTTCTAGCTTAGTTGTTAGCTCATTATTGTGAATGCTAAGAATTTCCATTTTCTCTAGCAAATTTTCAATAGCTTCTTGGGAGCTAGCTAACTTAGCCTTAAGTTTTTCATTCTTTTTAATAAGGCTATCATCGGTAGCAGTGGATGGAGCACTAGATTCTAATAGCTCAATTTTAGTTGATAGCTCACTATTTAAGTTTGCAAAAGTTTCAAATTTTTCTAGCAAACCTTTGTAATCATTTTGAGAGCTAACCAACTTATTTTTCAAAGTTTTAAGTTGAGCTTTTTGCTTAGTGCAAACATCCTGGAAAAATTCTACGGCTTCCGCAAGCTCATCTAGAGAGGCCTTTCCCTCACCTTCATCATCACTACCACTTTCATCACTAGAGGATGGAATGCTTTTGTTACCTCTTGCCATAAGGCATTTGTGTGATGACCGTGATGATCGTGACGAGGACCGGTGGCTGCGCGTCCTTGGAGGTTCATCTTCACTTGAAGAATCATCCCAAGTTCTAACACTTGTAAGCGCCTTGCCTTTGCTCCTCTCCTTTTTGGGTTTGGCCATATTTGGACAGTTGTCCCTGAAGTGGCCCTTCTCCCCACATGCGAAGCATCCTCTCTTTCTTTGCTTTTTCCTGTCAATGTTGAAGAGAAGATCCTCGACTGCAGGGGCACACCCATTAGATTAATCTTGCGAATCATCCTCATTACCTTTCCGACGCGTCGGATTGTTTCTTCGTCCTCGGAGGATGATGTGCATGGTTGATTATCTTCATCATCATCACTTTCTTCTTCTTCCTCTTATTCACTTGAGGAACTTGGAGTGGGAGCCTTCTTTTTGCCCTTCCTTTCATCACATGCAAAAGCATATGGTCTTGAGGAAGTTGGCTCCTCTCCCCGACTCATTTTTCGCGACATCTCAAAGGCCGCGATTTTCCCAATCACAATGGTCGGGGTCATGTTGCTCAAGTCCTCCATGTTGTGAAGGATGGTGATGATGCTCCCATATCTTTGTTGTGGTAGCAGGGAGATAATCTTCCTCACAATGTCCCCATCACCTAGCTTATTAATGCCAATAGAATTGAGCTCATTGATTATTAGATTCAAACGAGAATACATGTCTCTAACAAGCTCATCATCTTTCATAGCAAAAGAATTATACTCATTTAAGACTAGGCAATGTTTTTGCTCACGGACATTGGATGTGCCGTCATGGAGCTCATGCAATTTTAGCCAAATCTCATTAGCAGTTTTCAAGGTAAATACTTGATTAAAAATATCCATGCTAAGAGATTCATACAAGCAATTTTTGGCTCTAGCATTTAAATGAATTTCTTTTTCCTCACTCGTGGTGGGTTTCTCGGGATTCTTGAGGGGTTTCATCCCGTCACGAGTGACTCTCCAAACACCTAGATCAACGGCCTCTAGGTAACAAGCCATTCTAGCAGTATAATATGGGAAGTTAGTGCCGTCGAAGTGTGGTGGCCTATGGGTATCCATCCCTTCCTCTAAAAAGCGTCGGCTCTTTTAGCGGTGAAGCTAAAACGTTTCAAATGAGCCAAACCGCCTCTGATACCACTTGTAGGAAACGGGTGACGCCTAAGAGGGGGGGGGGGGGGTGAATTAGGACTTCTAAAATTTTTACTAAACTAGGCCACAATTAAATCCCTAGAGCAAAACCTATGCAAATAATCAAACTGGAATGAGCAAACTAGGTTTTGTCTAAGTGTTGCTATCTCTACCGCAAAGGCTAAGTTTCAATCTATACTAAATAAGTATGAATACAAGATTGAAACTTAAATGATTAATATAAATGTGGAAACTTAAAGAGCAAAGTAGAGAAGCAAACTCTCGTGGATGACGCCGATATTTTTACCGAGGTATCCAGAACCACGCAAGGTCCCGACTAATCCTCGTTGGTGCCCCTACGCAAAGGGAAGCCCACGCGAGGGCCAAGCACCACGGCCGAGTAACTCCGTAGAGAGCCGCGGGCCTTCTCCACGCGCAAGTGGTGCTCCGCTTCCGGCTCCTCTCGGACGCTCCCCGCCGTCTCCACTATCGAGCTTCCGGCCGAAACGCCGCGGGCCTCGTTCCCTCCGGTACACGGTGGCGGCCGTGACACAAACGCGGTTGTCACGGTCTCGCAAGACTCTCGCCCCACTCGGTACAATTACAACGGCTCACGCAAGAGCCGAGGGGTTGTGTGGTTTTACAAAACTCACTCAACTAACTAGGGTTCACCTAGAGCAAGCGCTAAAGCGGTCTAACTAACCTAAGCACTTCGCAAAGCACCTACGCTAATCACCGAGTGATTCTATTAAGCACTTGGGTGTTTGAGCTCTTGGAAATGTGCACTATATGCCTTGGTATGTTGCTTGGGCTCCCACCCTTGAGAATGGCCGGTTGGGGTGGTATTTATAGCCTCCACACCCCAAACTAGCCGTTGGACAGAAAGCAACAGCTTTCTGTCGTCGGGTGCACCGGACAGTCCGGTGCACCACCGGACACTGCACAGTAGATGTCCGGTGCACGCCACGTCAGCTGACCGTTGGCGCCTGTAGCAGTCGACCATTGGATCCGACCGTTGCCGTCTGCCCGTTGGCACACCGGACAGTCCGGTGCACACCGGACAGTCCGGTGCTACAGCCAGAGAGCGCCTGTCTGCGGCCTCTCTGCGCAGACTGTCCGGTGCGCCACCAGGCGCTGGCTGACAGCCCTCATCTTGGATTTCTTCGCTGATTTCTTCGGGCTTCTTTGTTCTTGAGTATTGGACTCCTATGTATCTTTTTATGTCTTCTTTGAGGTGTTGCATCCTCATTGCCTTGGTCCAATTCTCTTCGCATCCTATGAACTACAAACACAAACACTAGAAAACTTATTAGTTCACGGATTGTGTTGTTCATCAAACACCAAAACTCAATTAGCCAAATGGCCCGGGGTCCATTTTCCTTACAACCCCGCTCACTTTCGATGCCAGGGACGTTGATTTGCGCAGCGTGCCACACGCAGATGCCATGGTAATCGATTGCAGGGTAGCAGGCTGGGACTTGCACAAAGTATTGGTCGACAATGGTAGCCAGGCCGACACCATTTTCCTGCGCGCCTTCGATCGCATGGGCACCAACCACAGTCTCCTTAAGCCCGCAGACAACCCTTTATACAGTTTTGGAGGCAAAGGCACCTTCCATGTTGGCAAAATAGAGCTACCATTGTCATTCGGCACAATGCCCAGCGCGCGAAGCGAACAAGTCACCTTCGATATAGTCGACATGGTCTACCTATATAATGCCATAATGGGGCGCGGATCAATCAACAAGTTTGAGGCAGCCATACACGGGCTTTATCTCTGCATGAAGATCCCAGGCCCATAGGGCGTGATCACAGTCTACAGAGACCAGCACACAGCACCGAACATCGAGAGAGATTTCGTTCCAGGCCAGCGCAATGTTCACTGCTTAACAACAGAGTGCAAAGACAGCGATAGTCATCGCTCAACAAAAAGCAAAAAGATCAACGCCCAGTTGCGGAGCAATGACGGAACGAAGATAGTGCCCCTCGACCCGCAACCCCAAAGCAAACAGTCATGATCAGCGAAGACCTGACACCACACGACGAGGAAAGACTTCTTTCTTGTCTCAGCCACAACAAGGACGTCTTCGCCTGGTCTGCCCTTGACCTAGTGGGGGTTAGCCACGCATTCATCGAACATAGCTTGGGCATCGACCCCTCGGTCCGTCCAAAAAAGCAACAGCTAAGAAAAATGTCCGACGAAAAAACAGAGGCAGCCAAGGCCGAGGTGCACTGCCTATTGGAAGCCAAATTCATCGAGCCAATAGCTTACCCAACATGGCTCGCCAACATCGTGATGGTACAGAAGAAGAGCGGAAAATGGCGTATGTGCATAGATTTCACAAGCCTTAACAAAGCATGCCCCAAGGATAACTCCCCCCTACAGCGAATCGACAAGATTGTTGTAACACCCCTGGTGTTACGTGAACTAAAACTCTGACATGTCATCATAAGCATTTGCATTAATTTGCTTGTTACACCTAGAATGCATTCACTAGATCAAAAATTTTACAATAAGATGATGTTGTGTGCAGAGTAGAGGACCTAGTTAAGGACCTAAGCTAAACAGGAGTAGGTCATCCCTTGAGCAAGTAACAAATTGACCTGGAGTCTTGAAGTGCTAAAGGCAATTCCTAGAGTCTATAGAAAATTTGTTTTCAAAGATAGATCAAGTGTAAGAAATACTTGGACCGAAGGATTAACTTCAAAATCCTAAGGCTTGAAAACCTTGATTGGAATTGAGTGTAAGCAAACAACTCCTAAATCAAGGATACTTTGGACCTGAGTTCTATAAGCCAAAGTTGGATTTGATATTAAGGAGCAACTTTGCTTTAGGAGGATGGATAAGTTTGCTTTTGATATGTGGATTAGAAGTGGTGAAGTACTTAGGGTGGTTGAGTATCTCTAACCCCTAAACTAGAGCCCAAAAGTGGAATTGGAGATCTAGCCACATTTTGCAAGAGGTAAAAATACCAAGTTTGTAGGATTTCCAAAGTTGCACAATTTTGTTATTTGGAGATTTCCAAGTTGTGTGGAGAAATTTGGAGAAATTCACAAAGGTTCACTTTTGGAGTTCCTGAAAATAGCAGCAACTAGGCAATTTTAGTCCTTTGTAACTTTTGATTTAGAACCATTTCGAAGATGATCATTATAATAAAGTTATAGAGCTACATGAGGAGTATAAGTTTGGTTAAGTCACCTAGCCCTAAAACTGTTTGGAACATAGAGAAAACCTGGTCCAAAGTAAAGCTGTCAGAAATTGTAGGTTTCAGACTTAGTGAAATTCAGATTCTGAATTTCAGCAATTGGAGCAAACTTTGGGCTATTGTAGTTTGGAATCCAAGAGGTTTTGGTTAATGGTCACTATATCAAAATTGTAGAATAAGTATAGGAGAGCAACTTTTATTAAGTGTCACAGCCCTGGAACTATATACAACTAGGAGAAAAAGGTGATCCAAAGTGAGGCTGTCAGACTTTTAAATTTCAGATTGTGAACAGTGTCTGAAATCAGATTTCTGTGTTTTGATAGCTGTTTTAGAGCCTGTTTTTGGCTGATCTAGAGGGTTTTGGGCTGTGATGTTTATGAAGGAAGTAAAGACCATATATTGGTGAACAACTTCCTTAAAGGGTTATGGACATGATCCCATACAAGAATTGGAGTAACAACTGCTTAAAGTGGGACTGTGTTGTGGCTGAAACTTAATTATATTCAGTTATTGAAAACTGAATTTCAGTGATGGTGACATACTTTGGAGCTTCCTTGTGCATAATCCATAAGGTTTTGAACTATGGTTTCTATAGAGGAATTGAAGACCATAAGTTGGTGTACAAATGTATTTAAGGGTGATGGATATGATCCTACACAAAAAGTGGAGAAAAAGTAAACTGAAAATGGACTGTTTGGTTACTGGTGACTGAAATTGGTTCAGTTAACTAAAACTGAAATTCAGTAAATGGTGCCTAATTTGGAGCTCATTTGTGATCAATCCAAGTGGTTTTGGACTATGAACTATGTGGCAAAGTTGGAGC
Organism: Zea mays; assembly: GCF_902167145.1. Lineage (NCBI taxonomy): Eukaryota > Viridiplantae > Streptophyta > Magnoliopsida > Poales > Poaceae > Zea > Zea mays. Next base: position 100,012,875 of record NC_050101.1, read on the forward strand.
CCATAGTACAGAAAATAAGTTTTATAAAGAGGGTTGGACTTGGTGCTACACAAAAAGAGGATTAAAAGTGGCTCCAAGTTGTGCTGTCAGACTGGAGATATGTAAATTTAGTTAGCTGTTGCTGGCAGTTTGAGTGAGTTTTTACCCACCTTTGAAGCTCTATGGTAATTAAACCAAGGAGAGTTGGGTTAGGAATTTCTAGCAAACTGAAAGGCCTTATATAGGAGAACAAATTCCCTTGAGTGATGTTGGTTTAGTGCTATATAAATTTGGGAGTAAAATACCCTCAAACTCTCTCTGTCAGACTTTGTAGGTGCTGTTTCAGTTAAACTGAAACTGTGTTTCAGTGAGGTTGGCCCAACTTTGGAGCACCATAACTCTTGAATTAGGGGCATCTGGCCTTAGGCTACTGCAACAAACTTGTAGAGTTGTGTTAGGTGAGCAAATTCTGTGAACCAAAATCAGCCTGTTGTCACCAGGAATTGGGAGAAAGTGTTGCTCCAAGTCAGGCTGTCAGTCTAGGAAATTCTGAACTCGATTCAGTCGCTAAAGCTGTGTTCTAGTATTTTCTGTTAGTATTGGAGCTGTTTGGTGTTTGATCTAAGGGGTTTAAGGCTGAAGTCTTTATGAAGAATTGGTAGAGGGTTGTTTAATCGACCAGTTTTAGTAAGTGTGCTCCCCATGTTACTATGGGAAATTGTGGGATTGAGGGAGGTGAATAGGGAGAGATCAGAGTTCAACAGGTACTGGGAGTTGCTACAAAAATCTGAAGAAAGATCTTCACATCCCTGCTGTCCTCCACTTATGTGCACAAACTGAGATAGACTTGGGGTGGGCAATATGGGGCTCGAGGTTCAGTCCCCCTCTGCAGAAAAATATCAGTTTTGCACCTGTTTGAGCCTACCACAGTAGAGTTTTTGTCTGTCTCTACTCCTGTCTGTATTCAGTGGATTGGTTGGATATTTGTGGACAATGAGCCCTTATCTGCTCTACTCTCTATTTGAATAACTGGACAAAGCAGATATTTGAGCTAAGTCGTGGCTGGTGTGGATCTTGAGCATGAAAGCCACGTGTGTTAGTCCTTGTTTTTTTTGAAAGATCAGGAGGGGAGACCCCTACTGAGAATCTTTTATTAAATATGAAAAAGGTACAACTCGACTTGGTTACAAGAGTTATATGTTAGTCTGAGAGATCTAATTGAAAAGTTACAAAGATTGGTCAGAGCAAAACAAATCTTATGACTGCCACAGATCCAACCAGCTTGGAATGGAGATGTCGTATTTCCCTCGCGCTCTGTGAATAACCAACCGTAGCTCCTTACTGAATTCATGCGTACAGTGATGCACTGAAGGGTCTTTATTTTCAAACAACCATTCATTGCGGCTTTTCCAAATGCTCCATGTCATGAGAATAATGACCTCCATAGAAAAAGGAACGTTAAGTTGTTGTTTGAGGTTTTCCGAGGCCTCCTTTGGGTGAGCAATTCTTGGTGGGGTTATTCCAATTGAGTTCCAACAAGCTTTTGCAAAGTTGCATCTGAGAAACAGGTGATAAAGAGTCTCCTCTCTTTGCCATAAACAGTTCTCACATGAGTATCATTCTAGAATCATGTTTTTCCGTCTCAGCATATTCCTGGTATTGAGTCTGTTTTTAAGCCATAGCCAATAGAAAAATTTATGCTTTGGTTGGCATTTACTCTTCCATAGGTGCTTGTAGATAGAGTGAACCTGTGTCTGTCCCATTAAATGTCTGTAAGCTTTTTGAGTTGAATAGCTGTCTGAGCCCCCTATGTATCTCCATCGGTCCTTTACATTACTGAGGACAATTTGCTCCCAGACTACCTGTAGCTCCAGATATTGTTCATAAGCTTGCTCAGAAATAGGCAATTGAAAAATACGAAAGAGATGATCTTGTTCCTTAACCTCTGCGATAGACAGTTTTGTGCTTTTTGTAAAAGAGAATAATTCTGGATATTGTTGTCTTGGAATACTCTTATTCCACTGATCTTCCACGAAAAAAATTGATCTACCATTGCCAATGATTGGGTGCGCCAGGCCCTTAAAGTTGTGAAGAAGTTTGAGCATACTCTTCCACCAGAAGGAGCCAATGCTTCTATGACCAGGGAGTCCGTTGGGCGAATAATATTTATTCCAGGTGATATTTACCCAAGGTAAATCATAACTATTAAAGAACTTATGAAATAATTTTAGAAGAAGAGCATCATTTTGAGTTTCAAGGCGCAATACCCCAAGACCTCCATTTACTTTTCTCCGAGTAACCGTAGACCAAGCAACCAGAGGCGGCTTTTTGGAGCTTGTGTCATTCCCTCTCCAAAGACAATGCTTCCTGTAAATATCTATCTGCTTAATGATAGATTTTGGAATCTTGAGCGTACACATAAAGAAGGTTGGCAAAGACGTAAATACTGAATTTACCAACTCCAAGCGCCCAGCCTGAGATAAAAAATTTGAGGAACATGACAATTGAAAGGGAAATAGGCTTACACCTTTTCCTAATTGATTTTGGTGGTTGAATTGCCCAACACAAATAATTGAACTAACTAGTTTGCTCTAGATTATGAGTTCTACAGGTGCCAAAGGTTCACAACAAACCAATAAAAAGACCGAGAAAGGACTCAAATATTGAGAGCTAAAGTCAGCCAAAGTGTGCCCTGGTCTAGCGCACCGGACTGTCCGGTGCACCAGGGACTCCAACTCTGAACTGCTCACATTCGGGAATTCTGGAGGCCGCTCCTCTATAATTCACCGGACTGTCTGGTGTGCCAGCGGGGCAACGACTACTTCGTGCCAACGGTCGTCTGCAGAAGGCATTAAATGCGCTACAGTGCGCGCCAGAGACAGAGCAGAGCCAGATGGCGCACCGGACACTGAACAGTGCCTGTCCGTGCACCACCGGACTGTCCGGTGGCCCAGAAGACAGAAGCTCCAACGGTCGGAATCCAACGTACAGGTAACGTGGCAGGCGCATCGGACAGTGTTCGGTGGCGCACCGGACTGTCCGGTGCGCCATGTGACAGCAGCCTTCACCAAACGGCTAGTTTGGTGGTTGGGGCTATAAATACCCCAACCACCCACCATTCATTGCATCCAAGTTTTCACACTTCCTACACCTTACAAGAGCTATAGCATTCAATACAAGACACACCAAAGAGATCAAACCCTCTCCCAAGTCCAAAGATCATCTCCAATCAAATAGTGACTAGTGAGAGAGTGACTTGTGTTCTTTTGAGCTCTTGTGCTTGGATTGCTTCTTTTTCTCATTCTTTCTTGTGATCAACTCAATTGTAACCAAGGCAAGAGACACCAATTGTGTGGTGGTCCTTGTTGGGACTCTGTGTCCCGTTTGATTGAGAAGAGAAGCTCACTCGGTCTAAGTGACCGTTTGAGAGAGGGAAAGGGTTGAAAGAGACCCGATCTTTGTGACCACCTCAACGGGGAGTAGGTTTGCAAGAACCGAACCTCGGTAAAACAAATCCTTGTGTCTCACTCCTTATTTGCTTGCGATTTGTTTTTCACCCTCTATCTCGGACTCATTCATATTTCTAACGCTAACTCGACTCGTAGTTGTGCTTAAGTTTATAAATTTCAGATTCGCCCTATTCACTCCCCTTCTAGGCGACTTTCAATTGGTATCAGAGCCCGGTGCTTCATTAGAGCTTAACCGCTCGAAGTGATGTCGGGAGATCACACCAAGAAGATGGTGATCGGCGGTGAGAAGACCGCTACAAGCCACGGGAAGGCTCCATCGAGGGAGTCCGCCAACAACAAGAAGGATGGATCCCCTTCACGCATTCGATCGCACAAGAGTGGCGAGAAGAAGAAGAAAATGAAGAAAGTGGTCTACTACGAGACCGACTCTTCCTCGCCCTCTACATCCGGATCCGACGCCGCGTCCGTCACTTCTAAGCGCCAAGAGCGCAAGAAGTATAGTAAGATCCCCCTACGCTATCCTCGCATTCCTAAGCATACTCCATTACTTTCCGTCTCAATAGGCAAACCACCGACGTTTGACGGTGAAGATTATTCTATGTGGAGTGATATGATGAGATATCACCTAACCTCACTCCACAAAAGCATATGGGATGTTGTTGAGTTTGGTGTACAGGTACCATCCTTAGGGGATGAAGATTACGATGAGGACGAGGTGGCCCAAATCGAGCACTTCAACTCACAAGCCACCACTATACTCCTCACCTCTCTAAGTCGAGAGGAGTATATTAAGGTGCAAGGGTTGAAGAGCGCCAAGGAGATTTGGGACGTGCTCAAAACCGCGCACGAAGGAGATGAGGTGACCAAAATCACCAAGCGGGAGACGATCGAGGGGGAGATCGGTCGGTTTAGGCTCAACCAAGGCGAGGACCCTCAAGCCATGTACAACCTGCTAAAGACCTTGGTCAACCAAGTGCGCAACCTCGGGAGCTCCAAATGGGATGACCATGAAATGGTCAAGGTTATTCTAAGATCACTAGTATTTCTTAATCCTACTCAAGTACAATTAATTCATGGTGATCCTAGATATAAGCTTATGTCTCCCGAGGAAGTTATAGGTAAATTCGTGAGCTTTGAGTTGATGATCAAAGGCTCAAAGAAAATCATCGAGCAAGGCGACTCCTCCACGCCCGAGGCACAACCGGTCGCATTCAAAGCGACGGAGGAGAAGAAGCAAGAGTCTACATCAAGTAGACTTCCAATCGATGCCTCCAAACTCGACAATGAGGAGATGACGCTCATCATCAAGAGCTTCCGCCAAATCCTCAAGCAAAGGAGGGGAAAGGACTACAAGTCCCGCTCCAAGAAAGTGTGCTACAAATGTGGTAAGCCCAGTCATTTTATTGCAAAATGTCCATTATCAAGTGACAGTGACAGGGGCGACAACAAGAAGGGAAGGAGGAGGAAATAAAAGAGGTACTACAAGAAGAAGGGCGGCGATGCCCATGTGTGCCACGTGTGGAACTTCGACGAGAGCTCCACCGACTCCTCCTCCGACGAGGACGCCGCCAACATCGCCGTCACAAAGGGCCTCCTCTTCCCCAACGTCGGCCACAAGTGTCTCATGGCAAAGGACGACAAAAGAAAGAAGGTAAAATCAAAATCCTCCACCAAATATGCAACCTCTAGTGATGAGGATAACTCTAGTGATGAGGAGGATAATTTGCGCACCCTTTTTGCCAACCTAAACATGCAACAAAAGGAGAAGTTAAATGAATTAATTAGTGCTATTCATGAGAAGGATGAACTCTTGGACACCCAAGAGGACTTCCTAATTAAGGAAAATAAGAAGCATGTTAAAGTTAAAAATGCTTATGCTCTAGAAGTAGAAAAATGTGAAAAATTATCTAGTGAGCTAAGCACTTGCCATGATGTTATTACCAACCTTAGAGATGAAAATGCTAGATTAATTGCTAAGGTTAATTCAAATGTATGTGATGATTCAAATTCCAATCTTAGAGATGATAATGCTAGTTTGCTTGCTAAGATTGAAAAATTGAATGCTTCTCTTGCTAGCCTTAAGATTGAAAATGAAAAATTGATTACTAAGGCTAAAGACTTAGATGTTTGCAATGCTTCTATTTCCAATCTTAGAAGTGAAAATGACATGTTACATGCTAAGATTGTTGAACTAAAATCTTGCAAACCCTCTACATCTACCGTTGAGCATGTTTCCATTTGCACTAGATGTAGAGACATTAATGTTGATGCTATTCATGATCACCTAGCTTTAATTAAGAAACAAAATGATCACATAGCTCAACTTAATGCCAAAATTAATGATGTAACACCCTAAAGTTCAATCTTGTGAAGACAAGAAAAATTCTCAAAGATTTTAAATCAAAACACCTTTCCTTAAAGATAATCATAATTTAGAAGTTTCCACTCATGAATATGTTAAAAATACATAATTAAAGATACTTAGATGATCTAAATTGCCTTTGGATTGGGATATATAAAAGAATTAAGATTAAACTATTTCTTAGTCTACAATATGAATTTGATTTCCCTAGAAGTAATAAGGTAGGGATTATTCTACTATATGATTAAAAGCTTGTCTAAAAGAACTAAAATAAATAAAGAAATATATAAAATATGTTTTTGCGCATTATGCTGAAGTTCTATATGTGTATCCAAATTAAGTGTTTGAACTTTAAACTTGTGTTGATTTGAAATTTAAATGGAAAGGAAAATAGAAAATAAGAAATAAAAGAAGGGAAGAACTAAGAAAAATACTACATAAAATAGAATAAAAATCAGAATAAACACCCTTCACACTTATATAAATAAATTATACCTTTCAAACTGAGGACAAGATATTCACAAAGTTTAAACTCAAACTTGAATTCAAATTGGATTTGAAATTAGAGAAAAGAAAATACAAAATAAAAAGAAAAAGAATAAAAACCCTAACTGGGCCGGCTACCTAGAATTCGGCCCACCTAAGGATTCCTTACACGCGCGCAGCCCACTCCAAAACATGGCGCCGACATGTGGGTCCCCCGTGCAGCCTCTCACGCGCTCGCCTGCGTTTTCCCTCTCTCTCGCTGACGACGCGGGGCCCTCACGTCTGCCTCTCCCTCACGCGCGCTCGCCTGCGCTCGGACTCACTGCTCCGCGGGGCCCGCATGTCAGTCCGTTCTTCTTCGTCTTAACAAACCCGCGCGTGTTCGTCGCCGCGCGCGGCGTGGTCGCTGGGGCCGTCCCAACCACCGGCCGTGATTCCCTCGCGCTAGTGGATAAAAGGGGGATCCCTCGACCTCGCTCTCCATGCTCGTATCACCGCGGAATTTCCCAGCCACCATCACCGTTTCTCGCCGAGAGAGAGAGATCGAAAGAGAGAGTTGTGAGATCCGCCGCCACCGGTGATTCCCCTCCTTGACGACGCCCGGGGATCCATCTTGTGGTCGTGGGGGATCGCCTGCATTCACCGCGCGTGTTGGTGGCCGTCCCGTGCCTGTTGGTGAGCTGGGGCTCCGTGAATCGCTCGTCGGAGCTGGGGCACCGTCGCGCGTCTGCCTTCTTCCGTGGGCAGAGTCGACGCCGCATAAAACCAAGGTAAAAAGCCCACCATCGGATTTCCCTTAACCCCCTCTACGTGTAACACCAAGGAATCGAGAACTTAGCATCTGGGCAAGAAGTTGGGAAACTCCGGCCATGGCGCGCCGCCGCGGTGACCCCCGCGTGGCTACCGGAGTTGGGCCAGGTTAGGGGAGATGGGTATCGGCCGTCCGATCTGTTCTGGACGGCTAGGATTAGATCGCTCCTTACCCCTTCGCGGTAATTAAAACGGGCGCGTAGATTTGGCATCGGACGGATCTGAGCTAAGGGGGGGACGTGGCGCTCTGTGGATCACAGGATCGTGATCCGAGCGTAGGCGGAATGCGTAGCTGGTTATAAAATCTCGGCCGTCGGTTGTAATCTGAACGGCTCAGCCTATCCGATACCCTTTCGCGCTGGTGCTTTTGTTAAAGAGCCCTCGGGGTTTTGTGGAATCAACCCGCCGTCCTGTGCGGGTGTAGTTTGTGCCTTGGGGATTCTTACCCCGAGCCCCCTGGGTTTCTCTGGAATTGAGGCCCAGTCCAGTGAGCATTTAAATTGAATAAATAAAATAGAAAATAGATTTTTAATATGAAAATAATTGCTAGAACTTAGATAATTCATAGAAAATTTATTTTAGCTCCAAATTGAGTCATTCCAATTCCTAAAATTTTGTAATAATATTCTCTACCATTTAGAATCACTGTTTTGACATGAACTCTGTTAGAAAATAAATTTATCATGTAATCCTATTATAATCACCTTAAATCTTAGGAAATTCATAACTTGAATTCTATAACTCAAAAATTAATAATTCTTTTTCCTGTGATCTTATTTTAATATGTATATTATTAATGTGTATTTTGTTCTTATGTTTGGTATAATGTTAATTTTGCCTATACCATGTTTGTTTGAATTGCTACGACTAGCAGTGAGGTCACGTGCCATCTGAAGATCATCCTGGTACCTGGATTCTCAAGGCCCAGGCAAGTTGTGCCCTTGATCACTTCTTTTTACCTACTCATGTTCTAATTAATCATAATGATCTGCATAGGTTAATTTTGATGGGACCCAATAGGTTACCCTAGTTTGTCTATCTTTATACCTTGTTTACCACTGAACTTTCTGGGTAGTACTTGCTAGTGCTATATGTGGTTTTGGGTATGAAGATTACACTATTCATGATTATACTTTTGTTATCAGTTGTTATTTATGGTTCATGTTAAGATCATTATGTTAATTGGAACATGGAGAACCACCCGGGAAAACAGTGCTACCACAAGGGTTTAATGGGACGCCCTTGGCTGATTAATTAGGAAAGCTAGTGGAAGACTACCTTACCCGAAAGGGGCAAGGGCAGTAGGGGAGAGGTCAGTGCGGGAAGTGCCCTCGGGAGGATTTTGCTGCGATGGCGGTCCTGCAAGGGATTCCTGTACTGGATCTTCCTATAAACTGTAGCGGGTTTTCGGAAGCTAGTGGAACTTTGTAAAGGCCTCGTAGTGGATCCCTAGCCATTCACCTCGGAAGTGTCTTAGGGCCTTGCAAACCCTGGCGACATGGGATACACGACTTGTGGGTAAAGATGCGCAACCTCTGCAGAGTGTAAAACTGGTATACTAGCCGTGCTCATGGTCATGAGCGGCTCGGACACTCACATGATTAATTTATGGAACTAAACTCAATTTGTCATATGCATTGCATTGCAGGTGATGTGGTTACTTTTGTTCTACTACTTAATTGGGTTTGGTATTTACTTATACTTAGTAACTGCTAATAAAATTTTGACCAACTTTAAAAGCAATGCTCAGCTCTAACCATCTTCTTTGGTAAGCCTTACACTTCACGTGAGCTCCCACCTTTGGCGGGTTCATACACATTATTCCCCACAACTTGTTGAGCGATGAACGTATGTGAGCTCACTCTTGCTGTCTCACATACACCACAGGTCAAGACCAGGTACTGCAGGATGATGCTCATGGAGGATGCTGCGATGTGTTCGTGAGAGGTCTAGGTCGTCGTCTCCCAGTCAACTTTGGGTTGCTGGACCGTTGTCTCCTTATAATGTAATTATTTATTTTGTATAGAACTCCTGTTATATATAAAGATGTGACATTCGATCCTGTGCCACTATACATCATATGTATGAGACTTGGTCCCAGCATACCTGGTGTTTATGTTAACCCCGGGTTTTGGACCCCTAAAATCCGGGTGTTACAGAAGTGGTATCAGAGGAATGTTGACTGTAGGACGAAACCTAGATAGAACTGGACAACCATTATCTACTTACCTTTGCTACTCTGATTCTTTCTAAACTTATCTTAATCTTTTCTCATCTATTTCCGCTTGACTCTGATTATTCTTACCCTTTTCCTTCTAAAGACAAATGTGGATTTCACACTTTGAAATCCTGTGCCTAAAGTGACTTTAGAAATAGGAGACCTAATCCTAGGAACAAAAACAAAACTATTTTTATAAGTGTCTATGTGTGTGAATGCTTGTTCTTATGATACATGTTTGATTTGGATCTTTGAATGAGTGTGATGGGTTGTGGAGTAATGCCCACAATTACATCTGCATATACGAATAGACATAATTAGAATTCATAAGAAAACTAAGCAATTTAGATTATCCTCCATTAAAATGTATCTATCTCATAGAGATCCCTCTAATCTTAAAAGACTCTCCCATATCTTAATAGATTCATCTCATCTTAAGAAATTCTATCTCATAGATCTATCTTCTCTCAAAAAGTCTTAACCTAATGTATATAGATCCATCTTATCGTAAGAGGTTTTCTCTTATCTTAATAGATTCATCTTATCTTGAGGGATTCATCTTATCCTAACCACTTTACTTATCTCATCCTAATAGATCTAACTGGTCTCAAAAGATTCTATCTTATCTTTATGGATCCATCTTGTCCTAATAAGCATACTTATCCACCCTAGTTTAACAACCATGATCTAATGCAAATTAATTAGATCTTATCTAGTCAAACAAGTCACACCAATCTAACCTAGATCTGATCAAATCTAAAGTGACTTATCACACATGTTAGATAATACTGATGAAATAGTTTAGACTCTACCCCTATAGAACAGTTCTTAACTTAGTTCACCCTACACTAAATAAAGAATGAGAAACCAACCCAACCAATAGAGTCTTGATGGATTGCATGACCTGCCTATCCCCACCTAACATCAAACAAACTTTTGACCTACATCATGTAGTCTATCTCATCCATACCTATACTAACCATATTCCCCAGTCCAATAATATACACTAACTCCTAATCAATGAGACAAGACAAGGAAAGATGAGCACCCGGGTTATGGTCCCATGAATCAATGAGACCAAGACTGGAGAAGAAGATGATCAACTTCATCAAGTAAGGATGAGCACCAACTCAAGTCTTCAAGGATCAAATGAGGCCACCAAGATGAATCAAGATCCACAAAATCTTGGAGGAAGTCTTTTCTTATCCTACTCTTTCTTACCCAAACCTATATATACCCTAAAGACATCTTCTATCTTACATAATAAAGTGGACATACATATAATACCCATGCTCTCCTAATCACTTACTAATGAAAAAAAAAGAGAGACTCTTGATTTTGAACTAATTAAGAAACTGAAAGCTAAATTGCAAACCACTCTTCCTATATCCCTTTTCTTACAAATCTCGAGGACGAGATTATTTTTAAGGGGGGTAGGATTTGTAACACCCTAAAGTTCAATCTTGTGAAGACAAGAAAAATTCTCAAAGATTTTAAATCAAAACACCTTTCCTTAAAGATAATCATAATTTAGAAGTTTCCACTCATGAATATGTTAAAAATACATAATTAAAGATACTTAGATGATCTAAATTGCCTTTGGATTGGGATATATAAAAGAATTAAGATTAAACTATTTCTTAGTCTACAATATGAATTTGATTTCCCTAGAAGTAATAAGGTAGGGATTATTCTACTATATGATTAAAAGCTTGTCTAAAAGAACTAAAATAAATAAAGAAATATATAAAATATGTTTTTGCGCATTATGCTGAAGTTCTATATGTGTATCCAAATTAAGTGTTTGAACTTTAAACTTGTGTTGATTTGAAATTTAAATGGAAAGGAAAATAGAAAATAAGAAATAAAAGAAGGGAAGAACTAAGAAAAATACTACATAAAATAGAATAAAAATCAGAATAAACACCCTTCACACTTATATAAATAAATTATACCTTTCAAACTGAGGACAAGATATTCACAAAGTTTAAACTCAAACTTGAATTCAAATTGGATTTGAAATTAGAGAAAAGAAAATACAAAATAAAAAGAAAAAGAATAAAAACCCTAACTGGGCCGGCTACCTAGAATTCGGCCCACCTAAGGATTCCTTACACGCGCGCAGCCCACTCCAAAACATGGCGCCGACATGTGGGTCCCCCGTGCAGCCTCTCACGCGCTCGCCTGCGTTTTCCCTCTCTCTCGCTGACGACGCGGGGCCCTCACGTCTGCCTCTCCCTCACGCGCGCTCGCCTGCGCTCGGACTCACTGCTCCGCGGGGCCCGCATGTCAGTCCGTTCTTCTTCGTCTTAACAAACCCGCGCGTGTTCGTCGCCGCGCGCGGCGTGGTCGCTGGGGCCGTCCCAACCACCGGCCGTGATTCCCTCGCGCTAGTGGATAAAAGGGGGATCCCTCGACCTCGCTCTCCATGCTCGTATCACCGCGGAATTTCCCAGCCACCATCACCGTTTCTCGCCGAGAGAGAGAGATCGAAAGAGAGAGTTGTGAGATCCGCCGCCACCGGTGATTCCCCTCCTTGACGACGCCCGGGGATCCATCTTGTGGTCGTGGGGGATCGCCTGCATTCACCGCGCGTGTTGGTGGCCGTCCCGTGCCTGTTGGTGAGCTGGGGCTCCGTGAATCGCTCGTCGGAGCTGGGGCACCGTCGCGCGTCCGCCTTCTTCCGTGGGCAGAGTCGACGCCGCATAAAACCAAGGTAAAAAGCCCACCATCGGATTTCCCTTAACCCCCTCTACGTGTAACACCAAGGAATCGAGAACTTAGCATCTGGGCAAGAAGTTGGGAAACTCCGGCCATGGCGCGCCGCCGCGGTGACCCCCGCGTGGCTACCGGAGTTGGGCCAGGTTAGGGGAGATGGGTATCGGCCGTCCGATCTGTTCTGGACGGCTAGGATTAGATCGCTCCTTACCCCTTCGCGGTAATTAAAACGGGCGCGTAGATTTGGCATCGGACGGATCTGAGCTAAGGGGGGGACGTGGCGCTCTGTGGATCACAGGATCGTGATCCGAGCGTAGGCGGAATGCGTAGCTGGTTATAAAATCTCGGCCGTCGGTTGTAATCTGAACGGCTCAGCCTATCCGATACCCTTTCGCGCTGGTGCTTTTGTTAAAGAGCCCTCGGGGTTTTGTGGAATCAACCCGCCGTCCTGTGCGGGTGTAGTTTGTGCCTTGGGGATTCTTACCCCGAGCCCCCTGGGTTTCTCTGGAATTGAGGCCCAGTCCAGTGAGCATTTAAATTGAATAAATAAAATAGAAAATAGATTTTTAATATGAAAATAATTGCTAGAACTTAGATAATTCATAGAAAATTTATTTTAGCTCCAAATTGAGTCATTCCAATTCCTAAAATTTTGTAATAATATTCTCTACCATTTAGAATCACTGTTTTGACATGAACTCTGTTAGAAAATAAATTTATCATGTAATCCTATTATAATCACCTTAAATCTTAGGAAATTCATAACTTGAATTCTATAACTCAAAAATTAATAATTCTTTTTCCTGTGATCTTATTTTAATATGTATATTATTAATGTGTATTTTGTTCTTATGTTTGGTGTAATGTTAATTTTGCCTATACCATGTTTGTTTGAATTGCTACGACTAGCAGTGAGGTCACGTGCCATCTGAAGATCATCCTGGTACCTGGATTCTCAAGGCCCAGGCAAGTTGTGCCCTTGATCACTTCTTTTTACCTACTCATGTTCTAATTAATCATAATGATCTGCATAGGTTAATTTTGATGGGACCCAATAGGTTACCCTAGTTTGTCTATCTTTATACCTTGTTTACCACTGAACTTTCTGGGTAGTACTTGCTAGTGCTATATGTGGTTTTGGGTATGAAGATTACACTATTCATGATTATACTTTTGTTATCAGTTGTTATTTATGGTTCATGTTAAGATCATTATGTTAATTGGAACATGGAGAACCACCCGGGAAAACAGTGCTACCACAAGGGTTTAATGGGACGCCCTTGGCTGATTAATTAGGAAAGCTAGTGGAAGACTACCTTACCCGAAAGGGGCAAGGGCAGTAGGGGAGAGGTCAGTGCGGGAAGTGCCCTCGGGAGGATTTTGCTGCGATGGCGGTCCTGCAAGGGATTCCTGTACTGGATCTTCCTATAAACTGTAGCGGGTTTTCGGAAGCTAGTGGAACTTTGTAAAGGCCTCGTAGTGGATCCCTAGCCATTCACCTCGGAAGTGTCTTAGGGCCTTGCAAACCCTGGCGACATGGGATACACGACTTGTGGGTAAAGATGCGCAACCTCTGCAGAGTGTAAAACTGGTATACTAGCCGTGCTCACGGTCATGAGCGGCTCGGACACTCACATGATTAATTTATGGAACTAAACTCAATTTGTCATATGCATTGCATTGCAGGTGATGTGGTTACTTTTGTTCTACTACTTAATTGGGTTTGGTATTTACTTATACTTAGTAACTGCTAATAAAATTTTGACCAACTTTAAAAGCAATGCTCAGCTCTAACCATCTTCTTTGGTAAGCCTTACACTTCACGTGAGCTCCCACCTTTGGCGGGTTCATACACATTATTCCCCACAACTTGTTGAGCGATGAACGTATGTGAGCTCACTCTTGCTGTCTCACATACACCACAGGTCAAGACCAGGTACTGCAGGATGATGCTCATGGAGGATGCTGCGATGTGTTCGTGAGAGGTCTAGGTCGTCGTCTCCCAGTCAACTTTGGGTTGCTGGACCGTTGTCTCCTTATAATGTAATTATTTATTTTGTATAGAACTCCTGTTATATATAAAGATGTGACATTCGATCCTGTGCCACTATACATCATATGTATGAGACTTGGTCCCAGCATACCTGGTGTTTATGTTAACCCCGGGTTTTGGACCCCTAAAATCCGGGTGTTACAAATGATCATGACTTAGAAAATGAAAAATTTAAATTTGCTAGAAGTATGCTCTATAGTGGGAGACGCCCTGGCATCAAGGATGGCATTGGCTTCCAAAAGGGGGACAATGTCAAACTTAATGCCCCTCCTAAAAGATTGTCTAACTTTGTTAAGGGCAAGGCTCCTATGGCTCAAGATAATGAAGGTTACATTTTGTACCCTGCCGGTTATCCCGAGCACAAAATTAGGAGAATTCACTCTAGGAAGTCTCACTCTGGCCCTAATCATGCTTTTATGTATAAGGGTGAGACATCTAGCTCTAGGCAATCAACCCGTGCTAAATTGCCTAAGAAGAAAACTCCTGTTGCATCAAATGATACTAACATTTCATTTAAGACTTTTGATGCATCTTATGTTTTGACTAACAAATCCGACAAAGTAGTTGCCAAGTATGTTGGGGGCAAACACAAGGGGTCAAAGACTTGTGTTTGGGTACCCAAAGTTCTTGTATCTAATGTCAAAGGACCCAAAACCGTTTGGGTACCTAAAATCAAGAACTAAATTTGTTTTGTAGGTTTATGCATCCGGGGGCTCAAGTTGGATCATCGACAGCGGGTGCACAAACCATATGACAGGGGAGAAGAAGATGTTCTCCTCCTACGAAAAAAACCAAGATCCCCAACGAGCTATCACAGGGGATGGAAATCAAGGGTTGGTCAAAGGCTTGGGTAAAATTGCTATATCACCTGACCACTCTATTTCCAATGTTTTTCTTATAGATTCTTTAGATTATAACTTGCTTTCAGTTTCGCAATTATGTAAAATGGGTTACAACTGTCTTTTTATAGATATAGGTGTTACTGTCTTTAGAAGAAGTGATGATTCAGTAGCGTTTAAGGGAGTGTTAGAGGGTCAGCTATACCTAGTAGATTTTGATAGAGCTGAACTCGACACTTGCTTAATTGCTAAGACTAACATGGGCTGGCTCTGGCATCGCCGACTAGCACATGTTGGAATGAAGAATCTTCACAAGCTTCTAAAGGGAGAACACATTTTGGGACTAACAAATGTTCATTTTGAGAAAGACAGGGTTTGTAGCGCATGTCAGGCAGGGAAGCAAGTTGGTGTTCATCATCCACACAAGAACATCATGACAACTGACAAGCCACTCGAGCTCCTACACATGGACCTATTCGGCCCGATAGCTTACATAAGCATCAGCAGGAGTAAGTATTGCCTAGTTATTGTGGATGATTATCTCGCTTCACTTGGGTATTCTTTTTGCAGGAAAAATTTCACACCCAAGAAACTCTAAAAGGATTCTTGAGACGGGCTCAAAATGAGTTCAGCTTGAGGATCAAGAAGATAAGAAGCGACAACGGGACGGAGTTCAAGAACTCACAAATCGAAGGCTTCCTTGAGGAGGAGGACATCAAGCATGAGTTCTCTTCTCCCTACACACCACAACAAAATGGTGTAGTGGAGAGGAAGAATAGAACTCTATTGGACATGGCAAGGACCATGCTTGATGAATACAAGACTTCAGATCGATTTTGGGCCGAGGCGGTCAACACCGCCTGCTACGCCATCAACCGGTTATATCTACACCGAATCCTCAAGAAGACATCATACGAACTCCTAATCGGTAAAAAGCCCAATGTTTCATATTTTAGAGTCTTTGGTAGCAAATGCTTTATTCTTGTTAAAAGAGGTAGAAAATCCAAATTTGCTCCTAAGGCTGTAGAAGGCTTTTTACTAGGATATGACTCAAACACAAGGGCATATAGAGTCTTTAACAAGTCCTCTGGACAAGTTGAAGTTTCTTGTGACATTGTGTTTGATGAGAATAACGACTCTCAAGTGGAGCAAGTTGATCTTGATGAGCTAGATGATGGAGAGGCTCCGTGCGTCGCGCTAAGGAACATGTCCATTGGGGATGTGTGTCCTAAGGAATCCGAAGAGTCTCCACAAGCACAAGATCAACCATCTTCCTCCATGCAAGCATCCCCACCAACTCAAGATGAGGATGAGGCTCAAGATGATGAAGAAGAAGATCAAGAAGTTGAGCCACCTCAAGAGGAGAGCAATGATCAAGGGGGAGATGCCCATGATCAAGATAAGGAAGATGAACAAGTTCCAAGGCCGCCACACCCAAGAGTCCACCAAGCAATTCAACGAGATCACCCAGTGAACACTATCCTCGGCGATATTCAGAAGGGGGTAACCTCTCGATCTCGTATTGCTTATTTTTGTGAACATTACTCTTTTGTTTCCTCTATTGAGCCACACAAGGTAGAGGAAGCACTTCAAGATTCGGATTGGGTGGTGGCGATGCAAGAGGAGCTCAACAACTTCACAAGGAATGAGGTATGGCATTTAGTTCCACGTCCTAACCAAAATGTTGTAGGAACCAAGTGGGTCTTCCGCAACAAGAAAGATGAGCATGGTGTGGTGACAAGGAACAAAGGCTGACTTGTGGCCAAGGGATATTCACAAGTCGAAGGTTTGGATTTCGGTGAAACCTATGCACCCGTAGCTAGGCTAGAATCAATTCACATTTTACTTGCCTATGCTACTTACCATGGCTTCAAGCTTTACCAAATGGACGTGAAGAGTGCCTTCCTCAACGGACCAATTAAGGAAGATGTCTATGTTGAGCAACCTCCCGGCTTTGAAGATAGTGAGTATCCTAATCACGTATATAAACTCTCTAAGGCGCTTTATGGGCTCAAGCAAGCCCCAAGAGCATGGTATGAATGCCTAAGAGATTTTCTTATCACTAATGGCTTCAAAGTCGGAAAGGACGATCCTACTTTATTTACTAAAACTCTTGCAAATGATTTGTTTGTATGCCAAATTTATGTTGATGATATAATATTTGGGTCTACTAACGAATCTACATGTGAGGAATTTAGTAGGATCATGACACAAAAATTCGAGATGTCCATGATGGGGGAGTTGAAGTACTTCTTAGGATTTCAAGTGAAGCAACTCCAAGAGGGCACCTTCATCAGCCAAACGAAGTATATTCTAGACATTCTAAACAACTTTGGGATGAAGGATGCCAAGCCCATCAAGACACCCATGGGAACTAATGGGCATCTCGACCTCGACACGGAAGGTAAATCCGTAGATCAAAAGGTATATCGGTCGATGATAGGTTCTTTACTCTATTTATGTGCATCTCGACCGGATATTATGCTTTCCGTATGCATGTGTGCAAGATTCCAAGCCGATCCTAAGGAAGCTCACCTTAGGGCCGTAAAACGAATCTTGAGATATTTAGTTTATACTCCTAAGTTTAGCCTTTGGTACCCTAGGGGATCCACATTTGATTTAATTGGTTATTCGGATGCCGATTGGGCGGGGTGTAAAATTAATAGAAAGAGCACATCGGGGACTTGCCAGTTCTTGGGAAGGTCTCTGGTGTCTTGGGCTTCAAAGAAGCAAAATTCTGTCGCTCTTTCTACCGCCGAGGCCGAGTATATTGCCGCAGGCCATTGTTGCGCGCAATTACTTTGGATGAGGCAAACCCTTAGGGACTATGGTTACAAATTAACCAAAGTTTCTCTTCTATGTGATAATGAGAGTGCAATCCGCATGGCGGATAATCCAGTTGAACATAGCCGCACTAAACACATAGCCATTCGGTATCATTTTCTAAGGGATCACCAACAAAAGAGGGATATCGAGATTGCATATATTAACACCAAAGAACAATTAGCCGATATCTTTACCAAGCCACTAGATGAACAAACATTTAACAAACTTAGGCATGAGCTAAATATTCTTGATTCTCGGAATTTCTTTTGATGTTTTTGCACACATAGCTCATTAATATACCTTTGATCATATCTATGACTAATGTGTTTTCAAGTGTATTTCAAACCAAGTCATAGATTGAAAGGGAATTGGAGTCTTCGGCGAAGACAAAGGCTTCCACTCCACTCCGTCAAATTACTCATCCTTCACCGTCGCTCCATGCAACTCTCCAACTTTGGTATAATATTCACTCTTATGTTATTTACCATAGGGAGAGAAAGAAAAAGGGCTTATATTTCACTCAAGTATCCGTTTTTGGCGATTCATGCCAAAGGGGGAGAAAGTATTAGCCCAAAGCAAAAGGACCGCACCACCACCAATTTTCAAAAATTTGAGTTAAGAAAAGATTTTTCAATTGGTGATTTTCAATCGATATCTTATTTTTGATAGAATTTCAAATTGATACAACCCTTTCAAAACTAATATCTAAAACCCTCTTGAACACTAAGAGGAGGATTTGATTGAGGGGGAGTTTTGTTTAGTCAAAGGAAAAGCATTTGAAACAGGGGGAGAAAATTTCAAATCTTGAAAATGCTTCTCAAAATCTTATTCATTTACCTTTGGCTATTTGCAAAAGGACTTTGAAAAGAATTTACAAAAGAATTTGCAAAAACAAAACATGTGGTGCAAGTGTGGTCCAAAATGTTAAAAATAAAGAAACAATCCATGCATATCTTATGAGAATATTTATTGGTTCAATTCTAAGTAACCTTTGCACTTACATTCTGCAAACTAGTTCAATTATGCACTTCTATATTTGCTTTGGTTTGTGTTGGCATCAATCACCAAAAAGGGGGAGATTGAAAGGGAAATAGGCTTACACCTTTTCCTAATTGATTTTGGTGGTTGAATTGCCAACACAAATAATTGAACTAACTAGTTTGATCTAGATTATGAGTTCTACAGGTGCCAAAGGTTCACAACAAACCAATAAAAAGACCGAGAAAGGACTCAAATATTGAGAGCTAAAGTCAGCCGAAGTGTGCCCTGGTCTGGCGCACCGGACTATCCGGTGCACCAGGGACTCCAACTCTGAACTGCTCACCTTCGGGAATTCTGGAGGCCGCTCCGCTATAATTCACCGGACTGTCCGGTGTAGCACCAGACAGTGTCCGGTGGGGCAGCAGACTATCCGGTGTGCCAGCGGGGCAACAACTACTTCGCGCCAATGGTCGTTTGCAGAAGGCATTAAATGCGCTACAGTGGGCGCCAGAGTCAGAGCAGAGCCAGATGGCGCACCGAACACTGAACAGTGCCTGTCCGGTGCACCACCGGACTGTCCGGTGGCCTAGAAGACAGAAGCTCCAACGGTCGGAATCCAACGGATAGGTGACGTGGCAGGCGCACCAGAAAGTGTCCGGTGGCGCACCGGACTGTCCGGTGCGCCATGCGATAACAGCCTTCACCAAACAGCTAGTTTGGTGGTTGGGGCTATAAATACCCCAACCACCCACCATTCATTGCATCCAAGTTTTCACACTTCCTACACCTTACAAGAGCTATAGCATTCAATACAAGACACACCAAAGAGATCAAACCCTCTCCCAAGTCCAAAGATCACCTCCAATCAAATAGTGACTAGTGAGAGAGTGACTTGTGTTCTTTTGAGCTCTTGTGCTTGGATTGCTTCTTTTTCTCATTCTTTCTTGTGATCAACTCAATTGTAACCAAGGCAAGAGACACCAATTGTGTGGTGGTCCTTGCTGGGACTTTGTGTCCCGTTTGATTGAGAAGAGAAGCTCACTCGGTCTAAGTGACCGTTTGAGAGAGGGAAAGGGTTGAAAGAGACCCGGTCTTTGTGACCACCTCAACAGGGAGTAGGTTTGCAAGAACCGAACCTCGGTAAAACAAATCCTTGTGTCTCACTCCTTATTTGCTTGCGATTTGTTTTTCACCCTCACTCTCGGACTCATTCATATTTCTAACGCTAACCCGACTTGTAGTTGTGCTTAAGTTTATAAATATCAGATTCGCCCTATTCACCCCCCTCTAGGCGACTTTCAACAATCTCTTTTCAATTCTTTGGATAAGAGGCAGGAACTGCTGAATTCTGGGTTTCGCAAGACCCAAAGGCAATCTGAGATAAGTGAACGACATTGCACCAATTTGGCAATTGAGAGTTCTTGAGAGGATCTCCATCTTCTCAGGATTAACATTTATGGGATACATATTGGATTTGTTATAGTTGACCTTTAGACTAGTGGAAGATGAAAATGAATTTAGAATTGCCTTAAGAAAGAATAATTGCTTCGGGCAGGCCTCCAATATCAAAAGAGTATCATCGGCATATTGCACAATAGGAAAATCCTGTTCACAAATATCAGGTAGAGGAAGCTAAAGCAGATTCAAATGTCTAGCCTTATTTATAATGCTCTGAAGAAGGTTAGCCGCCAAGACAAACAACAGTGGCGAAAGAGGATCTCCTTGTCTAACTCCTCGTTTGCAGAGAAAGGATTTCCCAGGGACTCCATTGAGTAACACCGAAGAAGTGCCAGAGTGTAGAATGTTCTGAACCCAGTTAATCCACTTAGAACCAAAACCTTTATGAGTCATGACCTGTAGAATCAGTTCATGTTCTAAAGTGTTAAATGCTTTTTCGAAATCCAGTTTTAGCACAATGATTTCTTTCTTTGAGGAATGACATAAGTGAATGTATTCATAGGCCCAAGCCAAGCAGTCCTGAATTTTTATGAAACCATATTGGTTCCTGTGAACTAACCGTGTCATGAATGATTGCAATCGATTTGCTAAAAGCTTCGTTAAAATTTTCATACTGTTGTTTAGTAACGAAATTGGCCTATAATCTCCTACTTTTTGCGGATTTTCCTTCTTCGGGATCAAAACAATGAAGGATACATTAATACTTCTCAGGCAAACCTCTTCTTGATAAAACTTTTCACAAAGATCATAGAAGTCTTGGGCAATGATGTGCCAACACTTTTTAATAAAGTTGGTGTTGAATCCATCAGGACCAGGGGATTTATCCGAAGGTAGTGATTTGATAATGTTGTCAATCTCCTTCTTAGTGAATGGGGAATCTAACCCTTGAAGATCTTCATTCCTGATTAAAAGTTCTGATAAATCAAAATCAATACCTAAGAAATCAGACGATCCCAATCTACTCTTCAAAGCTTCCCAAAGAAGATTTGATTTGTGATCATGCTCGAAATGAATTATCCCATTCTCATCATTCAATGAAGCAATTGAATTTCTTTTGTGTTTTACTGTGGCATGGGCATGAAAAAAACGAGAGCAAATATCTCCTTCAGTGGTCCACTTGTAGACGCCCGTTGCTTCCAATAAATTTTCTGAATATTTAGTAGTTCAGCCACTTTTTGTTGCAGAATATCTCTGAAATTCTATTCCTCAATAGAAAGATCACGATGTTCTTCAATATTGTCTATAAACTCTATTAGCAACTTGATATCTCTCACTGTTTTATCAATTTTTGGTAATGATCTCTGTCAATCCTTCAGAACCTTTCGAACAATCTTAAACTTGGCTGTTAAGTTTTTGGCTTTGTCAGGTAGGCATGGAAGTCCAAGCCACGTGGTTTGAAAGATATTCATGAATCCTTCAAATTCCAGCCAAAAGTTTTCAAACCTAAAAATCTTAGGTTTAGAGATCTTGGACTTAAAAAGAAATTAGGCAAGGCACATGGTCAGAGATGTCACGCAGCATCGTTTTGGCACATGTATCCAGATAAACTATCGACCATTCTTGCGAAATGAAAAACCAATCAAGTCTCTGGAGAAGGGGTTCCCGCTGTCTATTCGACCAGGTGTACGCTAAGCCATGAAGGGGAATTTCAACCAAATCTAAATTACTTATTGCTTCATTGAACTTCAACATTAAATTAATATCACCCCCAGCTTTATTCCTGTCTTCTATCCGACGGATTAAATTGAAATCCCCAAGAAGAAGCCAAAGCTTATCTGATGGCATAGAAATGTTATGAATCCAGCTGAGAAAATCTATTTTCCCTTGTGGAGTACAAGGTGCATAAATGTTTGTAATAATCCAAGAGCACGCCGATAAATTGGATGTGAATTCCACTGACTGAGCATAGTCATTTTGAAAGATGTCATTTCCTGTTAGTTTTGAACTTTTCCAGATGACAATTGAACCTCCCGAGTTCCCCACCGAAGGAACAAAAGCAAAAAAATCAAACTGATTAGGACAGAAGTTTTTTTAGGTAAACTGAATCAATAAGTTCCTTTTTGGTTTCTTGCAAGCAAATAACATCGCATCCATATCCCCGAATTGCACATCGAATGCCATTCCATTTAACATTGGAATTAATTCCTCTAACATTGTGACTCAGAACAGACCACTCCGAATAATTAACAGCATTTAAATTACTCATTGAGTAAACTTGAAGGTTTTGCGCCAGAAATAGACCCAAACCCAAGTACTGGGTGGGTAAAAAAGGTGCCAGACATCAAGCAAAAGAGTATCATAGAAATAAAACATGCACACCCAGGTGCCAGCCAAGGAACAAAGATTCCTTGAATTAACCAAACCAAAAGCACAGTATTTCAAAAGACAAAAGCCAGACTCCAAACAACACTTCTTCAACCTATTGTTTATCTTCTTCATTGGTATCTTCATTCTTCTTGTCGGCGTTTCGACCCCGGGGGGTCCCTGGACCGATGAGTAAATTATCGCCGCGTGTCCCAGCCCAGATGGGTCGGCGCGAGACGGAGCACAGAGGGGGGAAAACAGGGAGACGGGCGTAAAGGGGAAACCCACGGCCTTCGTGTTTGTCCCGCGCCCAGGTCGGGTGCGCTTGCAATAGGGGGTTACAAGCGTCCGCGCGGGAGGGAGCGAGAGGCCTGCACGCGCCGTCCCGTCCTCTCCGCGCGGCCAACCCTCCATACAAGAGCCCTGGACCTTCCTTTTATAGGCGTAAGGAGAGGGTCCAGGTGTACAATGGGGGATGTAGCAGTGTGCTAACGTGTCTAGCAGAGAGGAGCTAGCGCCCTAAGTACATGCCGTCGTGGCAGCTGGAGAGGTTTTGGCACCCTGTTCGTGTGATGTCGTGGTCGTCGGAGGAGCGTTGGAGCCTTGCGGAAGGACAGCTGTCGGGGCTATCGAGTCCTTGCTGACGTCTCCTTGCTTTCGTAAGGGGTTGAGCGCCGTCGTCGTCATGGAGCACGCGGGGCGCCATCATTATCTGTTTACCGGGGCGAGCCAGATGGGACGCCAGTCTTGTTCCCCGTAGCCAGAGCTAGCTAGGGGTAGGGTAATGATGGCCCCTCCTATGACGTGGTCGGTCCGAGCCCTAGGTCGGGCGAGGCGGAGGCTCCTCCGAGGTCGAGGTCGAGTCTGTCTTCCGAGGTCGAGGTCGAGTCCGAGCCCCTGGGTCGGGTGAGGCAGAGACCGTCGGCTGACGCCAGGGCTGAGTCCGAGCCCTAGGGTCGGGCGAGGCGGAGTTCGTCGTCTTCCGGGGCCGAGGCCGAGTCCGAACCCTGGGGTTGGGCGAGGCAGAGTTCGTCGTCTTCCAGGGCCGAGGCCGAGTCCGAGCCCTGGGGTCGGGCGAGGCGGAGTTCGTCGTCTTCCGGGGCCGAGGCCGAGTCCGAGCCCTGGGGTCGGGCGAGGCGGAGCTTCCTATGGCGCCCGAGGCCGGACTTGGCTGCCCTCAGCCTCACTCTATCGAGCGGCACAGCAGTCGGAGCGACGCAGGCGACACTGTCCTCTTGTCAGGTCGGTCAGTGGAGCGGCAAAGTGACTGCGGTCACTTCGGCTCTATCGACTGAGGGGCGCGCGTCAGGATAAGGTGTCAGGCCATCCTTGCATTAAATGCTTCTACGATACGGTCGGTTGGTGTGGCGATCTGGCCAAGGTTGCTTCTTGGCGAAGACTGGGCCTCGGGCGAGCCGAAGGTGTGTTCGTTGCTTGAGGGGGCCCTCGGGCGAGACGTGAATCCTCCGGGGTCGGCTGCCCTTGCCCGAGGCTGGGCTCGGGCGAGGCGAGATCGAGTCCCTTGAATGGACCGAGCCTTGACTTAATCGCACCCATCAGGCCTTTGCAGCTTTGTGCTGATGGGGGTTACCAGCTGAGATTAGGAGTCTTGGGGGTACCACTAATTATGGTCCCCGACAGTAGCCCCCGAGCCTCAAAGGGAGTGTTAATACTCGCTTGGAGGCTTTTGTCGCACTTTTTTGCAAGGGGACCGACCTTTCTCGGTTGCGTTTCGTTCTGGTGGGTGCGCGAGAGCGCACCCGCCGGGTGTAGCCCCCGAGGCCTCGGAGGAGTGGTTTGACTCCTTCGAGGTCTTAATGCGTTTCGTGATGCTTTGGCCGGTCTGGTTGTTCCCTCATGCGAACTGGCCGTAGCCCAGGCGCACAGTCGAGTCCCAAGTTCTCGGGCTGGTATGTTGACGTTGTCAACGGTTTGGCCGGAGCCAGGTTTGCGAGAGCAGCCCCCGAGCCTCCGCACAGAGCGAGAGGACGGTCAAGGACAGACTCGACTTTTTTACATATGCCCCTGCGTCGCCTTTCCGCAAGGAGGAGGGGGGGAAAGCGCCATGCTGCCCTCGGAGGGCGCCGAACATGGTGTCTCCAGTGAGTTGCTAACGGGTAATCCGAGTGGACGCCCGTGCCCCATTTGTTAGGGGTCGGCTAGTGGCCCGGAGGCGCGCTCCAAAAGTACCTGCGGGTGATTTGCCGGACTCGGTCCCCTTTTGACGGGGTCCGAGGGCTCGATGCCTCCCTCTGGTGGGATTCCGTTACAAAATCGTTCCCGTTGGTCTCGGAAATGTCCTAGGGTACCTCGGGAGCGTAGCCCGAGCCTTGGTTATGTATCAAACGTACCCAGGGTCATCCCTCGCTCTGCGTCTGAGGCGGTTGTCGAACCCTTCGAGGGCCAGCCTACGAACCCCTGATCAGTAGTGGGCGCGGAGCCCGAGTGGCCTGAGGCGGCCGTTGAACCCTTCCGAGGGGCCGGCCTTCGAACCTCTGACCAGTAGTGGGCGCGGAGCCCGAGCGCTCTGAGGCGGCTGTTGAACCCTTCCGAGGGGCCAGCCTTCGAACCTCTGATTAGTAGGGGGGCTCGGGGCCCGCTTCCTTCGTGGAGAAGGATCCCTTTCGGGGTATCCCCTTTCTCGGTCCCTGTCGTAAGAGAGAGAAAGAGGAAAAGGGTACGAAATCGAATGACGTGACGCACCTTTTTTGACGCGGTCATTATGGCGGAAGCGAAGCGTCGCCTGCTTCGCTTGCCAAAGGTGCCGCCTGTCCTGCTGCAGAGTTAATGCGACAGGACGAGTGGTTCGCGGGGCAGCCGTTGCGCGTGCACGAGCCGTTTGAGGAACGGAACACGGGCGCACCGTCTTCACGCTGTGGGAGAGGGTTCTCTCGCTGTCCCAGGAGGGGACGTGAGCTTGGCTGACGACTTGACCGCTGCTTCCGCCTGCCTGCCACCGCCATTACTGCCGGCCCATTTCTGGCCGTATCGACTGTCGCGCCTTCTCCCGCGGCCGATTGACCCATGACCGATGTGCTCGGTTGGCACTGTCGGGTCATGCGCAGGGTTGCCTCGAGTCGCGGTACTGGCTCCGCAGTCGAGGAGGCACGACAGTGGCGCGAGTGGCGGTGCAGTTTCTTATACGTAGCAACCGGCGCGCCGGTTACATGACGTGTGGGCCTAGGCCTCCATGCTGGACGCGTCGAAGTCGAAAGGGTGCGCCCCCTTGGTGCGGTTGCATGCTGCCTGCATGGAGGCCCGCCCTCTCGCCCGCTGGCCTAGGTGGAAGTGGAGGAATGCTCGTAACCGCTGGGCAGCTGTGCACACCGCGCGCGGCGGTTTGGCTTTTTTCCGCCCTGGGCCAGCTTGCATGACGCGTGGGACCCAGCCCCCGTGTCGTAGGGGGAGGACCTTGGAGCATGTTGGAGAAGACTCAGCCCGCGACGGCTGAGGACGTAAGTGGGGAGAGTTGCCTTTAAAAGGAGGGTGACCCCCTTGAAAGGCAACCATGTCTTTGCACTCCCCTCATGCATCGCGTCTTTCCACCTTCCGAGCCCCTGGATGGGGGGTGCCCATGGTTTTTCCGCCTCGTCGTTGTCGGAGGAACACAACTTCGTGGAAGTTGGTACCTTTCAGCCATCGTTCGGCTTCAAGGATTTTCATTGGATAGCCCGGCCGCATCCCCTCGCCGGTGGTCACCCAAGACGGTGACCACCAGTTCGATGGTGGGGAGAAGCGAGCCGGGCTGCGATCTTGGTCCCGCCCTCAGTTTCAAGGATCTTCATCATCCTGGCTGGGGTGGAGGCCGGGCTGAGCCGGAGCTCTACCTCCTGCGCGGGTCCGTTGGTCACCTTCTCCCTTAGCATTCAAGGGAGAGGGCGCTCACCGGCCTAGCGGGAGGGTCGGACTTCGACAACGCGGAGCTGGTCGGCGGCGAGCGTCGTCAGCTTCAGCGCGTTGGGCTCGCTGGCTCAGCTGGCTCTGGCTCGGCTCTCGGTGCCCCCTCCCGCCGCAAGAGCGGTTGTCGCGCCACGCGCACCGGAGGACCGCCCAAGACGTCGCGCGCTGCTAGGGCGGCGTTCGTGTTCTGGGGCTGTCCTGCCTTTGCCCCAGTACGGCGCCTCTGTGCGGAGGTCGGTGCTCCGCTCGTCCGAGAGGATCCGAGTGGGGATCTGCCGGTGGGCAGATGGCTTCTATCGTCGGTGCTGAGGTGGTGGCGGCTGAAGAAGTCCTCGTCGCCGACGGGATCACCGCCACCATCCTCGCTCCGGGCCTCCGGCTCTTTGGCTTTGATAGCTTGTCCTCACCCCTCGAGCGGAGACGTGGGCGAGGGCATTGTTGCAGCGGCGTCCGCCCTGAGGCCATCGCAGCCGCAGTTTGGCCACCTGGAGCGGAGGTCGTTGTCGCTGCTGCTGGAGCGGGCGGCGGTGAGCCACCTAGAGCCTGTCGCCCCGCAGGCTCTCCGGTGTGGAGGTTGTTCATTCCCGCGGGGGCGGAACCGGAGTCCCGTTTGTAATGGCACCTTGAGTGCCAGTGTCTTTTCATTGTGGTTGTCGGGGCCTAAACTTGTATGTATTTTTGGCACGAAGCCGTGTTTTTTCCTCATTTCGAGCACTAGGACCCGCCCGTCGGCTAACTGAACCGCTTAACCAAGTGTGAGTCGCCTCGTGCGAAGGTGACGAGTGAGGTATCCGTATCCCGGAGGCATAGGAGTCCCTCGGCTCGGTCGACCTTGCCGTCCGAGGCTTTTCTTACTTAGTTAAGGGAACCCTCGGCCGCTCTTCAATGAGCCGAAGCCGGAGGCAGCGATGTTAGCATGGACAGAGGTAGAGTTGGCTCGAAAAGAAGACTTCGTCGGCCGGAGCCTGGCCGGGCCGTCTGCTGGCGTGATCGACGCCGGAGTCGAGTTGCCGAGGCCACGAGCTGGGCTGGTGTCCTCAGGGGACAGCTGGCTGAGGCTTCGGGGCGGCCGGCCGAGCCGACTGCTCGGGCCGGATTCCTGGAGAAGATCCTGGCGGCGATGGCCCGGGCACAGTGCTGACATCGTCCTTCGGAGTGGAGATCCTTCGACCGCGTTGCCGTCCGAGGCTCGGTCGGACTTCGCTGAAGGTGGGGTTGACGCCGAGGGTGCTGCTGCTCCCCTTCCGTCGACGTCTGAGCCTTCAGGATTGGTTCATCTTGTAGTGTGCGTATGTTTTCTGCGGCCGCCGAGGCCCAAACATACTGTCGTCGTGTTTGTAAAGCTGCGTTTCTTTTCCTCCTGTTTCGAGTATCTGGACTCATTTGTCGGTAACAGAATTGTTTGTCCGAGCGAGAGTTACTTTTCACGGAAGGTGATGAGTGAGGTATCCGTATCCCGGAGGCATAGGAGTCCCTCGGCTCGGTCGTCCTTGCCGCTTACGTGTACTCTTACTCGTCCGTAGGATTCTACTATCGATATAGTCGAGAAGGCCCGAAAAATCGTTTCGGCAAAAGAGTTTTCGAGCATGAAGACTTGTTCGGTCCGCGGAATCGCTTATCCGAGTGTGAGTTACTTATCGCAGAAGGTGATGAGTGAGGTATCTGTATCCCGGAGGCGTAGGAGTCCCTCGGCTCGGTCAGTCTTGGCTGCTTACATGTACTCCATCGTTTTCAGGATCCCACTTTCGAAGTAGTCGAAAAGCACGAAAGACGTTCTGACGGAAAAGATCTTTTCCGAGGAAAATTTTGACGCAGAGGGGGTTCTCCCCTTCTAGCCCCTGAGGGAGGGTCGGGCTTTGCCAAGGCAAGGCTGACCCTTCCTTGATGGTTAGACTTTGTGTGTGAACGAGGTGTACGAACAAATTGAAAGCATCTTAAGGGTAGAAGCGACGTAGCTGTCGGATGTTCCAAGCGTTGTTGTAGACCTCGCCTTGACTGTTGGCCAGCTTGTACGTCCTGGGCTTCAGAACCTTGGCGATGACGAATGGCCCTTCACAGGGAGGCGTGAGCTTGTGCCGCCCTCGGGCATCTTGTCGCAGCCGAAGCACCAAGTCGCCCACCTGGAGGTCTCGGGACCGAACCCCTCGGGCGTGGTAGCGTCGCAGGGACTGCTGATACCGCGCCGAGTGTAGTAAGGCCATGTCCCAAGCCTCTTCCAGCTGGTCCAGTGAGTCTTCTCGGTTAGCCCGATTGCTTTGGTCGTCGTAGGCCCTCGCCCTCGGGGAACCGTATTCTAAGTCTGTGGGCAAGATGGCCTCGGCCCCATAGACTAGAAAGAACGGTGTGAAGCCCGTGGCTCGGCTCGGCGTTGTCCTCAGACTACAGACCACCGAGGGAGCTCCTTCATCCATCGCCTGCCGAACTTGTTGAGGTCGTTGTAGATCCGTGGCTTGAGTCCTTGCAGAATCATGCCGTTGGCACGTTCTACTTGCCCATTCGTCATGGGGTGAGCCACAGCGGCCCAGTCCACCCGGATGTGATGATCCTCGTAGAAGTCCAGGAACTTTCTGCCGGTGAACTGGGTGCCGTTGTCGCTGATGATGGAGTTTGGGACCCCAAAGCGATGGATGATGTTGGTGAAGAATGCCACCGCCTGTTCGGACCTGATGCTGTTTAGGGGTCGGTCCTCGATCCACTTGGAGAATTTGTCGATGGCGACCAACAGGTGCGTGTAGCCCCCAGGTGCCTTCTGCAAGGGACCGACGAGGTCCAGGCCCCACACAGCAAACGACTAGGTGATGGGTATTGTCTGCAGAGCCTGAGCGGGCAGGTGGGTCTGCCTTGCGTAGAATTGACACCCTTGGCAGGTGCGGACAATTCTAGTGGCGTTGGCCACCGCGGTCGGCCAGTAGAAACCTTGTCGGAAGGCATTTCCAACAAGGGCTCGAGGCGCGGCGTGATGACCGCAAGCCCCCGAGTGTATTTCTTGTAAGAGCTCCTGGCCTTCGGCGATGGATATGCATCGCTGGAGGATGCCTGAGGGGCTGCGGTGGTAGAGCTCCTTCCCGTCCCCCAGCAAGACGAATGACTTGGCGCACCGCGCCAATCGCCGAGCTTCGGCTCGGTCGAGGGGTAGCTCTCCTCGGTGGAGATATTGCAGGTACGGGGTCTGCCAGTTCCGATTTGGCGTGACCCCGCTCCGCTCTTCCTCGACGCGCAGTGCCTCACCCTCGGGGGCCGAGGGTGCCTCGGGCTAGGCCGAGGCCTTCTCGGGCTCGGGCGTGTCGTCGGTCTTGACTGAGGGTTGATGTAGGTCTCGGGAGAAGACGTCCGGGGGAACCGTTGTTCGCCCTAAGGCTATCTTAGCCAGCTCATCCGCAGTCTCGTTGTATCATCGGGCAACGTGGTTGAGCTCGAGCCCGTAGAACTTGTCTTCTAGGCGCCGAACCTCGTCGTAATAGGCTTCCAACTTCGGGTTGCGGCAGTGGGAGTTCTTCATGACTTGGTCGATGACAAGCTGCGAGTCACCGCGAGCGCCAAGGCGTCGGACCCCTAGCTCGATGGCGATGCGCAACCCATTGACCAGAGCCTCGTACTCAGCCACGTTGTTGGACGCCAGAAAATGGAGGCGCATCACGTAGCGGAGGTGTTTCCCGAGGGGCGAGATGAAGAGCAGGCCCGTGCCTGCCCCCGTTTTCATCAGCGACCCGTCGAAAACATGGTCCAGAGTTCCGGTTGGATCGGAGCCGCTGGAAGCTGGGTGTCGACCCATTCAGCCACAAAGTCCGCCAAGACTTGGGACTTGATGGCCTTCCGAGGGGCGAACGAGATTGTCTCGCCCATGATTTCCACCGCCCACTTTGCAATCCTACCCGAGGCCTCTCGGCACTGGATGATCTCCCCCAGTGGGAAGGATGACACCACAGTCGCCGAATGAGACTCGAAGTAGTGTCGCAACTTCCGCCGCGTCAGAATCACCGCGTACAACAGCTTCTGAATTTGTGGGTAGCGGATCTTGGTCTCGGACAGTACTTCACTAATGAAGTAGACCGGCCTCTGGACGGGCAATGCATGCCCCTCTTCTCGTCTCTCAACCACGATCGCGGCGCTGACCACCTGAGTGGTAGCGGCGACGTAGATCAAGAGGGCTTCTCCGGCAGCAGGGGGCACCAAGATGGGTGCGTTCGTGAGGAGCGCCTTTAGGTTCCCAAGGGCTTCCTCGGCTTCGGGGGTCCAAGTGAAGCACTCGGCCTTTCTTAAGAGGCGGTACATGGGTAGGCCTCTTTCGCCGAGGTGCGAGATGAAGCGGTTCAGAGCCGCAAGGCATCCCATGACCCTCTGTACGCCTTTCAAGTCCTTGATGGGCCCCATGTTGGTGATGGCCGCGATTTTCTCCGGGTTGGCCTCGATGCCCCGCTCGGAGACGATGAACCCCAAGAGCATGCCTCGGGGTACTCCGAAGACGCACTTCTCGGGATTGAGTTTTACACCTTTCGCCTTGAGACATCGGAATGTCGTTTCAAGGTCGGAAAGGAGGTCGGAGGCTTTCCTCATCTTGACTATGATGCCATCAACGTAAGCCTCGACCGTTCGACCGATGTGTTGGCCGAACACATGGTTCATGCACCTTTGGTATGTCGCACCCGCATTCCTCAAATTAAACGGCATAGTAACGTAGCAGTACATGCCAAAAGGTGTGATGAAAGAAGTCGCGAGCTGGTTGGACTCTTTCATCCTGATTTGGTGATACCCTGAGTAGGCATCGAGGAAAGACAGGGTTTCGCACCCAGCAGTGGAATCCACGATTTGATCGATGCGAGGCAGAGGATAGGGAACTTTCGGACATGCTTTGTTCAGACCAGTGTAGTCTACACACATCCACCATTTCCCTCCTTTCTTTCTCACAAGCACAGGGTTGGCAAGCCATTCGGGATGGAATACCTCTTTGATGAACCCTGCTGCCATCAGCTTGTGGATCTCCTCGCCTATGGCTCTGCGCTTTTCTTCGTCGAATCGGCGCAGAGGCTGCTTCACGGGTCGGGCTCCAGCTCGGATATCCAGTGAGTGCTCGGCGACCTCCCTCGGTATGCCAGGCATGTCCGAGGGACTCCACGCAAAGACTTCGGCGTTTGCGCGGAGAAAGTCGATGAGCACCGCTTCCTATTTGGGGTTGAGCTTGGAGCCGATCTGTATCTGCTTGGAGGCGTCGCTGCTGGGGTCGAGAGGGACGGATTTGACCGTCTCTGCTGGCTCGAAGTTGCCGGCATGGCGCTTCACATCTGGCGCCTCCTTGGAGAGGCTCTCCAGGTCGGCGATGAGGGCCTTAGATTCGGCGAGGGCCTCGGCATACTCCACGCACTCCACGTCACATTCGTACGCGTGCCGGTACGTGGGACCGACAGTGATGACCCCGTTGGGGCCCGACATCTTGAGCTTGAGGTAGGTGTAGTTGGGGACGACCATGAACTTGGCGTAGCATGGCCTCCCCAGCACTGCGTGGTAGGTTCCTCGGAACCCGACCACCTCGAACGTGAGGGTTTCCCTTCGGAAGTTGGAGGGAGTCCCAAAGCAGACGGGTAGATCGAGTTGTCCGAGGGTCTGGACGCGTTTCCCGGGGATGATCCCGTGAAAAGGCAGACTGTCGGCACGCGGTCGGGGTGGTCGCCCTAGTCGAAGGTGATGGGCTTGTCGGACCAGTCTAGGTAGACTGGCGCCACCACCTTTACCGAGCAGACCTCCCGACGCTCTTGCTTGCGGTGCCGAGCCGAGGCATTCGCCACTTGCCCACCGTAGATCATGAAGTAGTCGTGGACCTCGGGGAACTCCCCTGCCTTGTGATCCTCCTTCTTATCGTCGTTGTGGGCCCTGCCACCTTCCGCAGGTGGCCCGGCCCTGTGAAAGTGGCGCCGAAGCATGGCACACTCCTCAAGGGTGTGCTTGACAGGCCCCTGATGATAGGGGCATGACTCCTTGAGCATCTTGTCGAAGAGATTGGCGCCTCCGGGAGGTTTCCGAGGGTTCTTGTACTCAGCGGCGACGACAAGGTCCGCGTCTGCGGCGTCACGTTTCGCTTGTGACTTCTTCTTGCCTTTCTTCTTGGTGCCGCGCTGAGTGGACGCCTCGGGGACATCTTCCGGCTGGCGGCCCTGGGGCTGCTTGTCCTTCCAGAAGATGGCCTCAACCGCCTCCTAGCCAGAGGCGAACTTGGTGGCGATGTCCATCAGCTTGCTCGCCCTGGTGGGGGTCTTGCGAACCAGCTTGCTCACCAGGTCGCGGCAGGTGGTGCCGGCGAGGAACATGCCGATGACGTCTGAGTCGGTGACGTTGGGTAGCTCGGTGCGCTGCTTCGAGAATCGCCGGATGTAGTCCGGAGAGACTCTCCTGGCTGCTGGCGGCAGCTTCGGAGATCCCAGGAGTTCCCAGGGCGCACGTACGTGCCCTGGAAGTTGCCGGCGAAGGCTTGGACCAGGTCGTCCCAGTTGGAGATCTGCCCCAGAGGCAGGTGCTCCAACCAGGCTCGAGCGGTGTCGGAGAGGAACAGGGGGAGGTTGCGGATGATGAGGTTGTCATCGTCTGTTCCACCCAGGTGGCAGGCCAGCCGGTAGTCCGCGAGCCACAGTTCCGGCCTCGTCTCCCCCGAGTACTTTGTGATAGTAGTCGGGGTTCGGAACCGGGTTGGGAACAGCGCCCGTCGTATGGCCCGGCTGAAAGCCTGCGGACCGGGTGGTTCGGGCGAAGGACTCCGATCCTCCCCGCTGTCGTAGCGTCCCCCACGCCTGGGGTGGTAGCCTCGGCGCACCCTCTCGTCGAGGTGGGTTTGACGGTTGCAGTGGTGCTGCTCGTTGCCAAGGCGACCCGGGGCCGCAGGCGCTGTGTTGCGCGTGCGCCCGGTGTGGACCGAGGCTTCCTGCATAAATCGGGAAGTCGCGGCGCGATGCTCCGAGGGGTAGCCCTGCCTTCGGGAGGCAGAGCTTTCGGCCTGTCGGACCGTGACATCCTCCAGGAGATTCTTGAGCTCCCCCTGGATACGCCGCCCTTCGGTGGTTGATGGCTCCGGCATCGCGCAGAGAAGTATTGCCGCTGCAGCCAAGTTCTGGCCGACCCCACTAGAAGCCGGCGGCGGCCTTGCCCTGACATCATCGGTGATGCAGTGCTAGATGCCCTGGGGTAGATGACGCGCTTCTTCGGCTGGAGCTTGGCCTGCCCATTCCTGCCCGATGTCCCGACGGAACGGCTCAAGTGTTCCTGCTCCCTCGTCGAGCCTGGCCTGCATCTCGCGGATTTGCTCGAGCTGTGCGTCCTGACCCCCCGTAGGGACTGGGACCACAGCTAGCTCCCGAAGGATGTCAACGCGAGGCGCAGGCCTAGGTGGATCACCGTTTCCCGGTATACCAAGATGGTTGCCTTCGCCGGGACCCCCTAGATCGACGTGGAAACATTCACGACTTGGGCCGCAGTCCTTGTCGCCGAAGCTGTGGCTACCGTCGGAACAGTCGGAAAGGCAGTAGTCACATGCGGTCATGAAGTCCCGCATGGCACTAGGGTTGCCAAGTCCGGAGAAAATCCCAACGAAAGTCGGGCTCGTCATCTTCCTCGGAACCTGAGGGCCCGTAGGTCGAGACGGCTGTCAGCCGGTCCTAGGGTGACCGCACACCGTACCCCGGAGGGTTTGGACACGCCTCTATGAAGGCTTCCACCGAAGCGAAGTCGCTTGGTGGGTCGAGGCTGAATCCAAAAGGCACGAGATGGGAATCGGTCGGTACCTCCTGGTCGACGGGCGGTGACGAAGTCGCGTCAGGGGCAGACTGCACCATCGTCTCGGGTACGAGGGTGACACCCAGCAAGTCCTTTGCGAGTGTGCTGGCATCGTCTGTCCGCTTGGAGTTGGCATGTTGCGGGGAAACAACGCTCGTCTTCGTCTCAGACGCAAGGTCGACGCTCGACGTGTCCCCCGTTGGGGCGCCGACGCCGTCGACTCGCTCGACAGCCGACGAGGTGCCGCCTCCTGCTTGGCCTTGGTTGCCCCGCCTCCTCCTACGTCGGTGGGGGAGGCGACGGGACAAACCCGAATGTTGTTCTTCCGCCACGTGGGAAAGACGTCGTCGATTCCGCCGCTGGCAGGCGGGTTGTCGGCCGCCATTGTCGCTGTCACGTGGCGGGGGAAGGAGCATCATGTCGTAGCTGTCGTCGAGGGACATGAACTCTAGACTCCCGAAATGGAGCACCATACTAGGCTGGAAAGGTTGCTGGAGACTACCCATCTGGAGCTTGACAGGAAGCTATTCGTCAACACGCAGCAGGCCCCTACCTGGCGCGCCAACTGTCGGCGTTTCGACCCCGGGGGGTCCCTGGACCGACGAGTAAATTGTCGCCGCATGTCCCAGCCCAGATGGGTCGGCGCGAGACGGAGCACGGAGGGGGGAAAACAGGGAGACGGGCGTAAAGGGGAAACCCACGGCCTTCGTGTTTGTCCCGCGCCCAGGTCGGGTGCGCTTGCAGTAGGGGGTTACAAGCGTCCGCGCGGGAGGGAGCGAGAGGCCTGCATGCGCCGTTCTGTCCTCTCCGCGCGGCCAACCCTCCATACGAGAGCCCTGGACCTTCCTTTTATAGGCGTAAGGAGAGGGTCTAGGTGTACAATGGGGGATGTAGCAGTGTGCTAACGTGTCTAGCAGAGAGGAGCTAGCGCCCTAAGTACATGCCGTCGTGGCAGCTGGAGAGGTTTTGGCACCCTGTTCGTGTGATGTCGTGGGCGTCGGAGGAGCGTTGGAGCCTTGCGGAAGGACAGCTGTCGGGGCTATCGAGTCCTTGCTGACGTCTCCTTGCTTTCGTAAGGGGTTGAGTGCCGTCGTCGTCATGGAGCACGCGGGGCGCCATCATTATCTGTTTATCGGGGCGAGCCAGATGGGACACCGGTCTTGTTCCCCGTAGCCAGAGCTAGCTAGGGGTAGGGTAATGATGGCCCCTCCTGTGACGTGGTCGGTCCGAGCCCTGGGTCGGGCGAGGCGGAGGCTCCTCCGAGGTCGAGGTCGAGTCTGTCTTCCGAGGTCGACGTCGAGTCCGAGCCCCTTGGTCGGGCGAGGCGGAGACCGTCGGCTGAGGCCAGGGCTGAGTCCAAGCCCTAGGGTCGGGCGAGGCGGAGTTCGTCGTCTTCCTGGGCCGAGGCCGAGTCCGAACCCTGGGGTCGGGCGAGGCGGAGTTCGTCGTCTTCCGGGGCTGAGGCCGAGTCCGAGCCCTGGGGTCGGGCGAGGCGGAGTTCGTCGTCTTCCGGGGCCGAGGCCGAGTCCGAGCCCTGGGGTCGGGCGAGGTGGATCTTCCTATGGCACCCGAGGCCGGACTTGGCTGCCGTCAGCCTCACTCTGTCGAGCGGCACAACAGTCGGAGCGACGCAGGTGGCACTGTCCTCTTGTCAGGTCGGTCAGTGGAGCGGCAAAGTTACTGCGGTCACTTCGGCTCTGTCGACTGAGGGGCGCGCGTCAGGATAAGGTGTCAGGCCATCCTTGTATTAAATGCTTCTGTGATACAGTCGGTTGGTGTGGCGATCTGGCCAAGGTTGCTTCTTGGCGAAGACTGGGCCACGGGCGAGCCGAAGGTGTGTTCGTTGCTTGAGGGGGCCCTTGGGCGAGACGTGAATCCTCCGGGGTCGGCTGCCCTTGCCCGAGGCTGGGCTCGGGCGAGGCGAGATTGAGTCCCTTGAATGGATCGAGCCTTGACTTAATCGCACCCATTAGGCCTTTGCAGCTTTGTGCTGATGGGGGTTACCAGCTGAGATTAGGAGTCTTGGGGGTACCCCTAATTATGGTCCCCGACACTTCTCATTTTCCTTATCCTTTCTGCTCGTCCTCTTTTGACCAACAGATCCTGATGAAGATTTCTTCATCTTCAAATTGTTATCAGATAATTCTTTGTCTGACATGTTACAGAACTTGGTCCCCAGATTCCAGATCACCTTGGAAGACAGAGATGGGGGACCATCAAAGTTATGATGGCACATCAGGCAGTTCCTTTTCGGGCAAGCACCTTGTCTGAACCCAGCTCGTGAGTCCTTCAGGCGCTTACTCCTTATGAGCTCTGATTCCATAATGATTGGTGCAGGGACATCACAGCTATTCTTTTCCTGTCCCGTGTTTGTTGACTGGGAATTCTCTGAAAGAACATCTTCTAGGAATTTATCTTTCGGGCATTCCATAGGAATGGCAAAAGATAAGGACTCAAGTTCCGGCTCCAGCCATATTGGAGGAATTTCTTATGACAAGAAGGACTTTGACCAACTGAAGGCTTCAGGTTGAAGCAAATTTGAGAGGAAGAAGGGTGCCCATTTTTTTGGAATCTTCACTGAAATGTCTGGGGTTTCTGCAGGAGCAAAATACTTGGCCCAAATCCTGTAAAGCTGAGCAGACCTTTTCCTCTCCATGTGCATCTGAAACACTGGATCTGGTTGCCACTCCTGAGTGAGCATGAAGTTCATTTCCAAATTCTGAAAGAATTGATTATTGTTTGGCCCCCCATCTTGGGCCTGTGGTGGCTGGCCAGCATTAACAGGAGGAGGAGCCATCTGAATAACTGGGCCATCAACCTCTTGTGGCACATTAAAAGGGGCAACATTGAAAGTGAGCCCATCCCCTAGCAACACAGGTCCATCTTCTAAAATGTGGCCATTCTAGAGGGGAGCATCCTGAATGGGACCAATGGAGCTGTCCGATGACAAGCTCGAGTGTTGGTTGCTGAGTTGCTGTTCATCCAGTTGAATGTGCTGTTCATCTGGTTGAATGGGCTGTGGGATCTGCTGATTTGGTTGAATGTTTTCTATCCATTGATCCTAATCCCCCTGAACATTGTCCTCTTGGTGGGCCGGCAAATCTCCTCCCAAAAAGGATCCGGCGGGAAATTGAGGCCGAGACCATCCGATGGCATAGGTTGACCCAGACCAAAAAAACCAAAGGAAGCTGCTGACCATCTTCCGGAGCATGCAGAATTGGGTCCTCGTCTTGAGCTTGCCCTCCAAGCATGTTTTGTTGGATTATTTCACACTGGACTGTCCATGAATCTCCAACGAAACCATCTGCTTCCGAAAAAACAATGAACTGAGGGACTTCTTCAAGGGATGTGACACGGACACGAAGCAATGTCCTGGTCACATTATGTCGATCCTCCTCCCAAAGAATCAACCTGCCAAACGAACCAATAACTGCTTGCAAGTACTCTAAGGAACGATAATCCAGAGGAAAACCTAGTAACATGAGCCAACATTCACGGATGAAAAAAGAGCCCGGTGATTCCAGGCGTCATTATGACGAAGAGCAGTGAAAGTAGCATCCAAATATTGTTGAGGGCCAAGCAAAACAAGGTTATCACGCTCCAAAACACTGTAAAACTGCACCAACACCTGCCCCAAGTGAGAGCGCTAAATATCTCTCACCCCAACCCTTCGATGTTCCACTAAATATTCTCTAATCACATCTCTGACCGCAAGGAATAAGACCTCATGCGCAGGTAAAGGATGGATATTAATAATCGCCCAATCCTCATGCATTGGCGGGAGTCTCCGTGAGACTGACCTGACCATGATTTCGCGATGCTGGACCGCCATGGCGCTGAAGCCTGGCGGGAGGAAAGGCTCCGAGTCGACACGTCGGTACGCCATTGCAAGTTTTTCCGAAGGTCGCCGGCGAACAAGAGGCAAAGGAGCGGTTTGGGGTTTTGGTGAAGTGACACCCAGCGAGAGCTCCAAGGACACTATAGGTGTTTGTTCGTATTTTTTTAATAAAACCGCCCTGGCGAACTCTTCGAAGCAACCAAACTTGGGGGGAGACCCAACTGTCAGAGACCCCGGGGTAGGGCGGAACCAGGAACTGCAATCCAGGAAATTTGACGTCCCTTCCAAAATGCAACTGTTCTCAAAGGAAGGGAACGAAGAAAGGGGAAATCCGAAATCCGTTTTCTTAAAATTGCAGAATAATTCCAGATGTCCCTGAACTTAACAAAAATGGCATTGGAAAGCCGAGGGAACCACACCAGACAAACCAGTCGTCACAGAGATGTTTGAGGCCAAAAACCCAGGCCCAGACGTGAAAGGCCCATTCCGCAAAATGGGCCGCCATTGAAGCTTACGGGCCCTAGATAGACCAGAATTTGAATTTGAAAAATGGCGAACATCGCGCCCATGACGACCGCGTCTAATCATGCCTCCATTATGATTAGAGTAACTCACCGAGGGAGAAATCCGGCGAGAAGGAATGTTCATCGAAATTGTCGAGTTCTTCGCTATGAATGAATTCCGAGAGCCCCGAAATCTTGAAGGAGGTCCCAATCTCTTGAATACGGAAAGCCTTGACGCATCAAAATTCCCAGAGGAGTGGGAAAGCATCTTATTGCGATGAATTGGGATAACATTTGCACCAGATAACGGAGGAAGCTTAACAATATTGGCAAAATAAATTTTCTTCTTGCCCTTAACAATCCACCAATTGGCATTTTCCTCCTGAATAAATTGCCTGTATTCATAGGTCCAATTCGGTCCACCATGATTCCAAAGATTGAAGAAAGCCCTGAATTCCGAGCGATCAATGCATTTAGAATTATAGATATGAAAACCAACGGCCTTGGAGGAAACTGAGAAACAAAACACCCGATCAGCAAGCTGAGAGACATTGAAGCCCTTTGCAAAACCACCCAGAGCAGCTTGAAGAAGATGGCCCACTGCAACCGTGTTAAGCTTGAAGATGCAGCGACTAAAAGAAATGACCAACCAAAATGTCGACAAAATATCCGGACTTCCAGGACACACTGGAGAAGCTAAGCGGCGCCTAATATCATCCTCGAAGATTAATCCCGGTCGAAAATCCAATTTTGCCAAATCCATCCAGAATAAGCGAAGAAGACCAAGAAGGAGAGGAGATGGGAGCAGAACAGCACCACGAAGCAATACAAACCCAAGAGCCAATTGAAGATGAAGAGAACGCTACTAACAATCGAGATCCATCCGCCATAAACCTCCGTTGAGTAGGCGAGCGGCCGACTTCTGCGACGGTGTCGCCATCGACATCAACCTCAGCAAGCCGCCCGGCGGCGGGAAACGGCACGACGGCTGGGCCAGCCGGGGCACCGTCGTGACCGCGACCAAGGAGAAGAAGGTCATAGAGACGTCGCGCGGATCCATTTCGTACGCCTGTGTTAGTCCCTGTTGTGCTATCACCTTGGAACTCTTCACCACTAGGCTAGCCGAACCTGAAGATGTCTGCCTTCCTGCCCTTTATTTAAGTGCTGGTTCGGTGAAGATTTCCCTCTGCCCTGGTGTTCTAGCCAAAGCTTGCAGTGGTGTGAGGGATTCATGTGTATTGCAAGCCAAAGCTCCTCTCCCACTGCCACCAAGTTGGCATTGTCCAGAGCTGTGTGCGCTGTCTTTCTGTGTTTGTGATGACCACAGCCACCAGGTTCACCACACCATAGCCAGAACATTCTAGGGAGTTGCTGGCCTGTATGAAGCTTGTTCCGCAATCATCTCAGGTTAGTGAAACTCACACCATTTACTACTTGAACTCTACCACTATTGGTTGCCTAGAACTAGGTGTGAAATTTGCTCAAACATAGGCTGTCAGATTTCAGACTTAGTGCAAATTCAGAGTCTGAATTTGTATGTTTTGGTGCAACTTTGGAGCTCTTTGCTGCTCTATCCATAGAGTTATAGCGTATGGCCACTATAATAAAGTTGTAGATCTGTTATTGGAGTAACTAAAGAATATCACCTCATCCTTGCTGGCTGCCCTAGTATGATTGAGTTGTGATATTAGAGTATTTAGCTCTCTTAAGGTTTTGTTAGTTTTTGTGTGAACCATTAGAGAGGTGTAAGTCTTGCGATGTTTCTTAATATTTTCTTTTCAAGTTGCATAAGCATAAACATCCATGATCATGTCATTTCATATAGAACTCCTCGCAGAAGGAGTGAAGATTCAAGCTGAAGTGGTGACTGAAGAGGAATCTACTCCAGTGGCTGCTGATCAAGTGGAGGAGCCATCTAACTGCGGTTTAATAGAGGGATCGAGTACCTATTCACTGCAATAAGGCAAGCCCCGGTGCATGCAACCCCTTCCTTGTGTTTTAAATGATTTTTACACACTTTAAGTCTAGTGAAATGTGCATTAAGTTTATAGGAATTATTTGAAAACTATTTGATGCATCGACTACCTTGATATCCATTCCTGTTATAGATACTTCTGGTGAACTATCAAATATGATTTACAAAAATGCTTAGCCCTGCTTAGATCTTGTGGATAGAGGTTGTCTTTTGCAATAATGCCTAGCTCAGGGGTTATCCTGAGAAAGGATGGCTTCTACCTACAAGAATATTTTCATTGGGAGCATGATGGGATCTTACTGCAAAGTTCCTTATAATGCTCTTTTCATCCTAAGGAACACAAAACAATCCTAAGGGTGGAAGTACTTAACTCGAGACTTGGGTTAGGAACAGGTGATGCTCCACCTAGGTTAATTAAGGATTGGATGCGTATGTAGGCATGTATGATCAAGGACTATCTTAACTAGCCATATGCCCTGGATATGGGACAGGGTAAGCTTGAACCCGGCTATTCCATACATGAAAAGACAATCACACACTAGGAGTGGAGAGATGGCGAGAGTGGCACGTACCCTCCTGGCAAAGGACCGCCTAAAAAGGGTGGTGTGCTCTCGGGTGGCGCGGACCTGTTCATGCAGTGGAGGATCCGTGGGAATGGTAGACATATGCAAGAGTTACGAGAAACATATGTCGTGTGGTTAGAGATCCTCAGCTGAGTAAATCGATTTGGATCGCCGTTATACCCCAGACAGTGGAGACTTGATCTCTGACCTGCAACCTAAGTCAGGATGTAAACATTATGAATAAAAATGATGTTGTATTGATGAGATGATGAATTTAGACTAGATGCAAACAAGGTCAAGTAATACCTAACCTGACAAAAAATGTTGAAAGTAAGGACTCACTTTTAGAAAGCTTTTCTGCAAAATGTCTAAGTTGATTCTTGCTAAAAGCCTCTCCTTGATTCCTAAATCCAGCATATCCTTGAGAGTCATTTTTCCTTAGTCGGGTAAGACTTGTGAAAGTACATTCCATACTCAGGGTTTTTGAACCCATGTTGTTGTAGGTGATGAGGAGTACTCTAGGTGTTCCTGAGGCTCGAGGGTGTTTCCAGTTCTGAAGGAGAATTAGTTAGGCTTGTGTATAAGCTTTGGAAGGTTCCTACCTTCCTGCTATTATTGTAAGTTATGCACTTTGAGTATATCAGGACTTGTAATAAATGTAACTCTTCCTATGTAATAACCTTCAGTTTTAGAAATGAAAACAATATTTTTGTAAAGTCTTCCGCTCTTATCTCCGAACTGTGTGTATCGAATGTGATTACTGTAATATGCATGTATGGTGGGAGATCCTTGGGATGATGAGTTCAAGTTGTTGAACTCATGATAGCCTTGTTAAGTTACCCGGTACATGTGCATAGCCATCTGAGGCCATCAAGGCAAGGATTGGTGCATGTGGGCCCGATAACTTGGGAGGGCTGCCACAGAGTGGTATCGGAGCGATCCCCCATTAGCATGGATATTAAAGTAATCCTTTGATAGACTTCAAAAGGATTTTGAGTCCAAACTATTTTGGAACAACTTGAGAATATGATCAAATCCTGATAGTCAAAGTGCAAATAGTATATAGTTATGTTAAGAACCATAAGGTGGCTTAGTTTAGGATGCTAACCACTAACCCACAACTATAATGCAATTTTTTGCAGGTACACTAACTAAACCCTAGGAAAGTGCGACTAGTGATAAATAACAGAGTTAGTAGGTATGGCACCGCTATAGAACATGATAGCCACTATATGTTGGCAAGAATTGTGAGGACGAATAGGACGAGCATGCATCATGACATACAATTTTAAGTTAAACCCCCTGTGTAGCTATTATAGTATGTGTTTCATTGACCCTATTCATGCTACCTATCCTTGCTTTTCTATACTACCTTTTCCTATTCGTGAAGCCTTGAAACTCAGCTCATTTGGTGGACTAGTAGTTTATAAGGTATTGTTGCCAAAGAATTTTTCAACAGTGCACAACATGTTCTACGTGTCCCAGTTAAAGAAATATCTTCGAATCTCCAAGCATGTTATTGAGATTTCAGATGTTAACCTTGGACCAGATTTAACCTATTGGAATATCCCATAAAGGTGTTGGATCTAAAGGATCAGGTCACTCAAAGAAAAGCTATCAAGTTTTACTAGATACAGTGGAACCAACACCCGGAAGATAAACCATATTGGAATCGGAGGAGTATTTGAAAAAACATTTTCCTGAGTTCTCAGTTTCTTGTAAGTCCTAGGTTTTGTGTAGTTTGTCTTTGGTATGAACCAATAGGGACACACCCTTGTCTTATAGGTGTAATGGGGAAAGAAACTGGTGACGCGTTTCCTTTTCCATTATCTAGCCTAGAGTTTTAATCTCGGGACGAGATTTCTTTTTAGGGGGGAGGGCTGTAACACCCCTGTTTTATGTGAACTAAAATTCTGACATGTCATCATAAGCATTTGCATTAACTTGCTTGTTACACCTAGAATGCATTCACTAGATCAAAAATTTTACAATAAGGTGATGTTGTGTGCAGAGTAGAGGACCTAGTTAAGGACCTAAGCTAAACAGGATTAGGTCATCCCTTGAGCAAGTAACAAATTGACTTGGAGTCTTGAAGTGCTAAAGGCAATTCCTAGAGTCTATAGAAAATTTGTTTTCAAAGATAGATCAAGTGGAAGAAATACTTGGACCGAAGGATTAACTTCAAAATCCTAAG
This sequence comes from Zea mays, assembly GCF_902167145.1. Lineage (NCBI taxonomy): Eukaryota > Viridiplantae > Streptophyta > Magnoliopsida > Poales > Poaceae > Zea > Zea mays. The sequence goes on from NC_050101.1 coordinate 100,056,107, forward strand.
GCTTGAAAACCTTGATTGGAATTGAGTGTAAGCAAACAACTCCTAAATCAAGGATCCTCCCTCCGCTCTCGGCCCACCTTCTCATGCGCGCCCGCGCCTGAGAGCACCTAGAGGGGGGGTGAATAGGTGATCCTGTAAAATCAGACACTAAATAGCCACAAACTTGATTATAAAGATGTTAGTGCGAGTTAATCAAGTTTATGAAGCGAGCTCTTGCGAACACAAACAATCACAGAGAAGAGCAACACAAGAGACACACGATTTTTATCCCGTGGTTCGGCCAAGCAACACTTGCCTACTTCCACGTTGTGGCATCCCAATGGACGAGGGTTGCACTCAACCCCTTTCAAGTGATTCGATGATCAACTTGAATACCACGATCTTTTGTCTTTTGAGTATTCTTCTCGTTTGTGAGGAATCTCCACAAGTTGAAGCCTCTCGCCCTTACAATATAGATCACAAAGAAAGCACAAGAGTAAGGATGGGAGAGCAACACACGCAAGACCCAAATCCGCAGTACACCCACGCACACAAGCCAAGACTTGAGCTTGAAACACAACACAGAGAGTTTGCAACTCAGAAGGAGCTCAAATCACTAACACAATCGATCAAATGCGTGGAGGCGGAGTCTAGGAGTCTTAGAATGCTTAGAGAAGGCTTGGTATTCTGCTCCATGCGCCAAGGGGTCCCTTTTATAGCCCCAATGTAACACCCCTGGTGTTACTGCCACTAAAACTTGAGCATAACATCATAATCATTGACATATCATGTGTTTGACACACCTAGAGTGCATTCACTAGGCAAAAATTTCAAATAAGTAGTCTTGATTTCATGAGTAAAACCCTAGAGTAGGGTACTTAACCCTAAACTGGGCTCAGAAGAATAAACAAAGCTTAACTAAGATAAAACTTTAAAACTTACTTGAAATAATCATAAAATGTCACCATGGATGGACTTAAGTAGCATCCAAACCCTAGAAATACCAAAAATCCGAAATAGACCCCTCGAAAACGCTGGACTGAAACCGTAGGGGCTTATCTGTAAAAAGTGTGCACATTTTGGACCTAAGTGCAAAAATCATGGAAATAGGGTATCTTAGGTCATATGGTTCACATATTTGGAGATTTGCAAATGAAACCCTAAGTTTTGGGCTTATTTGCAAAAAAGCCACATTTGTGCTCCAATGGCTAAGTCTGAATTTCAGTGGTATAGGGTCAACTTTGAAGCCCTATATCTTCCAAATTATGAAGATTTTGCCCTAGGTCAACACATCAAGTTTGTAGAGCTATAAAAGGAGAATAACTTTTCTATAGGGATTAAGCCTTGGTCACATGAAAAATTTGGAGTAAAATGAGCCCAAAGTTGGGCTGTCAGACTACCCTAAGCCTGAATTCAGACTAACAGTGGGATTGGATGAACTTAGGGCTCAATTTTAAGCAAGATCCTGTGACTTTTTGTGGGTGCACGATGTAGCAAAGTTGGAGCTGGTCTATTAGGCTACAACTTTGCTACAGAATAATGGTCTTGTTGCCATGTAAAATCAGGAGGAAATTTGCCCCAAACATGGTCTGTCAGGCTGACTGAAGAACAATCCCATGGTATAGTAAACAGATAGGATCAGGTTCAGATCCCCTCGCCGCCGGTGATCTTGCGCCGGGTTTCTCGTCGCCATTGCGATTCGGGCTCAACAAAGTACCGGATGTGGCTCAGGGTGGTAAAGATCGTCGTATAGATAAACTTCGGCCACTGTTCTCACCGGTCGCTGTGTCCCGCCGTGGTTAGTCGCGTTGGCATCACCGGAGTTCACCGTTATCCGGCCAGGCTACGTGCCACAACACTTTACCACGTCGCGGAGAGTCACCATAAACCGCTCCTCAGCCTTGGCTCGTCGTCGGTGGGTTTGCCACGGTGAAGGCCACGAATCACCGCGCTAGTGACTCAGCTCCCCTCTCGACCGCCAGCACAATTCATCCAAATTGAACCCCACCGCCCAAGCACGCTATAAATTGAGCACCCCGACGGGTCCGTAGGGTAGTCATGCATCCAGCCACCAAGCCGTGCCTCCAATTGTTCACCAGAGCTCGCTAATTCCGAATTTCCCCCAATTCTGCTTTGCGCCACTGTGAAAGAGACCTCGCCGTGGCTAGCTCACGTCAGGTCCGCTCATACTCTCTGCTCTTTTGTTTCAACGTCCTTGTGTGCCCCTGATGCTCCCCGACCCCGCCAATTAAGCTAGGACCCCTTAGATCGCCGGGAACGCGTTGGTTTGGCCGTTGATCACACGGTCACCGTGGACAGAGCATGTTAGAACGTCGTTAGTGAAATTAGTTGAGGGGAACGCTTGTTAGGGTTTGAATTTGGTCTCAGCCAAAGTAGAGCACCGGTCATCAAGTGATCCGGACGGTACAAGCTCACCGGAGCTTGGTTCCCCGCCGTTCGCCGTTGTGGACTGGGGGTTGTGAAGAGAGGAAAGCGCAAGGGTGTTTCTGCAAGTGTCACCGAGACAGAGGAATAGTGGGAGGGACTCTTTAAAGAATTTCAAATCGTCAGGGCTCTCTGCGCAAAACCGACAGCGCGGGCTCGTGCGCGCGCGTTTTCGCCCGCATATGGGCCGGCTCGGGCCAGATTGAGCCCAACACTATAGAGTCTTTTTCTTTTTCCTTTTCTACCAGAGCTAGAGAATTTCCAGAAAATTATAGAAAAATGCTAAAATACCAAACCAATTTTACTAGGCTCCTAATTTTCTATAGTATTTAATAAAAATAGTTTCATAATTTTTAGTTCCAATAGGGAATTTTGGGGCATTTAAAACAGCCAAAACACATACTTCTAGAATTTTAGAGAGTAATTAATAATCCCAAAATTCACCAAACTTTTTAAACAAGATTTATGTAATATTTAGAAGCCTTGGGTAAAGTTTGGCATGATTTGGACTGTGTTTGGTACTTAGAACCTAAAACCCTAGCCCCCTGCCCTATGAACTTCACTATAGACTCCGAAAACCCTAATTTCCCGGAGATCAGTGAAGGAAAATTTATTCAAGACATTAGATAATAAACTTTTATTATCTTTGCATTTTCATGAGCATTACATGAGCATTCATGATTATATATGGCTATATCTAGAGAACAAGGAGGAAATAGAAGTTGAAGAAGCAAGGACTTCACCACTGAAAGGGAATTAGGCTTACACCTATTTTCCTAATTGATTTTGGTGGTTGAATTGCCCAACACAAATAATTAGACTAACTAGTTTGCTCTAGTCTATAAGTTCTACAGGTGCCAAAGGTTCATAATAAGCCAATAAAAAGACCAAGAAAAGGGTTCAAACATGAGAGCAAAAGGCAACCCGAAAGGCACCCTGGTGTGGCGCACCGGACTGTCCGGTGCACCACCGGACAGTGTCCGGTGCACCAGGGAACTCGACGCCCAACTCTTCACCTTCGGGAATTTTCAGAGGAGCTCCGCTATAATTCACCGGACTGTCCAGTGCACCACCGGACAGTGTCCAGTGCCCCAAGGGAGAGCAACTCTGAACTCGCCAGCTTCGGGAATCCGCTCCGCTATAATTCACCGGACTGTCCGGTGAGTCACCGGACTGTCCGGTGTGACAGCGGAGCAACGACTACTTTGCGCGCAACGGTCGACTGCAACGCATTAAATGCGCGCCTGCGGGCGCAGAGGAACAGAGCACGCGCGGGTGGCACACTGGACAGCCTACAGGGCCTGTCCGGTGCACCACCGGACAGCCATGCGGGCCCACAAGTCAGAGCTTCAACGGTCGGAACCCAACGGCCGGGTGACGTGGCTGGTGCACCGGACGCTGTCCGGTGCGCCCGTCGACAGCAGCCTCCACCAACGGTCAAGTTTGGTGGTTGGGGCTATAATTACCCCAACCACCCCCACATTCAAGTCATCCAAGTTTTCCACTCTTCTACACCTTACAAGAGCTAGCATTCAATACAAGACACACCAAAGAGATCAAATCCTCTCCCAACTCCACACAAAGCTTTAGTGATTAGAGAGAGTGATTTGTCGTGTTCATTTGAACTGTTGCGCTTGGCTTACTTCTTTCTTTCTCATTCTTTCTTGCAATCAACTCAATTGTAATCGAGGCAAGAGACACCAATTGTGTGGTGGTCCTTGCGGGGAAGTTTGGTTTTCGTTTGATTGAGAAGAGAAGCTCACTCGGTCCGAGGGACCATTTGAGAGAGGGAAAGGGTTGAAAGAGACCCGGTCTTTGTGACCACCTCAACGGGGAGTAGGTTTGCGAGAACCGAACCTTGGTAAAACAAATCCTTGTGTCTCACTTCTTATTCGCTTACGATTTGTTTTTGCGCCTTCTCTTGGACTCACATTTATTTTTAACGCTAACCCGGCTTGTAGTTGTGCTTAAGTTGTTAAATTTTAGATTCGCCCTATTCACCCCCCTCTAGGCGACTTTCAATTGGTATCAAAGCCCGGTGCTTCATTAGAGCCTAACCGCTCGAAGTGATGTCGGGAGATCACGCCAAGAAAGAGATGGGGACCGACGAGAAGCCCATTACAAGCCACGGTAATGCTCCATCGGGAGAGTCCTACAGTAAAGGGAAGGGGAAGGAAAAGGAATCCCCTTCACACAAGTCGCGTCGGAGCGGTGACAAGAAGAAGAAGATGAGGAAGGTGGTCTACTACGAGACCGACTCCTCGTCGCCATCCACCTCCGGCTTCGACACGCCGTCCGTCACTTCTAAGCGTCAAGAGCGCAAGAAGTATAGTAAGATCCCCTTATGCTATCCTCGCATTTCTAGACATACTCCATTACTTTCCGTTCCATTAGGCAAACCGCCAACCTTTGACGGTGAAGGTTATGCTAGGTGGAGTGATATGATGAGATATCACCTAACCTCACTCCACAAAAGTATATGGAATGTTGTTGAGTTTGGAGTACAGTGTACAGGTACCATCCGTAGGGGATGAGGATTACGATGAGGACGAAGTGGCCCAAATCGAGCACTTCAACTCCCAAGCCACAACTATACTCCTCGCCTCTCTAAGTCGAGAGGAGTATAATAAGGTACAAGGGTTGAAGAGCGCAAAGGAGATTTGGGACGTGCTAAAAACCGCGCACGAAGGAGATGAGGTGACCAAGATCATTAAGCGGGAGACGATCGAGGGGGAGCTCGGTCGCTTCCGGCTTCGCCAAGGGGAGGAGCCACAAGAAATGTACAACCGGCTCAAGACCTTGGTGAATCAAGTGCGCAACCTCGGGAGTAAGAAATGGGATGACCATGAGATGGTTAAGGTTATTCTTAGATCACTTGTTTTCCTTAACCCTACTCAAGTTCAATTAATTCGTGGTAATCCTAGATATACACTAATGACTCCCGAGGAAGTAATAGGTAATTTTGTGAGCTTTGAGTTGATGATCAAAGGCTCAAAGGAAATCAACGAGCTAGATGGCCCCTCCACGCCCGAAGCACAACCGGTTGCATTCAAGGCAATGAAGGAGAAGAAGAAGGAGTCTACATCAAGTAGACAACCAATCGACGCCTCAAAGCTCGACAATGAGGAGATGGCGCTCGTCATCAAGAGCTTCCGCCAAATCCTCAAGCAAAGGAAGGGGAAGGACTACAAATCCCGCTCCAAGAAAGTTTGCTACAAGTGTGGTAAGCCCAGTCACTTTATAGCAAAATGTCCTATTTCTAGTGACAGTGATAGGGGCGACGACAAGAAGGGAAGAAGAAAGGAGAAGAAGAGATACTACAAGAAGAAAGGTGGCGATGCCCATGTATGCCGCGAATGGGACTCGGATGAGAGCTCCTCCGACGAGGATGCCGCCAACCTCGCCATCACCAAGGGCCTCCTCTTCCCCAACGTCGGCCACAAGTGCCTCATGGCAAAGGACGACAAAAAGAAGAAGGTTAAATCCAAATCCTCCACTAAATATGAGTCCTCTAGTGATGATAATGCTAGTGATGAGGAGGATAATTTGCGTACCCTTTTTGCCAACCTAAACATGAACAAAAAAGAAAAATTAAATGAATTAATTAGTGCTATCCATGAAAAGGATGATCTCTTGGACTCCCAAGAGGACTTCCTTATTAAAGAAAACAAGAAGCATGTTAAGGTTAAAAATGCTTACGCTCTAGAAGTAAAAAAATGTGAAAAACTATCTAGTGAGCTAAGCACTTGCCATGACACTATTGCCAACCTTAGAAATGAAAACGCTAAATTAATTGCTAAGGTTGATTCAAATGTCTGTGATGTTTCAATTCCCAATCTTAGAAATGATAATGTTGATTTGCTTGCTAAGATTGAAGAATTAAATATCTCTCTTGCTAGCCTTAGAGATGAAAATGAAAAATTAATTGCTAAGGCTAAAGATTTTGATGTTTGCAATGGTACTATATCTAACCTTAGAGGTGAAAATGATATATTGCATGCTAAGGTTGTATAATTAAAATCTTGCAAACCCTCTACATCTACAGTTGAACATACTTCCATTTGTACTAGATGTAGAGACATTAATGTTGATGCTATCCATGATCACCTAGCTTTAATTAAGAAACAAAATGATCACATAGCTCAACTTAATGCTAAGATTAATGAGCATGACTTAGAAAATGAAAAGTTTAAATTTGCTAAAAGCATGCTCTATAGTGGGAGACGCCCTGGCATCAAGGATGGCATTGGCTTCCAAAAGGGGGACAATGTCAAACTTAATGCCCCTCCTAAAAGATTGTCTAATTTTGTTAAGGGCAAGGCTCCCATGCCTCAGGATAACGAGGGTTACATTTTGTACCCTGCCGGTTATCCCAAGAGCAAAATTAGGAGAATTCATTTTAGGAAGTCTCACTCTGGCCCTAATCATGCTTTTATGTATAAGGGTGAGACATCTAGCTCTAGGCAATCAACCCATGCTAAATTGCCTAAAAAGAAAACTCCTTGTGCATCAAATGATTCCAACTTTTCATTTAAAACTTTTGATGCATCCTATGTTTTGACTAACAAATCCGGCAAGGTAGTTGCCAAGTTTGTTGGGGGCAAACACAAGGGGTCAAAGACTTGTGTTTGGGTACCCAAAGTTCTTGTATCTAATGCCAAAGGACCCAAAACCGTTTGGTTACCTAAAACCAAGAACTAAACTTGTTTTGTAGGTTTATGCATCCGGGGGCTCAAATTGGATCATCGATAGCGGGTGCACAAACCACATGACAGGGGAGAAGAAGATGTTCTCCTCCTACGAGAAAAACAAAGATCCCCAACGAGCTATCACATTCGGGGATAGAAATCAAGGTTTGGTCAAAGGTTTGGGTAAAATTGCTATATCACCTGACCATTCCATTTCAAATGTTTTTCTTGTAGATTCTTTAGATTATAACTTGCTTTCCGTTTCCCAATTGTGTCAACTGGGCTACAACTGTCTATTAACTGATGTAGGTGTCACTGTCTTTAGAAGAAGTGATGATTCAGTAGCATTTAAGGGAGTGTTAGAGGGTCAGCTATACTTAGTAGATTTTGATGGAGCTGAGCTCGACACTTGCTTAATTGCTAAGACTAACATGGGTTGGCTCTGGCATCGCCGACTAGCCCATGTTGGGATGAAGAATCTTCATAAGCTTCTAAAGGGAGAGCACATTTTAGGACTAACGAATGTTCATTTTGAGAAAGACAGGATTTGTAGCGCATGCCAGGCAGGGAAGCAAGTTGGAGTTCATCATCCACAAAAGAACATCATGACGACTGACAGGCCACTCGAGCTCCTACACATGGATTTATTCGGCTCGATCGCTTACATAAGCATCGGCGGGAGTAAGTACTGTCTAGTTATTGTGGATGATTATTCTCGCTTCACTTGGGTGTTCTTTTTGCAGGAAAAATCTCATACCCAAGAGACCCTAAAAGGATTCTTGAGACGGGCTCAAGATGAGTTCGGCTTAAGGATCAAGAAAATTAGAAGCGACAACGGGACGGAGTTCAAGAACTCACAAATCGAAGGTTTCCTTGAGGAGGAGGGCATCAAGCATGAGTTCTCTTCTCCCTACACCCCACATCAAAATGGTGTAGTGGAGAGGAAGAATCGAACTCTATTGGACATGGCAAGAACCATGCTTGATGAGTACAAGACTTCGGATCAGTTTTGGACCGAGGCAGTCAACACCGCCTGCTACGCCATCAACCGGTTATATCTACACCGAATCCTCAAGAAGACATCATACGAACTCCTAACCGGTAAAAAGCCCAACATTTCATATTTTAGAGTCTTCGGTAGCAAATGCTTTATTCTTGTTAAAAGAGGTAGAAAATCTAAATTTGCTCCTAAGACTGTAGAAGGCTTTTTACTAGGATATGATTCAAACACAAGGGCATATAGAGTCTTTAACAAGTCCTCAGGACTAGTTGAAGTTTCTTGTGATGTTGTGTTTGATGAGACTAATGGCTCTCAAGTAGAGCAAGTTGATCTTGATGAGATAGGTGATGAAGAGGCTCCATGCATCGCGCTCAGGAACATGTCCATTGGGGATGTGTGTCCTAAGGAATCCGAAGAGCCTCCAAATGCACAATATCAACCATCCTCCTCCACGCAAGCATCTCCACCAACTCAAAATGAGGATGAGGCTCAAGTTGATGAAGGAGAAGATCAATGAGATGAGCCACCTCAGGATGACGACAATGATCAAGGGGGAGATGCAAGTAATCAATACAAGGAGGATGAAGAACCAAGGCCACCACACCCAAGAGTCCACCAAGCAATCCAACGAGATCACCCCGTCGACACCATTCTCGGCGACATTCATAAGGGGGTAACCACTAGATCTCGTGTTGCACATTTTTGTGAGCATTACTCTTTTGTTTCCTCTATCGAGCCACACAGGGTAGAGGAAGCACTACAAGATTCGGATTGGGTGGTGGCGATGCAAGAGGAGCTCAACAACTTCACTAGGAATGAGGTATGGCATTTAGTTCCACATCCTAATCAAAATGTTGTAGGAACCAAGTGGGTTTTCCGCAACAAGCAAGACGAGCATGGTGTGGTGACAAGGAACAAAGCCCGACTTGTGGCGAAGGGATATTCACAAGTCAAAGGTTTGGATTTCAGTGAAACCTATGCACCCGTAGCTAGGCTTGAGTCAATTCGCATATTACTTGCCTATGCTACTTACCATGGCTTTAAGCTTTATCAAATGGACGTGAAAAGTGCCTTTCTCAACGGACCAATCAATGAAGAGGTCTATGTTGAGCAACCTCCTAGCTTTGAAGATAGTGAGTATCCTAACCATGTGTATAAACTCTCTAAGGCGCTTTATGGGCTCAAGCAAGCCCCAAGAGCATGGTATGAATGCCTAAGAGATTTTCTTATCACTAATGGATTCAAAGTTGCAAAGGACGATCCTACTCTATTCACTAAAACTCTTAACAATGATTTGTTTGTATGCCAAATTTATGTTGATGATATTATATTTGGATCTACTAACGAATCTACATGTGAGGAATTTAGTAGGATCATGACACAGAAATTCGAGATGTCAATGATGGGGGAGTTGAAGTACTTCTTAGGATTTCAAGTGAAGCAACTCCAAGAGGGCACCTTCATTAGCCAAACGAAGTATATTCAAGATATTCTAAGCAAGTTTGGGATGAAGGATGCCAAGCCCATCAAGACACCCATGGGAACAAATGGGCATCTCGACCTCGACACGGAAGGTAAATCCGTAGATCAAAAGGTATACCGGTCGATGATAGGCTCTTTACTCTATTTATTTGCATCTCGACCGGATATTATGCTTTCCGTATGCATGTGTGCAAGATTCCAAGCCGACCCTAAGGAAGCTCACCTTACGGCCGTAAAACGAATCTTGAGATATTTGGTTCATACTCCTAAGTTTGGGCTTTGGTACCCTCAGGGATCCACATTTGATTTAATTGGTTATTCGGATGCCGATTGGGCAGGGTGTAAAATTAATAGAAAGAGCACATCATGGACTTGCTAGTTCTTGGGAAGATCTCTGGTGTCTTGGGCTTCAAAGAAGCAAAATTCCGCAGCTCTTTCTACCGCCGAAGCCGAGTATATTGCCGTAGGTCATTGTTGCGCGCAATTGCTTTGGATGAGGCAAACCCTTAGGGACTATGGTTACAAATTAACCAAAGTTCCTCTTCTATGTGATAATGAGAGTGCAATCCGCATGGCGGATAATCCCGTTGAACATAGCCGCACTAAACACATAGCCATTCGGTATCATTTTCTAAGGGATCACCAACAAAAGGGAGATATCGAGATTGCATATATTAACACTAAAGATCAATTAGCCGATATCTTTACCAAGCCACTAGATGAACAAACCTTTAACAAACTAAGGCATGAGCTAAATATTCTTGATTCTAGGAATTTCTTTTGATGTTTTGCACACATAGCTCATTAATATACCTTTGATCATGTCTCTTTTATATGCTATGACTAATGTGTTTTCAAGAGAATTTCAAACCAAGTCATAGGTGTATTGAAAGGGAATTGGAGTCTTCGGCGAAGACAAAGGCTTCCACTCCACTCTGTAACTCATCCTTTGCCGTCGCTCCTAGCAACTCTTTGTCTTTGGTATAATATTCACTCATATGTTATTTACCAAAGGGGGAGAAAGTAGTTTAAAAAGGGCTCTATTGATTCCGTTTTTGGCGATTTATGCCAAAGGGGGAGAGAGCATGAGCCCAAAGCAAAAGGACCGCACCACCACCAATTTTAGTCTTTCAATTTGGTTTTAAAGAAGTAATTTCAAATTGGTATACCCTCTTCAAAATTAACATCAAAACCCTCTTGAACACTAAGAGGAGGATTTTATTAAGGGGGAGTTTTGTTTTAGTCAAAGGAAAAACATTTTGAAACAGGGGGAGAAAATTTCAAATCTTGTAAATGCTTCTCAAGAATCTTATTCATTTACCTTTGACTATTTGCAAAAGGACCTTGAAAAGAATTTACAAAAGGATTTGCAAAACAAAACATGTGGTGCAAGCGTGGTCCAAAATGATGAGAATAAAGAAACAATCCATGCATATCTTATGAGAATTTATATTGGCTCAATTCTAAGTAACCTTTGCACTTACAATTATGCAAACAAGTTCAATTATGCACTTCTATATTTGCTTTGGTTTGTGTTGGCATCAATCACCAAAAAGGGGGAGATTGAAAGGGAATTAGGCTTACACCTATTTTCCTAATTGATTTTGGTGGTTGAATTGCCCAACACAAATAATTGGACTAACTAGTTTGCTCTAGTCTATAAGTTCTACAGGTGCCAAAGGTTCACAATAAGCCAATAAAAAGACCAAGAAAAGGGTTCAAACATAAGAGCAAAAGGCAACCCGAAAGGCACCCTGGTGTGGCGCACCGGACTGTTCGGTGTGCCACCGGACAGTGTCCAGTGTGCCACCGGACAGTGTCCGGTGCACCAGGAAACTCGACGCCCAACCCTTCACCTTCGGGAATTTTCAGAGGAGCTTCGCTATAATTCACCGGACTGTTCGGTGCACCACCGGACAGTGTCCGGTGCCCCAAGGGAGAGCAACTCTGAACTCGCCAGCTTCGGGAATCCGCTCTGCTATAATTCACCGGACTGTCCGGTGCACACCGGACTGTCCGGTGTGATAGCGGAGCAACGGCTACTTCGCATGCAACGGTCGATTGCAATGCATTAAATGCGTGCCAGCGGGCGCAGAGGAACAGAGCACACGCGGGTGGCACACCGGACAGCCTATAGGGGCTGTCCGGTGCACCACCGGACAGCCAGGCGGGCCCACAAGTCAGAGCTTCAACGGTAGGAACCCAACGGCCGGGTGACGTGGCTAGTGCACCGGACACTGTCCGGTGGCGCACCGGACTGTCCGGTGCGCCCGTCGACAGCAGCCTCCACCAACGGTCAAGTTTGGTGGTTGGGGCTATAAATACCCCAACCACCCCCACATTCAAGTCATCCAAGTTTTCCACTCTTCTACACCTTATAAGAGCTAGCATTCAATACAAGACACACCAAAGAGATGAAATCCTCTCCCAACTCCACACAAAGCTTTAGTGATTAGAGAGAGTGATTTGTCCTGTTCATTTGAGCTCTTGCGCTTGGATTACTTCTTTCTTTCTCATTTATTCTTGCGATCAACTAAATTGTAATCGAGGCAAGAGACACCAATTGTGTGGTGGTCCTTGCGGGGAAGTTTGGTTCCCGTTTGATTGAGAAGAGAAGCTCACTCGGTCCGAGGGACCGTTTGAGAGAGGGAAAGGGTTGAAAGAGACCCGGTCTTTGTGACCACCTCAACGGGGAGTAGGTTTGCAAGAACCGAACCTCGGTAAAACAAATCCTTGTGTCTCACTTCTTATTCGCTTACGATTTGTTTTTGCGCCCTCTCTTGGACTCGCATTTATTTCTAACGCTAACCCGGCTTGTAGTTGTGCTTAAGTTGTTAAATTTCAGATTCGCCCTATTCACCCCCCTCTAGGCGACTTTCAACCACCACCACCTGAAGAACCTCAGGCAGGAAACTGCTTTTACTTTGATATCTGTGGAGCAGAGCCTGATTCACCCATCACACAAGGCAAGCCCCGGTGGATTTGCCACCCTCTTGTTATTTTGAAATCTTTCTCACTTACTTGATGCATTAGGTGATAGGAGTTGTGTGCTAAACCAGTTGCTGCATTTCCTTCCTTGGATTTGATTACTTCTCCTTAATCCCTGATTTACAAAAAGGTTTTTCTTATGCTTAGTTTTGCTCTAGAAAAACAAAATGTTTTGTTTTCACAAAAGATGATGCTTCAAAGTGGGTGGGATGTTTTCAAAAATAAAACTTAATGGTGAATCCATCATGGCCATGATGGGTTCAACAGCGGAAAAGATGTACCTCTGCCAGGTACCAAACTTTGGGTTTAAAATGATAAAGCTGAGACCGGGCGGGTGACTTGCACGAAAAGAGAGTCTCGGTGTAGTGTCTCCATCTGAGTCGATTAAGGACCTTGTCGATGTAGGCCTACTGACTGAGGACCCTTTAACTGGTCACATGCCTCGTCATGGGTAAGCTTTGCCTCGGGCAGACTAATACTAGAATAAGATAACACGCAATGGGAGTGGAGAGATGGCGAGAGTAGCGTGTACCCTCCGTGGCAAGAGGCTAGACGGTGGTGTATCTGTGCTCTCGGTTGGCGTGAACCTGATCTGGTCTTAAGAACCCCGGTGGCAAGTTGACATATGCAAGGGTTAAGTGCTACATATGTCGTGTGATTGGAGATCCTCAGCTGAGTATAATCGATTCGGATCGCCGTAACTTCACGGACATGAAGACTTGGTCACTGACTTAAACGTAGCATTCCAGTGAATAAGAAGGGTTGTTAAGAAATTGGCTAGTATAGGTCAAGTGATTGAACTAGGGTAGAAAGAACTCTAGATGCAGGTAACTTTACTTAACCTGACAAGTAAAATTGGATTTTTAAAGATCCACTATTAGTAAGCATTTCTGCAAACAGAGTCTTCGATTATTGATAAGCCTTACCTTGACTCCCTTAAAGCCAGCATATCCTTGAGAGTCTTTTATTTTGACGGGTAAAACTTGCGAAAGTACACTTCGTACTCAGGGCTTTGTCCCATGTTGTTTTAGGTGAAGAAGCAACAAACTTTTTTTGCTTCTGTTCCAAGGTGGTAGCGAAAGAAGAAAATCAAGACTGAAGCTGCGGGAGGAAAGGTCCTCCATTAAGAAAAACTTTTTATTGTTTATCGGGAGGGGTTTTTGCCTCCCAGGTTATGTAATAATATTACTCAGCACTCTTATATTTCTCTCTGGTCTGTAATAAATAATACTCTTTCTTACTTTTAAATAAAGTAAGTTATTATAACTGCTTATGCATTTTTGTACCTCCGATGTATTATAATGTCTACGTGACGGGTGGAACGCTCTTGGGCAAGGTAAGAAATTCGGATACCGAACTTGTCAAGTGATCAGGTGCACCTGCAGGGTTGTCTGAGGTTCGTTGGACAAGGACAACTGTAGGTGGGCCTAATGACTTGGGAAGTTCTATCACACCCAAGGCAGCTAGGAGACGTTGGAGATCAATTTGGTAGGCAATTCTTGCCTTCTGTCGAGTGGTGCACCGGACAACCACTGTAGCAGTCCGGTGCTCGATTTCCTTCCATACCAGGCACAGCCGACCGTTGGTCCTTCAGGCTCGTTGGCGCACCAGACACTGTCCGGTGCACACCGGACAGTCCGGTGTGCCCATCTGACCGTTGGCGCGGACCACATGTCTCGCGTTGATCGCGCGGACGCCCATTGGCCGCTGGAGCTGTTGACTCACTGGACAGTCTGGTACACAATCAAACTGTCCGGTGAATTATAGCCATGTCACTTTTTTCTTTTCCCGAGAGCGACGAGTTCATCGTCGATGACTTGGACGCGTGCGTAGATGACTCACCGGACAGTCCGGTGCACCACCGGACAGCCTGGTGATTTATAGCCGCGTCGCTCCGCCGTTCCCGAGAGCAGTCGGTTCACCGTTGACCAACCTGGGACATCAGACACTGTACGGTGCAGCACCAGACAGTCCGGTGTGCCAGGCCCGAGCTGGTTTTGGCTGTACACAACCAACTCTTTTCTAACGTCTTTCTTCTTTTCTTGGCACTGTTTCTAGCACTTAGATAAACATGTTAGTATTCAAAAACAATTCACTAAGTCTAGAAATATACCTTGTTCTTTGATTTGCACTTCTCGCTCATTTAGCACATAAGAACTTAATTAATATGTGTTGGACATCTAATCACCAAAATACTTATAGAAATGGCCAAAGGGCATATTTCCCTTTCAATCTCCCCTTTTTGGGGATTTATGCCAACACATCAAAAAACAATAAAAAATGCAACATCAATGCAAATGAAGACCAAATTCTTTTTTTCTTAAGATTTGGCATATTTGGATCACTCTTTGCCACCACTTGGTTTGTTTTTGCAAATCAACTTCTTTTTCCTATCTCTGAGTCAAACACATTTGTTTGGGCAAATCGAGAGATATTCCAAGAGTAAAATTGATCAAGTGCCAAAACTCCCCCTTTTTCCCATAATCAAAATTCTCCCCCATAAGAGACCAAATTTTGCAATAAGAGTATTTTGATAAAATACAAATTCTAACTCTACTGTTTTGAAATTCACAAGTGGTTGGCAGATCCAGTTGCACAAGTGGTTGGCTGATCCATTTGCTTTAGCCTTAATTTCTCCCCCTTTGGCATTAAGCACCAAAACAGGATCATTTTTGGCCCTTTAACCCCATTGCCTCACCAAAATGTCAAATAAGAGCAAAAAGACAATGAGAGCATTAGTATGAACTTGGAATTTAAATACACTTATACCGGAGTGCAGTGGAAGTCTTTGTGTCGCCCAAGTTCATTTTCCCTTTCAATGGTCCGTCGAGACTACTTCAAGTGTACTCAAACAACAAGTTAGTCTTAAAGGAGTCAAGTTGTAGCTCATCTCCCCTAAACATGTGCATCATTTGCATACAGACTTGTGAGGTCCGAGGATGACTTGTACACCATGAGCACCACAAATAAGCAATAAATGATTTTAAATACTCAAAGTAACATGATCAAAGGCATAGAACACATGTATGCTATAGATCAATCCAAGTTACGCGAATCTAAGACATTTAGCTCACTACGCAACCTGCAAAACGTTTTCTCATCCAACAGCTTGGTGAAGATATCGGCTAGCTGGTTCTCAGTGCTAATATGATAAATATCGATATCTCCCTTTTGCTGGTGATCTCTGAGGAAGTGATGTCGGATGTCTATGTGCTTAGTGCGACTGTGTTCAACAGGATTATCCGCCAAGTGGATTGCACTCTCATTGTCACATAGGAGTGGGACTTTGCTTAGATTGTAGCCAAAGTCCCGGAGGGTTTGCCTCATCCAAAGTAGTTGTGCACAACACTGTCTTGCGGCAACGTACTCGACCTCAGCGGTGGATAGGGCAACATATGTTTGTTTCTTGGAACTCCAGGATACCAGGGACCTTCCTAGAAATTGGCACGTCCCTAATGTGCTCTTCCTATCAACCTTGCACTCGGCATAGTCGGAGTCCGAGTATCCAATTAAGTCAAAGGTAGACCCCTTTGGATACCAGATCCCAAAGTAAGGCATAGAAACTAAATACCTAAGAATTCGCTTAACGACCACAAGGTGACACTCCTTGGGGTCAGATTGAAATCTAGCACACATGCACACACTAAGCATAATGTACGGTCTACTAGCACAAAGATAAAGTAATGAACCTATCATAGACCGGTATGCCTTTTGATCAATGGACTTACCTTCTTTGTTGAGGTCGAGATGTCCGTCAGTCCCCATTGGTGTCTTCGCGGTCTTAGCATCCTTCATTCCAAACCTCTTGAGAAGATCTTGGATATACTTTGTTTGGGAGATGAAGGTGCCATCCTTGAGTTGCTTCACTTGGAATCCAAGAAAGTAAGTCAACTCGCCCATCATGGACATCTCGAACTTTTGCATCATCACCCTGCTAAACTCCTCACACAACTTTTGGTTAGTAGAACCAAATATAATGTCATCGACATATATTTGGCGAACAAACAGACCACCATCACAAGTCTTTGTGAAAAGAGTTGGATCAACTTTCCCAACCTTGAAAGCATTAGTAATTAAAAAGTCTCTAAGGCATTCATACCATGCTCTTGGGGCTTGCTTAAGTCCATAGAGCGACTTAGAGAGCTTATATACATGGTCAGGATACCTGTCATCCTCAAAGCCAGGGGGTTGTTCCATGTATACCTCCTCCTTGATTGGCCCATTGAGGAAAGCGCTCTTCACGTCCATTTGGAACAGCCTAAAGGAATGGTGAGCAGCATAGGCCAATAATATCCGAATTGACTCTAGCCTAGCTACAGGAGCAAAAGTATCCTCAAAATTCAAACCTGCAACTTGGGCATAACCTTTTTCCACAAGTTGAGCCTTGTTTCTTGTCACCACTCCGTGCTCGTCTTGCTTGTTGCGGAACACCCACTTGGTTCCCACAACGTTTTGCTTTGGACGTGGCACCAGGCTCCATACTTCATTCCTTTTGAAGTTGTTGAGCTCTTCCTGCATGGCCAACACCCAGTCCGGATCCTGCAAGGCCTCTTCTACCCTGAAAGGCTCAATAGAAGAGACAAACGAGTAATGCTCACAAAATTAGCTAATCGTGAGCGAGTAGTTACTCCCTTGCTGATGTCACCCAGAATCTGATCGACGGGGTGATGTCTTTGGATCGTCGTTCGGACTTGAGTTGGAGGGACCCGTGGTGTTTCTTTCTCCATAACCTGTTCTTCTTGTGCTCCCCCTTGATCCTGCCCTTCTTCTTGAGGTACCTGTTCATCGTCTTGAGTTGGGGGATGCACCATTGTCGAGGAAGATGGTTGATCTTGTTCCTGTAGTTCCTGTGGACACACATCACCTATCGCCATCATGCGCATTACGACCATTGGAACTTCTTCTTCATCTATATCATCAAGACCAACTTGCTCTCTTGGAGAGCCATTAGTCTCATCAAATACAACATCGCTAGAGACTTCAACTAATCCTGATGATTTGTTGAAGACCCTATACACCTTTGTATTTGAGTCATATCCTAGTAAAAACTCTTCTACTGCCTTGGGAGCAAATTTCAAATGTCTACTTTTCTTCACCAGAATGTAGCATTTGCTCCCAAATACATGAAAATAAGAGACATTGGGTTTGTTACCAGTAAGGAGTTCATAGGACGTCTTCTTGAGGAGACGGTGCAGGTAGAGCCGGTTTATGGCATGACAAGATGTGTTCACAGCTTCCGACCAAAACCGCTCAGGCATCTTGAACTCTCCAAGCATTGTTCTCGCCATGTCGATTAGTGTCCTGTTCTTTCTCTCTACCACACCATTTTGTTGTGGTGTGTAGGGAGCAGAGAACTCATGCTTGATGCCTTCCTCCTCAAGAAACTCTTCAACTTGTAGATTATTGAACTCGGACCCATTGTTGCTTCTTGTCTTCTTCACCTTTATCTCAAACTCATTTTGAGCTCTCCTTAAGAAGCGTTTTAGGGTTCCTTGGGTTTCTGATTTGTCCTGCAAGAAGAATACCCAAGTGAAGCGGGAAAAATCATCAACTATTATAAGACCATACTTACTTCCCCCGATGCTGAGGTAGGCAATGGGTCCAAAGAGATCCATATGAAGAAGCTCCAGTGGTCTTGATGTTGTCATCACATTCTTGCTCTGATGAGTGCTTCCCACCTGTTTCCCTGCCTGACATGCTGCACAAGGTCTGTCTTTCTCAAAACAGACATCGGTTAGTCCTAACACATGATCTCCCTTTAGAAGCTTATGAAGGTTCTTCATCCCAACATGTGCTAGACGGCGATGCCACAACCAACCCATATTAGTCTTAGCGATTAAGCATGCATCTAGATCGGCATTCTCTTTCGAAAAATCAACTAAATAGAGCTTGTCATCTAATACACCCTTAAAAGCTAATGAACCATCACTCCTTCTAAAGACAGATACATCTACATTTGTGAATAAACAATTATAACCCATGTTACATAATTGGCTCACAGATACCAAATTATACCCGAGTGATTCAACTAAAAACACATTAGAGATAGAATGATCGGATGTGATGGCTATCTTTCCCAATCCTTTGACCTTGCCTTGGTTCCCATCTCCAAAGGTGATCGAATCCTGGGAATCCTTGTTTTTGATGTAGGAGGTGAACATCTTCTTCTCCCCCGTCATGTGGTTCATGCATCCGCTGTCGATAATCCAGCTTGAGCCCCCAGATGCATAAACCTGCAAGACAATTTAAGCTTGGGTTTTAGGTACCCAACTCTTGTTGGGTCCTACAAGGTTAGTCACAATAGCTTTTGGAACCCAAATGCACGTTTTGTCTCCCTTGCATTTGGATCCCATCTTCCTAGCAACTACTTTTGTATTTTTGCATGACAGCACAAAAGAAGTATTGCAAGTATGGAAAACAGTAGTAGGACCATTGCAAGCTCTCCTAGGCGCATGAGACACATCATGATTACGCCTAGGCCTATTTCTACCATAAGCATAAGTAGAGCTAGAAGCAACTATAGCATGAGAAGTATGATAACCAGGTAAAACAACATGATCATAGCATCAGTCATTATGAGCATGCCTAGTAAATTTCCTATCATACATATAGGCATGGTTGTTTTGAGAACTACTAGTCATAGGGGCCTTCCCTTTCTCCTTGTTGAGAACGGAAGTCTTTTGTCTTGTTAAGTTCTTGGTTTCCTTTCGAAAATCAAGTCCATCCTTAATTGAGGGGTGTCTACCAATAGTGTAGGCATCCCTAGCAAATTTTAGCTTATCATAATCAACTTTGCAAGTCTTAAGTTGAGCATTAAGACTTGCCACCTCATTGCTTAATTTAGCAATGGAAGCAAGATGTTCGTCACAGGCATCAACATCAAAGTCCTTACATCTATTGCAAATAATGACATGCTCTACACATGAACTAGTTTCATTAACTTTCACTAGCTTAGCATTTAACTCATTATTTAAATTCTTTAAGCTAGATATAGATTCATGACAAGTAGACACTTCAGAAGATAGCAGTTCATTCTTCTTAATTTCTAAAGCAAGTTGAAAGGGAAATAGTGAAAGGGAATTAGGCTTACACCTTTTTCCTAATTGATTTTGGTGGTTAAATTACCCAACACAAATAATTGGACTAACTAGTTTGCTCTAGTCTATAAGTTTTTACAGGTGTCAAAGGTTCACAATAAGCCAATAAAAAGACCAAGAAAGGGTTCAAACAAAGAGAGCAAAAGACAACCCAAAGGCACTCTGGTCTGGCGCACCGGACTGTCCGGTGTGCCACCGAACAGTGTCCGGTGCACCACCGGACAGTGTCCGGTGCACCAGGGCACTCAACGATAAACTTGCCACCTTCGGGGAAATGAGAGGCCGCTCCGGTATAATTCACCGGACTGTCCGGTGCCACACCGGACTGTCCGGTGTGCCAGCGGAGCAACGACTACTTCGCGCGCAACGGTCGACTGCAATGCATTAAATGCGCGCCTACGCGCGCAGAGGACAGAGCACGCGCAGTTGGCGCACCGGACAGTCTACAGGACCTGTCCGGTGCACCACCGGACAGCCCAGAGGCCCCACCTGTCAGAGCTCCAACGGTCGAACCCCAACGACCTGCTGACGTGGCTGGCGCACCGGACAGTGTCCGGTGGCGCACCAGACTGTCCGGTGCGCCATGCGACAGCAGACTTCCAACGACCATATTTTGGTGGTTGGGGCTATAAATACCCCAACCACCCCACATTCAATGGCATCCAAGTTTTCCACCTTCAACACATTACAATAGCTATAGCATTCAATTCTAGACACTCCAAAGAGATCAAATCATCTCCCAAGTCCAAAGACAACTCCAATCAATAGTGACTAGTAAGAGAGTGATATTTGTGTTAATTTGAGCTCTTGCGCTTGGATTGCTTCTTTTCTTTCTCATTCTTCTTGTGATCATACTCAATTGTAACTAAGGCAAGAGACACCAATTGTGTGGTGGTCCTTGCGGGAACTTTGTGTTCCGTTTGATTGAGAAGAGAAGCTCACTCGGTCTAGGTGACCGTTTGAGAGAGGGAAAGGGTTGAAAGAGACCCGGTCTTCGTGACCACCTCAACGGGGAGTAGGTTTGCAAGAACCGAACCTCGGTAAAACAAATCATCGTGTCTCACTCTTTATTTGCCCGCGATTTGTTTTGCACCCTCTCTCTCGGACTCGTTTATATTTCTAACGCTAACCCGGCTTGTAGTTGTGCTTAAGTTTATAAATTTCAGATTCGCCCTATTCACCCCCCCTTTAGGCAACTTTCAATTGGTATCAGAGCCCGGTGCTTCATTAGAGCCTAACCGCTCGAAGTGATGTCGGGAGCATCCGCCAAGAGGGAGATCGGGACAAGCGAGGACCCTCAAGCCATGTACAACCGCTTGAAGACCTTGGTGAACCAAGTGCGCAACCTCGGGAGAACCAAATGGGATGACCATGAGATGGTCAAGGTTATTCTAAGATCCCTTGTTTTTCTTAATCCCACGCAAGTTCAATTAATTCATAGTAATCCTAGATATACACTAATGTCTCCCGAGGAAGTGATAGGAAATTTTGTGAGCTTTGAGTTGATGATCAAAGGCTCAAAGAAAATCATCGAGCTAGATGGCCCCTCCACGCCCGAAGCACAACCGGTCGCATTCAAGGCGACGGAGGAGAAAAAGGAGGAGTCTACATCAAGTAGACAACCCATCGACGCCTCTAAGCTCGACAATGAGGAGATGGCGCTCATCATCAAGAGCTTCCGCCAAATCCTCAAGCAAAGGAGGGGGAAAGATTACAAGCCCCGCTCCAAGAAAGTTTGCTACAAGTGTGGTAAGCCCGGTCATTTCATTGCTAAATGTCCGTTATCTAGTGATAGTGACAGGGGCGACGACAAGAAGGGCAAGAGGAGAGAAAAGAAGAGGTGCCACAAGAAGAGGGGTGGCGATGCCCATGTGTGCCGCGAGTGGGACTCCGAGGAGAGCTCCTCCGACTCCTCCTCCGACGAGGACGCCGCCAACATCGCCGTCACCAAGGGCCTCCTCTTCCCAACGTCGGCCACAAGTGCCTCATGGCAAAAGACGGCAAAATGAAGAAGGTGAAATCAAAATCCTCCACTAAATATGCATCCTCTAGTGATGAAGATAATGCTAGTGATGAGGAGGACAATTTGCGTACCCTTTTTGCCATCCTAAACATGGAACAAAAAGAAAAACTAAATGAATTAATTAGTGCTATTCATGAGAAGGATGATCTCTTGGACTCTCAAGAGGACTTCCTAATTAAGGAAAATAAGAAGCATGTTAAGGTTAAAAATGCTTACGCTTTAGAAGTAGAAAATGTGAAAAACTATCTAGTGAGCTAAGCACTTGCCATGATACTATTGCCAACCTTAGAAATGAAAATGCTAAACTAATTGCTAAGGTTGATTCTAATATTTGTGATGTTCCAAATCCCAATCTTAGAGATGATAATGTTAACTTACTTGCTAAGATTGAAGATGTGAATGTCTCTCTTGCTAGCCTTAGAAATGATAATGAAAAATTAATTACTAAGGCTAAAGAATTAGATGTTTGCAATGTTATAATTTCTGATCTTAGAGATAACAATGATATTTTACGTGCTAAGATTGTTGAACTTAATGCTTGCAAACCCTCTACATCTACCATTGAGCATGTCACTATTTGCACTAGATGTAGAGATGTTAACATTGATGCTATTCATGATCATATGGCTTTAATTAAACAACAAAATGATCATATAGCAAAATTAGATGCTAAAATTGCCGAGCATGACTTAGAAAATGAAAATTTTAAATTTGCTAGAAGCATGCTCTATAGTGGGAGACGCCCTGGCATCAAGGATGACATTGGCTTCCAAAAGAGGGACAATGTCAAAGTTAATGCCCCTCCTAAAAGATTGTCTAACTTTGTAAAGGGCAAGGCTCCCATGCCTCAGGATAACGAGGGTTACATTTTATACCCTGCCGGTTATCCCGAGAGCAAAATTAGGAGAATTCATTCTAGGAAGTCTCACTCTGGCCCTAATCATGCTTTTATGTATAAGGGTGAGACATCTAGTTCTAGGCAATCAACCCGTGCAAAATTGCCTAAGAAGAAAACTCCAATTGCATCAAATGATTCTAAAATTTCATTTAAAACTTTTGATGCATCTTATGTTTTAACTAACAAATCCGGCAAGGTAGTTGCCAAGTATGTTGGGGGCAAGCACAAGGGGTCAAAGACTTGTGTTTGGGTACCCAAAGTTCTTGTATCTAATGTCAAAGGACCCAAAATCATTTGGGTACCTAAAATCAAGAACTAAACTTGTTTTTGTAGGTTTATGCATCCGGGGGCTCAAGTTGGATCATCGATAGCGGGTGCACAAACCATATGACAGGGGAGAAGAAGATGTTCTCCTCCTATGAGAAAAACCAAGATCCCCAAAGAGCAATCACATTCGGGGATGGAAATCAAGGTTTGGTCAAAGGATTGGGTAAAATTGCTATATCACCTGACCATTCTATTTCCAATGTTTTTCTTGTAGACTCTTTAGATTACAACTTGCTTTCAGTTTCACAATTATGTAAAATGGGCTACAACTGTCTTTTTACAGATGTAGGTGTTACTGTCTTTAGAAGAAGTGATGATTCAATAGCATTTAAGGGAGTGTTAGAGGGTCAGCTATACTTAGTAGATTTTGATAGAGCTGAACTCGACACTTGCTTGATTGCTAAGACTAACATGGGCTGGCTTTGGCATCGCCGACTAGCACATGTTGGAATGAAGAATCTTCACAAACTTCTAAAGGGAGAACACATTTTGGGACTAACAGATGTTCATTTTGAGAAAGACAGGATTTGTAGCGCATGTCAGGCAGGGAAGCAAGTTGGTGTTCATCATCCACACAAGAACATCATGACAACTGACAGGCCACTCGAGCTCCTACATATGGACCTATTCGGCCCGATTGCTTACATAAGCATCGGCGGGAGTAAGTACTGTCTAGTTATTGTGGATGACTATTCTCGCTTCACTTGGGTGTTCTTCTTGCAGGAAAAATCTCATACCCAAGAGACCTTAAAGGGATTCTTGAGACGGGCTCAAAACGAGTTCGGCTTAAGGATCAAGAAAATAAGAAGCGACAATAGGACGGAGTTCAAGAACTCTCAAATTGAAGGCTTTCTTGAGGAGGAGGGCATCAAGCATGAGTTCTCTTCTCCCTACACTCCACAACAAAATGGTGTAGTGGAGAGGAAGAATCGAACTCTATTAGACATGGCAAGAACCATGCTTGATGAGTACAAGACTTCGGATCGGTTTTGGGCCGAGGTGGTCAACACCGCTTGCTACGCCATCAACCGGTTATATCTACACCGAATCCTCAAGAAGACATCATACGAACTCCTAATCGGTAAAAAGCCCAAAGTTTCATATTTTAGAGTCTTTGGTAGCAAATGCTTTATTCTTGTCAAAAGAGGTAGAAAATCTAAATTTGCTCCTAAGGCTGTAGAAGGCTTTTTACTAGGATATGATTCAAACACAAGGGCATATAGAGTCTTTAACAAGTCCACTGGACTAGTTGAAGTTTCTTGTGAAATTGTGTTTGATGAGACTAACGGCTCTCAAGTAGAGCAAGTTGATCTTGATGAGCTAGGTGATGAAGAGGCTCCGTGCGTCACGCTAAGGAACATGTCCATTGGGGATGTGTGTCCTGAGGAATCTGAAGAGCCACCACAAGCACAAGATCAACCATCTTCCTCCACACAAGCATCTCCACCAACTCAAGATGAGGATAAGGCTCAAAATGATGAAGGAGAAGATCAAGAAGTTGAGCCACCTCAAGAGGAGAGCAATGATCAAGGGGGAGATGCCCATGATCAAGATAAGGAAGATGAACAAGTTCCAAGACCGCCACACCCAAGTGTCCACCAAGCAATCCAACGAGATCACCCCGTTAACACCATCCTCGGCAATATTCAAAAGGGGTTAACTACTCGATCTCGTGTTGCTCATTTTTGTGAACATTACTCTTTTGTTTCCTCTATTGAGCCACACAGGGTAGAAGAAGCACTTCAAGATTCAGATTGGGTGGTGGCGATGCAAGAGGAGCTCAACAACTTCACTAGGAATGAAGTATGACATTTAGTTTTATGTCCTATTCAAAATGTTGTAGGAACCAAATGGGTCTTCCGCAACAAGCAAGATGAGCATGGTGTGGTGACAAGGAACAAAGCCCGACTTGTGGCCAAAGGATATTCACAAGTCGAAGGTTTGGATTTCGGTGAAACCTATGCACCCGTAGCTAGGCTTGAGTCAATTCGCATTTTATTTGCCTATGCTACTTACCATGGCTTCAAGCTTTACCAAATGGACGTGAAGAGTGCCTTCCTCAATGGACCAATCAAGGAAGAGGTCTATGTTGAGCAACCTCCAGGCTTTGAAGATAGTGAGTATCCTAATCACGTATATAAACTCTCTAAGGCGCTTTATGGGATCAAGCAAGCCCCAAGAGCATGGTATGAATGCCTAAGAGATTTTCTTATCACTAATGGCTTCAAAGTCGGAAAGCCCGATCCTACTCTATTCACAAAAACTCTTGACAATGATTTGTTTGTATGCCAAATTTATGTTGATGATATTATATTTGGGTCTACTAACGAATCTACATGTGAGGAATTTAGTAGGATCATGACACAAAAATTCGAGATGTCAATGATGGGGGAGTTGAAGTACTTCTTGGGATTTCAAGTGAAGCAACTCCAAGAGGGCACCTTCATTAGCCAAACGAAATATATTCAAGACATTCTAAACAAGTTTGGGATGAATGATGCCAAACCCATCAAGACACCCATGGGAACCAATGGGCATCTCGACCTCGACACGGGAGGTAAATCCGTAGATCAAAAGGTATACCGGTCGATGATAGGCTCTTTACTCTATTTATGTGCATCTCGACCGGATATTATGCTCTCTGTATGCATGTGTGCAAGATTCCAAGCCGACCCTAAGGAAGCTCACCATACGGCCGTAAAACGAATCTTGAGATATTTAGTTTATACTCCTAAGTTTGGGCTTTGGTACCCTCGGGGATGCACGTTTGATTTAATTGGTTATTCGGATGCCGATTGGGCGGGGTGTAAAATTAATAGAAAGAGCACATCGGGGACTTGCCCGTTCTTGGGAAGATCTCTGGTGTCTTGGGCTTCAAAGAAGCAAAATTCCGTCGCTCTTTCTACCGCCGAAGCCGAGTATATTGCCGCAGGCCATTGTTGTGCGCAATTGCTTTGGATGAGGCAAACCCTTAGGGACTATGGATACAAATTAACCAAAGTTCCTCTTCTATGTGATAATGAAAGTGCAATCCGCATGGCGGATAATCCCGTTGAGCATAGCCGCACTAAACACATAGCCATTCGGTATCATTTTCTAAGGGATCACCAACAAAAGGGGGATATCGAGATTGCATATATTAACACCAAGGAACAATTAGCCGATATCATTACCAAGCCACTAGATGAACAAACTTTTAACAAACTTAGGCATGAGCTCAATATTCTTGATTCTCGGAATTTCTTTTGATGTTTTGCACACATAGCTCATAAATATACCTTTGATCATGTCTCTTTTATATGCTATGACTAATGTGTTTTCAAGTGTATTTCAAATCAAGTCATAGATTGAAAGGGAATTGGAGTCTTCATCGAAGACAAAGGCTTCCACTCCATCAACTTACTCATCCTTCGCCGTCACTCCAAGCATCTCTCCAACTTTGGTATAATCTTCACTCATATTTTGTTTGCCAAAAGGGAGAAAAGTAGTTATAAGGGCTTATATTTCACTCAAGTATCCGTTTTTGGCGATTCCTGCCAAAGGGGGAGAAAGTATTAGCCCAAAGCAAAAGGACCGCACCACCACCAATTTTCAAAATTTGAGTTAAGAAAAGGTTTTGAAATGATGATTTTTTCAATTGGTATCTTATTTTTGATAGAATTTCAAATTGGAACACCCTCTTCAAAAACTAATATCTAAAACCCTCTTGAACACTAAGAGGAGGATTTTATTGAGGGGGAGTTTTGTTTAGTCAAAGGAAAAGCATTTGAAACAGGGGGAGAAAATTTCAAATATTTAAAATGCTTCTCAAAACTCTTATTCATTTACCTTTGACCATTTGCAAAAGGACTTTGAAAAGAATTTACAAAAGAATTTACAAAAGAATTTGCAAAAACAAAACATGTGGTGCAAGCGTGGTCCAAAATGTTAAAAATATAAAGAAACAATCCATGCATATCTTATGAAAATATTTATTGGTTCAATTCTAAGTAACCTTTGCACTTACATTCTGCAAACTAGTTCAATTATGCACTTCTACATTTGCTTTGGTTTGTGTTGGCATCAATCACCAAAAAGGGGGAGATTGAAAGGGAATTAGGCTTACACCTTTTTCCTAATTGATTTTGGTGGTTAAATTGCCCAACATAAATAATTGGACTAACTAGTTTGCTCTAGTCTATAAGTTTTTACAGGTGTCAAAGGTTCACAATAAGCCAATAAAAAGACCAAGAAAGAGTTCAAACAAAGAGAGCAAAAGACAACCCAAAGGCACTCTGGTCTGGCGTACCGGACTGTCCGGTGCACCAGGGCACTCAACGATGAACTTGCCACCTTCGGGAAAATGAGAGGCCGCTCCGCTATAATTCACTGGACTGTCCGGTGAAGCACGGGACAGTGTCCGGTGCCACACCGGACTGTCCGGTGTGCCAGCGGAGCAACGACTACTTCGCGCGCAACGGTCGACTGCAACGCATTAAATGCGCGCCTGCGCGTGCAGAGGACAGAGCACGCGCAGTTGGCGCACCGGACAGTCTACAGGACCTGTCCGGTGCACCACCGGACAGCCCAGAGGCCCCACCTGCCAGAGCTCTAACGGTCGAACCCCAACGGCCTGCTGACGTGGCTGGCGCACCGGACTGTCCGGTGCACCATGCGACAACAGACTTCCAACGGACATATTTTGGTGGTTGGGGCTATAAATACCCCAACCACCCCATATTCAATGGCATCCAAGTTTTCCACCTTCAACACATTACAAGAGCTATAGCATTCAATTCTAGATACTCCAAAGAGATCAAATCCTCTCCCAAGTCCAAAGACAACTCCAATCAATAGTGACTAGTGAGAGAGTGATATTTGTGTTCATTTGAGCTCTTGCGCTTGGATTGCTCCTTTTCTTTCTCATTCTTCTTGTGATCATACTCAATTGTAACCAAGGCAAGAGACACCAATTATGTGGTGGTCCTTGCAGGAACTTTGTGTTCCGTTTGATTGAGAAGAGAAGCTCACTCGGTCTAGGTGACCGTTTGAGAGAGGGAAAGGGTTGAAAGAGACCCGGTCTTCGTGACCACCTCAACGGGGAGTAGGTTTCCAAGAACCGAACCTCGGTAAAACAAATCATCGTGTCTCACTCTTTATTTGCCCGCGATTTGTTTTGCACCCTCTCTCTTGGACTCGTTTATATTTCTAACGCTAAACCGGCTTGTAGTTGTGCTTAAGTTTATAAATTTCAGATTCGCCCTATTCACCCCCTCTAGGCAACTTTCAAATAGGGTCAAACCTTTTCCTAAATGATTTTGGTGGTTGAATTGCCCAACACAAATAATTGGACTAACTATTTTGCTCTAGATTATATGTTCTATAGGTGCCAAAGGTTCAACACAAACCAATAAAAAGATCCGAGTTAGGGTTCAAATGAAAGGAGCAAATGAAACCAAAGAGAACCCTGGTCTGGCGCACCGGACTGTCCGGTGTGCCACCGGACAGTGTCCTGTGCACCAGGGCCGTACAGGCTGAACTCCTCACCTTCGGGTTTCTGAGGCGACTCTTCGCTATAATTCACCGGACTGTCTAGTGTGACACCGGACTGTTCGGTGTGCCAAGTGGAGCAACGGTCGCCAGCGCAACGGTTGACCCCAACGATCGGCTGACACAACGAACAGTGCGCGCAGAGTCAGAGCAGCGCCGGAAGGCTCACCGGACAGTGAACAGTGACTGTCTGGTGGTCCAAGCAGTAAGAGCTCCAACGGTCGAAATTGTCAGAACCCTAACGGTTGGGTGACGTGGCTGGTGCACCAGACAGTGTCCGGTGGCACACTGGACTGTCTGGTGCGCCCATCGACAGCAGCCCAACCCCAACGGTTAGTTTGGTGGTTGGGGCTATAAATACCCCCAACCACCACCATTCATTGCATCCAAGTTTCCAACCATTACATTCAATAAAAGAGCTCTATACCTCACTCCAAGACACAAACAAGAGATCAAATCCTCTCCCAAGTCCAAAATCACTCCAAACACTTAGTGACTAGTGAGAGAGAGATTTTCGTGTTCATTTGAGTTCTTGTCGCTTGGATCGCTTTTCTTCTTCCCCATTCTTGTTCTCAACACCTTTGTAATCAAAGCAAGAGACACCAAGTTGTGGTGTTCCTTGTGGGGTCTAAGTGACCCATTTGATTGAGGAGAAAAGCTCACTCGGTCTAGGTGACCGTTTGAGAGAAGGAAAGGGTTGAAAGAGACCCGATCTTTGTGACCACCTCAACGGGGGTAGGTTTGCAAGAACCGAACCTCGGTAAAACAAATCACCGCGTCATCCGCTCTATTTCTTTGGTTGATTTGTTTTCGCCCTCTCTTTCGGTCTCGATTTTATTTCTAACGCTAACCCCAGCTTGTAGTTGTGCTTAAAGTTTATAAATTTCAGATTTGCCTATTCACCCCCCTCTAGGCGACTTTCAATTGGTATCAGAGCCCGGTGCTTTATTAGAGTCTAACCACTCGAAGTGATGTCGGGAGATCACGCCAATAGGGAATCCTACCACAAGCACAAGGAGGAATCCTCTTCCTCAATCAAGTCACAACGGAGAGGTGACAAGAAGAAGAAGATGAAGAAAGTGGTCTACTACGAGACCGACTCTTCGTCACCCTCCACCTCCGGTTCCGAATCAGCGTCCGTGACTTCTAAGCGCCATGAGCACAAGAAGTATAGTAAGATGCCCCTCCGCTATCATCGCATTTCCAAACGCACTCCATTACTTTCCGTTCGCCTAGGCAAACCACCATTTTTTGATGGTGAGGATTATTGTATGTGGAGTGACAAAATGAGGCATCACCTAACCTCACTCCACAAAAGCATATGGGATATTGTTGAGTATGGAGCGCAGGTACCGAAGGTAGGGGACAAGGACTACGATTCGGAGAAGGTCAACCAAATCCGGCACTTCAACTCCCAAGCCACTACTATACTCCTCGCCTCTCTAAGTCGAGAGGAGTATAATAAGGTACAAGGGTTGAAGAGTGCCAAAGAGATTTGGGACATGCTCAAGACCGCACATGAAGGGGATGAGGTGACAAAGATCACCAAGCGGGAGACGATCGAGGGGGAGCTCGGTCGGTTCGTCCTCAACCGAGGAGAGGAGCCACAAGCCATGTACAATCGGCTCAAGACCTTGGTGAACCAAGTGCGCAACCTCGGGAGCACAAAATGGGATGACCATGAAATGGTCAAGGTTATTCTAAGGTCACTCGTTTTTCTTAATCCTACACAAGTTCAATTAATTCGTGGTGATCCTAGATACAAGCTAATGTCTCCCGAGGAGGTTATAGGAAAGTTTGTGAGCTTTGAATTGATGATCAAAGGCTCCAAACAAATCATCGAGCGAGGCGCCACCTCCACACCCGAGGTGCAACCCGTCGCATTCAAAGCGACGGAGGAGAAGAAAGAAGAGTCTATGTCAAGTAGGCTCCCCATCGACGCCTCCAAGCTCGACAACGAGGAAATGTCACTCATCATCAAGAGCTTCCGCCAAATCCTCAAGCAAAGAAGGGGGAAGGATTACAAGCCCCGCTCCAAGAAAGTTTGCTACAAGTGTGGTAAGCCCGGTCATTTTATTGCTAAGTGTCCATTATCAAGTGATAGTGACAGGGGCGACGACAAGAAGGGAAGAAGGAAGGAAAAGAAGAAATACTACAAGAAGAAGGGCGGTGATGCCCATGTGTGTCGGGAATGGGACTTCGATGAGAGCTCCACCGACTCCTCCGACGAAGAAGACGCCACCAACATTACCGTCAACAAAGGACTTCTCTTCCCCAACGTCAGCCACAAGTGCCTCATGGCAAAGGACGATAAAAAGAAGAAGATAAAATCTAGAGCCTCCACTAAATATGCAACATCTAGTGATGAGGATAGCTCTAGTGATGATGAAGATAATTTGCTTGCTCTTTTTGCCAACCTAAACATGCAACAAAAAGAAAAATTAAATGAATTGATAAGTGCTATTCATGAGAAGGATGAACTCTTGGATAGCCAAGAGGACTTCCTTATTAAGGAAAATAAAAAGCATGTTAAGGTAAAAATGCTTATGCTCTGGAAGTAGAAAAATGTGAAAAATTAACTAGTGAGCTTAGCATTTGCCATGACACTATCTCTAACCTTAGAATTGAAAATGCAAAATTTATTGCTAAGGTTGAGAAATTAAACGTTTGTGATAATTCTCTTGTCAACCTTAAAAATGATAATGCTAGTTTGATTGCTAAGATTGACAAGTTGAATGAATCACTTTCTAGCCTTAAGATTGAGAATGATAAATTAATGTCTAAGGCTAAAGATTTAAATGTTTGCAATGTTTCTATTTCCAATCTTAGAAATGAGAATGCCATGTTACATGCTAAGATTGATGAATTAAGTGCTTGCAAACCCTCTACATCCACTGTCGATCATGTTTCTATTTGCATGAGATGTAGAGATATTAATGTTGATGCTATCCATGATCACATTGCTATGATAAAACAACAAAATGATCATATAGCTAAACTAGATGCTAATATTGCCGAGCATGAACTAGAGAATGAAAAAATTAAATTTGCTCGTAGCATGCTTTATAATGGGAGATGCCCTGGCATTAAGGTTGGCATTGGCTTCCAACAGGGAGACAATGTCAAGCTTAATGCCCCTAAGAAATTATCTAATTTTGTTAAGGGTAAGGCTCCCATGGCTCAGGATAATGAGGGTTACATTTTATATCCTGCTGGTTATCCCGAGCATAAGATTAGGAGAATTCATGCTAGGAGACCTCATAATGTTTCACATCATGCTTTTATGTATAAAAATGAGGCTTCTAGCTCTAGGCAATCAACCCATGTTAAATTGCCTAAAAAGAAATCTCCTATTGCATCAAATGAACCAAATGTTTCATTTAAGACTTTCGATGCATCCTATGTGCTTACTAACCAATCAGGCAAAGTAGTTGCCAAATATGTTGGGGGAAAACACAAGGGCTCCAAGACTTGTGTTTGGGTACCAAAGGTGCTTGTTTCTAATGTCAAAGGACCCAAGACCGTTTGGGTACCTAAGAACAAGGCCTAAACTTGTTTTGTAGGTTTATGCATCCGGGGGCTCAAGTTGGATCATTGATAGCTGGTGCACAAATCACATGACAGGGGAGAAAAGGATGTTCTCCTCCTACGAGAAAAATGATGATCCCCAAAGAGCTATCACATTCGGGGATGGAAACCAAGGTTTGGTCAAAGGACTTGGTAAAATTGCTATATCACCTGACCATTCTATTTCCAATATTTTTCTTGTAGATTCTTTAGATTACAACTTGCTTTCAGTTTCTCAATTATGCAAAATGGGCTACAATTGTCTTTTTACGGATATAGGTGTTACTGTCTTTAGAAGTGATGATTCAGTAGCATTTAAGGGAGTGTTAGAGGGTCAGCTATACTTAGTTAATTTTAATAGAGCTAAACTCGACACTTGCTTAATTGCTAAGACTAATCTGGGTTGGCTCTGGCATCGCCGACTAGCCCACGTTGGGATGAAGAATCTTCACAAGCTTCTAAAGGGAGAACACATTTTGGGACTAACAAATGTTCATTTTGAGAAAGACAGAGTTTGTAGCGCATGTCAAGCAGGAAAGCAAGTTGGTGTTCATCATCCACACAAGAACATCATGACGACCGACATGCCACTTGAGCTACTCCACATGGATCTACTCGACCCGATAGCTTACATAAGTATCGGCGGGAGTAAGTATTGTCTAGTTATTATGGATGATTATTCTCGCTTCACTTGGGTATTCTGTTTGCAGGAAAAATCTCAAACCCAAGAGACCTTAAAGGGATCCTTGAGACAAGCTCAAAATGAGTTCGGATTAAGGATCAAGAAAATAAGAAGCGACAATGGGACGGAGTTCAAGAACTCACAAATAGAAGGCTTTCTTGAGGACGAGGGCATCAAGCATGAGTTCTCTTCTCCCTACACACCTCAACAAAATGGTGTAGTGGAGAGGAAGAATAGAACTCTATATGACATGGCGAGGACCATGCTTGATGAGTACAAGACTTCGGACTGGTTTTGGGCGGAAGCAATCAACACCGCTTGCTACGCCATCAACCGACTCTACCTTCACCGAATCCTCAAGAAGATATCATATGAACTCCTAACCGGTAAAAAGCCCAATGTTTCATATTTTAGAGTCTTTGGTAGCAAATGTTTTATTCTTGTTAAAAGAGGTAGAAAATCTAAATTTGCTCCTAAGGCTGTAGAAGGTTTTTTACTTGGTTATGACTCAAATACAAGGGCATATAGAGTCTTTAACAAGTCCACTGGACTAGTTGAAGTTTCTTGTGACATTGTGTTTGATGAGACTAACGGCTCTCAAGTAGAGCAAGTTGATCTTGATGAGCTAGATGATGAAGAGGCTCCATGCGTCATGCTGAGGAACATGTCCATTGGGGATGTGTGTCCTAAGGAATCCGAAGAGCCCACACGAGCACAAGATCAACCGTCATCTTCCATGCAAGCATCTCTAACAACCCAAGATGAGGATCAAGCTCAAGATGATGAAAATGAAGATCAAGAGGATGAGCCACCTCAAGAGGAGGACAATGATCAAGGGGGAGATAGAGTTGATCAAGACAAGGAAGATAATCAGGGTCAAAGACCGCCTCACCCAAGAGTCCATCAAGCGATACAACAAGATCACCCCATGAACTCCATTCTCGATCTCGTGTCGCTTATTTTTGTGAACATTACTCTTTTGTGTCTTCTATTGAGCCATACAGGGTGGAAGACGCATTAAGAGATTCGGATTGGGTGTTGGCAATGCAAGAGGAACTCAACAACTTCACGAGGAATGAGGTATGGCATCTTGTTCCACGTCCTAACCAAAATGTTGTAGGAACCAAGTGGGTCTTCCGCAACAAGCAAGATGAGCATGGTGTGGTGACAAGAAACAAAGCCTGACTTGTGGCCAAGGGATATTCACAAGTCGAAGGTTTGGATTTCGGTGAAACCTATGCACCCATAGCTAGGCTTGAGTCGATTCATATATTACTTGCCTATGCTACTTACGATGGCTTTAAGCTCTATCAAATGGACGTGAAAAGTGTCTTCCTCAATGGACCAATCAAGGAAGAGGTCTATGTTGAGCAACCTCCCGGCTTTAAAGATAGTGAGTACCCTAACCATGTGTATAAACTCTCTAAGACGCTTTATGGGCTCAAGCAAGCCCCAAGAGCATGGTATGAATGCCTAAGAGATTTCCTTATCACTAATGGCTTCAAAGTCGGTAAAGTCGATCCTACTCTCTTTACTAAAACAATTGCAAATGATTTGTTTGTATGCCAAATTTATGTTGATGATATCATATTTGGGTCTACTAACAAATCTACTTGTGAAGAGTTCAGTAGGATTATGATTCAAAAATTTGAGATGTCTATGATGTGGGAGTTGAAGTATTTCTTAGGATTTCAAGTGAAGCAACTCCAAGAGGGCACCTTCATCAGCCAAACAAAATACATTCAAGATATTCTTACCAAGTTTGGAATGAAGGATGCCAAGCCCATCAATACACCCATGGGAACCACTGGGCATCTCGACCTCGACACGGGAGGTAAATCCGTAGATCAAAAGGTATATCGGTCGATGATAGGATCATTACTCTACTTATGTGCATCTCGACCGGATATTATGCTTCCTGTATGCATGTGTGCAAGATTTCAAGCCGATCCTAAGGAAGTTCACTTTAGGGCCATGAAAAGAATCTTGAGATATTTAGTTCGTACACCTAAGTTTGGTCTTTAGTACCCCAAGGGATCCACCTTTGATTTAATAGGTTATTCAGATGCTGATTGGGCAGGGTGTAAAATTGATAGAAAGAGCACATCAGGGACTTGTCAGTTCTTGGGAAGATCCCTGTTGTCTTGGGCTTCAAAGAAACAAAATTCAGTAGCTCTTTCTACCGCTGAAGCCGAGTATATTGCTGCAGGCCATTGTTGTGTGCAATTGCTTTGGATGAGGCAAACCCTTAGGGACTATGGCTACAAATTAACCAAAGTCCCTCTCCTATGTGATAATGAGAGTGCAATCCGCATGGCGGATAATCCCATTGAGCACAGCCGCACTAAGCACATAGCCATTCAGTATCACTTTTTGAGGGATCACCAACAAAGGGGGGATATCGAGATTGCTTATGTTAGCACCAAAGAACAACTAGCCGATATCTTTATCAAACCATTAGATGAGAAAACATTTACCAAACTTAGGAATGAGCTAAACATTCTTGATTCTAGGAACTTTGATTGATACTTTGCACACATAGCTCATTTATGTACCTTTGATCATATCTCCTTTATGTCTACGACTAATGTGTTTTCAAGTGTATTTCTATGCTAAGTCGTAGATTGAAAGGGAAATAGAGTCTCCGGCGAAGACAAGGCTTCCACTCCACTCTATCGGTATTATTTACCCTTCGCCGTCACTCCGAACCGCTCTTCACTTTGGTATAATCTTCACTCTTATTACTCATACCATTGGGGAGAAAGTAAAAGGGCTCTAAAGACTCCATTTTTGGCAATTAATGCCAAAGGGGGAGAGAGTATTAGCCCAAAGCAAAAGGACCGCATCACCACGCCAATTTCAAAAAATTTCGAAACTAAGTTTTCAATGTTTACAATTGGTATATTTCAAATTAGTATTCCTCTAAGAAATTCTATCTCAATTGGTATCTATATTTTAAGGAGCAGTTTTTCAAAATTTGGTATCTAAAATATTTGATCTTCTTTCAATTGGTAAAAACCCTCTTGAACACTAAGAGGAGAATTTCATCCACGGGGAGTTTTGATTAGTCAAAGGAAAAGCATTTGAAACAGGGGGAGAAAATTTCAAATCTTGACAATGCTTCTGGCAATTTTATTCATATACCTTTGACTATTTGCAAATGAACTTTGAAAAGATTTTCCAAAAGATTTTTTGCAAAAACAAAACAAGTGGTGCAAATGTGGTCCAAGATATTAAAAGAAAGAAAGCAATCCATGCATATCTTAGGAAAGTATAAATTGGTTTAATTCCAAGCAACCTTTGCACTTACCTTATGCAAACTAGTTCAATTCTGCACTTATATATTTGCTTTGGTTTGTGTTGGCATCAATCACCAAAAAGGGGGAGATTGAAAGGGAAATAGGGTCAAACCTTTTCCTAAATGATTTTGGTGGTTGAATTGCCCAACACAAATAATTGGACTAACTAGTTTGCTCTAGATTATATGTTCTACAGGTGCCAAAGGTTCAACACAAACCAATAAAAAGATCCGAGTTAGGGTTCAAAAGAAAGGAGCAAATGAAACCGAAGAGAACCCTGGTCTGGCGCACCGGACTGTCTGGTGTGCCACCCGACAATGTCCGGTGCACCACCGGACAGTGTTCAGTGCACCAGGGCTGTACAGGCTGAACTCCTCACCTTTGGGTTTCTGAGGCGACTCTTCGCTATAATTCACCGACTGTCCGGTGTGACACCGGACTGTCCGGTGTGCCAAGCGGAGCAACGGTCCCAGCGCAACAGTCGACTCTAACGGTCAGCTGACACAACGAACAGTGCATGCAGAGTTAGAGCAGCGCCAGAAGGCGCACCGGACAGTGAACAGTGACTGTCCGGTGCACCACCGGACTGTCCGATGGCCCAAGCAGTCAGAGCTCCAATGGTCGAAATCGTCAGAACCCTAACGGTTGGGTGACGTGGCTGGCGCACTGGACAGTGTTCGGTGGCGCACCGGACTGTCCAGTGCGCCCATCGACAGCAACCCAACCCCATTGGTTGGTTTTGTGGTTAGGGCTATAAATACCCCCAACCACCACCATTCATTGCATCCAAGTTTCCAACCATTACATTCAATACAAGAGCTCTATACCTCACTCCAAGACACAAACAAGAGATCAAATCCTCTCCTAAGTCCAAAATCACTCCAAACACTTAGTGACTAGTGAGAGAGAGATTTTCGTGTTCATTTGAGTTCTTGTCGCTTGGATCGCTTTTCTTCTTCCCCATTCTTATTCTCAACACCTTTGTAATCAAAGCAAGAGACACCAAGTTGTGGTGGTTCTTGTGTGGTCTAAGTGACCCATTTGATTGAGGAGAAAAGCTCACTCGGTCTAGGTGACCATTTGAGAGAGGGAAAGGGTTGAAAGAGACCTGGTCTTTGTGACCACCTCAACGAGGAGTAGGTTTGCAAGAACCGAACCTCGGTAAAACAAATCACTGTGTCGTCCGCTCTATTTCTTTGGTTGATTTGTTTTCACCCTCTCTTTCGGTCTCGATTTTATTTCTAACGCTAACCCTGGCTTGTAGTTGTGATTAAAGTTTATAAATTTTAGATTTGCCTATTCACCCCTCCTCTAGGCGACTTTCACAAGTGATTTTTGAACATTAACAAATTTATCATGTTCCTCATACAAAATGTCCTCTTGCTTTTCTAGAAGTCTATCCTTTTCATTAAGAGCATCAATTAGTTCATTTATTTTGTCTACTTTAGCTCTATCTAGTTCTTTAAATAAATCAGTGTAATCTACTTCATCATCAGATGATTCCTCATCGCTAGAAGAAGAGTACTTGGGGTATCTCGAATATGTACCTTCTTCTCCTTAGCCATAAGGAAAGTATGGCGTTCGTTGGGGAAGAGCGAAGATTTGTCGAAGGCCGAGGCAGCCAGTCCTTCATCGTCGGAGTCAAATGAAGAGCAGTCAGAATCCCATTCCTTTCCTAGGTGTGCCTCGCCCTTCGCCTTCCTGTAGTTTTTCTTCTTCTCCCTCTTCCCGTGCTTTTCTTGTCCATGGTCATTATCATTATCGGGGCATTGAGCTATGAAATGACCAGTCTTACCGCATTTGAAGCAGGAGCGCTTTCCCCTTGTTTTATTCTTGTTGGGGTACTCCTTGCATCCTTTTAGTGCGGTCTTGAAGCGCTTGATGATAAGTGCTATTTCATCTTCATTGAGCCCAACAGCCTCCACTTGTGCTACCTTGCTTGGTAGTGCCTCCTTGCTGCTAGTTGCTTTGAGAGCAACGGGCTGCGACTCGTAGATGGGCAGTGGACCATTTAGCGCATCGTCCATGTATCGTGCCTCCTTCACCATCATGCGCCCGCTCACAATTTTTTCGAGGATTTCCTCGGGCGTCATCTTGGTGTACCTGGGGTTTTCACGAATAAGGTTCACAAGATGAGGGTCAATTACTGTAAATGACCTGAGCATGAGTCGGACGACGTCATGATCCGTCCATCTTGTGCTTCCATAGCTTCGGATTTTGTTGACCAGGGTTTTGAGCCTGTTGTAGGTCTGTGTTGGCTCCTCTCCCCTGATCATCGCAAACCTCCCTAGCTCTCCTTCCACCAGTTCCATCTTGGTGATCATGGTGGCGTCGTTACCCTCATGTGATATCTTGAGGGTATCCTAGATTTGCTTTGCATTGTCCAAGCCACTCACTTTATTGTACTCATCCCTGCAAAGTGACGCTAGCAAGACAGTAGTAGCTTGGGCGTTTTTATGAATTTGTTCATTTATAACAATAGGATTATTCGTACTATCAAAATGCATCCCATTTTCCACAATTTCCAAAATGCTAGGATGGAGAGAAAATAAATGACTACGCATCTTATGGCTCCAAAATGAGTAATCCTCTCCATGAAAGTGTGGGGGTTTTCCGAGAGGAATAGAAAGCAAATGGGCATTTGAGTTATACGGAATACGGGAATAATCAAAGGAGTAGTTTTGATTAACCGTCTTTTCTTGGACGAGGAGTCATCGTCGTCGTTGTCCCTTGGTGAAGAAGATGAGGCATCACTGTCGTAGTAGATGATCTTCTTGATGCGCCTCTTCTTCTTCTCGTCCCTCTTCTTATGACTCGAGCCTGAGTCAGTGGGCTTGTTGTATCTTGGCTCGTTGAAGAGGGACTCCTTGTCGTTGACCACCATCCCCTTACCATTAGGATCCATCTCTTCGGGCGGTTTGTCCCTTAAATGAAGAGTACGCCTCTGATACCAATTGAGAGCACCTAGAGGGGGGGTGAATAGGTGATCCTGTAAAATCATACACTAAATAGCCACAAACTTGATTATAAAGATGTTAGTGCGAGTTAATCAAGTTTATGAAGCGAGCTCTTGCGGACACAAACAATCACAGAGAAGAGCAACACAAGATACACGTGATTTTTATCCCGTGGTTTGGCCAAGTAACACTTGCCTACTTCCACGTTGTGGCGTCCCAATGGGCGAGGGTTGCACTCAACCCCTTTCAAGTGATCCGATGATCAACTTGAATACCACGGTCTTTTCTCTTTTGAGTATTCTTCCCGTTTGCGAGGAATCTCCACAAGTTGGAGCCTCTCTCCCTTACAATATAGATCACAAAGAAAGGACAAGAGTAAGGATGGGAGAGCAACACACACAAGACCCAAATCCGCAGCACACCCACGCACACAAGCCAAGACTTGAGCTCGAAACACAGCACATAGAGTTAGCAACTCAGACGGAGCTCAAATCACTAACACAATCAATCAAATGCGTGGAGGCGGAGTCTGGGAGTCTTAGAATGCTTAGAGAAGGCTTGGTATTCTGCTCCATGCACCAAGGGGTCCCTTTTATAGCCCCAAGGCAGCTAGGAGACGTTGGAGATCAATTTGGTAGGCAATTATTGGCTTCTGTTGAGTGGTGCACCGGACAGTTCGGTGCACCACCGGACAGCCACTGTAGCAGTCTGGTCGATTTCCTTCCATACCGGGCATAGCCGACCGTTGGTCCTTCAGGCTCGTTGGCGCACCGGACACTGTCCGGTGCACATCGAACAGTCTGGTGTGCCCAACTGACCGTTGGCGCGGACCATGTGTCGCGCGTTGATCGCGCGGACGACCGTTGGCCGCTGGAGCTTTTGACTCACCGGACAGTCTGGTGAATTATAGCCACGTCACCTTTTTCTTTTCTCGAGAGCAACGAGTTCATCGCCGATGACTTGGACGCGTGCGCAGATGACTCACCGACAGTCCGGTGCACCACCGGACAGTCCGGTGATTTATAGCCGCGTCGCTCCGCCGTTTCCCGAGAGCAGTCGGTTCACCGTAGACCAACCTAGGACACCAGACACTATCCGGTGCACCACCAGACAATCCGGTGTGCCAGGCCAGAGCTGGTTTTGGCTGTACACAGCCAACTCTTTTCCAACATTTTTCTTCTTTTCTTGGCACTATTTCTAGCACTTAGATAAACATGTTAGTATTCAAAAACTATTCACTAAGTCTAGAAACATACCTTGTTCTTTGATTTGCACTTCTCACTCATTTAGCACATAAGAACTTAATTAATATGTGTTGGACATCTAATCACCAAAATACTTATAGAAATGGCCCAAGGGCACATTTCCCTTTCAGCATCGCGCCCCCCTCTCTCGCTACCGCTCGGCCCCACTCGTTAGCCACGCTCCGCACCGCTCTCTCGCGCACGCTCTTCCTCTGACAAATGGGCCCCGCCCGTTAGCCCTTTCTCCTTGCCTGTGACCTCACCAGCGCAATCCCCGATGACCACCACCCTCCCTCTCTCTCAACACAATTACTCCTACGCCAGTGAAGTTAGGAACCGCTCCACCCCCAGTTCACTGTGCTTGCATCCCTTCATGGCAGCCCGCTCTGAGCCGTTTCATCCCCAGCGTTGTGCGCCATCATCGCCGCCACTGTGCACCTCACCGGCGCAAGCTGGTTTTCGGCCGTTTCCCTCCCCGGGTGCCTATAAAAGGGACCGCCCGAGCTCCACCTCTCCTCGCACCAGCCTCAGCCATTCCCCTTCCCTCCCCCCAGACTCAATCAAGCTCGGCGTCGCCGCCTCCCTCCGCTCCGGTGAGCTCTCCCTCCTTTCTCCAGTGGCCTAGAGTCAAATTAACGTGGTTCACAAGCTTCACTACGAACACGGTGCACCATCCTTCTTCACCTATCGCGCCCCGTAGGCCTCACCGGTGACCTCGCTCCGCGGGAGCCTGCCACCTCACCGTGGACCGGCCGTATTGAGCCCCCACCGGCCAAATTAAACCCACCACCATGACCCCCTACCCCCGTCCGTGCTATGCCACCACCTCGACCACCCAAAACCGGATTACCGGCGGAGAGCCGTCGTTGGATCATCGGCAGCCGGTTCTTCCTCCTCGTGGATGGACCGTCGTTCTCCCCCTAACTCCGTCTCCCTCTCTCCTCGCTAGCATGTGGGCCTGCACCCACGACGCCGTCTCCGCGCCGAGCCTGTTGGCGGGCCGAGATGGGCCGGCTGGCCGCGCGGTCGCGCGCGCGCTTGGCTAGGCCAAAATTCCCCTCGGCCCGTTTAACAAAGAAATCCTTTTCTTTTTCCTTTTTCTCTCTTTTCCCATTTTCTTATATATATGTACACATATTGATATTTTATGCACCAAAAATAGTCCAAATATTCTTTAAGTCACAAAATAATAATACTTAGAACTTGACACACTTTATTAGCCAACAATGTTTGATGTATTGTTAATATCTGTTTTTGCAAGGCGAAGAGGTGTTCGACCCTCCGGAAATCATAGCCCCGGAAGAAGGGCAGGAGCCTGACCTCCCGGAAATAGAGCTTTCGTGCCAAGAGAGATTCGACGAAGGCAAGTCCATTCTACCCTTGATGCATCAAATACCTACTCTTTCTACCAGTACCTAAGCCGAGAAATGGGTTGGGTTCTATTCATTGTGAGTCGAGTGATAGCCTGCATTAAAGAATATCTTTTGGGTACAAAAATGTGGGTTGAGACAATGGTTTTTCTGAAAAGAGAAATGTTTTCAAACGGTGTATGATGAAGGGTATTCACCCTTGTCACCAACTGAGAGGGATGATTAGGGACTCCCTAGTTTAGGGGAGGGCCTAAGGTGTTGGCTTAGCCGAGTTAAGTGTGAGCATGAAAGATTGTCCCCTCATATAAGGACTGGTTTTTCATCCTTCACTACCTATACTCATGGCAAGTACAACCACTCGAGACTGTATGGGCAGTCACTCAATCTGAACTTGCACGGTCCGAACCCCAGGGTTATGACGGCTGGGGAGCACCAGGAGGATAAGGAAGGGGAATGTTTTGTCCGGTTTGGGCATGGTGGCGGCCTTGTTCCTTCCGGTATAATCGTTAAGATAAGGACGTGCAAGGAAGGAAAGAGTTTCGAATTCGGGTCTCATTGGCCATGAGATCACAGAGCCGGACTAGTGGGTAAAGTGTACCCCTCTGCGCAAAGTTTAAAACCTATTCGAATAGTCCGTGTCCACTGGTATGGACGAGTCTGGTGTTGTATGGCAATTAGTGTTTTTGATCTTGGTAAAAAGGGAAAGTGT
This sequence comes from Zea mays, assembly GCF_902167145.1. NCBI lineage: Eukaryota > Viridiplantae > Streptophyta > Magnoliopsida > Poales > Poaceae > Zea > Zea mays. Next base: position 100,098,391 of record NC_050101.1, read on the forward strand.
ATGGGTGTTTTTGGAAATAAAAGCAATGCCACGGGAGCAGGAAGCTCAGTGGTGGTTGAGTATGAAAATGTGCTACTCCTCTCTTTTGGGTAAAACATCAAGTACGTCTTTCTCTGAAAAAGAAATGAGTGACTTCAACTCCACCATACCAAGCATGTACCATATAGGTCTCTCTCTTTTTACGGACGGGATAGGCTTGCAGAATACCTAGTGTATTCACCTAGATTTATTTATGTTTTTAGCTACTGAAGACTTCTTTTCTGCTATGTTCGACTAGAAGGGGGTTGTGTCTGCACCCAGTCTGCCTATGGCTTAGGCTAGATGATCTTCCATTGTGCTATGTTTCCAGGCTCGCTAGAGCTTGCATTTTAGTATTGTAATAAGTATTATTCGAGACTCTATACTGTTTGAAGAAATGAATGTGTTTACTAGCCTCCTGGGACTAGTAATTGTATCACATTTGAGCCCCAAAGGATCGGGACGCTTCAGGGGGTATCAGAGCCTTTGGACTGGCCATAGACCACAACCCTGACCTAAAAATCTATCCTCAAAAGAAAAGACCTCTTAACCTCTTAAAGAACCTTCTCTCCTTTCCCCGGTATTAACAACCCTTCTTCTCTTGCTACCAGATGGAGGCACTTTTGTCCTTAAGACATCCTATTTCTCGGAGGTGGAAGGATTCCCTCACCTTCTTCGGAGTTGTGCGCTTCGCATGGGGATCCGCAAGAAGCCAAAGTATGTCTGGAAGGAATAACGCGAGAACGGGATTGAGAAGTGCTCTATGGCAGTCTACCTAGGAGAAAGCCGAAGCTACCCAAATAACCCTCCCTTTCAGATCACCGCTACTGGCCACCACTTCCTAGACACCTGCCAGAGTGCTGCCCAAAAAGCCCTCCGCCAACTGTGCCAAAACTACAGCAGGGAAGTCTCTAAGACACCCCTCCGCTACTTTCCACCCAGCAACAAAAATACCCCTACCTAGAGAAAAAGACTCCAGGCTTTGTCAGTAAGAGATCATAATGAAGATGACCCTACCATAATCTACATGGCCGAATATCTCCACACCCTTGACAACCAATTTGATGACCTTTTCTCTCACTACACCTACCTAAACTCCCGGGTGGAAAGCCTAGAGCGGCAAATCAAGGAATTGAAGGAAGAAAAGGCGGCTCTTCAAGACAACATCAAGATGGCAGAAGGCGAGGAAGCCAACACTCATGAGGCATACCGAACCCTGAAGATGGACTATGCTAGGAGACTGAAAAAGCTCGCCCCGTCAAGAAGATCCGAAAGAGTTTCAAGAGCCAAGGATGCCAAACCGTCCCAAAGGAAGAAGCCCCACCAACACTACCCTCCCTAGGGATAGAGAAATTTTCTAACGTTGAAGAAGTGTCCCAGGCTAGCCTAGATGATCTTCTCAGGGAGTTTGGGGACACTTTAGTAGAAAACTCTCGTGCGTAGTGTAATCTATGGTGGTTGCTATGCTTGTAATGAACTGGAGTACTGAATAAAATGACATGTTTGAGAAAAAAAGGATGGCATATGCATAGTAGTAATCCTTTCTCCCCTCTAGCAGATGGCCTCGGATAAAACCACGCATACCGCCTCGGGAATTGGAACAAGGACTCCCCTAGGTATCAAAGGAGAAGTCGGTGGAGAAGGGAGTGAGACCCACCTCCCCGCACCTCCAGAGATGCCACTAGAACTAGCCCAAGTTCTAGCCAATCAAACCGACTCATTGAGGTCCTCACTAGAAGCCTCGAGAACCAGCGCCTGATTGGAGGAAGACCTCAGGATAGAATGGGAGAATTCCTAAAGCTCAAGCTTCCCACGTTCGTTGGACCAGCAAACCGCTTGATGCTAATGATTGGCTGCGCATAGTGAAGAGGAAGTTAGAGGCCATTGGATGCCCTGAAAACCAGCGTGTTCACCTAGCTGCCCACTAGCTCTCTGTGATGGCCCTATCCTGGTGAGATACCTTCAGCGCTGCCGTAAGAGATGCTACCTGGGCAGAGTTTGAGGCTGCTTTTCGAGAGCATCATGTGCCCTTAAGAATCATACAGTTCAAGGAAGAGGGATTTCGGGAGTTAACTCAAGGAGGGCCATCCGTCAGTGAATACATCCACAAGTTCACAGAACTTGCTCGTTATGCACCTGATGACGTTAGCACATAAGCTAAGAAGATGGCCCATTTCTTGAAAGGGTTAAGACTAGAACTCAAGACCATCCTTGCCAGCCAAGACTTCCTCAGTTTCTTGCACCTCTCAAACAAGGCCATCCAGGTGGAAAGAGCACGAGAAGAGGAAAAAGGTCACCTCAAGAGAGAGTTTCAAGTTTTCTGAGCTCAACAGCAGGACAGGCACCAGAGAGTTCGATCCTTTGGGTTCCCTTCCAAAGGGTCGAACTACAGTAAGCCAGCAGGATCCGCTCCGTCATGTCTCAACCAGCCTGGTCAAAGTTCCTTCCGCACCCAGTCTGTTGCAAGCAGCCAACCTCCAACCAATGCTTGTTGGCACTGTGGAGACCCCAGTCACTTCAAGAATAATTGTCCGCAGTTGAAAACATTCGTACCTGCCTACTCCAACTCGTTGAATGACCCTAAGAATGTTTCGGCAACTGCCTCCAAGGCACCCTCCACCAACAGCGAGTTAAGCAAGACCCAGTTCCACGGCAGGGCTTGAGTGAACCACGTCGACGCCCAAGAAGCTCAGCAAGCCCATGGAGTAGTACTCGGTGAGTTCCTAGTCAAATTTACCCCCGCTGCTGTGCTTTTTGATTCTGGAGCATCTCATTCTTTCATTGCCACTAGTTTTGTGGAAAAGCATGGCATCCCTACTGCATCATTAGAAATCCCTCTGGTCACTCGAACCCTAGGGTTAGACCTTCTATGCCACCTCAAATGCTCCCAAGTCAGAATTCCTTTAAGTGGGGTAGTATTCTTGGCAGACTTAGCCGTACTACCATCCCACAGAATTGATGTGATCCTAGGAATGGATTGGTTGACCCAGCACAATGGCATCATAAGCTGCGTAGATAAGACTATTCTTCTCACCGACCACCAAGGAAAATCAATTTTGTATAAAGCTCGGCCGCCAATCGAAGATCCAATGGTGTTCAGCCTAGCAGCAAAAGGTATGTCTGTGGTAGGAGAATTCATGGATGTATTTTTGGAAGAGTTGCCAGGAATGCCTCCAGAAAGAGAAGTGGAATTCTACATTGATCTCCTCCCAAGCACCGCACCAATCGCAAAGAGACCGTACCACATGGCCCCCACAGAATTGGCAGAACTGAAGCTTCAGATCGTAGAACTTCAGCTGAAACGGTTTATTCGTCCTAGTTCATCCCCTTGGGGAGCACCAGTATTGTTTGTCACCAAGAAAGATGGGAGCATGAGAATGTGCATCGATTACAGATCCTTAAATGAAGTTACAATCAAGAATAAGTATCCACTACCTCGGATTGATGACCTTTTTGACCAACTTCAAGGGGCCAAATATTTCTCAAAGATTGATCTGAGATCAGGATACCATCAGTTGAGAATCAAGGAAGCAGACGTTTAGAAAACAGCTTTTGTGTCACACCCGGTTTTGAAGGTAAACCGAATGCGAACCATGTACGTGTCAGGATCAGAAATTCACGTACATAGCGATTACATAAATGACTCATCATAGCACAATGCTTCGCATAACAATAAAGAGTAAGTAATAATATTACAGACTAGAGCCATTTACATAATATAAATCAAAGTACACATAGTAGAAACGTAGCCAACGTAAACAACCCACCACAGGCAGCTGACTGGGGGAGGTCGCTAGCCTAATCCTCGAACTCGTCGAAGTCCTGGAACTCCTGGAGATCTGCCTCGACGCCTTCTTCTTTACCTGAGCATAGATTGCACCAAAGGCAACCTGGTGTTTTGTGAAAGCAAGGGTGAGTACACATCAACGTACTCAACAAATGTCCTGTTTGGCTGAAGTGGACTAGCTTTATGTGGGGTTAGGGTCAAGTAGTTGCTTTTAGTTGATCAGGTAATTATTACTAGTAGAGAGCCAAGTTTTAACATTAACCCAAGTTGTTAACCCAAAAGTACCCTTTCCAAATGGAAAGAATACCAGAAACCATAATCATAATCATAAACACAATAGAAACCAGCATTATCCTCATCATCATCTGTAAACAAAGTATCTCTGATCAATGTGTCTCTAATCAATGGAGCTCCCTTGGCCGCTCATAACCGCGAGCACAACTGATATATCAGTTTCATAACACTCTGCAGAGGTTGCGCACTTTACCCACAAGTCGTGATTCCCTCTCTAGCCCGGGCTTGCAAGACCCTTATTCACTCCCAAGGTGAATGGTCAGGGATTCACTACGAAGCCTTTACAAAGATTCCCTGAGGCTGTAGCCGCCCGTTAGGTTTCCTAAATGCACCGCACTCCTCCTCAAGGGGCGAACCAACCTTGGCAGAGCGAGCCGCATACACCGAGCCCCATTAACGGCACGACGGCGAAGCGAACTACACCCCAGTTCCTCTAATTATTCAGGTAAAGGCGTCCCATTCCACCCTCATGGTTGCACTGTTTTCCCGGGCGGTCATCCAACGAACCAGTCCTTACGGAGAGGCACTCGAGAAACAGCTCGAGTCCCCTTAAATGCCACAAGTATATCATCATATCCAGAATAAAACCATAGTATCATCATTGTATCTCATCATGTTCATTGATTAAAGTAAAGCGCTAGCATGAAGCTAACCATAGTAACCCAAAAGGTAATCAAGGACAAGGTAAAAAGAAAGCTAGTCAATCTTTATGTTTTTCATAGTATGCGGGACAGTAAATTATAAAGTAAATGGGACATAATGGGTCAGATGACACTTGCCTTCACCAAACAGATGCTCAGGGTCTTCAACCTTATAGAACTCGAGGAGCCTGACCACTTGGTCGCCATGCTTGATCGTTGATTCCTCGAAGCTCAGAAACGAATCATGATCTAATCGCAACGTGAAGCGAAGACAAACAGGCACAAGCAAACAAACATATATATGCATAAGAACATTACAACCATTCAAAGAAAAACATAATAAAACATGCAAAATGAAATAGAGCGCGTTACTACGGTCACACGAGGAAAAAGAAACGTCGAACTCGAAGCTACGGTCGAGAAAATATCGCGGTTACGCTAAACAAGTATTAACTATAACTTTTAGTTCAACATTATCAAATATAAATATTACACATTGTTTAGTTAGATTAATCTGCTACGTTAATAAATGTCAGTTTAATTAAGTAATTTAATTAAAACGAGAGATTCTAAGCGAGACGAATTTACGACGCGCGAAACAGCACGACAGCGTGCGAACGACGCGCGGACACGCGCGACACAGCGCGCGGACGAGGCACGAAACAGTGCGCGAATCAGTACGCCACCACATGCGAAACAACACGTGCGACAAGCGACAAAATAAAATAGGTGACATATTTGTACTAAACAACTATTAAATAAATAAAAAAGTAGTTAACTTAATATTAGACACGTTATTGTTTATTATAAAAGCGCGAGTTGAACACTACACATTTAATCTAATTGGGATATTAATCTAATAAATATTAGTCAAGTAAATCTTAAGTTAATTATCTAAAATCTTTGATCTAACAAATTAATGTTATTAACATGGGTGTTCATAAGCAAAAACAGTTTATTATCACGCGTGGACGCTACGCGACACACGTGGTCGACACGCGAGATATGCGCGACACGCGAACCAGACGCGCGGCACGAATGCGCGAGGAATAGCGACGACATACAAACAGCGTGCGAATGACACGTGAACACTCACGCGACAACGTGCGAGTAGCGCGGCAGCGCGCGAAACAGCACCGCGGCACGCGCACGAATGACGCGCGGCAAGGCACACGACTCGCGGCGAGGCAAGCGACACGTGCAAATGGCACACGTAGAACGTTTCAAATTTTTGAGGGTGCATATTTTAGCATACTGTTGTGGCGTCAAGAATTTTTTACGTGTTTTTTCACCAGCCCCCAAAATAAGGTTTTTAGAATCAATATTTTAGCAATCTCTTGGAGTTGCTCTAAGGGACATCTAAAAATTAGTGGGGTAGATTTTAATTCTTTCTCCAACGGATTCCTTAAAGCGATAGATTGTTTCTGGGAGCAAAAAAACCTTATTTGTAGCTATAAATGAGATAGTTTTAAGGGCTATGAAAAAGGTAGGAGCACTTTAGGGGAATTGTTGCAGACATGTTTTTGTGTTTTCCAAAAAAAACTTGATTTAGGGAAGACTTATAGGAAGCTTTTGAAGATGCTCTAAATAAGCTAGTCTAGCCAACCATCAATGTCGATTAGGTCGGATTTTATAAGTGCAGTCAGCCTGTCACTGTCAGTACATAGTAAGCCGGCATGTCCAGGTTAAGAAGACAGTCTAGCTAACTTTGGTCTAGCTAGTTTCAACCACTCTAGGCGTCACAGACAGAGTCAATACTCTTTTCCTTTGTTCTAATTTTGCATATCAAGGGACAGACAGGTACCATGAGCTGCAGTGCGAGTTTCATGTGTCCGCAACATAAAGTGATGTGAAGCCGGTGCTCAGAAATATATTGTGTTGTGTCTGCCCCTTCTTAAGAACCGGTTATAAAGTGATGTGAACGCGGTTTTGTAGTAAATAACCAGACATTGCGCAAATATCATCGTATAACTTATGGTTCTTTAATTGTTCATTAAGGGCCCGTTCGTTTCTCTGGTATTGGACCAGGATTCATTCCAACCTATCAAAACTTATATAAATTAGAGAAACAATCCGGCCAGAAACTATTTTAGGTCTTCAATCCGTGAAAAACGAACAAGCCCTAAACAGAAAAGAAAACAGTATCAATATGACTGCAGAGCTATTATAGCACACTTCGATCGTATAACAGGATTCAATGGCATCTTTGGCAGGCCTCAAAAGCCTGGCTTCACTAGCAGAGACCCCTTTTACAAATGGTTTTAACAAAGCGGAACCACACGAAATATGTCTAAAAAAATCCTCCCCGTACGTTGTATTATTGTGGAATCACAGTGAGTGTTTGTACCAAACATGAACGATGTACAAACCATTTTTTCAGCCATGAAACTGAATTAGTAGAAACTTATGCCTTCTTGTTTCCTGATGCAGCTGAATCCCAAGGGCGGGCACCTCAAAGCAAGTCTTGGGTAATCAAATAAAGCAACCTAAAAGTCCTAATCTAACTTTTTTTTTCTTTTTGCGACGAGGAGTCTCAATCTAAACTGCCCAATAAACTGAAAAAAAAACATAAACATTAAAACTTCTGGGAATCTGACATTTCGCATGGCATCACAAACATAATATCAATGTGCGACATCGATCACAAAGTACATAGGTTACTAATAAAATGAAGTGACTATGAGCAATGCACATCATATATGAAGTACTTTTTACATATCTCCTCCGTCCCAAAATAGTATTCGTTATGAATGTAGACATATATGTAAAACACATACATCAAGTATTGTATAAATCCATTAATTATCTAAAACAAATTTTAATTTGAGATAGAGGGAATACAAAAAAAAGCTATGTGTCCAGGGCAACTTTCTTAATTCTTCTTCCAAATAACTCAACCCCTTTAACATTTAAAGGGTCCCAAGAGTGAACTGGCTCATGAAGCATTGATCCTTACTCCCACGGTTTTCAAGTCGAGTAACCACTCACCACCCTCTGCTCCTTATATCTATTAATTTTATGCCATCTCAGCCCCCCCCCCACCCTGAAGGCCCACACGTCAGTGACCCAACTGCAGGGGAGGTAACTACAGAGGATCTCAATATCCCCACCCCTCTCACCTCCATCCCTTATTTAGCTTCATGTTCCTTCACTAGAAGTGCTCTATATATGTGTGTGTTATTAGAAGCCTAGAAGGCAGACACATTAGTTTGGAGAGATGATGAGAGGGTTCCCTATTTTTTCCATTATGTGATTGATAACATCAGTTAAGAATGGGCGGTGTCAGGAATCTGAAACGAGCTTTCTCGCGGCTTGACGAGACGTGTATGATGAAATCTCTTCTTATTTAAAACATCTCCTCTTTACTCACACACCTGAATTTTGGCCGACGTGAGGCCACGTCGCCCGCGTCTATGTTAAAATCTAGATGGGAATAGGACATCCTTGATGACTCGACAACGCTCGGAGCTCTTCACACAGAGACATCGACACCTGAATTGAAGCAACCAAGTGAACAGGTGATCTGACGGCCAACGCAAAAGGAAACAAATTGTATTTCATGCATGTTTAGTGTACTCTATAAAGAATGTCCCACTGCTGTAACATATGGTTACTAAATTTTCTTTTGCGGACTTATTAGCGGCCATGAGTATTAGGTCTGTTGTTTTTTTATTTGTTTTACCCATGTTTATGCCAACATCTATTCCTTCGAAAATCTCTTATGTTTCATTAGTTATTCCTAGACTCACAAATTAGTTTAGTTTATCTTTCTTAATCCTAAAAATACTGCTTTTCTCCTCCGTACTTTTGTTGGCAACTCCTGCAAAATCTGTTTTATTTTGTTTGTTTAGCATAGTCTTAATGTTTGGGTTCTCCGACTTGTCTTGCAAGACAAAGTAAGAAAGCAACGTATTAGGTGCAAACTAAGTTTCCGTGTAAACCAAGTAACAAACCCACAAAAAAACTCAAAAATTTATAGATATACTTCTTTGCCTATTTTATCATTGTATAAAATTTTAAGTTCAAATTTATCATATGCTAAAAGATACAAAAATAGAAATTTCTGAGATAATTTTCACTTTTTTGTATCTTAGAAATTTTATTTTTTATCTTTTAACATATGATGAATTTGAACTTGAAATTTTATACAGTGATAGAATAGGCAATAAGGCCACGTCGCACAGAGATGTCGACACCAGAATCCAAGCAACCAACTGGATAGGTGATCTGACCGAATTTTTTGCAATTTGAACCTTTCCCGAAACAAATTCACGTTTGGACCCCTGGATAACTTAATATCATTTTTGGACCCTTTGCTCGGCGTCATAGTCTATGGCGCCGAGGTAACACGACTCAGCGCCATAGACTACGACGCTAAAGTACCTAGTACGCTGAACACTCCATGTTGTACTGGCGTCTACGTGACTAAGCTCGGCGCCACAAATCAAGGGAGTTGACGTTAGCTTACTCGTCCACGCCAAGGAAGGGAGGGCCCCTGCATTTGGCCACATGTAGCAGCCAATGAAAAATAAAAATTAATGTAGAGTGGAACCAGGATCCTGTCATTCACTTAGGATGTGTTTGGTTGAGGAGTGGGGAGAATAGAGTGGCTCTATTCTAATATTCTGGACGTTTGGTTTCCAACAAAATAAGAGTGGAGCGGCTTCTGGAACTCCATATGGAAATTTATTATAAGTAGTTGGAACGCTGCACAAAAACGATCGGATGTGAGCGTTCTCCCTTCTTTCCTCTCCTCTACACTCATACGGCTCTCGAACCAAATAAAGAATGGAATGACTCCGCTCTATTCTACTCTACAACCAAACAAAAAATGGAGCGACTCTGTTCTATTTGCCAAACGCAGAATAAAACGACTTCATTCTCAAAAACTGGAATGGAACCGATCTATTCTAGTTGACTCTCCAACCAAACACACCCTTATTCTCTATAGTTGCGTCTTTCTTATTTTTCTCTCACAATTTAAAAGTCCGGTCTAAATTAAATCTGAAACAATTGTCAAAACCATATTTGCAATTTCTCTCATGGCCTCAAACGCACAGGTGCTGTAGCCTACTAGCCTGTCGGAGCGGCAAGAACAAAACTCATGTTACTGCTCACAGGCGGCAATATAACAAGAGTAAAAACTTAAATTTACTTTATAGAGTGAATAATGTTTTTCATGTCGTTGTCGTGTCATAGGCTCATATTAAGTGTAAATTGCATTTATGAATCCGCAGAAATTTAAACCGATCATTTGGTACCAACGGGTATATAACACACATATATATATATAGTTTATCTATTATGAGTCTTGCCCTTCCAAAGAATGATCGGTAGCCCTGACCTAACGTCACCTTTCGGTTCAGCCGCACCATCTTAAACAGACTAGACCTCGAGTCGTCTATAAAAACTACTCGAGACCACCACGAATTAGGGTTTCAGCAGCAGCGGGCGGGCGGATCCAGCGCGGGCGATGCTGGCCAAGCGCGCGACGGCGGTCTTGCGGGCTGGCGGATCCAGCGCGGGCCTTGTAGGCTGGCCGTGCAGGAACATGCTGCCGCTGCTGGTCCCGTCCGCACGTGCTCGATCTCGCGGTTCCCCAGGGGCACCATGGAGTTGCAGCGGTTGCGCGACGGCAGAACCAACGCGCGTGGGCGGGCTGATCCGACACGGGCGGAATACGACGGCGATGGCTGACATGCGAGCGTGTGGGTCTAGCGGGATCCGGCGCGGATGGGGCACGGCTTTGGTCGACGCCCGGCCAGACGAGCCGGCGAGGACAGGGCGCGGCTCTGGTCGACGCGCGGCTAGGCGGTTCCGACGTGGACATAAGGGGTCTGTAGCGGGCAGACGACGAGTTCGCGGCTGGTGGACGTACGTGGCGCCCTCACAGGCAACACATTTGAGATAGGATAGGTGGCGGCGGACTTCCCTAGGGGCGAGTTGCGATGGCGCCCTCCCCTAGACGCGAGCAGCGTCGGATCCCAGAGGCACGTGCGGCGGGCGACGACTCGCTTAGGGTGTTTGCGACAGCGTGTTTTTATGCTTCTCTGTATATATATATTTATGCGAACGTCAATAGGTGTTTACGACATATATTTTAGTCATTGGCTACCCTTCCATCTATTGTCTGTTTATGATATTTCTATTCACATTTTACGCAAACTTTTATAGATTTGTATGCATTATCTCGTTACCTAACATAGTGTGTATATGAGGTTTCTAACATTTACGTTGGCTCGGTATTTAAAATCAAAGCTGAGAGGTTTTACACTCCAAATTAAATGTTTCTACGATCGAACATGGAGATGCGTCCAAACAGTGACCCGCATGCCAATTTTTAAGTAGTGTATCGTAATGCATAAATACATTCACCGTGTAGCATAATTAGTATCAGTATATATCATAAATTGTTTGTAATGAGCCTAGATGCATGGCTGTTGTAGAGATCCTATTTTTATGGAGGAAATAAATCATTTAAATCAGATTTTTTGTTTTCATGCATGCCAATTTCGACGCACATTCTTACCATCCTAAATATGTGTGCATGCAGCAGGAAACAAATCTTTTACGTGGTGTACCACACTAGAAAAATATCTACAATGTGTAACATAATTAGTATCAGTATATGTCATAATCTGGTTCTAACGAGCTCAGCTTCATGGCTGTTGGAGAGATCCTATTTTTATGGACGAAATTAACAATTTAAATTAGATTTTTTTTGTTTCCATGTATGCCAATTTATTTCCTTTGAACGCACATTTTTTGACATCCTAAATTTGTGTGCATGCAGCAGAAAAATGATTTTTACATGGTGTACCACACTGCATAAATATCTACACCGTGTAGCATAATTAATATCAATATATATTATAAATTGGTTCTAATGAGTCTAGTTGCATGGCTGTTTGTATAGATCGTATATTTATGTGAGAAATAATACATTTAAATAAGATTTTTTTTTGTTTCCATGCATGTTAATTCATTTCCTTTTAACACACATTTTTGTCATCCTAAATTTGTGCACATGCAGCAGAAAACTAGTTTTTTATGCAGTGTACCGTATTGCATAATTAGTATCATTATATATTATAAAATGTTTCTAACGAGATTAGTTGCATGACTGCTATAGAGATCCTATATTTATGGACAGAATAAAACATTCAAATCATAATTTTTTTGTTTATATGCATGTCAATCCATCTCCTAAATTTGTGTGCATGCCTTTCAATTTGGTTGCACATTTAAATGAAAAAAAGACGTGCATGCACGGATGGACGTGGGGATGAAGGTGGCCAGGCTGGTCTGGTCGAGAGGTGCAGGGAGCGGTTGGGCTTCTATATATATATCTACTACTACTTAAGAACATAGTGTAGGCGTTCACAACACGATGGCGCACGGTTCTGCCAATCCCCGAACGCGCCCAGCCCCGTCTGTCGCACCGCGTCTCTCTGGTGCCAAGAATCGCGGCCTCTCGCCCCCGCCTCGTCTGTCTCGCCGATCCGCCCCGCGTCCGCCGCTTCCTCTCTGATGCCAAAAATCGCGTCCATCGTTTCCTCTCTAATGCCGCGAATCTGCGTCCGCTGCTTCCTCTCTGGTGCCAAGAATCGCGGCCGCCGCATCCTCCAATCAATACCGCGTCCGCCGCTTCCTCCATCCGCACGGATCCGATTCACCTTCCCTGCTCTCAGCCGTATTTCTGCTCTCAGCCGCTTCCTCCATTTTAAAGCCGCGTCCAGCGGCCGGCGCGTTTCTCCGTAGCCCAAAGCCAAAAATTCCCCCACCCCAAGGTCGCATCCTGCTGCAGCCTGCTCGAAACCCTCCTTCCTCCTATTGAATTCGTCAACCGGTCTCCCAAATCGGAGCGGCAATCGGATTGTTGGGTCTCGAGACTGAGCTGTGCTCCAGTCCGTGAGCTATTCGTTGATTTTCCAGCGTGAAGGCGCCGATTTTTGGGCCGTTGGCTGTGGTGGCCGGTTCGGCTCTGGATCCGGCTGGCTTCCGGCTATAGATTGGGCTATTGTAGCAGAACAATACTTCGGATTCTTGACCTTTTTTTAGGTAAATCGTTGTCTTATTGGATAAGTTCTATCTATGTATCAGTTGAGTCATAGTTAATTCTCTTTTCAGTTTTAATGGATTGCCACCATGTTCAAGCATTGTTTACATTTTAGAAGTAGTATTGCCTGGCGATTTTAGTTTGTCAGAGAAACTGGGAAGGTAACTTCTCATTCAAAGCTAAAAACGAGTAATCCCCACAAGACCCCATCATCTCCTACCACACAAGTGGCATTGCTCATCTTCCTCGATCTATGCAGCCAATGAGCGTACGGATGCAGCAGCCTGGTTGCACCATGCCAGCTCTGAAGAAACTCCAGAGCGTCATATAGATCAGGGCGTCCTTCAGGGGTATTTTTTCAACTAAAATTCTTCAGGGGGACGATATTTTCACACATTGGAATGGTAGTAATGTTTTCTATATGCTGTATGTGTTTCTGCTACATCTTCTGAGCTATCATTTTCATCGTCAGGTGCCGTTCACATGGGCAGAGAGGTGACTGTCGTAGTATGCAGCTGCAAGTTTCTCTTGTCATTCACATGGCTACTGAGATCGATGTAATTGTAATAACTCCCCAGGTGCCACAAGTAGTTGCTAAAAGTCTAACAGTGTGACTGTTAGGCTTCTATGGTGGATATGTAGTCTCTTCGATCTTCACTTATTTAGGCAGAGGCATTTTTCAGTCTGAGACTCGTTCAGATAATTTGGTTTCGATACTTTGGATGAATAAGTTAATTTTAGTGTGTTTAGTTTGACGAATAAGAATTTCTTTTATCTACTATATAAACATACCATTTTTTTCTTTGCCCATGTTGAATAAATGTAATATTTCTATGCATATGCATATCGCGCCACATGTTTCTGTTTATGTTAGCATCTATCTGAAATCAACATATGCAGAATACTAAAATAGAACCAGATCACTTTTACCCAATGGTAAACCTTACAAATTGTAAGGCTTGGTAACCACCATTGTTCAAATTTATTTACACTTTATATCCTCCAGAAAAAAGGACATGCACTAGCCATGAATCCCATATAGAAGAGAGAAGCTGGCCAGAAAAGGGATGAGATGATAGAAAAGCCTCTATGTTGTTTGATGTTTACAGGATAACCTATCCAGAGGGAACATGACAACTATTAGAGCTCTTCGATGGCTATTTCCAGAACCCAGAGGGCTTAAGTTTATTTATGCTGATTTAGGCAATGCCAAAGTTGTATCTTCTGAAGTTTAATAACACAGTGCCTCCCCTTGCCTTACATTTATGCGTTGATGAGATTTTTTTTGCTTAACCAATAATCAGGTGAACAAAATATTTTCGGAGAATGCATTTGATGCTGTTATGCACTTTGTTGTTGTTGCTTATGTTGGTGTCATGGTGTGAGCAAAATGGAGCCACTCAGGTGAAGGTTTATCCTACGCATGTAATGCACTGGTTTACCATTGGGCGAGCTGAGGTCCAGTGTGGCCCCCGCCGCTGATTGCCGAAGTCGGGGGCTTCAGCGCAGCGCGGGAGGAGGAGGGCGAGCTGAGGTGGCGACAAATTCTCCCACGCCGTCGCCCGCACCCGCTGTCTGGGGAAGGCACCGCCATGGAGAAGGTTATGGTGCTGGTGGCTGGTGTCTCCAAGATGACTGATCTGGGGAGCGGGTCGGCTGCGAAGCCCGAGAGGAAGAGCTGGGACGATCCAACTCACACTACGGCTACACCGTCCATGACAAAGTCTAAGGCCAAGGTGGACAAGGTTACCATCCTCAGGACTCAGGTCTGCATTAATGCTACATTGTTGTGTTGTGACATTTGGTACTTGCCAATGATGTCAAGGTAGCCATGTGATAATTCGAGGCATATAATTTTATCACTACCTGCATTGTGACTAGAATAGTAGTAGTAGTAAATAACTCTTTCTAAAGTCAAAATTGTGTTTAACTGAAAATGATCCTAAACTTGAAGGTACTACAGACATTGGGTTGTGTTGTATTGTCGTTCAAATGAAAGATCTTCTAAGGTACACTCAGATGGGGTTGTAAATGGATGACTGCCAAATTGATGCTATGGAAAACTCAGTGACTCGGATGAGGTTGTTAATGGATGACTGCCAATTTGATGCTAGGGATAACACAATGACTTAGATGGGGTTGTAAATGGATGACTGTCAAATTCATGCTAGGGAAAACACAAAGTATGACTTAACCGTGAACAATGATCAACGTACTTGATTCATAGGATCTTAGTCTTGGTATGATTTGGTTCTGCAAATTAAGATCTAACATAGATAGATGGTGCTAGATAGGAATAGGATAGTATACAAAGAAACATTGTTGGGTAAAAACTGAAGTATAAAGTGACTAACCTTTGGCTCAGGAAATCATAACCATGGTCAACCATGACACTTTTAGTAATAACCATTTCCAAATGGATATGTAGTGATGCCTTCTCATTTATAAATTCTGTGCTATGACTACGAATTAACTGAAAGAAAAACTCCAAGTACATATGGCACGATTATAACTTACACAGTTATTAGTTTAGAATTTCAAACATAAAGCTACATATATATATATATAGAATGTTGTATTGATCATTTTCAGGTTCAGAGTATTGATTCTTTTCTTCTAAGTATCATATGTAGCATGGTTGGATAACCAATTTGCATGTGTACAGCAGAATGTGTTTGTGCCTGTGTAGTAAACATTTCTTCTTTATCTCTACCATAAGGAACTTCTTTGTCTCGACCATCAGGAAGCAATGTCGAGGCGGCTAAGCGATGCCATGACGAAACAATTCGGCAATGATGATTCATTTGTTGAAGAGAGGTCGAAGCCTCGTAAGAAAATAGACACCCCTACCTCAGTGAAGGCAAATACCACAGCTCCGAAAATTACACTTCACAACCCTAAATGGACTGACGGTAGCATTCCTTTGGACGCACTTCTTCATAAACTCTCAAAAATAGGCAAGGTAAGCGATTGTAGTTTTATTTTATTGGCTCTTAGTCTCCTTTTAGCGCTGCTGACTTGACATGAGTTTCTAATATAATTTCTACCAAATTTCATGAAGCTTTTGAACGGAGAGATCTCGCGGCAAATGTTGCAGCTAGCGCCCTGCAAGAGGCATTGATCTCTAAATCCATTATCAGGAACATAAGGTATATAGAGACATCTTTTTTATTCAAACCTAAAAACGAAACCCATGCATTTCTTTAGCAGGAAACTGGTGTGATTGGTGTTTTGTTTATTTCTCTACGTAGACTACAACAAGTTCTCTGAAATTTGCGCTTCAGCAAGGGTCTCCAATCCATTCCCAAATGTAGATCTCTTCCTTGTCGTCTGTGAGGATGCTCTCAAGTGGAAGACCATCGCTGCCAAGTCTGTGGCGACCAACGGGGCTGAAGAGGAGGAATTGTTGGAGAAGAAATCAACTTAGCATTGGGTTGGCGATGCATTAGCCACTAATCTTGAGGTCCTCGAGTTGCTGAACGGTGCCACTGGACCCTTCTCCCGGATGAGGAGCAACGCCACCACCAACAAGCCAAGTGCATTTTCGGAGATTCGCGATGTGATCGATATTATCCATGCTTGATAAATGATGACAATGGTGATGGCCATGATATCTGGTCAATATTGTATTGATCTTTTTACGAGCTTTAGGATGTCATGTTGTTTGCTGGAATGGAGATATTTCATTGTTCACTTGGTTTTTGTGATAGAGTTAATTACCTTATTTCCGTGCTTTCTTAGTACCAATTTTTTGAGATTTGAGTTGTAAATAACACTTCCCTAATTGTGCTGTCATTATAACTCAATGACATTATTAAAATCATATATATAAGTCTATATGGTACTGATGGTTGCAATGTAATGGTGAAATAGCTAGATTAAAATAACAAAATTTATGTATGGGTAGGATCACAAATGGATTCTGAAACATTTTCTCATAACAATATAACACACATATGTACATAAGTTATCGTGTTATTATACAGTTCCGTTGCAACACACGGGCACTCACCTAGTATATATATATAAGGCTGTAAGGGGTATCCTGACTCCACTTGGTTCTGCCTTCAGCCAATCTGCACTGTTGATCTATCCCTGCTCAATCCTCACCCTCGAAGCAAAAGATAGTGGCTCGATCGTGGTGGTTCTGCTCAATGCCCGCTCTCAACCACCCCCACCCCATTACTCTCTCTCATCCTCCCTCTCCCTCCCCCACGATTTGCTCCCCCTCCCTGATCTCAACAAACCCCGTCCCCATCGTCGTGCGTCTCGGCCGACCCTCGCCCTCATTGATCTCCTTCGAGATTTACACCACGGTCGTCATCCTCCCTCTCCCTCTCCCTCCCCCACCGACGATCTGCTCCCCACGCTCTCAACAACCCCCGCCCCCATCACTCTCCTCCGAGGTGGTTGTTTCTTCACCCGGTACCCATTCAGTTCGTCTGCCTCCTTCTCTTCGAGTTTGGGTGCCCATGGAGACCAGCAGTGTGCCCGCCGCCGCCACCGAGGCCGGCTGGTACGTGCTTGGACCGAACCAGGAGGGTGTCGGACCCTACGCGCTTGCTGAGCTTCGAGGTGGCTGTTTCCTTCACTCTCCTAGCAATTCAACGTGTTTCAAGGCTACTAGGTCTGGACACCATCGATTCAACCAGTAATTGCTACATTTCTTTACACTCAGTCTGTTGCGTCTGCATTGTTGTTTGCACTGGATATTGTTATCCATCAACCCCAAACCAATTGCAGTTCCCTTTGGTCATGTCATGTTTAATTTCCCTACAAATTTCGTACTGCATTTCATATATATATCAAATATGGACCCATGAAACTGAAGCAGGCGTTCCTTTTCAATTTGTGTTGCTACTTCATTTCCTTTATCAGTAAGGGCATGTCTAGATCCATTATCACTAAAATTTAGCAGTTAAAATTTATACAAGTGGGTCTAAACAGACCTGCTAATTATTTGTTGAAGGATCTGAAGGGCTGCTATTAGTTTCATTAGCAGATTTGGAGTTGCTAATATGTGCTAATAATTCATATGCATCTTCAACTCACTATCTAACTACCTATTAGCAGGTGATGCCAACAGCTTCCTGCTAAAAGTTAGCAAGGGATCGGTTGATACTTATCGATGTATTGTGTTTGTTCATTATTATTGTATCCATGTTTGGTTGGAATGTTTTTAAAAGAGTGTTAAATTCTGAACGATATGAGTTATTTTATATTCTATATTCTTTTGGTTTCTGAAAGGTTGCGTGAATCGGACCGCACAAAACTCCATATGTTTCAGAATTGAGCTAAGCGCATCCTAACACCTTGACTCCAATACTAACTAAGAATTACTAGCATCACATCCTGAAAGATCACTCTGTCGACCAATCCAAGGAAGGCACCTGAAGCTTAGGGAGGACACCTCACAAGTCACATCTGCTCGTGCTGCTTTTGTGAGATTTTGTAATTTGTATGAGCAAATATGTCAGGCGTCAATGTGGGGTTGGGGTAGGTGAGAAGAATATGGCAGCACTCCAATTTGCAGAAACTGATCAATTATTTATGTTACTCATTTGATTCTTCAGTTTCCCTAGAGGGTGGAACATCGTGGGATGTAGGCCCCAAGGAACAACAAATATTTTAAGGTAAATATTTCTGGGCCATTTGTATTTACTTATGAGGTTTAGATCACATGATAGATGATGTCCTGCATGATTTTGGAATTGCATTTGTATTGTATAAACCTGAATATAAATGCCATTATTAAATTTGTGAAGTAGTCTGATAGCATGAAAAATTTGTGAAGTAGTATGATAGCAACAGAAACTATAATTAATTGAGCCTTATTACTCACACTAGATCTTGTCCCCCACCGCCTAATCTGAGTTGAATTAAGCTGATTTGGTCAGGAAAATTTGTGGCGGACATTTATAGGTGCTCAAGGGCAGCGCGTAGTTCTTCTGGATGGTCAAGTTCTGGAACGACGATGTGGCAGAGGAGACATGTAATACCCAAAATTATATAAGAGTTGATCTCGTTATGTGTTGTGCCATCCACACATTATTAACTCATGGAAATAATCACATTTAAAAAATTAAATAAGACACTTCAATAAAATATGCATCATATTGGGATTTTTGTTTGTGCATCTGAAGGTAAAAGTTGGAACTCAAACTTGAAATTGATTTGAAGTTAAAATAGAAATTAGAAAGTCAAATGAACAAATAAATGGGAAAGGAAAAGTTCATGAAACCCTTTTATTCTTCCCATAAATAAAAGGGAAGAGAATGAATCATAATATTTTAAAACACTAAAGTTATATTCATATTAAAGAATATTTGGCCCTTGGAATTTGAAGCTCAAAACAGGGATTTAAATTCAGTTTGAACACTTGAATTTGAAATAGAAAAGAAAAAAAAGAGAAAAGAAAACCCGCTGTTGGGCCTCAGATTCACATTTCAGCCCACAACCACTTCCCTCCGCGCCCAAAACCACTTCATCCGCGCCGCACCACTCTTCACACACGAGGTCACCGACACATGGGCCTGGGTCGCCAGTCACCAACAAAAGAAAACCCACGCTCCTCAGCCAGTCACTGGTGGTCGGTCCCGCACTGTCATATGTCTGTCTTCCCTGCGCTGTCGGTTGCAACGGCTTCGCCGAGCTCGGCGGATCTCGCCGTGAAGACCGCGCGCGGAGCCTAGCCACGTCCGAGTATAAAGCTTAGTGCACCGCAATATGGGAGCCTATCTAACCGCCTAGGTAGCTACGGTTCATTCTTCTTCCCCGTTTCGTGTGAGGACAAGCGGGCGCTGTTGGGAGCTCAAGCTGTGCCGCCGGGGGATCGTGGAGATCCACTTTCGCCGCGTCGGTCATCGTGAGTCCTCTTCTAAGCCTACTCTTGGTACTCCACGTTCGTTCGCACCCGAATTTGCTCGTTGATAGGTGGTTGTTCGCCGGCCATTACTCGATAGAGCAGAACCTCCGCCATGGTGCGGTGATCTACGTGGGCGTGGAATCCTAGATCTTGCCCTTGGGCGGGTGCGCTACCAAGCGATTCGCGGTACTCCGCGCATAGTGTCGCATCCTCGGGGGTGGTCGATCGGGCGGCAGGGCGTCGAAACCCGGAAGTCCGGCGAGAGCACCGCCGCCTGGGCGTTCAGCGCCGCCGCGTGTTCCGGCCACGGGTGTAAGTTTGGGGGTTTCGTCTCGAGCCGTTGGATGTGATTTACATGGCTCCGATTAGATCGAGGTAATACCCCTTCGCGGGTTGCAATCTGGGCCGCACGATGGGAATCGGGTGGTGCAGAACAGATCTAGTGCTCATAAAACCGTAGCCATCGATCTCTGATCCTGCGATCCTCGCTGCATACCGGTTCAGTAGTAGGCGGTCTAATCCGGGCCGTTCATTTGAGATCTAACGGCTCAGATTCACCGATACCCCTTCGCGGGTCAGTTTTATTAAAGAGCCCCTCGGTTTCATTGAAATAGAACCCGCCGTCCATTAGTCACTATGCACTGTGTCTCTGGATACTTACCCCGAGCCCCCTGCGTTTCACATTAATTGAGGACTAGTCCAGTGACAGGTTAATTTGAGTAAATGAAATAAGAAAATGGGTTTTTAATATGAAAATAATTGCTAGAACTTTATAAATTCATAGAAAATTCATACTAACTCCAAATTGAGCCATTCCACTTCCTAAAATTTTGTAATTTTATCCTCTATCACCTAGATCCTCTGTTATGTCATGAAAACAGTAAGAAATTTATTTATCACTTAACCCTATTTAAAGCACATAAAACCTTTGAAAATGCATAACTTAACATCTATAACTCAGAAAATTATGATTCCAGTTCCTAGGTTTCTATTTTAATATGTAGATTATTACTGTGCATTTTATTTATATGTTTGGTGTAATGTTAATTTCTCTATATGCACTGTGCTTGTTTGTATTGTGGCGAGTAGAAGAGCCCGTTGCTGAGGATCCTGGTGAGCAGCAGGTTGAAGTAGCTGAGCAGGAGCTCATTGAAGGCAAGTTGTGCCCTTGACCACTTTTTACCCAATAATGTTCTTTAATATCACTTATCCATGCATAGGTTAATTTTGATGGGACCCAATAGGTCACCCTAGATTGTTTATCTCATTACCTTGTTTACCCCTGAATCACTTGGGTAGTTTGCTATTGCTTTATATGGTTTTGGGATAATCATTTATTACCTCTATGTTCCAATTCTTTTTGTTATTCTATTTATGTTCATGTTGAGATCATTAATGTTAATTGGAACATAGAGCTTAACTTGAGAACCACGTGCCACCACAAGGGTTTAATGGGACGCCCTTGGCTGACTAATTAGGAAAGCTAGTGGAAGACTACCTTACCCGAAAGGGGCAAGGGCAGTAGGGGAGTGGTCAGTGTAGGGAGGTCCCTGGTTGATTTTGCTGCGATGGCGGTCAGCCAGGAACCCTGCATTGGAGCTTCCTATAAACTGTAGCGGGTTTTCGGAAGCTAGTGGAACTTTGTAAAGGCCTCGTAGTGTTGCCCTGCCGCGCTTCCTAGGTAGAGGTGTATGGGATTCGCGACCCCTTGGCAGATGGGTAGCATGACTTGTGGGTAAAGGGTACAACCTCTGCAGAGTGTAAAACTGGTATACTAGCCGAGCTCACGGTCATGAGCAGCTCAGGACTCTCTGATGATTAAATTATGGAACTTAAATTCAATTTTGTCATTTGCATATGCATGGGTTTATTATTAATTTGTTCTATTACTTTATTTAAGGTTTGGTATTTACTTACATCTAGTAATTGCTAATAAAAGTTTGACCAACATTAAAAGCAATGCTCAGCTTTAACCATTCTCTTTGATAAGCCTTACACTCCATGAGCTCCCACCTTTGGTGAGTTCATGTCACATTATTCCCCACAACTTGTTGAGCGATGATCATGTGTGAGCTCACCCTTGCTGTCTCACACCCCCCACAGGAGAAGAGCAGGTGGTTCAGGAGGAGCCACAAGGCGAGGAGTATGATCTGATCTAGGTGGCGTTTCTCAGTTGACATTGGCGCCGACGATCCTTAGTTCATTTTATATTTATTTTACTTTGTAATAAGTCTTCCGCTATGTAATAAGTACTCTGATGTTATTGACATTTATCTCTATACACTCTGTTATTATATATGTTGTCTTCTTGGCGCATGTATGAGATGCACCAGGCTTTGTTCCTTAAAGCCGGGTGTGACAGAAGTGGTATCAGAGGAAATGTTGACTGTAGGACGAAACCTAGATAGAAATGGATAAACCCTTACCTACTTTTCTTATTCTGATTCATTCTATACTTACCTTACTCTAATTCATTCTATACTTATCTTACCTTCATCCTGTCTCACCTTTTGCTGTCTAACTCTGATTATTCTTACCTTTTCTACTCTGAGACAAGATGGATTTCACACCTGGGAATCCTACATTTGTGATCTTTTTAAGAGATAGGAGACCTAAGACAAAACTAAAACTATTTTCTCTATTTTAAAAAAAATGTTGGTTGATTGTTCTGATGATAAATGCTTGATTTGCTTCTTTGATTGATTGAAACATTATAGTTGGGCATCTTAGCATGTACCACCATAAGGTAATGTATTAGCTTTAGTAGATGACACACAAATCTACTTAGCTAATAAATCCCCCGTAGTAACATCCTTCGTAATTACTCGCCTTGTCTACCATCCTTGCTTCTTACCCTGTGTTTCTAACCCAGATGGGCTACCCCTATAGTGTTAGAAGAGAGCACTATAGACGTGATCCTTGGTATGTCATGGTTAAGAGAGGCAAAGGCAGTTTATACACTGTGCTAAAGGAACCATAGAACTCACCAATTCCAAAGGACAAAGATTTGAAGTTGAAGTTGCAGTAACTACCACCATCAGACTAGCAACATTCTTAGAAGATGAGAAGTTTGTGGGTATCAACATCCGTGCAGTTAGAAATTTTCCGGATGTCTTTCTAGAGGAGTTACCAGGGATGCCACCTGATAGAGAAGTTGAGTTTGTTAATGATCTCTTACCTGGGACTGCTCCTAATTCTAAACGGCCATACATGATGTCCATAGAAGAGCTAAAGGAACTTAAGAAGCAATTAATGGAATTACAAGAGGATGGGTACATTCGTCCAAGTTCTTCACCTTAGAGAGCGTTAGTTTTGTTTGTACAGAAGAAAGATGGATCACAAAGGATGTGCGTGGATTATAGGTCCCTTAACGATGTCACTGTGAAGAAAAAGTGTCCATTACCCCGCATCGAGGATTTATTTAATCGGATAAGAGGTGCAAGAGTATTCTCAAAGGTTGATTGGGCTACCATCAAATGAAGATTAGGCCATCGGATATTCCCAAGACGGCTTTCTCGACTCGATATGGATTATATGAGTTTACTGTTATGTCATTTGGACTAACCAATGCACCAGCCTACTTCATGAATTTGATGAATAAGGTGTTTATGGAGTATTTGGACAGATTCGTCGTGGTATTCATCGACGATATTCTTATCTATTCTAAGAATGAAAGTGATCATGATGAACATTTGAGATTGGTGCTACAGAAGCTACGAGATAATCAACTCTACGCCAAGTTTAGCAAGTGTGAGTTTTGGATTGGCGAGGTGCCATTTCCTGGACATATCATTTCTAATGGAGGGATATCAGTGGATCCTGTTAAAGTAAAGGAGATAGTGGTGTGGAGCATACCCACTACGGTTACGGAGAACCGAAGTTTCACGGGATTTGCAGGATATTATCGAAGATTTATTGAAGGATTTTCTAAGATTGCTAAACCTATGACTTCACTTTTGGAGAAAGGAAGAGAATTTAAGTGGGACGAGAAGTGCCAAGACAACTTTGATCAATTGAAGAAGAGATTAATGTCGCCACCAGTATTGGTTATGCCAGACCTACAGAAAGGATTTGATATCTATTGTGATGCATGTGGCCAAGGCTTAGGATGTGTGCTCATGCAGGAAGGTCATGTGATTGCATATGCTTCTCGTCAGTTACGCAAACATGAATTGAACTACACCACCCATGACTTGGAATTGGCAGCCGTTGTGCATGCACTTAAGATTTGGAGACATTACATTATGGGAACCAAGTGCCAAGTATATACGGATCATAAGAGTCTGAAGTATATATTCACTCAGAAGGATCTCAACCTTAGGCAACGCCGTTGGTTGGAGCTTATTAAGGATTATGATTTGGAAATTCACTATCACCCGGGCAAGGCGAATTTGGTTGCAGATGCCTTGAGTCGAAAGGAGCATGTTTATTCAGCTATTGTTGCCCAGCTACCCGATGAGATTGTTGAGGATTTCAGGAGACTTAACCTGGGGATAGTTTCTCATACTGAAGGAGTTACTATTGATGTGGAACCTACTTTGGAGCAAGAGATCCGCAAAGGACAAATTGGTGATGCTAAAATAAAAGAGATTAAAATAAAAGAGATTAAGGATCTGATTACTGAAGGACGAGTTCCGAAATTCACGGAAGATGAGCAAGGCACCGTGTGGTTCAAGGACAGGATGTGTGTTCCTGATATTGAAAGCCTTCGAGAGACTATTTTAAAGGAGGCACATGATTCGGATTATTCTATTCATCCTGGTAGTACTAAGATGTATCAGAATTTGAAGCGGAAATATTGGTGGTATGGATTGAAAAGAGATGTAGCTGCACATGTGGCTATGTGCGATGTATGTCAAAGAGTTAAGGCTGAACATCAGAGGCCAGCTGGACTATTGCATCCACTGAAGATACCCGAGTGGAAATGGGAAGAGATTGATATGGATTTTATTACTGGATTGCCTCGCACCCAGAAAGGATATGATGCTATATGGGTGATTGTGGATAGATTGACTAAAGTGGCTCACTTTATTCCTGTAAAGACTACTTATAAAGGTTCTCAGCTAGCAGAGTTATATATGGCTCGGATTGTGTGTTTACATGGAGTGCCAAAGAAGATTGTGTCTGATCGAGGTTCACAGTTTACCTCAAGATTTTGGAGAAGCTTTCATGAGAATATGAATACGAAGTTGAATTTTAGTACAGCTTATCACCCTCAGACTGATGGACAGACTGAAAGGACTAATCAAGTATTGGAGGATATGTTGAGAGCATGTGCCCTTCAGCATGGAGGAAGTTGGGATAAGAGTCTACCTTATGCTGAGTTCTCATATAATAATAGTTATCAGGCCAGTCTGAAGATGTCACCTTTTGAAGCTTTATATGGGAGAAAGTGCAGGACTCCTTTGTATTGGGATCAGACTGGAGAGAGACAGTTCTTTGGGCCTGAACTGATTCAAGAAGCAGAAGAACAAGTTCGTATAATTCGAGAGAATTTGAGAGTGGCTCAAACCAGGCAAAAGAGTTATGCTGATAATAGAAGAAGACCACTGGAATTTGAAGAAGGAGATTATGTGTACCTCAAGGTGTCACCACTTCGTGGAATGAGGAGATTTAAAGTTAAGGGCAAATTGTCCCCTCGCTATATCGGGCCATTCTTGATCTTTAGAAGAGTTGGGGAGATGGCATACCAACTCGAGTTACCTGATAGTCTATCGGATGTGCATAATGTGTTCCACGTATCTCAACTGAAGAAATGTCTCCGTGTCCCTGAGGAACAGTTACCCATGGAAGAGCTTAGTGTTCAAGGTGATTTGACTTACACGGAGTACCCGATCAAGATTTTGGATACTTTGACTCGAGTTACACGGAATAAGGTGATAAAGATGTGCAAAGTCCAATGGAGTCACCACGGTGAAGATAAAGCAACTTGGGAAAGAGAAGAAGAGCTTCGCATAGATTTTCCCCATCTTTTCCCTCGTTCTTCCTAAATCTCGAGGACGAGATTATTTTTAAGGGGGGTAGGATTTGTAATACCCAAAATTATATAAGAGTTGATCTCGTTATGTGTTGTGCCATCCACACATTATTAACTCATGGAAATAATCACATTTAAAAAATTAAATAAGACACTTCAATAAAATATGCATCATATTGGGATTTTTGTTTGTGCATCTGAAGGTAAAAGTTGGAACTCAAACTTGAAATTGATTTGAAGTTAAAATAGAAATTAGAAAGTCAAATGAACAAATAAATGGGAAAGGAAAAGTTCATGAAACCCTTTTATTCTTCCCATAAATAAAAGGGAAGAGAATGAATCATAATATTTTAAAACACTAAAGTTATATTCATATTAAAGAATATTTGGCCCTTGGAATTTGAAGCTCAAAACAGGGATTTAAATTCAGTTTGAACACTTGAATTTGAAATAGAAAAGAAAAAAAAGAGAAAAGAAAACCCGCTGTTGGGCCTCAGATTCACATTTCAGCCCACAACCACTTCCCTCCGCGCCCAAAACCACTTCATCCGCGCCGCACCACTCTTCACACACGAGGTCACCGACACATGGGCCTGGGTCGCCAGTCACCAACAAAAGAAAACCCACGCTCCTCAGCCAGTCACTGGTGGTCGGTCCCGCACTGTCATATGTCCGTCTTCCCTGCGCTGTCGGTTGCAACGGCTTCGCCGAGCTCGGCGGATCTCGCCGTGAAGACCGCGCGCGGAGCCTAGCCACGTCCGAGTATAAAGCTTAGTGCACCGCAATATGGGAGCCTATCTAACCGCCTAGGTAGCTACGGTTCATTCTTCTTCCCCGTTTCGTGTGAGGACAAGCGGGCGCTGTTGGGAGCTCAAGCTGTGCCGCCGGGGGATCGTGGAGATCCACTTTCGCCGCGTCGGTCATCGTGAGTCCTCTTCTAAGCCTACTCTTGGTACTCCACGTTCGTTCGCACCCGAATTTGCTCGTTGATAGGTGGTTGTTCGCCGGCCATTACTCGATAGAGCAGAACCTCCGCCATGGTGCGGTGATCTACGTGGGCGTGGAATCCTAGATCTTGCCCTTGGGCGGGTGCGCTACCAAGCGATTCGCGGTACTCCGCGCATAGTGTCGCATCCTCGGGGGTGGTCGATCGGGCGGCAGGGCGTCGAAACCCGGAAGTCCGGCGAGAGCACCGCCGCCTGGGCGTTCAGCGCCGCCGCGTGTTCCGGCCACGGGTGTAAGTTTGGGGGTTTCGTCTCGAGCCGTTGGATGTGATTTACATGGCTCCGATTAGATCGAGGTAATACCCCTTCGCGGGTTGCAATCTGGGCCGCACGATGGGAATCGGGTGGTGCAGAACAGATCTAGTGCTCATAAAACCGTAGCCATCGATCTCTGATCCTGTGATCCTCGCTGCATACCGGTTCAGTAGTAGGCGGTCTAATCCGGGCCGTTCATTTGAGATCTAACGGCTCAGATTCACCGATACCCCTTCGCGGGTCAGTTTTATTAAAGAGCCCCTCGGTTTCATTGAAATAGAACCCGCCGTCCATTAGTCACTATGCACTGTGTCTCTGGATACTTACCCCGAGCCCCCTGCGTTTCACATTAATTGAGGACTAGTCCAGTGACAGGTTAATTTGAGTAAATGAAATAAGAAAATGGGTTTTTAATATGAAAATAATTGCTAGAACTTTATAAATTCATAGAAAATTCATACTAACTCCAAATTGAGCCATTCCACTTCCTAAAATTTTGTAATTTTATCCTCTATCACCTAGATCCTCTGTTATGTCATGAAAACAGTAAGAAATTTATTTATCACTTAACCCTATTTAAAGCACATAAAACCTTTGAAAATGCATAACTTAACATCTATAACTCAGAAAATTATGATTCCAGTTCCTAGGTTTCTATTTTAATATGTAGATTATTACTGTGCATTTTATTTATATGTTTGGTGTAATGTTAATTTCTCTATATGCACTGTGCTTGTTTGTATTGTGGCGAGTAGAAGAGCCCGTTGCTGAGGATCCTGGTGAGCAGCAGGTTGAAGTAGCTGAGCAGGAGCTCATTGAAGGCAAGTTGTGCCCTTGACCACTTTTTACCCAATAATGTTCTTTAATATCACTTATCCATGCATAGGTTAATTTTGATGGGACCCAATAGGTCACCCTAGATTGTTTATCTCATTACCTTGTTTACCCCTGAATCACTTGGGTAGTTTGCTATTGCTTTATATGGTTTTGGGATAATCATTTATTACCTCTATGTTCCAATTCTTTTTGTTATTCTATTTATGTTCATGTTGAGATCATTAATGTTAATTGGAACATAGAGCTTAACTTGAGAACCACGTGCCACCACAAGGGTTTAATGGGACGCCCTTGGCTGACTAATTAGGAAAGCTAGTGGAAGACTACCTTACCCGAAAGGGGCAAGGGCAGTAGGGGAGTGGTCAGTGTAGGGAGGTCCCTGGTTGATTTTGCTGCGATGGCGGTCAGCCAGGAACCCTGCATTGGAGCTTCCTATAAACTGTAGCGGGTTTTCGGAAGCTAGTGGAACTTTGTAAAGGCCTCGTAGTGTTGCCCTGCCGCGCTTCCTAGGTAGAGGTGTATGGGATTCGCGACCCCTTGGCAGATGGGTAGCATGACTTGTGGGTAAAGGGTACAACCTCTGCAGAGTGTAAAACCGGTATACTAGCCGAGCTCACGGTCATGAGCAGCTCAGGACTCTCTGATGATTAAATTATGGAACTTAAATTCAATTTTGTCATTTGCATATGCATGGGTTTATTATTAATTTGTTCTATTACTTTATTTAAGGTTTGGTATTTACTTACATCTAGTAATTGCTAATAAAAGTTTGACCAACATTAAAAGCAATGCTCAGCTTTAACCATTCTCTTTGATAAGCCTTACACTCCATGAGCTCCCACCTTTGGTGAGTTCATGTCACATTATTCCCCACAACTTGTTGAGCGATGATCATGTGTGAGCTCACCCTTGCTGTCTCACACCCCCCACAGGAGAAGAGCAGGTGGTTCAGGAGGAGCCACAAGGCGAGGAGTATGATCTGATCTAGGTGGCGTTTCTCAGTTGACATTGGCGCCGACGATCCTTAGTTCGTTTTATATTTATTTTACTTTGTAATAAGTCTTCCGCTATGTAATAAGTACTCTGATGTTATTGACATTTATCTCTATACACTCTGTTATTATATATGTTGTCTTCTTGGCGCATGTATGAGATGCACCAGGCTTTGTTCCTTAAAGCCGGGTGTGACAAGACACACCGTGGTCTTCGTACGTATATGTTACTTACTCCCACTCTCAACATAGAAGCAGTAAGTGCTTGTTTCTGATGAACTTATCAATCGACGCTATGCACCACTGTGAGATGTTCTTCTCAAACACTGACATTTGATCTGGTATCTAATGTATTGTGGCATGTCCTCCATATCAGGGTTCTCCCTACTTATTTTGATAGTTTTGTGTCCCAATTATAAGTCTTATGCAATGACTTGTCTTTCCCTGATGCACCGAAGCTTGGCTGATGGGTTCGTTGAAGGTTGTGTAGTTTAGGTATGCTTGTTTGCTCGTTTGTGGACTAATAATGGACTGAAATACTAACAATTGCACTAGCTGATAGGTAGTTATGAATTTGTGGATAATCTGTTTGTTTTGTTAATATGTTATCACCGCCAAACTGTTTAATGATTTTAGTGTTCTCTGCATTTTCATATGTCAAAAATTGATTGGTGTCTGTAATAGGGTAGTCAGGTGGTGGCTATAATTTATAGAGAAGTGTGAGGGCACATATCTATACTACTCCTATTAAGACTCTAACGAGTGCGTCCACACCATATGCCCCCATCCCCGTGGCCCTGTTTGCCTCGTGTCCTCAGCGCCTCCTCGCCTCACCCCCATCATCGACGTCGGAAACCACCCCGACCCCAGCTCCCAGATCCGTGTTCACCCTAGATCCACTAGCGCGATGCGGCAACCGCGCGGCCTCCCCTTCAAAGAAGTGGAATGGGGGCCTCCACCACCACCGCACGCGTGTGGTCGCTGCACACGTGCGTCGGCCCAAACGATGGTGCGGCGAACGCGATGGATCGACTCCAGCGCCGGAACACCCACAGCCTCCGCGAGGGTCGACCTTCCAACCCCCACTGACATTGAGGCCCCTACAAGAGCTGGAGCCCTCCTCCCCAGGTCTTTGCCTAACTCCCATCGTTTCATGTTTCTTGTTCATGAATCTCCATGGTTTTCTTTCGATATGAGATCCTAGCTAATGCGGCGCTTGCCCTAACACATGTGGGTCGCATCATGGTGTCCCCTCAGATCTCCCACAAAACCCTCAACTTCCTGCTCCTCTCCGCCTTGGCAGCGGTCATCTTGCTGACCGCCAAAGACGAGGTGGTGTCCCTGACAAAAGTCGATTTTCAGAAGGAGGTCAGCTTGGATCGCGCACCCTCGTCGAGTTCTACTTGCCATGGTTCGCTCCCTCTCCCTTCCTCTCTCTCCAACGCCCGCCATCAACCTCCTCTCGGTCCCACTGTCCGTCATGGTTAGTATCCATGTCTCTTTCCCTCCATCCCCACAAACGATGTCAGATGCAGGCTTTGATTCGGTTTCACGGTGAGGTTGTAGAGTGGGTCAGGTGCTATAAATGGGGATGGCGGATGAGTACGACACCAGTGCCTACATCCTCTACTGACGAGCCCGAGCCATGCTGCATCTGAACGGAAGCCCACTGCCCATGCTGCTCCCACACCGAGGCCCTCCGACCGTGGGCGCTGCCGATGGCTACCAGGTGCTCCACCTTTGCACCTACTACTGTAGCGCCTACTTCTCCCCCCATGTCTGGCAGTGCCAAGCAAAGCAGGACTTCTGTAGAGTTGTGCGATGGGTATAATTAGATATAGCTTGAAGTTGCATTTTACGCGTTGAGATATCACATTGTAGACTAACTTGTACATTTTTTTCTTTTGCAGTCCTTCTTGCTTGCTTTCACATTAGTTATGGGAGCTCTAATGTTCATGTTGATATCACTGAGAAAAGGTAAGAATTATGAATCTTCTGAAACAGACATTTGGGGGTGTTCTGCTATAATTTACGCTGATTAATTTTCCCCTGCTATTTGGCAGGCATACAAACAATTGCTCTCTGTTTTTCTATCCAACATAATTCCTGATTTAAATAAAGGAACTATTTCTTAAAAGTCTTCTAGTTAGTTTCATCCTTTGGAAAACAACTCTGCTACTAATATGATGCCCCAGTTTTACTTCTATTTGACCTGCCAGTGAAAGCATTTGGAGATTTTCTTTTAATCCACCGTGGAGCAGATTCATGGTTGAATGCTGATAATTTTGACCTTCAGAGCTTATAATTTATTTTATTGCTATATCTTCCTTTCTATTTATTAACCAAAAAATTAAAAAACCGACAAATATTGTCGGGGACCATAATTAGGGGTACCCCCAAGACTCCTAAACTCGGCTGGTAATCACCATCAGCACAAGCTGCAAAAGCCTGATGGGCGCAATTCAGGTCAAGGCTCCGTCCACTCAAGGGACACGATCTCGCCTCGCCCGAGCCCATCCTCGGGCAGGAACAGTAGACCCAGGCGGATTCACGCCTCGCCCGAGGGCCTCCTCAAGCAACGGGCGCACCTTCGACTCACCCGAGGCCCAGCTCGGGCAGGCTTCGCAGTGAAGCAACCTTGGCCAGATCGCCTCGCCAACCGACCGTATCGCAGGAGCATTCAATGCAAGGGTCGCCTGACACCTTATCCTGACGCGCGTTCCTCAGTCGACAGGGCCGAAGTGACCGCAGTCACTTCGCCCCTCCACTGACTAACCTGACAGGAAAACAACGCTGCCTGCCCTGCTCCGACTGTTGTGCCACTCGCCAGGGTGAGGCTGACAGCAGCCGAGTCCAGCCTCAGGCGCCATAGGAAGCTCCGCCTCGCCCGACCCCGGGGCTCGGCCCCCGCCTCGACCTCGGAAGACGGTCTCTGCCGCGCTGGACCTCGGAAGATGGACTCCGCCTCGCCCGACCTCAGGGCTCAGCCTCAACCTCGACCTCGGGAGACGGTCTCCGCCTCGCTCGACCCTAGGGCTTGGCCTCAACCTCGACCTCGGAAGACGGTCTCCTCCTCGCCCGACCCCAGGGCTCGGCCTCAACCTCGACCTCGGAGGAGTCTCCGCCTCGCTCGACCTTGGGCTCGGACCGACCACGCTACAGGGGGGTACATCATTACCCTACCCCTAGCTAGCTCAGGCTACGGGGAACAAGACCGGCGTCCCATCTAGCTCGCCCCAGTAAACAAGTAATGATGGCACCCCGCGTGCTCCCATGATGACGATGGTTCTCAGCCCCCTACGGAAGCAAGGAGACGTCAGCAAGGTCCCGACAGCCCTGACAGCTGTGCTTCTACAGGGCTCAAGCGCTCCTCTGACGGCCACGACATCACATGCACAGGGCACTAGCACCTCTCCGACAGCCACGTCGGCATGTACATAGGGCTCTGGCTCCTCTCTATCAGACACGTTAGCATATTGCTACACCCCCCATTGTACACCTGGACCCTCTCCTTACATCTATAAAAGGAAGGTACAGGGCCCTCGTACAAAGTGGTGGCTGTGCGGGAGGACGGGCTGGCGGACAGGCTCTCTCCCTCTCCCTCGCGAATGCTTGTAACCCCCTACTGCAAGCGTATCCACCCTGGGCGCAGGACAACACGAAGCCGCGGTTTTCCCCTCTTTGTGTCCCGTCTCACGCCGACCCATCTGGGCTGGGGCACGCAGCGACAATTTACTCGTCGGTCTAGGGACCCCCCGGGGTCGAAACGCCGAAAGTTGGCGCGCCAGGTAGGGGCCTGCTGCGTGTTGACGAACAGCTTCCCGTCAAGCTCCAGATGGGTAGTCTCCAGCAACCTCTTCAACCCGGACGCTGCTCCATTTCGGGACTCTCGAGTTCATGTCCCTCGACGACAGCTACGACATGGTACTCCTTCCTCCGCCGCGCGACAACGACAACGACGGTCGTCAGCCTGCCCGGCGGCGGCGGAATCGACGACGTCTTCCCCCCATGGTGGAAGAACAACATCCGGGTTTGTCCCGTCGCCTTCCTCGCCGCAGGAGAAGGAGGCGGGGCAACCATGGCCAAGCAGGAGGCGGCACCTCGTCGGCTGTTGAGCGAGTCGGCGACACCGGCGCCCCAGCGGGGGACACATCGGGCGCTGACTTCGCGTCTGAGACGAAGACGGGCGCCGTTTCCCCGCAACACGTCAACCCCAAGCGGACGGATGATGCCAGCACGCTCGCGAAGGACCTGTTGGGCGTCAGCCTCGTACCTGAGATAACGGTGCAGTCCGTCCCCTATGCGACTTCGTCACCGTCCGTCGATCAAGAGGTACCGTCCGTTTTTCGCCCTGTGCCTTTTAGATTCAGCTTCGACCCACCGAGCGACCCCGCTTCGGTGGACGCTTTCATAAAGGCATATCCTAACCTTCCGGGGTACCATATGTGGTCAACCTGGGACCGACTGACGGCCGTCTCGACCTACGGGCCTCCGGGCTCCGAGGAAAACAGCGAGCCCGACTCTGGTTGGGATTTCTCCGGGCTCGGTAATCCTAGCGCCATGCGAGACTTCATGACCGCATGTGACTACTGCCTCTCCGATTGCTTCGATGATGGCCACAGCCTTCACGACGAAGGTTGTGGCCCAAGTCGCGAATGTTTCCACGTCGATCTAGGGGGTCTCGACAAAGGCAACCACCTTGGTATGCCGGAGGATGACGATCCCCTTAGGCCTGCGCCTCGCGTTGACATCCTGCGAGAGCTAGCTATGGTCCCAGTCCCTGTGGGGGGTCAGGACACACAGCTCGAGCAAATCCGTGAGATGCAGGCCAAGCTCGACGAGGAAGCAGGACAACTTGTGCAGCTCCGGCAAAACATCGGGCAGGAGTGGGCAGGCCGAGCACTGGCCGGAGAACCTCGTCATCGGGCCCAGGACGTCCAGCACCGCATCGCTGACGATGCTAGGGCAAGGCTGCCCCCGGCTTCCAGTGGGGTCGGCCAGAACCTGGCTACAGCGGCAATACTACTCCGAGCGATGCCTGAGCCATCCACCACCGAGGAAGGTGCGCCGAGGCTACCACCCCAGGCGTGGGAGATGCTACGACAGCGGGGAGGATCGGAGTCCCTCGCCCGAACCACCCGGTCTGCAAGCTTTCAGCTGGGCCATATGACGGGCACCGTTCCCGACTAGGTTCCGAACCCCGACTACCATCACTAAGTACTCGGGGGAAACAAAGTTGGAACTGTGGCTTGCAGACTACCCGCTGGCCTGCCAGCTGGGTGGAATGGATGATGACAACCTCATCATCCGCAACCTCCCCCTGTTCCTCTCCGACGCCGCCCGGGCCTGGCTGGAGCATCTGCCTCCTGCGCAGATCTCCAACTGGGACGATCTGGTCAGAGCCTTTGCTGGAAACTTCCAGGGCACATACGTGCGCCCTGGGAACTCCTGGGATCTCTGAAGCTGCCGCCAGCAGCCAGGAGAATCCCTGCGGGACTACATCTGGCGGTTTTCGAAGCAACGCACCAAGCTGCCCAACATCACCGACTCAAATGTCATCAGCGCGTTCCTCGCCGGCACCACTTGCCGCGACCTGGTGAGCAAGCTGGGTCGCAAGACTCCCACCAGGGCGAGCGAGCTGATGGACATCGCCACCAAGTTCGCCTCTGGTCAGGAGGCGGTCGAGGCCATCTTCCGGAAGGACAAGCAACCTCAGGGGCGCCAGCAGGAAGATGTCCCCGAGGCGTCCGCCCAGCGCGGCACGAAGAAGAAGGGCAAGAAGAAGTCGCAAGCGAAACGCGACGCCGCCGACGCAGATCTTGTCACCGCCGCCAAGCACAGGAACCCTCGGAAGCCTCCCGGAGGGGTCAACCTGTTCGACAAGATGCTCAAGGAGTCGTGCCCCTATCACCAGGGTCCTGTCAAGCACACCCTTGAGGAATGTGTCATGCTTCGATGCTACTTCCATAAGGTCGGGCCCCCGGCGGAAGGTGGCAGAGGCCGAGACAATGACAAGAAGGAGGGCAACAAGGCAGAAGAGTTTCCCGAGGTCCACGACTGTTTCATGATCTACGGTGGGCAAGTGGCGAACGCCTCGGCTCGACACCGCAAGCAGGAGCGCCGGGAGGTCTGCTCGGTGAAGGTGGCGGCACCAGTCTACCTAGACTGGTCCGACAAGCCCATCACCTTGGACCAAGGCGACCACCCCGACCGCGTGCCGAGCCTAGGAAAATACCCGCTCGTTGTCGACCCCATCATCGGCAATGTCAGGCTCACTAAGGTCCTCATGGATGGAGGCAGCAGCCTCAACATCATCTACGCCGAGACCCTCGGGCTCTTGTAGATCAACCTGTCCACGATCCGGGCTGGTGCGGCGCCCTTTCACGGGATCATCCCCGGGAAGCGCGTCCAGCGCCTTGGACAGCTCGATCTGCCCATCTGCTTCGGGACTCCCTCCAACTTCCGAAAGGAAACCCTCACGTTCGAGGTGGTCGGGTTCCGAGGAACCTACCACGCAGTGCTGGGGAGACCATGCTATGCCAAGTTCATGGTCGTCCCCAACTACACCTACCTCAAGCTCAAGATGCCGGGCCCCAACGGGGTCATCACCGTCGGGTCCATGTACCGACACGTGTTCGGATGTGACATGGAGTGCGTGGAGTACGCTGAGGCCCTCGCCGAGTCCGAGGCCCTCATCACCGACCTGGAAAGCCTCTCCAAGGAGGTGCCAGATGCGAAGCGCCACGCTGGCAACTTCGAGCCAGCAGAGGCGGTTAAGTCCGTCCCTCTCGACCCCAGCAACGACGCCTCCAAGCAAGTCCGGATTGGCTCCGAGCTCGACCCCAAATAGGAAGCAGTGCTCGTCGACTTTCTCCGCGGGAACGCCAAAGTTTTTGCGTGGAGTCCCTCGGACATGCCTGGCATACCGAGGGATGTCGCCGAGCACTCGCTGGATATCCGAGCTGGAGCCCGACCTGTGAAGCAGCCTCGGCGCCGATTCGACGAAGAAAAGCGCAGAGCCATAGGCGAGGAGATCCACAAGCTGATGGTTGCAGGGTTCATCAAAGAGGTATTCCATCCCGAATGGCTAGCCAACCCTGTGCTTGTGAAAAAGAAAGGTGGGAAGTGGAGGATGTGTGTAGACTACACTGGTCTAAACAAAGCATGTCCGAAGGTTCCCTACCCCCTGCCTCGCATCGATCAAATCATGGATTCCACTGCTGGGTGCGAAACCCTGTCATTCCTCGATGCCTACTCAGGGTATCACCAAATCAGGATGAAAGAGTCCGACCAGCTCGCGACCTCTTTCATCACACCCTTTGGCATGTACTGCTATATTACTATGCCATTTGGTTTGAGGAATGCAGGTGCGACATACCAAAGGTGCATGAACCACGTGTTCGGAAAGCACATCGGCCAAACAGTCGAGGCTTACGTCAATGACATCGTAGTCAAGACGAGGAAAGCCTCCGACCTCCTCTCTGACCTTGAAACGACATTCAAGTGTCTAAGGGCGAAAGGCGTAAAACTCAATCCCGAGAAGTGTGTCTTCGGAGTCCCCCGAGGCATGCTCCTGGGGTTCATCGTCTCCGAGCGGGGCATCGAGGCCAACCAGGAGAAAATCGCGGCCGTCACCAACATGGGGCCTATCAAAGACTTGAAATGAGTGGAGGGTCATGGGATGTCTTGCGGCTCTGAGCCACTTCATCTCGCGCCTCGGCGAAAGAGGCCTACCCCTGTACCGCCTCTTAAGGAAGACTGAGCGCTTCACTTGGACCCCCGAGGCCGAGGAAGCCCTCGGGAACTTAAAGGCGCTCCTTACAAGCGCGCCCATCTTGGTGCCCCCCGCTGCAGGAGAAGCCCTCTTGATCTACGTAGCCGCAACCACTTAGGTGGTCAGCGCCGCGATCGTAGTCGAGAGACGAGAAGAAGGGCATGCATTGCCCGTCCAGAGGATGGTCTACTTCATCAGTGAAGTGCTATCCGAGACCAAGATCCGCTACCCGCAATTTCAGAAGCTACTGTACGCGGTAATTCTGACGCGGCGAAAGTTGCAACACTACTTCGAGTCTCATCCGGTGACTGTGGTGTCATCCTTCCCCTGGGAGAGATCATCCAGTGCCGAGAGGCCTCGGGTAGGATTGCAAAGTGGGCGGTGGAGATCATGGGCGAGACGATCTCGTTCGCTCCTCGGAAGGCCATCAAGTCCCAAGTCTTTGCGGACTTTTGTGGCTGAATGGATCGACACCCAGCTTCCAGCAGCTCCGATCCAACCGGAACTCTGGACCATGTATTTCGACGGGTCGCTGATGAAAACAGGAGCGGGTGCGGGCCTGCTCTTCATCTCACCCCTCGGGAAGCACCTCCGCTACGTGTTGCGCCTCCATTTCCCGGCGTCAAACAACATGGCCGAGTACGAGGCTCTGGTTAACGGGTTGCGCATCGCCATCGAGCTAGGGGTTCGGCGCCTCGACGCTCGTGGCGACTCGTAGCTTGTCATCGACCAAGTCATGAAGAACTCCCACTGCCGCAACCCGAAGATGGAGGCCTACTGCGACGAGGTTTGGCGCATAGAAGACAAGTTCTACGGGCTCGAGCTCAACCACGTCGCCCGACGCTACAAAGAGACTGCGGACGAGCTGGCTAAGATAGCCTCGGGACGGACAATGGTTCCCCCGGACGTCTTCTCTCGAGACCTACATCAACCCTCCGTCAAGACCGACGACACGCCCGAGCCCGAGGAGGCCTCGGTCCAGCCCAAGAAGGCCTCGGTCCAGCCCGAGGCACCCTCGGCCGCCGAGGGTGAGGCACTGCATGTCGAGGGAGAGCAGGATGGGGTCACGCCTAATCAAAACTGGCAGACCCCGTACCTGCAATATCTCCACCGAGGAGAGCTACCCCTCGACAGAGCCGAAGCTCGGCGACTAGCGCGGCGTGCCAAGTCGTTCGTCTTATTGGGTGACGAGAAGGAGCTCTACCACCGCAGCCCCTTAGGCATCCTCCAACGATGCATATCCATCGCCGAAGGTCAGGAGCTATTGCAACAAATACACTCGGGGGCTTGCGGTCACCACGCAGCGCCTCGAGCCCTCGTTGGAAATGCCTTCCGACAAGGTTTCTACTGGCCAACCGCGGTGGCTGACGCCACTAGGATTGTACGCACCTGCCAAGGGTGTCAATTCTACGCAAGGCAGACGCACCTGCCCGCTCAGGCCCTGCAAACAATACCCATCACCTGGCCGTTTGTTGTGTGGGGTCTGGACCTCGTCGGTCCCTTGTAGAAGGCACCCGGGGGCTTCACGCACCTGCTGGTCGCTATCGACAAATTCTCCAAGTGGATCGAGGTCCGACCCCTAAACGGCATCAGGTCCGAGCAGGCGGTGGTGTTCTTCACCAACATCATCCATCGCTTCGGGGTCCCGAACTCCATCATCACCGACAACGGCACCCAGTTCACTGGCAAGAAGTTCCTGGACTTCTGCGAGGACCACCACATCCGTGTGGACTGGGCCGCCGTAGCTCACCCCATGACGAATGGGCAGGTAGAGCGTGCCAACGGCATGATTCTACAGGGACTTAAGTCGAGGATCTACAACGACCTCAACAAGTTCGGCAAGCGATGGATGAAGGAACTACCCTCGGTGGTCTGGAGTCTGAGGACAACGCCAAGCCGAGCCACGGGCTTCGCGCCGTTTTTTCTAGTCTATGGGGCCGAGACTATCTTGCCCACAGACTTAGAATACGGTTCCCCGAGGACAAGGGCGTACGATGACCGAAGCAACCAGACCAGCCGAGAAGACTCGCTGGACCAGCTGGAAGAGGCTCGGGACATGGCCTTACTACACTCGGCACGGTATCAGCAGTCTCTGCGACGCTACCACACCCGAGGGGTTCGGTCCCGAGACCTCCAGGTGGGCGACTTAGTACTTCGGCTGCGACAAGACGCCCGAGGGCGCCACAAGCTCATTCCTCCCTGGGAAGGGTCGTTCATCATCGCAAAGATTTTGAAGCCCGGAACATACAAGCTGGCCAACAGTCAAGGCAAGGTCTACAGCAACGCTTGGAACATCCGACAGCTACGTCGCTTTTACCCTTAAGATGTTTTCAAGTCATTCATATACCTCGTTCTCTTTACATACACAAATAGAGTCTAACCATCAAGGAAGGGTCAGCCTTGCCTCAGCAAAGCACGACCCTCCCTCGGGGGCTAGAAGGAGGGAACCCCCTCTGCGTCAAAATTTTCCTCGGAAAAAGTCTTTCTGCCAGAACACCTTTTTGCGCTTTTTGATTGCTTCGATAGCGAGGTCCTGAAAACGACGGAGTACACGTAAGCGGTGAGGTCGACCGAGCCGAG
The DNA here is from genome assembly GCF_902167145.1 of Zea mays. Taxonomy (NCBI): domain Eukaryota; kingdom Viridiplantae; phylum Streptophyta; class Magnoliopsida; order Poales; family Poaceae; genus Zea; species Zea mays. Next base: position 100,137,474 of record NC_050101.1, read on the forward strand.
GGACTCCTACGCCTCCGGGATACGGATACCTCACTCATCACCTTCCGCGATAAGTAACTCTCGCTCGGATAAGCGACTCTTCTGCCGAGCAAGTCTTAACGCTCAAAAACCTTCCTGGCGGAACGATTTTTCGTGCCTTCTCGACTATATCGATAACAGAATCCTACAAACGAGTAAGAGTACACGTAAGCGGCGAGGCCGACCAAGCCGAGGGACTCCTACGCCTCCGGGATACGGATACCTCACTCATCACCTTCCGCGATAAGTAACTTCGCTCGGATAAGCGATTCTGCTACCGACAAACAAGTCCTAATACTCGAAATAAGAGGAAAAGAAACACAACTTTATAACACGACAATGATATGTTTGGGCCTCGGCGGCCGCAAAAAACATACGCATACTACAGACAAACTGTTCCTGCAGGTTCAGACATCAACAGAGGGAGCAGCAGCACCCTCGGCGTCGTCTCCACCTTCGGCGGAATCTGGCCCGGCCTCGGACGGTGACACGGGCGGAGGATCTCCACCTCGAAGGAAGATGTCAGCACCGCGCCTGGGCCATCGCCGCCAGGGTCTCCTCTAGGAACCCGGCCAGGGCAGACGGCTCGGCTGGCCGCTCCGTAGCCGCAGCTAGCTGTCCCCCGAGGACATCAGCCCGGCTCATGGCCTCGACAGCCCGACTCCAGGGTTGGTCCTGCCAGTGGACGACCTGGCCAGGTTCCAGCCGCTGCTGCTATGCCTCCTCGGCCTGGGAAGTCACCTGCTCCTGGGCCAATGAAGTTTCTTCTCGAGCCGACCCCGCCTCTGTCCACGCTGACACCGCTGCCTCCGGCTCCGGCTCATCGCAGAGCAGCCGAGGGTTTCTTTAACTAAGCAAGAGAAGCCTTGGGTGGCAAGGCCGACCGAGCCGAGGGACTCCTACGCCTCCGGGATACGGATACCTCACTCGTCACCTTCCGCACAGGGCAACTCACACTTGGTTAAGCGGTTCAGCTAGCCGATAGGCGAGTCCTGGCGCTCAAAATGAAGAAGAAACCCGGTATTACACTAAAATACCCGGATGTTCAGGCCTCAACAGCCGCGATGAACACACACCGGCACTCAAGGTGCCATTACAAACGGAACTCCAGTTCCACTCCCGTGGGTATGAACAACCTCCACATCGGAGGGCCTGCGGGACGACAAGCTCCGGGTGGCTCGCCGGCGACCTCTGTAGCGGCAGCGATGGTCCCAGGGCGAACGCTACCGCTGGAAGGCTCTCATTCGTGTCCCCTCGCGGGGGACGAGAACCAGCTATTAATGCCGAAGAGCCGGAGGCCCGGAGCGCAGATGGTGCCGACGATCTCGTCGGCGGAGAAACCTTCTCCGGCTGCCACCACCTCAGCACCGACAGCGGCGTCCACCTGCCCACCAACACCGCACCAGCGAGCGCCGGCCACCCCAAAGCGCACCGGCAGGTCCTCACTCCCGTCCTCGCCACGAAAACAAGAATGGGACCGTCCCAGAACACAAGTACCGCCCTCGCGGCGTACGACGTGTTGTGAGACCCCCCGGTGCGGGTGGCCACCGTCGCCCGGACAGAGGACGGAATGCTGCACCCTGGCTAGGTAGCAGCAGTTTACCTTCCCCGGCATGGCTGGAGGATGCCTCCTCCGTAGAGCTAGAGGATGGTTTCCACCCCCAGATGTCGGAGGAAGAAGCGGGACGCCAGCCCACGCGAAGGCAGGCTCCGGCTCAGCTCGCCCTCCACCCCAGCAAGGATGATGAAGATCCTTGAAGCTGAGAGCGGGGCAGAGGCCGCAGCCCGGCTTGCTTCTCCCCACCATCGAACTGGTGGTCACCGTCTTGGGTGACCATTGGTGAGGGAATGCAGCCGGGCTGCCTGATGAAAATCCTTGAAGCCGAGCGATGGCTGAAAGGTGCCAACCTCCACGAGGTTGCGCTCCTCCCACAGCAGCAAGATGAAAGCAACGCGGGCGCTCCCCATCCGGGGGCTCGGAAGGCGGAAGGATGTAGTGCATGAGGAGAGCGCGAAGGCGTGGCTACCACTTGGGGGGTTGATCCCTTTTTAAAGGCGACTCTCCCTGCTCACGTCCTCAGGCGTCGCGGACTAAGTCTTCACTAACGCGCTCCAGGGTCTTCCCCCTACGACACGGGGGCTAGGTCCCACACGCCATGCAAGCTGGCCCAGGACAGAAGCAGCCAAACCGCGCGCGCAGAGCGTGTAACCGCCCAGCGGTTACAAGCACTCATCCATCCTTGTCGAAACCAGCGGGTGGAAGGGCGGACCGCCATGCAGGCTGCGCGCCACTGCACCACGGGGATGCACCCTTTCGACTTCAACGCGTCCAGCATGGAGGCCCAGGCCCACACGTCATGTAACCGGCGCGCCAGTTGCTACATGCGAAAAACTGCACCGCTACTTGCGCTAATACCGCGCTTCCTCGACTGTGGAATCGGTGCCGCGACTCGAGGCGACCCTGCGCATGGCCCAACAGTGCCAACCAAGCACATCGATCACAGGTCAGTCAGTCGCGGGAGAAGGCGCGACGGTCGATATGGCCAAAAGTGGGCCGGCAGTGATGGCGGCAGCAGGCGGGCGGAAGCAGCAGTCAAATCATCTGCAGGCTCACGTCCCCTCCTGGAGCAGCAAGGGAGCCCTCTCCCATGGCATGAAGACGACGCGCCCGTGATCCGTCCCTCGAACGGCTCGCGCAACGGCTGCCCCGCGAACCACCTGTCCCGTCGCATTAACTTCGCGGTAGGGCAGGCGACACCTTTGGCAGGCAAAGCGGGAGACGCTTCACCTCTGCCATGATTACCGCGTCAAAAAAGGTGTGCCACATCATTTAAATTTCGTATCCTTTTCCTCTTCCCCTTTCTCTCTCTTGCTACAGGGACCGGGAAAGGGGATACTCCGAAAGGGATCCTTCTCCATGAAGGAAGCGGGCCCTGAGCCATCCTACTGATCAGGGGTTCGAAGGCTGGCCCCTCGGAAGGGTTCGACAGCCTCCCCAGAGCACCCGGGCTTCAGGCTCATTACTGATCAGAGGTTCGAAGGCTGGCCCCTCGGAAGGGTTTGACAGCCGCCTCAGACCACTCGGGCTCCGCGCCCACTACTGATCAGGGGTTCGCAGGCTGGCCCCCCGAAGGGTTCGACAGCCGCCCCAGAACGCGCAGAGCGAGGGATGACTCTGGGTACGTCCGATACATGGACGAGGCTCGGGCTACGCTCCCGAGGTACCCTAGGACATTTTCGAGACCGGCAGGAACGATTCTGTAACGGAAACCCATCAGAGGGAGGCATCGAGCCCTTGGACCCTATCAAATGGGACCGGGTCCGGCAAATCACCTACAGGTACTTTTGGAGCGCGCCTCTGGGCCACTAGCCGACCCTTATCGAACGGGGCACGGGCGTCCACTCGAATCACCCGTTAGCAACTCACTGGAAACACCATGTTCGGCGCCCTCCGAGGGCAACATGGCGCTTTCCCCCCCTCCTCCTTGCGGAAAGGCGACGAAGGGGCGTATGATAAAAGCCGAGTCAGTCCTTGACCGTCCTCTCGCTCTGTGCGGAGGCTCGGGGGCTGCTCTCGCAAACCTGGCTCTGGCCAAACCGTTGACAGCGTCAATATACCAGCCTGAGAACTCGGAACCTGACCATGCACCCGGGCTACGATCAGATCGCATGAGGGAACAACCAGACCGGTCGAGGCACCACGAAAGGCATTAAGACCTCGGAGGAGTCAAACCACTCCTCCGAGGCCTCGAGGGCTACACCCAGCGGGTGCGCTCGCGCGCACCCACCGGAACAAAATGTAACCGAGAAAGGCCGGTCCCCTTGCAAAAAAGTGCGACAAAGCCTCCAAGCGAGTACCAACACTCCCTTTGAGGCTCGGGGGCTACTGTCGGGGACCATAATTAGGGGTACCCCCAAGACTCCTAAACTCGGCTGGTAATCACCATCAGCACAAGCTGCAAAAGCCTGATGCGCGCAATTCAGGTCAAGGCTCCGTCCACTCAAGGGACACGATCTTGCCTCGCCTGAGCCCAGCCTCGGGCAGGAACAGTAGACCCAGGCGGATTCACGCCTCGCCCGAGGGCCTCCTCGAGCAACGGGCGCACCTTCGACTCACCCGAGGCCTAGCTCGGGCAGGCTTCGCAGTGAAGCAACCTTGGCCAGATCGCCTCGCCAACCGACCGTATCGCAGGAGCATTCAATGCAAGGGTCGCCTGACACCTTATCCTGACACGCGTTCCTCAGTCGGCAGGGCCGAAGTGACCGCAGTCACTTCGCCCCTCCACTAACTGACCTGACAGGAAAACAGCGCCACCTGCCCTGCTCCGACTGCTGTGCCACTCGCCAGGGTGAGGCTGACAGCAGCCGAGTCTAGCCTCAGGCGCCATAGGAAGCTCCGCCTCGCCCGACCCCAGGGCTCGGCCCCCGCCTCGACCTCGGAAGACGGTCTCCGCCGCGCCGGACCTCGGAAGATGGACTTCGCCTCGCCCGACCCCAGGGCTCGGCCTCAACCTCGACCTCGGGAGACGGTCTCCGCCTCGCCCGACCCCAGGGCTCAGTCTCAACCTCGACCTCGGAAGACTGTCTCCGCCTCGCCCGACCCCAGGCCTCGGCCTCAACCTCGACCTCGGAGGAGTCTCCGCCTCGCCCGACCCCAGGGCTCGGCCTCAACCTCGACCTCGGACGAGTCTCCGCCTCACCCAACCTTGGGCTCGGACCGACCACGCTACAGGGTGTACATCATTACCCTACCCCTAGCTAGCTCAGGCTACGGGGAACAAGACCGGCGTCCCATCTGGCTCACCCCGGTAAACAAGTAATGATGGCACCCCGCGTGCTCCCATGACGACGGCGGTTCTCAGCCCCCTACGTAAGCAAGGAGACGTCAGCAAGGTCCCGACAACCCCGACATATGTGCTTCTATAGGGCTCAAGCGCTCCTCCGACGGCCACTGAAGGTTGCCTAGAGGGGGGTGAATAGGGCGAAACTGAAATTTACAAAGTTAATCACAACTACAAGCCGGGTTAGCGTTAGAAATATAACCAAGTCCGCGAGAGAGAGTGCAAAACAAATCGCAAGCGAATAAAGAGTGTGACACGCGGATTTGTTTTACCGAGGTTCGGTTCTCGCAAACCTACTCCCCGTTGAGGAGGCCACAAAGGCCGGGTCTTTTTCAACCCCTTCCCTCTCTCAAACGGTCCCTCGGACCGAGTGAGCTTTCTCTTCTCAAATCAACCGGGAACAAAACTTCCCCGCAAGGACCACCACACACTTGGTGTCTCTTGCCTTGGTTACAAGTGAGTGTTTGATCACAAGAAAGAATGAGAAAGAAGAAAGCGATCCAAGTGCAAGAGCTCAAAAGAACACGACAAATCACTCTCACTAGTCACTAATGCTTTTGTGGAATTGGGAGAGGATTTGATCACTTGAGTGTGTCTTGTATTGAATGCCTAGCTCTTGTAAGTGGTTGGAAGGTGGAAAACTTGGATGACTTGAATGTGGGGTGGTTGGGGGTATTTATAACCCCAACCACCAAACTAGCCGTTTGGTGGAGGTTGCTGTCGCATGGCGCACCGGACAGTCCGGTGCGCCACCGGACACTGTCCGCTGCGCCAGCCACGTCACCAGGCCGTTGGGTTCCGACCGTTGGAGCTCTGACTGCTGGGCCCGCCTGGATGTCCGGTGGCACACCAGACATGTACTGTAGAATGTCCGGTGCGCCACTTCACGCGTGCCTGACTTCTGCGCGCCCTGGCACGCATTTATTGCTTCTGCAGGTGACCGTTGGCACAAAGTAGTCGTTGCTCTGCTGGCTCACCGGACAGTCCGGTGCACACCGGACATGTCCGGTGAATTATAGCGGAGCGAATTCTCGAAGCTGGCGAGTTCCAGAGTCGCTCACCTCTGGGGCACCGGACACTGTCCGGTGTACACCGGACAGTCCGGTGAATTATAGCGGAGCGCCTCTGGATTTTCCCGAAGGTGAAGAGTTTGGCTTGAAGTCCCCTGGTGCACCGGACACTGTCCGGTGGCACACCGGACAGTCCGGTGCGCCAGACCAGGGCTGCCTTCGGTTAACCCTTGCTTTCTTTGTTGAACCCAATTCTTGGTTTTTTTATTTGCTAAGTGTGAACCTTTGGCACCTGTATAACTTATACACTAGAGCAAACTAGTTAGTCCAATTGTTTGTGTTGGGCATTTCAACCACCAAAATCATTTAGGAATAGGTGTAAGCCTAATTCCCTTTCAATCTCCCCCTTTTTGGTGATTGATGCCAACACAAACCAAAGCAAATATAGAAGTGCATAATTGAACTAGTTTGCATAATATAAGTACAAAGGTTGCTTGGAGTTGAGCCAATATTAATACTTATAAGATACGCATGGATTGTTTCTTCATTTTTATCATTTTGGACCACGCTTGCACCACATGTTTTGTTTTTGCAAATTCTTTTGTAAATCCTTTTCAAAGTTCTTTTGCAAATAGTCAAAGGTAAATGAATAAGACTTTGCGAAGCATTTTCAAGATTTGAAATTTTCTCCCCCTGTCTCAAATGCTTTTCCTTTG